>NW_028141981.1:9492500-10707500 GCF_025532165.1 Camponotus vicinus | reverse complement strand
GAGGGAGATAGCAAGGGGGAGTAGGGTAGTGGCAACGTTTGTGGATCTGAGGGCGGCATTTGACTCGGTGGACAGGGGGGTTTTGGGAAGGAGTTTAGAGGAGAGGAGGGTGAGTGCAAGGTTGAGGAGGAGGATTATGGAGATATATGAGGAGACGAGGAGCGTGATGAGGATAGGGGGAAGGGTCGGAAAGAAATTCTGAACGAAGAAGGAGGTTAGGCAAGGGTGTCCGCTGAGTCCACTGCTGTTCAACTTGTTGATAGCGGATTTGAAAGAGGAGTTGGGGAAGGATGGGGTGGGGGGTGAAGCTGGGGGGGTAAAAATCTAAAGGTATTGGGTTACGCGGATGATTTGGTGGTACTAGCAGAGGAGGAGGAAGGTATGAGATGGTTAATGAAAAATTGGAGACGTATTTAGATAGGAAAGAATTGGTGCTAAATACGGAGAAGACGAAGGTGATTAGGTTCGGGAGAGGGAGGGGAAAGAGGAAGAGGGTAAAGTGGTGGTGGAAGGGAAAAGAGATAGAGGAGGTGAAGGAGGTGGGATACTTGGGATGCAGGTTTAGAAAATGTGGGGGGCAGGAAGCACAGGTAGAGGAGAGAGTGAAGAAGGCGATGGGGGTGATGGGGCAAGTGTGGGGGATAGGGAAGAGGAGGTTTGGAGGTGAAAGAAGAATGAAGATTTTTGAGTGGCTGGTTGGGAGTGTGGTGGCGTTCGGGGCGGAGGTTTGGGGATGGAGGGAATGGGATAGGATTGAAAGGGTGCAGGAAAGGTATATGAGATGGGTTATGGGGCTAGATGGGAGGACGCCGGGATATATGGTGAGGGAGGAGGGGAAAAGGGAAAAGATGAGGACAAGGTTAGGAAGGAGGGCGTTGGGATATGAGGAAAAGCTGGAGAAGGGAGGAGGGGGAGAATGAGCGAGAAAATGCTGGGAGGAGATAAAGAGAAGGGGAGAGGAGGGGGAGTCAAGATGGGAGAGGCAGAGAAGAGATTTTTATAGAGAGAGAGGGGTGTCAGTGGAATGGGCGAGGAGGCAGAGGGAGGAAGGAGGGGGAGGGAGAGAGGAAATAGAGAGAAGGGATATTGAGGTGCAGCAACAGGAGAGATTTGAAAGGGTGCAGAGGTCAAGATGGAATAGATGGTACAAGGAGGTGAGATTTCTAAGGATACCGAAGTACCTAAGGGAGAAGGGGAAGGAAGGAAGACTGATAAGGGTGGCGAGGTTTAGACTGGGGAGTGAGATATTGGGAGGGGGAGGAAGGTAGGAGGTGTAGAATATGTGGATGGGCAGAGGAAACGTGGGAGCATGTGGTGGGGGTTTGTATGAGGGGTGGGGAGGAAGGGGGTAGGGGGAGGGTATTGGAGATTTTGAATGAAGACGGAAGGGGGGGGAAATGGATGAAGAGATTACAGAGAAGGAGGGGAGAGGGAGAGAGGGATGAGGGGGAGGGGGGAAAAGGGACAGGGGACGAACGGACGATGGACGAGTGTGAGAGGGAGAGAGAGAGAGAGTGAGAAGGAGAGAGAGAGGGAGAGAGAGTGAATGAGAGTTGGTTGATGGAGAGTAGAGTAGTAGGCGGCGTGTGATATGTGGCGGCGGCGTGCGGTGGTGGCGTGCGGCGGTAGAGTGCGGTGACACGTTGTAAAAGAGAATAAGGGTTATTGTGAGAGGAGCGGTGGTCCTCTTGTACCCCGCATAGGGCAAGAATAAAATTCTAATTCTATATGTTATTATTATTATTATTATTATTATTATTATTATTATTATTATTATTATATTATTTAGTATATGTCTGTCTATTAGAAATCTTTTAAAGATAAGAAATCTTTTAAAGATAAGAAGATCTTTTAAAGAGTCTTGAAATATCTTTAACATGTATAATAAATATCTTTTAAAATGGTCTTGAAGGCATCTTTCGAGAGAAATTTAGATATCTTTAATATATCTGTTACAGATATGTTAAAGATATCTTTTAAGATGTCTTTTTAGATGTCTATACTAATATCTTTTAGAAATTCTACAAAGACATTTTTTAAATGACTTTTAGATATCTTTTATGAATATCTTAAAAATTTCTTTAATAAAAAATTTCTTTAGATTTCTACAAGACCTTGATGTTATTTGGGTATTCAACCCGTTAATAATAACAGTTTAAATCAAAAGAACGCAAAGGAAAGATTATCACTTGAAGAGGAGGGAATATTAATATTAGAGGTGCAATACAGAGAACCATTATGGAACTTTAAATTACCTCTTGTTCAAAGAAACAGCAAAGTTACAAAAGCTTTGTGGGAAGAGGTTTCAAAGGCTTTGAATGGTAATGTAAATGTGTACTATTTATAATAGGGGGGTACTCGATTGACCACGTCGGCAATTGGCCAATTCAAAATAGGACTCTCTGATTGGTTAATCGTTGCTGGTTACCCTAGGCACAGGTCGATTTAATTGGCTATGGTCAATCGCAACGTGATCAAACGGGATACTCCTTTTATAATAAAATAAGATATTAAAACAGAATACTTTTTTAGGCAAATTAAGTGCAACCCAGACAGCACACAAATATCCGAAGGACATCCATAAAATAATCATTAAGGATATTGAGGATATCACAGATGATCTGTTTTATGTTCTTCAGATATTCAATGGACTTCCGTGGTATATCTGTTTATGAAATTGGTAGACATGCTTTAATCCCTAAATGATAATAAGTAGATGTTATAGGCCGGTTCTAACCCCGGTTCTCTCAGGGGGGCGCGAGGGGAACCGCGGCGCGGTGGAGTGACGTCACGCGCGGGGAAGGAGGAATTGTGGCGCGCGGTGAATGACGTCACACGCGGGGAAGGGGGAATCGCAGCGCGACCGATGGACAAGGGGGTCCGCGGGAAAGGGGGAACCGCGGCGCGACCGATGGACGAGGGGGTGAAAGAGAACGGTGCTAAGGTGTGAGAAGGATAGCGCTAGTTGTGGGAAAAGGATAGCGCTAAGTGTGCGAAGAAGATAGCGCTAAGTGTGTGAAGAGGACAGTGTAACAAGGATGGCATCAACGTGCGACAAGAATGGCGTCAACGTGAGACAAGGACGACACATTGTAAAATGGCGCATAGGTGGGAGAAGGACGATGCAAAGATAAGTGAGTGAGTGATAGCGACGAGCATATGAAAGAGAGAAAATGATAATAGCGCGTACGAAAAAGAGAGAACGATAGCGCGAGAACAACGCGAGAGAGAACGATAATATCGCGTGCGAGAGAGAATGATAATATCACGAGACAACGCACGCGAGAGAGAACGATACTGCGAGAACAACGCGCGCGAGAGAGAAAGAGATAGCGCGAGACTTACAACTAACTAGCGCGAGAGAGATAGCGCAAGGGATGGGAGCGCAAGGGAAAGGTGTGTAAATAAATACATTTTTTCAATTATGAATATAAAATATACATTTATTAAAGTGTAGATACATTTTTGTGTCATAGCGCGTGCGAGAGAGATTACTATACTTATTCTATCTAAGCGCGAGAGAAAGAGATAGCGCGAAAAAACGACGCGTGCCGAAGAAAGTGAGACTTACAGTTAACGCGCGAAAGAGAGAGCGCAACGAAGATATCGCGAGACATACTAGCGCGAGAGAGAGATGCCAAAGGATGGGAGCGCAAGGAAAGACGTATAAATAATTGCAATTTTTTCTTTTTTTCTTTTTAATTAAAATATATAAAATTTATTAAAATGTGTCTGTGTAATACATTTGTGTGTGTGTGTGTGTGTGTTTAATAAAATAATAATAAAATATAAAATTTAATTTAAAAATATATAAAATATAAAATTTAATAATAATATATAGGGGGGTGGGGATGCACCGGGCTAAGGGGAAGGCCGCTCCTGGAAGGCTAAGGGGGCGATGCGCCGGGCTGAGGGGGGCCGCTTCTGGAACAGAAAAAGACATACATTTGAATAGTTTTTAATAATTTATTTTAGGACTTTTGATGTATTATAAATTGAAAGTACTTACAATGTTATCCATGATCCATTTATCTTTATTTGTGCAAATGGGACACATGTTGCATGGTATTATTTGATGCAAAGATTTTCTGCATTCCTTACAATAACTGCCTATTAATAGGACACAATAATCCGTTTTATGTTTCCGAATAGAATCGGCTTTACGAAATGAAGATATCAGTCTAATAAAACAGTCTGAACAATATCTTGTCCCTTCTTTCACATCATAATAATAATATGTGATGCAACACATTTTTATAGTCACATCCAAGTTATTTATTTCCATCACGTTTAAATGTCGGCACTTCTTCTGTCTTAATTCATCATTATCACTGAAATAATCAGAATCCACTAAGGATGGTATTTCCTCCTCGGATTCTTCCTCAGACCCATCCTCGTCTGATTCGTCCAGATTATCGATTTTCATTAGATTATCATCTTCAATGATAATAATCTCTTCAATGTCGATGATGATAACATCTTCGTCATCGATGATAATAACGTCTTCTTCAGCCATTATACGTAACCAACGAAACACAGAAGAACAACGAAAGAAATAATATTCTAATGTCGCAGACTCCTCTTCATTATATATCTTTTAATATCTCTTGTCTCATTCTAACTAGAGCATCACGTCTAATCTACCTCAAGATTTCTCTACATCTTTGGTGGAGCGTGTTGAGAAAATTATCAACTATTCTTATTCGTATGGAAGGAAAGAATTAAAATCACAGATGAAATAAAAATAATTATTTATTACACGCATCGTAAAGAATATCATTTACAGCGCATGTTAGTAATTCGCAATCAATTAATGATTCGCTGTTAAAGACAACACTCTCGCGTATCGTTTTTACAGCATCGCATATAGTAGTAATATTGTTACGTTGTAATACAGTTTCAAATTGTTTAAATTTTTCATTTACGAGATAGGTATTCTCGCATAACCAATTGTGCATATGATCGATACAATTTTCAAAATTAAATAAATGTAATAATGTTTGTGGTTTCATATACAAAGAATTTTCGCATAATGCGAGTTTTACAATTTTTGATTGATGCAAAATATGCATTTCGATCGTTAGATCTCCAATCCTTAATGGGGGAGCAGTCGATTGTAGAAAACAGTCAATGTCTGCTTGCTTCTGCATCAATAAATTCCACGTTGAAAAAGGCAACACTATTTGATTGCCTCGATTATCGCCGAGAATCAGCTCCACGTACGATACAGCTCCAACGCTTATTCCAATGTCCAAATATTTATACGACGTCGGGGTTAGAGCGTATCTTCTTCCAAGTATGCGAGCCGCACGACGAAGCTGAATGCTATAAAAATATATATAAATTAGACCACAATATTAAAGAAATAATAAAAAAGAAATTTTTTTAGAATAAATCAAATCTTACGTGTCGTATTTTTGCTTCTTACACGGTGGAGTTTCACCGTTTCGAATCCGAACGTAAAAATTCATGTTGATTTCTTCAGTGAACCTTTCACACGCGCGATTAATGTAATACTGATCGTATTAGAATTATTATTAATTCAAATAGTATCGCAAATTGCGATGTAGAGGGGATTATTGCTGACGCAACATTTTAATTTCCTCTAAAATTTTGTCGCGCCGATGTACGGCTGCGATGATATCATCATCCCCAGAACAAAGATTTAGCTGAATATAACAAAAATTTTCAAGCGCCGTTGTACGGCTGCTCCTGATGCAATCAAATGTACGTGACAAAACGCGAAAAAAATAACCGTCAAGGTTAAAATGCGCATCACCCTTAGACAATGATTTAGCTGAATGCGCTAAAATCAAGCGCCGATGTACGGCTGCTCCTGATGCAATGACGTTAGATTTTTCAAATGTACGTGACAAAACGCGAAAAAAATAACCGCCAAGGTTAAAATGTGCATCACCCCTAGACAAAGATTTAGCTGAATGTGCTAAAATCAAGCGCCGATGTACGGCTGCTCCTGATGCAATCACGTTAGATTTTTCAAATGTACGTGACAAAACGCGAAATTATCAAGGTTAAATTGCACATGCTATTCCGGGGAATTTTTTTAAGATGAAATCATTCTAGAATGTTCGATAATAAAACAATGCAGGAGAATATAAATCATGATAAAGAGGCACACCCCACCAGTATTTTCGCTAAAGTACATCAGAACAGTCATTGGAAAGCGCATTTCGCAAGTCTGATACAATATGGAGGAACAAAGTTTGCGAGAGCAATCCACTTTGGTGAATTCGCTGGAAGATTACATTGCGTGGGAGCAACGATGCGACGAGTATATCGAGTCGCTGGAAGAGCAAAGTCGAATCAAACGACCACGATTATCGATCGGGAATCGACAATCATTAATTGCTCGGATCGCGCGCCGCGAGGGTTTGAAAAATTTGTTACGCGGACGTTTCGTACACGCGGGTGCCGGATGTAGCGCGCGTCAAAATGGACTAGTGTGGCGTGAGATTGATACGGCGTTCGAGAGTCGTATATTGACTGGTGCGGTGATAAACTATAATCACATCGAACCTCGACAATTTCTCGAGGACGCCAAAGATATTATGTTAGAACATGTAAAGAACATTGTAACGATGCGTCTAAAACGCATCACCCCAACAATTCCCGGCCATTCCTCCGACCGGAAGCTGCCGCCCGACGACCACCCGTCGGGCAAGGACAGGGACGCAGTGCACCCACAATTTTAAAACCGTTAAAATTCGTCGGCCGAAGATCGCCGAGAAACGACGAACGGCCCCGATGATACGCCGGGTAGATCGACAACCCCACCACCGCTCGGAAGGGTTGTACCGTCTGCGCCGACGCAAGCGAGCCACCCCGTATAAAAGAGGCTGTCGTCGGCCAGAAAAGTCACTTCGTCTCACGCGGGTTTCGCAAGAGAACGACAACTCCGAATCCTCTCTCGCTAGTACAGCGCAGAGCAATCCAGAACCGTATCCGAATCCCACAGGTACCGAGAAAAGAGGCGAAAAGGTGGAGGGCTACTCCACCCCATCGCTCTCAAAGGTATCTCCTAGCTTACAACCAGGCTGCTGATCGGACCGGAGGGAGAACTCCAGTTCCGCCGAGCGTTCTCGGCCCGCCAACCGACACCGCTCCTTCCATCGCCTGAGTATCTTAAAACGTCCCGGGGTGGAGAGAGCCGCCTCCAACGAGTGTTCTCGTGAGATACTCCCGTCCTCACGAATCAATCCGTATCCGTATCCGAACATCTTAACCATCTCAGTAATAATAATACGAAAACCGCGACCGCACACAGTAAACCGATTTCGATTGATTGTCTGACGCGCGAATAAATTTGTAACAAAAATATCGCGAACACACCGAACCGACTAAATTGTCCCGATTAATTGGCAAACACGCAGATAAATTTATTATAAAAGATTGCGAACACAGCGAACAAATTGTAATCACTTGTCACGCGTATGAATTTAAAGCCTGACGAACAGCTGACGGCCGTGCCAGACATCGCGACAAAAACCGTGCGTCAACACGCGCAAAAACCGAAAGCGGGAAACCCCTTACACATCGGAAACGCCGACAAAAACCCGAACGTCGATTTATAAGACCGAATATTGGTTAATAGCGATTAATTCGAATATCACACACGCCCACACGGACACACACACGCGCGCGCGCGCACACACACACACGCACACCCACACACACACACATTGTAAAATACAATTACATTCAATAAATATACACGCACATTTCAGTAGATTCGTGACGTTTCTCTCTCTAACACAAGCCTGACACAAGAACTCCTGATCCCGGCGAGCTATACCGCGACCGGAAACGCAACGTTACAACATTATGAAAAAACATTATAATGTGAAAGTGAACACTATATTTAACGGTGAATTCGTGTCGGGTGATAAACGTGTCAACAAAAGTATCAATACGAGAAACTATGAACTCTCTCGCACGTCCGATTTACGCGAGTGGTACGAACGGCGCGTTATCGAGCCCACTCGAGCTAGCGTCGCTCGAAGAGTTTCAGGAACGCGACAGCGGGTGGGCACTGTCGCGAATATTAAATTTAACTGTAAATATAAATAAGTGTAATCCTATGCACGCGGGATGTCATATCAAATTGCCGCGGGAGATTATGATGAAAAGAGCAGTGATTAACGTGCAATCAAAAGACAATGCGTGTTTCGCGTGGGCAGTGGTCGCCGCCTTATACCCCGCCGAAAGAAAGGCGGAACGGGAATCCTCGTATCCGCATTACGCGACAGTGCCGAATCTCCGGGACATTGAATTTCCAGTGACTGTGAATCAAATTAAGAAACTTGAACTTGTTAATGACGTTTCGATCAATGTGTACAACATTGAAAACGAAGGCATTGTTCCGACACGTCTTACGGAGCAAAAGCGGGATAAGCATGTGAATCTGCTATATGTAAAAGACGGCAACAATGTTGGACATTTCGCGTGGATCAAGAACTTATCCCGACTCGTGAGCTCACAACTGAGCAAAATGGACCACAAAAAATATATCTGCAACCGGTACGTATAATTTATGTAATTCAAATAATTATAAGTTATATATCAAATTGTTCAAATCTTAATTAAAAAAATGTTTTTTCTCTTACAGATGCCTGCATTATTTTAGTTCGGACGACAAGTTGCAGTCGCATACGGTCGACTGTGGAAAGATGAATGACTCCGATTACCGAGCGACAAGGACAAGTGGCTCGAGTTTAACAACTTTAATCGGAAGGAGCGACTTCCATTCATCGTATACGCCGACTTGGAATGCGTTCTGGCCAAGATGGAGGAAGAGAAGAACGCGTATCAACACCATAGGGTATTCAGTATCGCATATTATATACATTGTTCGTACGACGAATCATTATCGGCGTACCATTCGCGTCGCAGTGCCGATTGTATAGCATAGTTTGTCGAAGACCTTAAAAATATAGCACTGCGTATAAAAAATATTTTAACTACTAATGTCCCTATGGTAGATTTAACACCCGAGGAGTGGGAAAAATTTCATCACGCTACTCAATGTCATATATGTGAAAAACCATTCGCGGAAGACGATACACGCGTACGCGATCATTGCCATCTGACCGGACGGTACAGAGGTCCCGCCCATTCAAACTGTGTTCGGGAGGCAACCGCGACGCCGTTTTCCCGATGCCGGCACTCACCCACGATTGAGCGCGAAGCGCAAAATTATGTGTTCTCGGATCTTGCGGGAGATGAAAGAAAATCGCAACTCCTTTTGATACGAAGGACGATTTTATTTTCTTCGAAAACGTGAGAAAATCCACGAAGCTAGAGCGCAAGGGCGGCAGCGCTAAGACGCCGAAAATGTCGCGATTTGATTTAGACCTTATAGAATGAGAAAGCGAGAGAAATCGGAAGCTGGCCGATCGGTTCTGCGAATAAATCTCGACTGTCTATATCGCTCACTGATTGTGAGCATGACTTCGAGAGAATTAAGCGATTACGTTTGAAAAAACTGATAATAGCTTCAGTTTGCTTACAGTTCCTCGCTCTCTCATGCTTTGTTCGAGTAGCCCGGGATATAAACAGAATTAATAAGATTCGAGCGTGTCGTTGTTATTATTCTCGTTCGATGAGGTTTATTACTTGGAGGAAGGTTGAAAGGCGCAAGGAAGTTGAATTTGAAATTAGTAACGAGATTTGTCGTTTAATCGCGAACATACCGCCCGCCTCGGAATGATCGTTCCGAGAGTCGTTAATGAAGTGAGACAATCGCGTATATTTATTACATTATTGACAAAGGCGAGAGTGATGCCGCGTAGACAGATTGTAAATTTTAAGGCCACCGCCCGCCGTGACTAAATGGAGACAGAATGAACTTAAGTTCTAAATTACAGTTTTACATTCACATGTAGAGACGAAATGACTTATACTTGTTTAACAGATACAAAGGTGCTAATTGCTCATGACTTCACTCGTAACGGGAAGAACGCAGATTTTAGCAATGGGTCGTTTAAATTCAGAATTAACAGTTTTAACTGTGACAACTCGCACGAAGCCGTCGGAACCCGGGTGACATTGAGTCACACGGCCGAGTTCCCACTTACAAGGCGGCAACGTCGGATTGCGCAATAGAACTAGCTGCCCGATAGCAATTGACGGCTTGACCTTTCGCCACTTTGCTCTTTGTTGTAATGTATTGATATAGTCGTTATTCCAGAGTTTCCAAAACCTTTCAGTGATATGGCGAAGGAGTTGCCATCTCGACAAGCGATTTTCCTGAAGATCGAGCAAGGATGGTTCCGGGTTTACAGTGAGCGCAGAGCCGATTAAGAAATGACCCGGAGTTAGAACTTCGTAGTCGTCGAACGTCTCGGACACAGGCGAGATGGGTCGTGAATTTAAGCACGCTTCAATTCTACATAATAAAGTAGAGAACTCTTCAAACGTGAGCATGTTGTTGCCGAGGACGCGACGTAGATGAGTTTTAACACTGCCCGCTTTCCATAGACCTCCGAAATGTGGAGCCGAGGGGGGAATGAACTTCCACATAATGTTATCGGAGGCCGTTGAATTGAGAAAGCTCGGATCTCTCACCGCTGATCGATAGGCCTTACGTAATTCTCGGTCGGCTCCGACGAAAGTTGTCCCGTTGTCCGAGTACATCGTGTTAGGAAGGCCGCGACGAGCGCAAAAACGAGAAAACGCGTTTAAAAATGATTGAGTAGAATAATCGCTAACTAGCTCCAAATGAATGGCTTTTGTAGCTAAACATATAAATAACGAGATATAGGCCTTACGCGAAGTGATCCCGCGTCCGGCGGACGCACGTACCTGCACGGGACCCGCATAATCGAGGCCGCAGTGCAAAAAACTGCGAACCGCGACGGAGACTCGAGGCTCTGGAAGATCTCCCATTATTTGAGTTGGAATGGCAGCTCGCTCGCGTCGACACGTGACACAGTTATGAATGACGGATTTTACAATATTCCGAGCGCGAATTACCCAAAATTCTCGACGTAGCAAATTCAGGGTGAACTGTGGGCCGGCATGGAGTGCTCGAAGGTGAGTCTGGTGTATGATGAGGGTGACTAACAGATGTGACGAGAGTAGTATAGGATGTCGAAAGGAAAAGGGCATAGCTTTAGAAATCCGTCCTCCCACGCGCAGAACTCCGTCTCGGTCTAGAAATGGTCGTAAAGATAGCAGAGAGCTGCGCGACGACAAACTCCGATTTTTTAACAGAGCGTTAAGCTCTGTTGGAAAAACGTCGACTTGAATCCTTTTGATTCAGAAAATTTTGGCTCTGATGCAATCGGAGGAATTTAGCGCGATGCTGTTTGGAGCGGGAAGTTGAGACGACGTCTGTGACGAGAGCACAGAACTAGGTTCGCGACAAGAGTGATCACGATGACAAAGTCTTAGAAATTTAATGACGTAAGCGGTGACTCGAATTAGTTTAGGCCACGACGAATATTTGGAAGCAAGATCCCACTGGTAGTTTTTTTGAACGCACTGCAACGAAGTGAACTTTTCCTCTAGAGGAGTGCCTGCGTATCGGTACGCGGCCATTGAGCGGAATCTGATCGCAGCCACGAAGGACCGTGCCACCATAATTCATGATTGATAATTTCGTCTCCAAACATTCCGCGCGAAGTGCAGTCAGCGGGGTTGTCTTCGCTGGAAACATGTCGCCATTCTGCATTCGGGAGCAGAGACTGAATCTCACTAACGCGGTTGGCAACAAATGTTTTCCAGCGGGAAGGATGTTGTGTTACCCACGCGAGTACGATCGTGGAGTCCGTCCAACAGAAGTACGGATAGTCACGGTACCCACTTGATGCGCGAGCGAATTCTACAAGTCGGGCGAGTAATAAGGCAGCTGATAATTCTAAACGTGGTATACTGAGCGGTTTAAGAGGTGCGACTTTTGATTTGCTGACGAGTAAGGTAATCGAAACTTGACTTGAAGGAGAAACGATTCTGATATAAACTGCGGCAGCGTACGCAGAATTTGACGCGCCAGAAAATCCATGAATCTCAGCGTGATTCGTTTCCGGTCCGAGTCCGCACCAACGAGGGATTTTGAGATTGCAGAGATGTGCTAGCCGAGAATAGATGTCTCTCCATTTCGTGACGAGAGGCTCGGAAAGCGCGTCGTCCCAGCCTATTTTGACTCTCCACAATTGCTGCATTAGAGCTTTTGCATTAAGAGTTACGGGGGTAACCCAGCCTAACGGGTCGAATAGTTTGGCGATAGCTGACAAGATTGAGCGTTTGCTAGCCGGAACAGGGGATTCGAGAGATATACGAAACTATCACTTTCGGGGTTCCAACCGATCCCGAGGATTTTGATTTGGTCTTCTGAATCAAATGATCGTGTCCTCGCTGACTCATAATGGGTTGTGTCAATGTCCTGGAGAAGGGCTGGCGAGTTACTTGCCCATTTTCTTAGTTCGAATCCACCACGTTTTAATAATGAGTTTAATTGATCGCGTGATTGTCGGATGAGCGTCATGTTGTCAGCTCCGAAGAGAATATCATCTACATAAATATTGTCGCGTAAAATTGATACTGCGAGAGGGAAATGTTGGCCTTCGTCAGCGATTAGTTGTCTCAAGACGCGGAGAGCAAGAAACGGCGCACATGACATGCCATAAATAACCGTAAGCAATTGATATTCGCGTATAGCTTCAGACGGGGACGATTTCCATAGAATTCGCTGATAGTTAATATCCCGCTCTTCAACCCGAATTTGACGATACATTTTCGCGATATCAGATGAATAAACGTATTTATATCGGCGCCATTGTAAGATAACTGAGGTGATATCGGTTTGTAATTTCGGGCCGGAATGTAAATGATCGTTCAGGGACGTACCGTTAGAAGTAACGCTTGAGACGTTGAAAATAACGCGAAGACGCGTGGTCGAACTACTCTCGCGGATAACACCATGATGAGGGAGATACACGAATTGACGGCTCGGAGTATTAAGCATTGAAGTTTGTCGCATATGTCCCAGTTCTTCATATTCGGCAAGAAATTCGCGGTATTCCTTTTTTACATCAGGTTTGTCGTTGAGTTTGCGAATTACTGTATTGAGCACTTGTTCTGCACGAAGTTTTGAATGACCGATATCGAGGGGAGGAGGTTTCTTGAAAGGCAAGCGAACGACGTATCGTCCGTCAACGTCGCGAGAATAAGTAGAGCAAAAATGCTCTTCGCTTTGATTTTCTTGAGGAGCGAGAATAGGTTGTCGCGGAAGTTCCTCGACTTCCCAGAAACGACGAAGTGCTTCGTCCAACGAGGGGGAGCAAAATATGTGGTGCGCGGAAATGGACGAAAGTGAGCAACTAATGGAGTGCTCGTTCGTAGAAAATCGAGACGAGGTCGCGGTGGGACCGACGGGCCCTGATATGATCCAGCCGAGAACGGAGTTCTGAGCCAGCGGTTGACCTATACCTCCTTTCCGAATACCGTCGATAATTATATCATTGTACAGGTCGGCTCCAATAATAATATCAATAGGGTCGGGGCTAGTTGGATCGGCATCTGCCCATGGTAAATTTGAGAACTGAGAAAGCGAGGAGATGTTAATGTTTCGCTTGGGAATATAGGAAGTTAAGGCATCCAAAATGAGCGCGGTTGTAGAGAATGAAGGATTGAGATTATTACGCGGGGAAATAAAGATTCGGGCTGCATGTCGAAAGGTGCCGGCATGAATACCACCGACGGCGGTAACGGATACCGGCGAATGCGTTTTGCTCGCAGAATTTGCGCTAAGTTCTCCGACACGAAGGTCATTTCGGAGCCTTGATCGAGGAGAGCTCTAACGACGGCGGTGCGTCCCGACGGGACACGTACTGTAACCCAGGCGGTTGCTAGTAATACCTGCGATCTAATTTGAATCGAAGATTGTAATGAATTTATTTCGGTCTTTTCTTCCGACGGTTTAGGTAGCGAGCAATTAGACGAGACGATCTCGGATGAGCTTAATTTTGAACCCGAGTCATAATGCAGCATGGAATGATGGTTTTCGCGGCAGACGCGGCATGAATATTTACTTTTACACTCCGTTACAGCGTGCTTATCACTTAAACAATTAAAACAACGTTTATATTTTTTAACGATGTCACGACGTTGACTCGGATTCATGTTCACGAACGTCGTGCACTTGTTAATAAAATGCGACGCTTGGCACAATGGGCATTTCGTTTGCGAGTGTGCTGTCGTGGCGATGTGGACGCGCGAAGAAGCGGAGGCTTTAGAGCTAGTTTTCGATCCTGACCCGACTGCGGAGTTTTTCAAGGCGCTCGCTCGGTTTTGTAGAAATCGACGTAGATCGTCGTAAGAAGGCGGCGTAGCTTTGTCACTCTCCTTAAAATTCCAGGCTTTACGTGTCACCGAATCAAGTTTTTGTACGATGAGGTGAACAAGAGTATCATTCCACAACTCTTCGGGAGTTCTATTAAGATTCGTCAGAGAACTTACGGCGAGGTTCACTTGATCGTGTAACGTCATTAATTCGGAAGCCGACTCGCGAGTCATCGCGGACAGATTGAGCAATTTGGAGAGATGCACGTGAAGAGAGCGCTGTTTATTTTCATAGCGCGATATTAATGCCTGCCACGCGATTTCGAAATTATCGGCAGTAATGGATATGTTAGCGATACACTCTAAAGCGCGGCCTCTTAGGCAAGAAGCTAAGAAGTGCATGCGAGCGAAATCGTTTAGATCGTTGTTATCGCGAATAAGCGCGGTGAATCGATCTCGAAATTGTTCCCATTCATCGTACTTGCCGTCGAACGGAGGCAATTGAATGGGCGGAAGGTGCGATAACGAAAAAGCGGATGCTTCTGGACGCACTTTAGACTCATTAAGAGTTTGGTCCGAATTCACGTATGGTTCGAGAGCTTCAAGACATTCCGACGTATAATCCAGGGCAGCGAGGTAATAAGCATGAGTCGTCTCGAAACAGCGGTCCTTGAAGTAGGATAGCGCTGTTTGCTCTGTCGCTGGAATCGTCGTTGTCAGAATCGAGTGTCCATTCCTGAAGAGTGTCCAGTTCTCCTTTAGGGACGATATTCTGGATCGAATCTTCGCTGGAGTCAGATTATTTTTGCCAATCTTCTTAAAATTCTCGAGATAACGCTCAATTATTCGTTGAAGATCTAGCTGAGCTGTGAGCTGCTGAGACATGATGAGAGAAACTGCAGGTCACTTGAGTTACGAATTTTCCTTTCTTCAGCGCTTCGATCCGGCTCGAAGGATCAAAATGTTCGGGAGGCAACCGCGACGCCGTTTTCCCGATGCCGGCACTCACCCACGATTGAGCGCGAAGCGCAAAATTATGTGTTCTCGGATCTTGCGGGAGATGAAAGAAAATCGCAACTCCTTTTGATACGAAGGACGATTTTATTTTCTTCGAAAACGTGAGAAAATCCACGAAGCTAGAGCGCAAGGGCGGCAGCGCTAAGACGCCGAAAATGTCGCGATTTGATTTAGACCTTATAGAATGAGAAAGCGAGAGAAATCGGAAGCTGGCCGATCGGTTCTGCGAATAAATCTCGACTGTCTATATCGCTCACTGATTGTGAGCATGACTTCGAGAGAATTAAGCGATTACGTTTGAAAAAACTGATAATAGCTTCAGTTTGCTTACAGTTCCTCGCTCTCTCATGCTTTGTTCGAGTAGCCCGGGATATAAACAAAATTAATAAGATTCGAGCGTGTCGTTGTTATTATTCTCGTTCGATGAGGTTTATTACTTGGAGGAAGGTTGAAAGGCGCAAGGAAGTTGAATTTGAAATTAGTAACGAGATTTGTCGTTTAATCGCGAACAAACTGTAATCTAAATTATAAAGAATCTTTTTGCATTCCCATAGTTTTTCATAATTTATCTGGTTACGATTCACATTTCATTACCAAGGAAATAGCTACAGCGTTCGAAGGGAGAGTCGAGTTACTTCCAATAACGAAAGAGAAATATATTTCGTTTACTAAAAATGTCGATCTTAAAGAAGGAAAGTCAAAAAATCAAGTAAAATTACGTTTTATCGATTCATACAAATTTCTTACATCGAGTCTCGATAAATTGACATCATTTTTAGATAAAGAAAAACTCAAAAATTTTAAAATCGGAATTTCAAAATTTATCCACCGAACATTTCAATTTATTAACACGGAAAGGCGTCTTTCCGTACGAATACATCGATTCCGTTGACAGGTTGCAAGATACGTGTTTACCATCGCGCGAATCATTTTACAGTTCCTTGACCGGTGAAACTATATCCGAGAACGATTACGCGCACACCGAGAACATCTGGACGCGATTCTCCATTCGGACGCTAGGCGAATATAGCGAATATAGCTTGTACCTCAAAATCGATGTCTTGTTATTAGCCGATATTTTTGAAAATTTTCGCGATAAATGTATCGAAAGTTACGGACTCGACCCCGCGTACTACTATACTCTCCCTGGATACACGTGGGACGCCATGTTGAAGCATACGAAAATTACGTTCGAGCTGCTTACAGATATCGACATGGTTATGTCTATCGAACGTGGTATACGCGGTGGTCTGAGCCAATATTCCAACAGATACGCTCGTGCTAATAACAAGTATATGGAGTTGTACGATCCATCGAAACCATCGTCATACTTGATGTATTTCGATGTAAATAATTTGTACGGATGGGCAATGTGTCAGCCGTTGCCCTATGCCGATTTTCGATGGGTCGACGACGTGTCCAATTTTGACGTATCATCGATCGCGCTAGATTCGCCTATAGGCTATATCCTCGAAGTCGATCTCGAGTACCCGCAACATCTTCACGATGCGCACATTAACCTACCGTTTTGCCTGACGCGTGACAAACCACCTGGCAAGCGAGAGCTTGTAATCGGACGACTTATATACGGGTAAAATTATCCGAGGATGTAGTTCTCTTACCTTTACTTATTACGGTCGCCAGCTTGTTTATCCACCAACAAGCAAGGATATTCGATTGAGATAATCCCGAATTCACGTCGAGGATCCTGGAATATGACACCAGCCTCGCCGTATTGCGTCGAACCGCCGTATCTAGTTACAAGATGGCCGCCGACTGCCTCGCCTTACTGCGTCACGCCACCGTATCAAGTTATAAAGTGGCCGCTGACTGCGCATCAACGAGAGAAATTTGCGACGTATTCTCGTCGTGTTTCCCCTCGCTCTAATGCTTCCTTTTCTGTTTCAGGTCGCCGCTGGACGATGGACTTCGCCGTTGGACAACGCTGGAATGATGACGTCACCGCTGTGGATTCCTCCTCAGGTAAGTCACCGTGGTTGTTTGAAATATTCGTTTGACAAATATTTCTTTTTTAGATCACTCCCGGATAGGCAAATCACTACCGGTATCAAGGATCTGCTAATTTATCACTGGATAAATAATGACTGCTACTGATCAGATATATGTTTAAATTAATATATTTAATTAAATAAAATATAACTGAACTCGGATTATTACAATCAGTTTTCGCTTTAATAAAAACGGTTTATTTTTACACAATATCGCCGTGTACGCGAAACAATACTCATGTCGTTTCGATTTCTTATCGTGTCGAACGCGTCCGGGAAAAAGCTCAAGACTGAGCTCCGCAGCCCATTATATAGGCCTCCCCACTCTTCTCTATCCCCTCCAACAGCGCTACTGCGCGGTCCAGTGCGTTCGCAAACGCTACGCGCTGTTAAACGGTTCGTTTTCTCATTGGTTTACGCGATTTTGCTGTGCGCAGACGCATTGCGCATGCGCACTTCGGTTTTTCTTCTGCGCAGACGCTTCACGCATGCGCAGTCGTTCTTCTGCACTTAGTTTCTATGCGCAGTTGCACTTTTCATGTACAAATTGACTTTTCTCATGCGCGTTACCATAATTCATGCGCAGTTACTTCTTTACAGTATATTTTTCTTAATATTAGTATAATACATGTTGATTTACTATCTTAAATATATTTAAGTATATTTTAACATATATATCTATTCTAATTAGGGTTTATATGCTAAAGTGCACTTTCAGTGTACACTTACTACACTTTTCGCTTTCTTGTGCTGTTTTCTTTAGAGTGCCAATTTGCACTATTTGCTTAATTTTTACGGGTTAAGACCATATTTCTATAATAATTTTTACAGAATAATAATATATACGTATTTTGTCTTTAATTTTACAGGATATATTTGTATTTTTGCGGGTCGGATGTGTTTCCTTCTGCCTTCCGTTCCCCGTCGTCCTTGACCTTATTTAGGGTTCTGAAAGGGATCAGTTTTCCCTCCGGGCTTAATATCATCGCTCTCTCCTTGGATTTATATTTCTCCACGGTGACGTTGATTCCTGACGTCCCTGGTGTCGGCTCCATTGCTCCCGTGTCCTGGGGAGTCGGTGTGGTGTCTAGTGCCGGTTTCAAGCTCAAGCTGCTCGCAACGTTATACGATAAAAAGCGTTACGTGATACACTACCGCAACCTGCAGCAGTGTACGCGTCACGGTCTTCGCGTTACAAAAATACACCGAATATTACAATTTCCACAATCTCCCTGGCTTCGAAATTACATAGAACTAAATACACATTTCAGAACATTGGCTAAAAATGATTTCGAAAAAAATTTATACAAATTGATGAACAAAGCGGTATTTGGCAAAACGATGGAAAATGTGCGCAATCGTGTAGATGTAAAATTACTAACACACTGAAACGGGCGGTACGGCGCAGAGGCAATGATCGCAAAGCCAAATTTCCACAGCAGAAGCATCTTTTTAGAAAATTTAATTTAGCTGTGGAATTGCGTAAACTCGAGGTGAAATTCTACAAACCAATTTACGTGGGTATGTGTATACTCGACATATCCAAGACATGTTTGTACGAGTTTTATTACGAGTATATGGTGCCAATGTATCGCAACAAATGTCGGGTAATGTACACTGATACAGACAATCTCATATATCACGTTGTATGCAAAGACGTATATGAGAATCTGAAGCGCGATGTCAGCAGATTCGACACGAGCGATTATGCGGTAGACAATGCGTACGGTAATACCGCTTGTAAATAAAAAGTTACCGGGTCTAATGAAAATGATGAAAACAACGGTGCCATAATGACCGAATTTGTCGGGCTCAGAGCAAAAATGTACGCGTTACGAGTCGATGGTAAGAAAGACACGAAGAAAGTTAAAGGCGTCAAGAGCAACGTTGTCGCGAGAACGATAACGTTTGACGATTACACGCTGTGTTTGAAAGAAGAAATTGAAATGACGCGTCAGCAGTCGTGTATACGATCGAAATTGCACCAAGTATACACAATCCGCGAGACAAAAATTGCTCTGAGTCCGTACGACGACAAGCGATATATCGTACCCGAAACCACCGATACGCTACCGTGGGGACGTTATAGGATACCATTGTAAATAAATGTATATTTTGTTTATTAAGTAATTGTATATTTTGTACATAACCATGTATATATTTTTATATTTTATACATTATATATTTTATATTTTTTTTATATTTTAATGTTTACAATTTTATATATTTTATACATATATTTTATATATTGTCACGTTCTGGTAACTTCGATTAGTTGGTTCCGTGAGACAGGATCTTCCAACAATTTTACGAGTTCGATAGAACGTTTTAGTTGTGGGTTCTTCTTGCGGTTAAGGGGGTAAAACCCCAGAATAATTAACTGCTTTGAGTTGGATTTTCTTCGCTGATGATGATTAAAGAAATATACTCTTGTTTAAAATTTGAATTCTTTATTCTGAACTGACTTGATCTAGCGTTTTACAGTGCGAGTAAGAATCTGAGTGAGTCTAAGTCTAGAGTGAATCTACGAGAATGCCCGCTCTTCCGTTGTTGGAAGTGTTTTTATACACTTTTGAAATTGAGTGGTAGGGGTAATTTATGACAGAGTTTTAAGAACAAATTCCTTGGCTTATTCTATGAAATGGATTTTTGCGAACTTCTTGAGTGGTCTTTAAGAGAAATTTTTCTAGGAATACGCATTAACTGATTCTCTGAACGCATTGCTTGCAAGGTCGTGTCCTACATACATTATAGTAGTTATAATAAATTACGATAAATGACCTTTTTCAAAGATTTACAATAATTGATTATTTAGAATATTGGTCATTTATCATGATTTTTACATAAATAGATTCTCCTTAATCTTTTAGACATATTTTACATTATTTTATATAGTTTGTATAATAAAAGGAGTTCATATTTAAAAGGATTTCCTTATATCGGTCCTTGTCTTTCCCAAGTATTACATATAAGTCTATCTCGCTCGTATAGATGATTCATATATGTCTCTCTCTCTCTCTCAGATTCACATTTTATTATAGGTGACATATAAGTGTGTCTCTCTTAGTTTCATGTTAGTTTGTACTTGTAGCTTATTGGATGGAAGATAGTGAGAAAAGAAAAATTTCTGCTGGATCTAGGGGTCGCCGGACGTGACATCTCCCCCGTTGGAGAAATTCGGTCCCCGAATTTAAAATACTATTTCTTATAAGAGATGCTTTTGAATAATGAATAATTTATTAGTTGAAGAAATGCTAGTAATTTTATTAATATAAGATGTGTATGTTATATGAGGAGATCAGAAAAGGGATTGATAATGAGAACAATAATAATAATTGTTAGTTAATATGAATAATGGATTTATTTGATTTTGTATATATATAGCGCTTCCTATTAAATATAGGAAACAGAGGCATGTTAATTTTTGGATTTTTTAATTTTTCTTTTTAACCATTCTATAGTAAATGTAATATATCTTATATATTAAAAATTTTCTTTTCCCCTTTTGTATTTTATTTCTAAAGGAATGAGAGAGAGATATAATTGTATACTTATTACTAAAAAATTTCTAAAGCAAAAGTTAAAACGAAAACTCGTTATTCCTAAATTATGATTATTTAGTTCGTATAAATGCTTGAATTACGATACAATTTGCCAATGTGAAACGCAAATACATTAGTGGAGTCGGTGTTGACATATATTTTTACGCATATGTGAAGGATATTGAATTATATAATATTCAGCGCAATATTATTTATTAAAAATTCTATAAGTATTGCTTCCTCATATATGTATATAGTTTATATTACGCTTATAAGCTGGAGTGTTCATATTTATTTAAATGTAGTTATATCGTAGTTACAATGTAAAAAGAGAGTGTATAGAATATATATATATATATATATATATATATATAATATGTGTATAATATGTAGAATATGTAATAATAAGACATGTAAAGAGTATAAAATATATAGTGTATGAAATCATATGTATATAGTTGAATATATATATAGTACGGGAAAATTGTTACGTCGCACAAAATTTGTGTTACTAAATGATTTACGCGATGGATATTGTCCATGATATGTTGTCTGCAATGAAAACAATCGATGGCTCTGCGAGTACGAAGTAATAAATTATAGCATCGCCCGCAGTGTAATGTTGTATTTTGAAAGTGTCGGGAAATTATGTGTAAGTGTCGCCACATTGGTGATACTTGTCGTTCGCAAAAGATATGTTTGGCTGTAGCACAACTATCGCAATAAATTGTGGTTGCACTCACTTGAATATACCACGCGGATTGACAAATGAAATGATACGCTTGTGCCGCGTCTGGATTTAAATAATCTCGATAATATACAGGAGGTCGCATACTTTGCAAGGGCGTTACAGGGGGTGAACCTTGGGGAATCGGCGCGGTTATTCCTACGTCCTATGCTGGTGTGTCCTCGGAACTTGCGATTCGGGCACGGATGCTGTTGAGGGGGTTGATGCTGCCGGCGGTGATGGAAATTGCGAAGTAGATATGCGGGTTGATCCACTTACTGTTGCCGTTGATATTGGATCACTCGTTGTAATGGTCGTTGTCATTGTCGGCGTGCCAAAGGTATCGTAGGATGATGTGATCCGCGCATTGTTATCTTGTAGACTCGTTCTCTGTCGCTCGTATGCCACGAGATCGTCTAGTATTTCCCTGATATCGTCTGTCGCAGGCACGGGACAAGGAGTTGGCCTTGGATGATCGTAGATAGGTTCCCTTTGCATAGGTGATTGCTCGGATCTACTATAAACTTCAAGATCCGTCGGCTCGGTAGTGACTGAGTCTGAATTTATGAGGAAGATCTTAATTACAAGATATATTAAAGATATTCCATCATAAATACCTTCTGCCATGTCCATTGAGGCTTGTATGAATCGTACAAGTCTTTGCCGGGATTGATATTCACCCATGTGAAATGCTTTTGATTCTTATTGTTGTCTGTCAGAACTACTTTCATACACACTGGTCGTATTTGACTGAACGCGGGGCGGTTCTTTGCTAATATTTATAGGGTGCATATCTCTTTGTCCTAGATTCCTCATGGGTGAGTTATTCTCTTGTCTCTTGCTTAGCTGTTCTATGATGCACGTGCACCAAGGACTTAGCAGGAAAAAATAAGCGATAGTGAAGAGAGTACTAAGAAGTCCGGTAACATAAAATAAAGTATAATGAACAGTAGTTCTCCATTGCTGCGTTTTTCTATTTTTTATTTGTTCAGTTTTCCTAATGATGTCATCGAATGTAGCTTCTATTTGGCTATTATTCAATTGCCATAATTCATGTGCAGCTTCTTTCAATTCGACATTATATTTTTCATATGTAGGTTGATATAAATTTAATATGCTGAGATTGCTGATAGGCGTATAATATTACAAGACTTTTGTTTCTTGTACAAATGGATGAGTTATAGCAGTGGTCCTCGTATTGATTTTACAGCCACGTTGTATTGTAATGATTCCAGAATTACTGATTATGACTTGCTTCACATAATTCGGATATTCCATTGATATAGTCTCTTCCGTCGGGGTCGAATAAATCCAAGTTCCGGTGGTTGTAAGAGTTTTCCAATAAATACTTTTTAATTCTTTCATTATTATTTTACAATAATTTGGCTTTATTCGGTGGTTTAAAAGAAGTTCTACGTTGCAATTAGGCGTTTCTCGCAATTTATTTAAAGGGAAGGTCGTTGGACAGATAAAAGTTGCATCATGTGCGATGCATTCTTCTAGCTCTCTTCCTTGAAATAGATAAAAATTATTAGCGTTTTCATTCAGCCCGATATATTCTACGTTAGGTTCAATGGTGGCGAATTTTGTTGCATCGAATTCTTGTTTTACTGGTAATGGTATCGGTCTGTATAAAGTATATTTTCCTGATGTGAGCAATGGTATGTGTAAAATATAAATTAAACGATTGTGAGCATAGGCGACTTGTAAATGTGATATTTTTATTAATTTGTCTATTTCTCCTTCGTTAATTGAAATAGGAAATTCTGCGTATGGTATTTGTTCTCTTATGAGTTTGAGATTTTGAATTAAATGTTGTGGGGATATCATTCTTGGATGTATCAGTCCTTGCTTTTCAAAAAGGATGCCATCTATTAAAATATTTAGATCTATTTCGTGTTCTATTAAAGTATGGTCAATAATACTTTCGATTATTTCCTCGAATTGCCAGTGGATATTGTTTCGAATAAGTTGTTCTTTTATTTTGCTGATATTATCCCTTACATGCTGACTAAAATTAGATAATCTCATTTGTATCTTCGAAGTAGCTTCGTATAGTTCTCCGAAATGAATTCGCGTTGCAGATGTTTGATTAATCAACAATGAAGCAAGGTCATTGGTTTTATTTTCTACATGCTGTATGACAGAGTTGATATGATAAGCGTCTTCGGTTGTCATTGTCCCGAATAATACTTTACTGATTTGTCCAATAAATTCAAAAGGTGCTCTTTTTATTCGATGGTCTCTGATAAGCTCGCGAATGTGGTTTTGATATTGGACGATTTTATGTAATTTCGCAAGTAATAGGACGAGTTGTTTTTGTGCTACGCATATTTCTGAAATGTTATCACATTGTTGTATGGTTAATTCTATTTTCTTCTGAATTTTTCCTAAGATGCCAAAAATATCAGTTATATCTATATAAATAATTATTTTCCAATAGATTTTAGTCGTGCGTAATTCACCGATGGTTTCGTAGAATATCCCAGGGTTATCTCTTAACGGCGTTATAGTGTATTCGTTCTTGGTCATCCCGGGTCTGTAATTTGAACAGGTTTTGTACGATTTATGTGTTATTTTTGTCTTATTTTGCGCAATTAAAATTTTTATATTATTATTGTCTAATAATTCTATGATTTCGTATGGTCCGGTATACTCGTCGTCAAACTTGTGTTTCTTAGTCATTTTTAATAAATAAACAAAGTCACCGATTTTGTAATCTTGTATTTTTAATTTCTTATCGTAATAATGTTTATACCGATCTTTCGCGTTTAGAAGATTTGAAACGGCTAATTTTCTTAATTCTGTTAGTTTGTCAACGAGTTCGGTTACATAATCGTTGTATGTTACTAAAGAATCGTTTGGTTCTAATTGCGAAGGTAAACGAGCTATTCTACCATATACTAGTTCGAAAGAAGTAAACTTTGTTCCTTCGTGTACGCTAGTATTATATGAAAACATGGCATGCTCGAGCCAATTGTCCCAGTCGCATTCATTTGTAATATAATGTTTTAAATATTCGGTTAATACATGATGACTTCTTTCTAAAGAACCATTGGATTGAGGATGGAAAGCCGTTGTACGATATTGTTTTATTTTAAAATATTTTGCAAATCTTTTCATTACAATACTAGTGAAGTTTGTCCCTTGATCTGTTAGGATTGCTTTAGGACTTCCAAATTGACATATGAATCGTCGGATAAATGCCTTTGCGGTCTCTTCTGAATTTGCTTGGATTAGCGGTACTGCAACTGAATATTTTGTTAACTGGTCTTGTATTGTCAGTATATATTTGTTACCAGAATTTGTCAAAGGTAATGGTCCAAAAATATCCATAGAAACTTTGTCAAATGCATCAAGCGGTGTATCGGTGATAACCATAGGCTGTTTTGTTTTTATTCGAACTAATTTTTTCTTTTGGCAATTACTGCATGTACGAATAAAATTTTCGATTTGTGTTTTCATATTATCCCAATAGTATTTATGACGTATGCGTGTCATGGTTTTAGTTATACCTTTATGTCCTCCTACACTTGATTCATGATATTCGCGAATAATTTGTAGTCTATCTTCGTGCTTAGGTATGCATACTCGGCCTTGACATATGGTTATCTGTAGATTAGTTCTCAGAAATGCAAGACGTATCATATTGCGGATTTTAAACCAGGATATATTTATATTACTTTTGTTTTCAGATATATTAGCATGTAGTATGTTGAATTGTCTCATTTCATTTTTCAGTTCTTTGAATCTTCGCATTATGATTTCTTCAGATATTTTTTGTTTTAATTCTTCTTTAATAATTATGCCGAAAGTTCTTTATTAGGTTTGCCTGCGGTAAATACATGTCCTAGAGTACCCTTAAAATTTTCAGGTATTTGACAGATATTTCTACACATCAATTCTTTTCCAATTTCGTCTACTAGATTGCCTTTTGTGTCTATAAAATATATTATATGATCTTTCTTCATCCAAATATGATCGCGTGTATATAAAATATTAGTGGGAATTTTTCTTTCTTTTTCAATTCGTGACACTTGCAAAAATGAACTACTCCTTTTCATTAGTTTTTTAGTTTGTTTTTTAGGAGATTTAGGTTTTATGTTTGTTTGTTTTTTCCGTTTTCTATTAGTAAGAGGAGTTTTTATTTTTGTTTTACTTTTAGTCATTTCTATTAATTTGGGATTTATTCCATGAAAGTGTAACGTACGCTCCTGTATCGTTTTCTCGGTTTTTACTTTTCGTATTATTATTTCGGATAACTCGTCGGAGCCAAAGGTTCGGGTCGAGAAAGATAAACGCGAGTTATTATATTTAAATGTACGTGTTTATTTGTGTCGTTATTGTACAGACGGTTGTGTAACAATGTGTATGAGTGTGGTTGTGTAACAATGTGTAAGTGTCGATGTGTGTATTTGCAGTTCATCGAATTCGCTAGCGTTTTGCGAGAATCGGGGATTCCGATATATTTATATATATATATTTCGCGGCTCTCGGCCCAGACGGCGTCTACGTTTTTTTATCGCTGTTTTGGTTGTGTTTTTGCGGCTAGCGCGCGTGGTCGGGAAATCAGCTGGTGGTCTTTTAAACGCGTATGCTTGCCTGCGATTATAATTCGATTCGTTAGCGGAGTAAGTGTAGGGGCGCTTATTTACAATTATTGTACGTGACGGTGGACGCGCGGTGTGCGCGTTTTGTTCAGATTTCTCGGGCGCTATTATCGCGTGTGCGAGTAGCTGCGGCTACGCGACCGGTCACGGGCCTGTTCGGAGGCTATCGCTATGATACGCGGAAATCACGTCCCCGTTAATGCGATCGGAAATGGTCTAAAAGGACGGAGCGTGTGGATCAGAACGCGGACGAGAACACTCGTCGGAGGCGGTTCTCTCTCCACCCCGTGAATTATTGCCGTTCTGGTGTGCGTGTGATCTAGTCGGTCGGTCGAGAACGCTCGGCAGGATCGGAGCGGCCCTCCGATCCTATGCGACGACTATGAGTAGAGGGATGCACGGCTTATTGTCGAGAACTCTCGACGAAGGCGGAGGTACCCTCTACCCTCGGTTTCGAGTCGTACTTCTTGGTCAGGATTCTCACACGATACCCATGTGAGAGCGGATCAGGAAGAAGTGTCTTTTCTTGGGCCGATGGGCCCTTCTTATACTCGAGTTCTGGACCCGCGTCGGCGCAGAATCAGGATCCCCCTACCGAAGGTGGACTCAGCGGCGAGCTCCGCAAAATGACACACGGACTCGGAGATCTCGTTCGTGAGTTGCAATATAAAGCGGAGGCCGCGGGAGACCCCAGTTCTTTCAAAGCAAAGATAGAGGAACTCCTGGAAAACGCTAAGAAGAGTAATAAAGATAGGATAAAGGAAGAAGAACGTAGAAAAAGAGAAAGGAGCGAATTTCTAGAGATAATAGCTGATCTCAAAAAAGAAAATCAAGAAATTAGAAAAGAGAATAGACAGATGAAAGCCGAGCTACGTAAAGAAATACAAGTTATTCGGGCGAGCATAGAAAGCAGTCACAGCAATACACCTGAAAAGAGTGACACGAAAGGGAAAAAGAAAGTATCATTTGAGAGAGAAAAGGGGCCCCCCGTACCACCCAAGTCCCAACGGTGGCCTACAGTTAAAGAAGCAAAAATAACATCCAGCCAAGAAAGCTCCCCTACTGAAAGTACACTGGCTTTCCAACGAATGGAGGAAAACCTCCAAGATGCGTACAGAACGACAGGAGGAGACGACTGGCCTGTATTTGGCGAAACTTGGTCACCTACGAGCAAAAAACGGAAGCTTGATACTGAGCCTGAATGGCCAATAAAGTCCTCGTTACGGGGGACTCACGCTACCCCCAGTCGAAGTGATTGCTCCCTCTATGAGTATGACACCACTACAAAGACAGGAGATATTCTCTATGGAGGGGATTCCTAGTACCAGTCGCGGAACTCCTATGGTTTTCACTGGTACTGGAAGTACGACAACATCTAATAAGCCGCAGCAAGGAATTCGCGTAAAAGAAAATGTTCAGCTAGTGCCTCCTCGAGATGGTCACGTTGAACAAAAAGCATCTTACGCTAGCATACTTAAAAAGGATTAATTATTTACATATGTACAAACACCACCGGAACAGACACTGAAAAAGCAAGAATGGTTCACGATCGGAAAAAAGGGTAAGCCTGTCCGACCGCTGGTTCAGAAGATCTCGAAACGACAGAGCTTTAAAAATATACTTAAAAAAGAAAAGAGGAGATTGCCATCCACAGCTGCCATCAGTATAAAAGGCAGTAGTAAAGAATTTAATTATGCGGATGCACTAAAGACGATGCGAGAAAACATCTCCTTGAAAGATCTGGATATCCGAAATCCCAAGATTAGGAAAGGGATAAGTGGCTCGACTATAATAGAGATCTCCGGTCCGGAAAACGTTAAGAAAGCAGATCTTCTTGCTGCAGAGATGAGCAAGATACTCGGTGGAAAAGCAAAAGTTTCTCGCCCTAATATAAAGGGAGAGATTAAGTTGACTGGTCTGGATGAATCGATCTCAACCGATGAAGTCCGCGAAGCGATTGCATCCGAAGGGCCCTGCAGGCCGAGTGAAATTGTGATCGGACAAATAGGCCAAAATAGATCAGGTGACGGAATTGTTTGGGCTAAGTGCCCGAAGGTAGCCGCACTCGCGTTAGCGGAAAAGAAAAGAATACAGATTGGATGGTCTCGAGTGACAGTGGAGTTGCTCCCAAACCGACCTGTCCAATGCCACAAGTGTTGGGGCCTCGGACACGTCCGCAGTGTCGGTCCAGCAAGGATTATACGGGACGATGTTTTAGATGTGGCGAGCAAGGTCATGCCGTTAGCGCTTGCAAGAACAAAGCCAGGTGCATAATTTGCGCAGAAAGGCGTCTCCCGGATGATCACCGCATGGGATCGGACACCTGTAAGGCCGCAAAATATGAGCCATCTCCACGTACAAGTACTGAAACTGGAGTGGACAGTACCCCTCCCAAGGACACTTCAAGCAGTCCGCCTACTGAGGCCTCTAAACTGGATAGCTCACCTATTATATCTAGCCCCGAGAAGGAAAAAGAGACGTTCACCGGGACACCCCCTATAGAGACAAAAGAATCGTCTGTGCGGAGGACTGACGACCCGATGGAGACCACGGAGCTGGAATAGTCATCCGGTGTATCTAGTTAATATCTACTACTATTTACACAAGGAACTTAAAACTAGCTTACGGTCTATTATATATACATATATTTACATGCTAAAAGTACTACAAATAAATTTAAACCATTGCAAGGCAGCCCAGGATCTGCTGCTGCAGAATGAAAGAGAACATCACTTAGATCTGATCCTCATCACGGAACCATACAAAGTCCCAGAAGATATACTATGGACCTCGAGTGAAAATAACACCGCTTGTATACATTGGTGCGCCAGTGAACGTATGGGTGTATGCGTAAAAAAAAAGAACGGTCGTTTCCACATCAGTGCAATGGAGAGAATTCGTATTTGTCTCATGTTACATCTCGCCCAACGTAGATGACAATACATTTGAGGAATTCCTAGATGAGCTGGATGACACTGTTACGGATACCCAGGGTTACAACATTATCCTGGGTGGCGATTTTAATTCGAAGTCCGTGATGTGGGGCTGTTCCCAGACGAATTCACGCGGCAATCGCCTCGAAAGATGGAGCGCGAGCAGAGACTTGGTTCTCTTAAATATCGGCAACAAGCCCACCTGCATTAGATCGCAAGGCTTTTCAATTGTAGACCTGTCGTGGTGCAACTCCGGCGTTAAACCCCGGATTGTTTCCTGGGAGGTATTGAACTGGGAGACACTTTCCGACCATGCCTATATTCAGTTCCAAGTCAGACTGGATGAAGAAACCCGTTAGTCTCGACATAAGAAGAAGTACGTCAGGTGGGCGTACAAGAAAATGGACGCTGACAGATTTAAGGAAGCACTGACATGGCGTTGCGTGAATCACGTACACGACGAGGACGTCGGTAAAATGGCAAGATGGACGCAAGACGTTATCACAGATGCGTGTAACTTTAGTATGCCCATTGTAACTCCAGTACGAAGGGAGAGTGTGTATTGGTGGAGCGATTATATCGCCGAGCTAAGGAATGCATGTAATCAGGCCAGAAGAAAATGGCAAAGAGTAAAGAGAAAAGGGCATATAGAAGATATACTCATTATGGAAGAAGAGTACAGATCTAAGAAAAAAGTACTAAGTACAGAAATAAGAAAAGCCAAGACCAAGGCTTGGAATGATCTCATTCAAACTATTGATAAAGACCCCTGGGGTCTTCCGTACCGTATAGTACTGAAGAAGCTGAGACGCAGTAACCCAAGTTTCGGCGAGACTCTTCCTCTAGATATCTTAGAGCAACTTGTTGACAGGTTGTTCCCACAGGATCCTCTAAGTGACGAGGGTGCAACCGATGAGGATGCGGAAGAACCCTGGCTCGAGGAGTATAACATTAATGCGGAGGAAATTTGTAACATCCTGAGGAGAAAAGCCGGTGCTAACAAAGCGCCAGGCATAGACGGCATAAAGTCCGTCTTTTTAAAAAGAATATCTCCCGAATTTCTAAAGGAGCTGACGTATGTCTATAATCAATGTCTAAGAAGAGGAATCTTCCCTGATATATGGAAAAGATCGTTATTGATATTGATTCCACCACAGTCTAAACAGCGAGCATGGCCTTTGCATTGTGTGCCAATGTGTCCGAATCGGAAACAAGAAAAACATAATAAGGTTTTCAAAACAAAAGGGAGGACGGAGTACCTCAACCATAGACTTATAGAATAGACTGGTCCCTACCGTAAGAGGCGGCGTTGAAAGATGTAAAGGACAGAGAGATGATTCTGGGACTCTCTGTCCTTCTCTTTCGTCCCGTGGTGGGGATACTGATGGGATGGGTGAAAACGAAGCGAGCATGCGTGTAGGAGATGAGGGGAAAGCAGCGTGCATCGGTACGGGCGGCACGCAGATTTCTTTAATTTCGTGTATATACGTCGTACAAATACGGTGAATATATATAGTAGCATGTACATATTAAACAATAAAAATACGAATATAAAAAAATATGGTACGTTCCTGCTGCATTTGTCACAAGCTGTACGGGGCAGAAGGTGTTACTTTTTATAGGTAAATATTCAATGTATATTCCTTAAAGGTTAGAAGAATAAATGCTTGAAAAATTGCACACACACAAATTCATTTAGAAACATTATTATTTTTTTATATTAAGAAACATTATTACTACATTAATTTGATAAACGGTATCTATTTCTTGTTCTAGTATAACTACACGACAAGATTTAAAATTAAAATGGACCGATGCCATTGGAAAAGAAGTCTCCAAATATGCTTGTGTATGCAATCAACATTTTAAGGATAATGATATAATGTTTATCGGTATAATAAAAGGAACTATACGAAGGGCCCTTATTGGCGCAACTTTACTCAATAATTACCGCTTTATTAAGCATTATAGAAAAAAATTATTGATGTAGTTTGACGCATGTTCGAACAGTCGGTATAGTTGTATGCGAGTATGCCGGCGTAATCGAGCGGCGGAGGAGTCGAATCGAGCGCTGATCTCAGCAGCAAGCGTTAGTTGTTCGATAGCAGTCATTGTAAGCAGTAGGTCGCGAAAGAAATATAAAAGCGTTGTAATTTTTCTGAATATATTTTATACCCAGTGTTTAACAAGAATCTTTGTTCTACTTATTCTTGTGATCTATTCTTGACTCCTTTTCTTACACTCTTTTGCTATAATAAAAATGATTCAGGACTTTTCGACTCGATTTTTAATCAGGAATAACGCTATTTGCTCCGTGGGCGCTTTTTCAGTTACACCCTGTATAATATCAATCACATATTTTCTGAACTAATTTGGGATGCAATGAGGAACACAAAAGGATATCCTTAAAATATCTCTTACAGTTCCGCAGGGCTCCCTTAAGAAATCCAAAAAATATCCTGATCTGTTTGGCTTTATACCATATCCTGAATAAATCCCGCGTATATCCCGAGGATATTTAGGATATATTCAGGATCATCCTGAGGATATCTTGTGCTGTTTGGGTTGCGATGCGTTGTGGTCTGTTCTTTCTAAAGATGTCCTTCCATATCCTTTTACAAAAGAAAAATGGTTAAATATTTCTAAAGATTTTGAAAATTTATGGGATTTTAATCATTGTATAAGTGCTATTGATGGTAAACATATTGTTATTCAAGTAAGTTATTGAACAATCCCAGACAGCACAATGAAATACTTGGGATATCCAAAGGACGTCCAGGATGGATATCCTGTGGATATCCTAATTTTTTCCTGGGACATACTTAGGATGTCCTAAGGAAGAGCAAAAGATACCCGAATATTAGTTCTTAGGACATCCTTAGGATATCCTGTCGAACATCTTCAGGATGTGCGTCAGACAGCCTCGGGATGTTCTTCTCGGCACGTAATATTATTGAAACATTGCTACTATATTTTATTTGAAATATTATATATACCTTTTAACAGTATTACAGAAATATTTTATAATCGTTTGAATATTTCATAACGTTTTCAGTGTCCTGAAAATGCAGGTTTATCATATTTTAATTATAAAAATAGCCATAGTTTTGTTTTGCTTGCGATTTGCGAAATATATTTTTATTTTTATGGATATTGGAGCTTATGGACGTCATAGTGATGGTGGAATATTCAGAGACTCTCTTCTTGGTCAAAAATTTAGAAATAATTGCGAAATATATTTTTATTTTTATGGATATTGGAGCTTATGGACGTCATAGTGATGGTGGAATATTCAGAGACTCTCTTCTTGGTCAAAAATTTAGAAATAATGAAATGAATATACCCGATTCAGAACCAATCTACTTTAAAGGAGATTTAATGCCTTACGTGTTAGTTGGAGATGAAGCTTTTCCTCTTACTAAATATTTAATGAGGCCATTTTCAGGAAAACAGAATTTGAATCAGGATAAAATTATTTACAATTATCGCCTTAGTCGAGCAAGGAGGACCATTGAAAATACTTTTGGCATTTTATCAAGTCAATGGAGGATTTTAAGAAGACCAATAAATTGTTCAGTTGAAACAGCAATGAAAATAGTACAAGCTATTGTGTGTTTACACAATTATATTCGAATACAAGATATTGGGGTCAATGAATATGTTATTGAAAACATGATTGATCAAGATGGTTCTGATGGATCAATAGAAGGTTCTTGGAGAAGAAATATAGATGATAATTCTGCTCTTCAGGAAATAGGAAGATGTGATACAAATAACACTTCTCGAGTAGCTGCAAAAATTAGGAATAATTTTTGTGAATATTTTAACAGCGAAGGAGCTATATATTGGCAAATTAAACACTGTTGATTTAAATTTAATCATATATTAATCATTGCATTTAATCATTTGCATTATAAATTAAATTATTTAAACATATATTATACACACACGCGCGCGCACACACACATACACATACACACACACACGATATTTATTTTATAGCGTTTTCGACTTGTCGGGTTCAATCGCTCCGGGGTAGTTTACTAGACGTTATGGACCAATCACAGCCATTCTTTTGAAGAATATATGGTTACATTCTTCAAAAGAATGGCTGTGATTAGTCAATAACGTCTAGTAAACTACCGCAGCGATTGAACTCGACAAGTCGAAAACGCTATTATCTTTATATACATTTTAAGAATTATCTTTTAACATTTCGTAAGATAGTTGCAAATATCGTTGTATCCATTCATCTTGTTTCTCTGGTAATAACTTTTTTAAATTATATCCAAATAATTTAAAATATGCATCTATATGATCTTCTTCAGGTGGTGATGGAAAAGCAATATTAGGAAGTGGTTGGCTTAACGCATTTGCTATACGTTCCAAGTGATTATCGTGTTCTGATGTGCGCCTTTTTTTTCTTACATGATCATATTAAAAAAATAAAAATTTTTTGTATAAATATTTAATTTGAAAATAAAATATAATAATTATTTAATACCTCTTGATATATTCTCATATCTTGACTATCTTCATTATTCTCGCAAATACTGTTACTTCTGTTCTCTCCACCGTTAATGTTAGATATAGTACTGCAAAGATATATATTATTTTATATTAAAAATCAATATACAAAAAATGATTTCTTAATATTACATAAATAATGTTATATACCTTTTTTGTAAACAAGAATCTCGAAGGAAATCCATAGCAGTGTAATGTTTCCATTTGTTTATGTTGCTTTTGGAAGCAGATCCACTTGGTAGTTTCTCAGCATTTATAAGTCTTCTATAAGTATCGTGAAGATTCTTAAATTTACTTTTACATCCAGTTCCCAGACAGCACAGGATATCCTATGGACATTCATTACATGTCCATTTTACGTCCGTACGTTCATGGATATGAAATGAACGTCCATCGTACATCTGATTCGAGACATCCGTTAACAGCCAATATTTGGACGTCCATAATATGTCCGGTCTTGGACGTCAAAGTTTCGCGCGAGTACGCAAGGATGTGTTAATTCGTTCATTTACCGCTATGCGACGTGCGATTCGTTATCTTTCTCGCATTTAAGTTTTAGTTATGAGAATTATATAAAGTTTGCAAAGAGTAATAAATAAAATCAAAAATATACTGTTTAATTTAATTTCTGATCTCGATGCAGGAGTTTCAAATATTAAATTGATTTTATCTTGACTTTTATAAGTAATATTAAATTGATTTTATCTTGACTTTTATAAGTCGGACAAGTAAATGTCCGGCAAATAAACGAAAATAATCTTTTCATTACCTATTTAAAATGTAAAGTGCAATATGCAAGTGTAGCGCGAAGGGCCCTGTTACCCGATCAAAGACCGCTGCCATGAAGCAGCACTGAGGGCGCGATACACGCGCCACTGCAGGATAACTAGAACGATTAACAGCACGCGAGAGTACAGACGTATATTTTATATCAACTCATATTTTTTTCTTAAATATATTTCAGTTTATATATTTCAGTTTATATTTCAGTTTCTTAAATATATTTCAGTTTAACTTTACTTGAGATAATTATTGTTCCTATGTTCGTCCTAAAGGTCGCTTTGTACGTTATATCCTCCAGAACCTACTTAAATATTACTTCCGAAGGGATTTCTTATCGTCGCGCATTAGAGGTTATCCGCGGACAAAGACAATTCTTTTACAATTGGCGCCCAACTTCGTGGCCAGGTTTACGACAGAAGTTCCGTCTCTGAACCAAGACGTCGTCTAAAAACGATAAAACACGACCGATAACACGGTCGCAAACTCAAACGGGACAACGACTGCCGACGAAAGCATCGCAGGAAACCAGAGTAAAGAAAGGCGAAAAAAAAGGAATTCAAGATGGCTGAAAATCAGACAGGTAATGCGATTACGCTAACGAACGAACAGTTCGCAACGCTCCTGCAACAGATACAGATATCTGCCGCAAACGTCCCTGCCGCAAACATTGCACACCTACAAGGTAATTTTTCGCGATGTACAACTCGTTTCAACGGTGACAAGACGTCCGATGTAGAAGCATTTGTAGACGCGATCGTTACATACAAAGACTGTACAAATATATCCGACGAAAACGCATTGAAAGGATTACCAATCCTGCTTACGGATCTCGCCGCGACATGGTGGCAAGGCGTTAAAAATACGGTAAATACGTGGGACACCGCGATAGAGTTACTGAGACAGACATACGGACCGAAGAAGCCGGCATACCGTATATATAGAGAGTTGTTCTCCGGCGAACAGAAAGAGGATACGCCGACGGACATATTTGTGTGCAAAGCGCGTGCGCTATTATCGAAGCTTCCATACGCTACACCATTATCAGAAAGTATACAGATCGACATGATTTACGGATTATTATCGTATAAAATTCGAAGAGAAATATCACGCGAAAAAGTCACATCGTTCTCGGAATTATTGGACTTCGCCAGAGAAGTAGAAGAAAATAGAGCTGAAATGCCTGAGAAATCATTTAAGCAAACGTCGCCGCGAAAGCAGGAAACGCGTCTTCGATGTAAATACTGTAAAAATTTTGGCCACACCGTAGATGACTGTAGAACGGCCCGGAAGAAACGAGACGAAGATGCAGCCGCGCCATCTAAGAAAAATCGAGATGAAATCGACGCTGATGAGACGAATTCAGGAAATCGACGCACCCAGCCCGCGGTAACATGTTTTGGTTGCGGCAACCCAGGTTATCTCCGTGAAGACTGCCCGAAATGCAACAAAAAGGAGAAAGCGGACAAAAGTGAGGTGAGATCTGAATTTTGCCTTATAGACGCATCCGAAATACAAGCAAAATATAAGAACCGATTCTCGATGTAGAAATATTAGGAGCTAAAGGCACTGGATTAATTGATACAGCCGCTGAATTAAGTGTTGCAAGACATAGCCTATACAAAATCCTAGTTGAAAAAGGACAAAAGTTCAAGAAGTCAAACTTGCGTATTGGGCTGGCAGACGGTACGACTTATGAAGAACGCGTACTAATTACTGAGGTGGATATATATGTAACGGACCGGACAATCTAAACCACATTCATCGTAACGCACGCACAAAATAATTTCACATTATTCGGAATGGATTTTATTGAAAATGCGAAAATAGTATTAAATTGTCCTCAACGTGTATGGTATTTTGCAGACGATTGCATTCCGCACGAATTGAAATTTGAAGATTTTAGGGAAACGCTGGCCACTCTTCAGATAAATTATGCAGATACAATACGTGAAGACGAAGCACGAAATCTAAATCGAGAGCAGCGGGAAAAACTTGACTCTTAGCAGATAACGAGGCTATCTTTGCTCTAGGGGGAGGACCAACCCCGTATGCCGAACACGCCATCGATACTGATGATAACGCACCAATAGCTATACCGCCATACAAAATGTCCAGACAGAAAAAGGAAATATTAGAGAAGGAAATAAACGTTATGCTGGAATCCGACGTCATTGAGGAATGCGAATCTCCTTCGGCTACCCTAGTAGTTCTCGTACCCAAAAAGGATGGTACCGCACGAATCTGTGTAGATTACCGCCGTCTAAATGCCGTCATAAAAACGGATTCATATCCAATGCCCAGAATTGATGAGTTGCTACACCTTGCAAAGAGGACTCTATATAAATGTCAACTATCGATCTACGTTCAGGATATTGGCAAGTAAGCGTGAAGCCCGAAGATCGAGACAAAACGGCAATCACCATTCCTTTCGGTACCTTCCGTTTCAAACGCATGCCTTTTGGCTTGAAAAATTCTGGGGTCACATTTCAACGACTGATGAACCGATTTCGAAGAGGATTAAAAGATATCGTGGTAATAATATATTTAGACGATATAATTGTAATATCGACTAGTTTCGAAGAGCATATAAAAGATTTACAATAAGTCTTCAACCGTCTACGCGAATTTAAACTACGAGCTAAACGAGAAAAATGCAATTTCGCATGCTCACAGGTAAAGTTCTTAGGACACGTAATCACGCCAGAAGGAATATGTCCGAATGAAGAGAAGGTCGCGGCTATTTTACATTTACCACCCCCGAGAAACGTGAAACACTTACTTACATTTTTACAAACTGCTTCATGGTTTCGCAGATTCGTACCGGGTTTTGCAGAGATTGCTAGACCTCTGACCCAATTAACAAAAAAGGACGCTGCATGGACATGGGCGGAGGATCAAAAAGAGTCCTTTGAAAAGTTGAAGAAGCTATTAACGCACGCCCCAATACTCAGACAGGCGGACGAAACATTACCATTTATCATACGCACGGACGCCAGCAACTACGCATTAGGAGCGGTTCTCCTACAAGGAGAGGGAAACGAAGAAAGACCCGTGGAATACGCTAGTCGCTTGTTAACTGCAGCGGAACGCAACTATAGTACTACAGAGCGCGAAGCCCTCGCAGTTGTATGGACCGTTGAAAAATTCAGAGGATACATCAATGGAGCCAAAGTGGTCATAGGTACAGATCACCAACCTTTGAAATGGCTCATGAGTTTAAAATCACCATCAGGTCGTCTAGCTCGATGGGCACTAAGTCTCCAAGAATACAATCTCGAAATAATTTACACTCCTGGAAAAGTAAACGTCATTGCGGACACGCTCTCCAGGCCTCCGTGTACGAATAAAAATGAAGGAGACTACGAGATATGTACAGTCGTCATCGATTTACCTTCAAAAGGAGCTGCCAAGTTAAGAGAAGCTGTCAGATCCAGAGATCAAGAAAATCATCGACGTATTTGAAACAAAAGATAACCCAGACGTTACAAACTGGACTTCCCGAGGATATCTCATGACAAATGGCGTACTATATCGTTACTTGCCTACGGAAGAAACAGAAGAAGCACAATGAGTAGTACCGAAATGTGAAATTGAGCGCATCTTATATGAGAATCACGATGCTTCAACTGCTGGACATTATGGCATGGACAAAACGCTGAAACGCATATCAAGTAAATATTATTGGACAGGAATGCGCAAAGCAATCAACGAGCACGTGAAAAAATGCATTGAGTGCGAAAGATACAAACCAACAAATTTGAAGCCCACAGGATTACTAATGACGCCCGCCATATCTAGAAGATTTGCTATCGATCTTAGCTATCGATTTATTCGGGCCATTACCAATAACAGTCGAAGGATATCAATGGATATTCATCATCGAAGATATCGCCACAAAATGGGTAGAAATATTCCTATTAAAACGCGCTACCGCAGAAACCTGCGCCCGAACACTAATCGATGAAGTCATGCTTAGATATGGAATTCCTCGCAGAATAATTTCTGACAATGGACCACAATTTATTGGAGCAGTCATGCAACAAGTATCATACTGTTTAGGATTTAGCCAATCGCTCATACCAGTATACCATCTCGAAGCTAATCCAGTAGAAAGAAAAAACAGAGACATGAAGGTGCAACTCTCCATCTTCGTGGAGAACTCTCACACAAGATGGGCAGATAAATTGCCTTCCATAAGGTATGCTATGAACAGCAGCACATCTCAATCAACAGGCCACACTCCAGCTTACCTTTCATTTCCTCGCGAAATGCGAAGTCCAGAGGACATACAACGTGACTTGCGTGAAATCGTAATTGGAGAAAAGTATCCGAGGTCATCCCATATCTAATGAAAATCGCAGAGACCATGAAAGAAGTTATCGAGGTTCACGAACGTGAACAAGATAGCCGCAAAGAGTACACCAATCTAGACGACGAGTCAGCAACTTCCAAATAGGAGACCAAGTAATAGTCAAAACAAGGATGTTGAGTAACGCTCTCCAAGGAATAATTTCTAAATTCGCTCCGAAAAGGAATGGGCCCTACAGGATTGCCAAGCGAATTTCGCCCGTCAGTTACCAAATAGCTGACAGTTCTACCGGTGAATTGCTTTCAGTTCACCACGTTTCCGACATCGACGCATGGAAAGGAGATAAATCCAGAGACGACATCATCGAACCAGTCAGACCTACCAGGAAAAGAGGTCGTCCCAAAAAGAGTAAGGTCCCTTCACAACAAGATATTGGATCTTCGTCGAGGACTCCTATCAGATCCAAAGGGCGTAGTGTAGCGCGAAGAGCCCCGTTACCCGATCAAAGACCGCTGCCATGAAGCAGCACTGAGGGCGCGACACACGCGCCACTGCAGGATAACTAGAACGATTAACAGCACGCGAGAGTACAGACGTACATTTTATATCAACTCATATCTTTTCTTAAATATATTTCAGTTTAACTTTACTTAGGATAATTATTGTTCCTGTGTTCGTCCTAAAGGTCGCTTTATACGTTATATCCTGCCGAACCTACTTAAATATTACTTCCCAAGGGATTTCTTATCGTCGCGCGTTAGAGGTTATCCGCGGACAAAGACAATTCTTTTACACAAGTACAAATTATAAATAAAATTTTTATATAAAATTTTTATGTAAAATTTTATATGAAATAGATAAATTATATTATAGTAGATGTTATAGGCCGATTCTAACCCAGGTCCTCTCAGGGGGGGTGAGGCTCGAGGGGAATCACGGCGCGGGGGGAGTGACGTCACGCGCGGGGAAGGAGGAATTGTGGCGCACAGTGAATGACGTCACACGCGGGGAAAGGGGAATCGCGGCGCGACCGATGGACGAGCGGGTCCGCGCGGGGAAGGGGGAACCGCGGCGCGACCGATAGACGAGGGGGTCCGCGATGAGAAGGGGGATCCGCGGAAAGAGAACAGTGCTAAGATGTGAAAAGGATAGCGCTAGTTGTGGGAAAAGGATAGCGCTAAGTGTGCGAAGAGGATAGCGCTAAGTGTGTGAAGAAGACAGTGTAACAAGGATGGTGTCAACGTGAGACAAGGACGACGCATTGTAAAATGGCGCATAGGTGGGAGAAGGACGATGCAAAGGTAAGTGAGTGAGTGATAGCGACGAGCATATGAAAGAGAGAAAATGATAATAGCGCGTACGAAAGAGAGAGAACGATAGCGCGAGAACAACGCGTGTGAGAGAGAACGATAATATTGCGTGCGAGAGAAAATGATAATATCACGAGACAACGCGCGTGAGAGAGAACAATATTGCGAGAACAACGCGCGCGAGAGAGAAAGAGATAGCGCGAGACTTACAACTAACTAGCGCGAGAGAGATAGCGCAAGGGATGGGAGCGCAAGGGAAAGGTGTGTAAATAAATACATTTTTTCAATTATAAATATAAAATATACATTTATTAAAGTGTAAATACATTTTTGTGTCATAGCGCGTGCGAGAGAGATTACTATACTTATTCTATCTAAGCGCGAGAGAAAGAGATAGCGCGAAAGAACAATGACGCGTGCCGAAGATAGTGAGACTTACAACTAGCGCGAGAGAGAGATGCCAAAGGATGGGAGCGCAAGGAAAGGCGTATAAATAATTGCAATTTTTTCTTTTTTTTCTTTTTAATTAAAATATATAAAATTTATTAAAATGTGTCTGTGTAATACATTTGTGTGTGTGTGTGTGTGTGTTTAATAAAATAATAATAAAATATAAAATTTAATTTAAAAATATAAAAATATATAAAATATAAAATTTAATAATAATAATATATATAAAGGGGGGGTTGCGCCGGGCTGGGGGGAGACTGCTCCTGAAACAGAAAAAAGAAAAGATACTGCGTTAATGGAAACCTAGTTACAATAAGATTTATAAAAGAAAAAAACATCTATCAATCCATTCCTCTTCTCTTTCATCCTCTTGTCTTTCCTCATTCTCCTCCTCTTTTCTTTCCTCTTCCTCATCCTCCTGCTCCTGCTCCTCCTCTTCTCTTTCCTCATCCTCCTCTTCCTCCTCTTTTCTTTCCTCCTCCTCTTCCTCTTCTTCAATATTCCAATCTTCTTGGACCCAATTTTCATGAATAATTTCAATGTAGAGCTCTTCCCCGAAGAGCCGCCGGAGGTCGAAAATATCTTCGACCTGATGACTCTCCGGGATGTAGCCTCACATGTCGAAGAAGTCCTTCCGCGCTTGCCGCCGCATCGTCCGCACCCATTGTCGACGCTCTATGTTGACGAACCCGGGAATTTCCATTTCGTCCTGGAACTATAAAATAATCTATTTTAAAAAAATACACAATTTTTTTACAAAATATTCGCAAAAACGATACTTACATTCCACAGGAAGGTCAGCTTCAGGAATACGATGCATAAAATATCGAATAATTTTCTCTTCCATTCAGGATATATATCTACGCGATCCATTTTTTTTTAATTTGGCACTTCTTGACTCGCACACTATCTGCAACTTTGTGACGAGGCAACGAGGTCTCGGCATGAGATTTTATAGTAGAGATGTAGCATTATCACCATATCAAAAACGCGTCGTAAGACAAAAGTATACGCGGTCCCATGCAACTCAGCATGATATAATATTAATATTATCATATCGCGACTTTGTGAGGAGACAATCATCTCGGTACGAAACTTTAGAATAGGGACGTATCATTATCGCTTTACCAAAAACGCGTCGTATGACAAAAGTATGCATGTTCCCATGCAACTTAGCATGATATAATATAACGCTATAATATACTGCGTCAACCCTGATCGAACGATAATTAAACGACCGTCGAACGGAAATGAACGCCCATCGAACGGAAACGAACGACCGTCGAACGACTATCGAACAGAAACGAACGACCGTCGAACGGCAATTGAATGATTATCGAACGGAAATGAACGACCGTCGAACGGCTATCAAACGCCCGTCGAACGGAAACGAACGACCGTCGAATAGCTATCGAACGGAAACGAACGACCGTCGAACGGCAATTGAACGGTCATCGAACGGAAATGAACGACCGTCGAACGGAAACGAACGACCGTCGAACGATCATCGAACGGAAATGAACGGCTATCGAACGACTGTTGAACGGCTATCGAACGATAATCAAACGGTTATCGAACGGAAATGAACGATCGTTGAACGGAAATGAACGCCCGTCGAACGGAAATGAACGGAAATGAATGGAAATCAACGACTATCAAACGCAAAACAATATTCAATTATCAAACAATTATTTAAATGTATTACCATGAATCGAAATACAATATCTAATGACAGCTGTGTCACGTACGGAAACACGATATTGCCCACGTGCATAGATAAGGAAAGAAAGGAGAGAATAAGAAAGGCGATAAAAATATATTGCATCATCAATTTATTATAAATATGGATTCGATGAATCATTATCATGATGTTTCAACCACCAATTATAAATCTTAAATATATTTTGTAAAGCGCAATTTTTTACATGATTTTCACAACGCACAGTATTCTTAACATCTAACTTATTTAAAGAAGCTACATCCTCATAGTCTGCATCCAAAGTTTCGATAATAATATCGTTTCTCGCATCATCGCCCAGTATATCGGCTAGCCATTGTCGTTTCTCGTGCCCTTTAACATATACGAGAGGTGACGCATCATCCTCCTCCGTTGCACTCATCACTGCCGTCGTAATTAAACGTTTCGATTTCCAATATGAAACGTGTCCGTCATCCCACGATAATCCATGGTGATTTTTAATCAACCATAAAACCTGACATCTCTCAGATTTTGTGAGCATGTGCCATGGTACGGGACATGTAAAAATGTAATGAGAAAGTACGGATCCTTTTCTCAGAACCGCAGCTTCCTTCATGACAAAATTTCTCCCGATAATAAATCCTTGTAGATCCACAAACGTTGGCGCAGCCATGATGACAAGATCCGATCGCAGACTGATGTCGATCGTCAAACATCTCAATCTTTTATATTTTTCTTCATGCGCATTGGAGGGGATATTTGCTAACTTATGTAATTTTGCGGACTACATTGGTCAATGGATTATATTCGACAACCCGATCGTGCAAGATGAGACAATAGGCGGTAGTATTCGCCGGTATATTTTCCCTGCATTCCAACTCTATTTTCACGTCTACGGTAGCAGTTTTGACAGACTCGTTTTGTCGCGAGTAATCAATGACCGCGAGAGGACCGCAATGTAGAAACTTTGAAATGGTTAATAGCGTGGTGCTGTTATCGCATCCGTAATAAGATTTGCGAAAACGAGAGTACATGTCGAATAGGACGGCGAATCTATTTTTTTCAAAATCTAAATTTAAATCATCGTAGGGATAAAATGCCGAGTTTAAATAGAGTTTAACGTTGGTCAATTTGCAGTCATCGAATAATGTAACATCTTGTGACACTGAATTCTTTTTATCAGTTTGCAGTGCAAAGATCACGTATCGTGGTTTCTCTAGTTGGTCCACGAATGCTTAGTCGTGCTATGTAGCAGAGGAAATTCGTATAGATCCCAAGATCGGAAACTCATGTTCAAGTATCGTCCGCTTTCCAACATTCGTAACATCGACAATTTATTAATCTCGTTCAATATTACATGAGGCTTACGCCACTGTATCTTGAGTAATTCAATCTCAGCTTCCGACGATGGATGTCCGAATAGACAATTATTATTAATGCGCGAACGTATCAGAATCAATTCGTGACGAGCGTTAATCACAACGCGTTTATAATCTTCGCAAAATCCCAGCAACATGTTGAGCGGTACGCAATAGTTGAAATAATTTTTGTCACCGTTGTACGTCAAATCCCACGCAGCGTTCTTCAAGTTTATACCTTTCTGGTGCGTCAGAGAGACATAATTTTTGAGCGTTGAAGTTATTCCAACATTTCTGTTACGATCAATCTCTACTCCGTCGAGTTCGTATCGAAGCTCATCAAACATGAATACAACACAATTGTTTCCCAATACAACCTTCATTTCATCATTCGCTTTACGCACATACAACTTTCCCTCGATGTAAAGAAAGCTTTCGCACGGTAACGTGTACAAATCCTGATGTTGTATAGGTATTCGTATCTCGTCGCTGTATTCAAGCGTCGTATTAGCGTACGGATTGTACGTATGAGTCTCAATCTTGAAGATGCGATCGTCAAAGACTGGCTCACCTCCGATATTCAAAATATCAATCATTCTTTTCGTACGATGAATCCCAATGATTTTAAAAATTCATAATTCAACGCGCTCAGCTTCTTTTTAACGGCTATTTTATTATTATCACCCGATACCGCAATAGTATTGTCCCTCGTAAAAGTATTGTCTCTCGCGTGCTCCGTTTCGTTCAGCACGAGCATATTATGTTTGTCGCCGTCGTATATGCAATCTTACGGTAATTTCCTCTCCTCGAAAATCGAGCAATCGACCTCTTTGATCCACAATGCGTATCGTTAAATCCGTAATGCTCCGTACGATGATCGGCAGATAAATGATCTGTGCCGGCGTTTCCGATCTTATATACTGGCGGTACGCTCGGTGAAAATTCATGTATCGTGTGTACGCGCATGCCATTGCTGTACGCACCAGTAGTCACGTTACATTCTATACGAATAATATTTACGTTTATAATATTAACCGGTTCGTCCGATTCGTACCACTTGCGAGGTTGCAATACGATTCGACGAGAATCCAAGCAAGGATCCTACATTGTCGGGTTTGGTAAAGTTTATTCTGTAGGCGCATTTGATTTCGCTCTTTATCGTGCTATGATTGGCGCGGAGCGCTATTGGATATTCCTCATCATAATCGTTTTCAACATCTCTGGAAAGGTGTTCGTCTTGCAAAATTGCGCGTTTGAGATAGTCATTTATAGCGTGCAATTCGTATGATCCTTCGGGAATCGTAATTTCCTTGTCGTCGTTGCCAAAGTAAAATTTATAGTAGATGTTATAGGGGAGAGTTCTAACTCAGGTCCTCTCAGCGGGGGTGAGGCGCGAGGGGAACCGCGGCGCGGGGAAGTGACGTCATGCGCGGGGAAGGAGGATCCGCGGCGCGACTGATGGACGAGGGGGTCCGCGAGGAGAAGGGGGATACGCGGAAAGAAGACAGTGCGAAGGTGTGAGAAGGATAGCGCTACGTGTGGGAAAAGGATAGCGCTAAGTGTGTGAAGAGGACAGTGCGACAAGGATGGCATCAACGTGTGACAAGGATGGCGTCAACGTGGGACAAGGACGACGCATTGTAAGATGGCGCATAGGTGGGAGAAGGACGACGCAAAGGTAAGTGAGTGAGTGATAGCGACGAGCATATGAAAGAGAGAGAACGACAATATCGCGAGAACAACACGTACGAGAGAGAACGAGAATAACGCGTGCGAGAGAGACAACGATAGCGCGAGAACAACGTGTGCGAGAGAGAACGATAATATCGCATGCGAAAGAGAACGATAATATCGCGAGAATAATGACGAGTGTGATAGATAGCGCAAGGGATGGGAGCGCAAGAGAAAGATGTGTAAATAAATACATTTTTTTTCAATTCTAAATATAAAATAGAAAATTTATTTAACCGTATACATTTTTGTGTCATAGCGCGTGCAAGAGAGATTACTATACTTATTCTATCTAAGCGCGAGAGAAAGAGATAGCGCGAAAGAACAATAACGCGTGCCGAAGATAGTGAGACTTAAGGTGCAATTTCACGTGCTGCTAAAATAAGCAATTAAAGCGACAAATTTGTCGCACGTATTCCAGCAGCTATAATTTTGTAGTTTGAACTGATTCAACTACAAAGAGAGAAAAAGTGTTATCGCTCAATTGCTATGTGAAACACTACTGCCGCGCTGTGTGATTGTGTGTACTAGTGTACCAAGAAAGACATAACCTGTGACATAACCTTGCAGACAGAACCGAGAATTCTTAAAGAATTCATGAAGATGCAAAGATGAATCTATTCGAGGAAGATGAACATGAAGAAAATAAAAAAAAATGCAAAATCTGTCTTAACTGATTACACAAATAACGCAAAATCTGTCTCAACTTTCAATTTTGTCGCTACTATCCTTTTTATGTACAAAAATTACTGCTGTAATAGTTCAGCGACAAAAGTTGTCACGTGATCATTTTTGTCGCTCAAACAATCGGTTTCAGCGACTCGTGAAAAGGCACCTTTATGATTAACGCGAGAGAGAGAGAGAGAGAGCGCAACGAAGATATCGCGAGACTTACAACTAGCGCGCGAGAGAGAGATGCCAAAGGATGGGAGCGCAAGGAAAGGCGTATAAATAAATATGTTTCTTTTTACAATTAAAAATATAAATTTATTAAAAATGTGTGTTAATAATAAATACATTTGTTGTGTGTGTGTGTGTGTGTGTTTAATAATAAAATAATAAGAATAATAGTAATAATAATATATAAGGGGGGGGATGCGCCGGGCTAAGGGGAGGCCGCTCCTGGAAGGCTAAGGAGTCGATGTGCCGGGCTGAGGGGGGCCGCTCTTGGAACAGAAAAAGACACATTTGAATAGTTTTTTAATAATTTAATTTAGAACTTTTGATGTATTATAAATTGATGTATTATAAATTGAAAGTTACTTACAATACTTTCCATGGCATTTTCCATTCATCTTTATACAATACGCACAATTTATATTTTGATACAGGTTTGGATTCACATATTTGTTTATCCTTTCGTAGGCCATCCATATCATCGCGTAAACTCTAAAATCAAACATAATAATTTTAAGTGTTTTAAATTTATTACACATCGACAAAAATATTTTACCTTCAACGTTTCCAATTTCCGCCGTAGTATATTCTCATGCTTATTTTCTCCCAGTTTTTCAAAATCTTTTATTAATTCGAGATTTTCACGCAGTTTGTTTCCAATACATTTTATTTTAGAATGATTAGGTTTTATATTGAAACATTTACATCCATGATATTTTACAAATTCTCGCGCACATATTTCTCGAGCTAGGAGAAATGTCTTCAACGAATTTGTGCGAGGTTCTTCCAAGCCGAGCTCTTGATGTCTTATAAACTGAACGATTGAAGTTTCCAGATTCTTCTTTGAAAGTTGTTCCCGTTCTATTCGAAGTAATTCTTCATCTTGACTAATCCGAAAACAGAAATCAGGTTCCCCATCGGATGATTCTTCCTCCATTTCTCTCTCCTCTCTCTCTCTCTCTCTCCATCCAATAATCATCATCATCCGTATCGTCATCGATGATAATAACGTCTTCTTCAGCCATTATACGTGACCAGCGAAACACAAGACCAACGAAACACAGAAGAACGAAAGAAATAATATTCTAATGTCGTCCGCGTAAAGAATTTTTCAGACCTTCGAGGCGCGCGATCTGAGCAATCAGCGATTGTCGATTTCCGATCGATAATCGCGATCGTTTGATTCGATTTTGCTCTTCCAACGACTCGATATACGTATCGCATCATTGCTGCCACACAATGTAGTCTTCCAGCGAATTCACCAAAGTGGATTGCTCTCGCAAACATTGTTCCTCCATATTGTAACAAACTTGCAAAAAGCGCTATCCAATGACTGTTCTGATGTACTTTAGCGAAAATACTGGTGGGGTGTGCCTCTTTATCATGATTTATATTCTCCTGCATTGTTTTATCATTGAACATTCTAGAATGATTTCATCTTAAAAAAATTCCCCGGAATAGCATGTGCAGTTTAACCTTGATAATTTCGCGTTTTGTCATGTACATTTGAAAAATCTAACGTGATTGCATCAGGAGCAGCCGTACATCGGCGCTTGATTTTAGCGCATTCAGCTAAATCTTTGTCTAGGGGTGATGCGCGTTTTAATCTTGGCAGTTATTTTTTTCGTGTTTTGTCACGTATAATTGATCGCATCGGGAGTAGCCGTACATCGGCGCTTGAAAATTTTTGTTATATTCAACTAAATCTTTGTTCTGGGGATGATGATATCATCGCAGCTATACATCGGCGCGACAAAATTTTAGAGGAAATTAAAATGTTGCGTCGGCAATAATCCCCTCTACATCACAATTTGCCATACTATTTGAATTAATAATAATTCGATTAGTATTACATAATACGATTAGTATTACATCAATCGCGCGTGTGAAAGGTTCACTGAAGAAATCAACATGAATTTTTACGTTCCGATTCGAAACGGCGAAACTCCACCGTGTAAGAAGCAAAAATGCGACATGTAAGAAAAAAGATTTAAAAATTTTGTTATTTATTAAAATTTTCTTAAATATTGGTCTAATTTATATATATTTTTATAGCAATCAGCTTCGTCGTGCGGCTCACATACTTGGAAGAAGATACGCTCTAACCCTGACGTCGTATAAATATTTGGACATTGGAATAAGCGTTGGAGTTGTATCGTACGTGGAGCTGATTCTCGGCGATAATCGAGGCAATCAAATAGTGTTGCCTTTTTCAACGTGGAATTTGTTGTTGCAGAAGCAAGCAGACATTGACTGTTTTCTACAATCGACTGCTATCCCATTAAGGATTGGAGATCCAATGATCGAAATGCATATTTTGCATCAATCAAAAATTGTAAAACTCACATTATGTGACAATTCTTTGTATATGAAACCACAAACATTATTACATTTATTTAATTTTGAAAATTGTATCGATCGTATGCACAATTGGTTATACGAGAATACCTATCTCGTAAGTGAAAAATTTAAACAATTTGAAACTGTATTACAACGTAACAATATTACTACTGTATGCGATGCTGTAAAAACGATACGCGAGAGTGATGTCTTTAACAGCGAATCATTAATTTATTGTGAATTACTAACATGCGCTGTAAATGATATTCTTTACGATGCTTGCAATAAATAATTCTTTTTATTCCATCTGTGATTTTAATTCTTTCCTTCCATACAAATAAGAATAGTTGATACTTTCCTTAACACGCTCCGCCAAAGATGTAGAGAAATGCTGAGGTAGATGAGACGTGATGCTCTAGTTAGAATAAGACAAAAGATATTAAAAGATATATAATGAAGAGGAGCCTGCGACATTAGAATATTATTTCTTTCGTTCTTCTGTGTTTCGTTGGTCTTGTGTTTCGCCGGTCACGTATAATGGCTGAAGAAGACGTTATTATCATCGATGACGATACGGATGATGATGATTATTGGATGGAGAGAGAGAGAGAGAGAGAGAGAGGAGAGAGAAATGGAGGAGGAATCATCCGATGGGGAACCTGATTTCTGTTTTCGGATTAGTCAAGATGAAGAATTACTTCGAATAGAGCGGGAACAACTTTCAAAGAAGAATCTGGAAACTTCAATCGTTCAGTTTATAAGACATCAAGAGCTCGGCTTGGTAAAACCTCGCACAAATTCGTTGAAGACATTTCTCCTAGCTCGAGAAATATGTGCGCGAGAATTTGTAAAATATCATGGATGTAAATGTTTCAATATAGAACCTTGTAACGGTCGTATTTTCGGTCGTTTTGCGTGCTGCGGATAGATCGCCGGTGCAAGGTTCTTGATAAGAAAATACGCGATGTGTGTGACTGAAATGTATGTATTTGTAATGATGTATAAATGCAATGTATAAATGTACAGAGTGGGTGCTTGTGTGTGTGTGTGTGTGTGTGTGTGTGTGTGTGTGTGTATGCGTGTGTGTGTGGTAATTTCGCTGAGTTACAATTAACGCGGTAATCGGTAAACGTCGCGAATGCAATTTCGCTCGAGATCCGGTCTCGGTTTCGAACACCTGTTCGTGTTTACGCCGCGCGAGACAGCGCGTGTTTTTGCAACGCTTTTTCGCGAGGAATTCCCGTGTTTCCAAGAATCCTCGGTTTCTCGGGATCGACGGTCGCTTTCGTGGGAATATTTGTTCCCAGAGGCTTAGCTTAAAGCCGGCATTCGATTTATTTCAGGTGGTGCGCTTTAGCGACGGCGGCGGAGGCCGCGATAACTGAATACGCGTTAACGGCAGCGGCGGAGGCTGCGATAAACGAATGCGCTTTACGGCGGCGGCGGAGGCCGCGATAAATGAATGCGCGTCAGCGGCGGCGGTGGAGGCGGTGACAACGGAACGCGCTTTGCGCTTGCGGTAACTCTGATGCGCGGAACAGGATCGTGTCGCGAAGGATGGGATTCGCGTTGCAGCTGGGTCGAGAGCACTCGATTCGGGGCGGCTCTGAGCTCCACTTTCCGTGAGGGCCCAGCTGCAGGATTAGGCGGATGCACCTGTACCGTGGAATCGAGATCACTCGGCCAAGACGGAGTTCTCTCCACCTTTCGTCCGTGGTAGTTGGTGCTCGGTAGGAATTCTCAGGTTTAGCTTCTGTAGCGTACAGCTAAGAGCGGATCAGGAGAATGGTTATTAGATGCCGAAATGAGCCCCTTTTTATACCGGCTAATTGCCCGCGTCGGCGCGCGACGGTATAACCCCTTCCGAACGGTTTTTCAGAAACGGTGCGGTCGGGCCCGTTCGGAGGGGTTCGGGTTGTGCGCCGAACGCGGGTTTTCGCCGGTCGGCGGTTCGGGCCACGTCGGCTATGATCGGCGGTATTCGGCCGATTTGAGACCTTAACGGCTCTGGGCCGTAATTAAATGATTAACGGATTAAAAAGGTGGGCGCACCGCGCCCCTGCCTCTGCCCGGCGGGTGTTTTGCCGGGCGGCAGCTTCCGGCTGGTGTTCTGCCGGGAATCGGAACGATGCACCGGGATGCATCGTTACAACCTAATCATTCTAAAGTAAAATGTATTGGAAACAAACTGCGTGAAAATCTCGAATTAATAAAAGATTTTGAAAAACTGGGAGAAGATGAGCATGAGAATATACTACGGCGGAAATTGGAAACGTTGAAGGTAAAATATTTTTGTCGATGCGTAATAAATTTAAAACACTTAAAATTATTATGTTTGATTTTAGAGTTTACGCGATGATATGAATGGCCTACGAGAGGATAAACAAATATGTGAATCCAAACCTGTATCAAAATATAAATTGTGCGTATTGTATAAAAATGAATGGAAAATGCCATGGAAAGTATTGTAAGTAACTTTCAATTTATAATACATCAAAAGTTATAAATTAAATTATTAAAAAACTATTCAAATGTATGTCTTTTTCTGTTCCAGGAGCGGTCCCCCTCAGCCCGGCACATCGACCCCTTAACCTTCCAGGAGCGGCCTCCCCTTAGCCCGGCGCATCCCTCCCTTATATATTATTATTACTATTATTCTTATTATTTTATTATTAGACACACACACACACACACAACAAATGTATTTATTATTAACATACATTTTTAATAAATTTATATTTTTAATTGTAAAAAGAAACATTTATTTATACGCCTTTCCTTGCGCTCCCATCCTTTGGCATCTCTCTCTCGCGCGCTAGTTGTAAGTCTCGCGATATCTTCGTTGCACTCTCTCTCTCTCTCGCGTTAATCATAAGTCTCACTATCTTCGGCACGCGTTACTGTTCTTTCGCGCTATCTCTTTCTCTCGCGCTTAGATAGTAGATAAATATAGTAATCTCTCTTGCACGCGCTATGACACAAAAATGTATACGGTTAAATAAATTTTATATTTTATATTTAGAATTGAAAAAAAATGTATTTATTTACACATCTTTCCCTTGCGCTCCCATCCCTTGCGCTATCTCTATCACACTCGTCAATATTCTCGCGATATTATCGTTCTCTCTCGCACACGTTGTTCTCGCGCTATCGTTGTCTCTCTCGCACACGTTATTCTCGTTCTCTCTCGTACGTGTTGTTCTCGCGATATTGTCGTTCTCTCTCTTTCATATGTTCGTCGCTATCACTCACTCACTTACCTTTGCGTCGTCCTTCTCCCACCTATGCGCCATCTTACAATGCGTCGTCCTTGTCCCACGTTGATGCCATCCTTGTCGCACTGTCCTCTTCACACACTTAGCGCTATCCTTTCCCACACGTAGCGCTATCCTTCTCACACCTTCGCACTGTCTTCTTTCCGCGGATCCCCCTTCTCCTCGCGGACCCCCTCGTCCATCAGTCGCGCCGCGGATCCCCCTTTTTCGCGCGGACCCCTTCGTCCATCGATCGCGCCGCGGTTCTCCCTTCCCCGCGTGTGACGTCACTCACCGCGCGCTGCAATTCCTCCTTTCCCGCGCATGACGTCACTCCCCCCCGCGCCGCGGTTCCCCTCGCGCCTCACGCCCCCTGAGAGGACCTGAGTTAGAACTCTCCTATAACATCTACTATTTATTATTCGAAAAATTTACGTTCGGAATCGTATGATAAGTTTCAAAATCCGAGCTCGTAATCGGCATCGGTCAAATCTATAGCGGGAAAATAGCTTACAGCGAGAACGCTGCTTCTGTCAGTCAACGTAAGTGTCAGTGACATGTCGAACGAATACTCAGTCGTGACGGTAAATTGTCAGGCTTTAAATTGATCGTCGACTGTTTGAAGAAATTTTAAACACAACTGTCCACACATGCTCTGATTGTAACTTTGATAAGATGTGTAATTGTATTCAATTTTCACTCCGAAATATCGCACAAATTCCTTGGGTGGTCGAAGATTTCCAAAACTGTCGAAATATACGACTCGATCTCCCCTCTTTGCGTACGCTACCCAATGAGTACCGGGACCATCAGCGTCATCCAAATTGACGATACCGCTCTCGTTTCGTCATACACCGCTTATCGGTAAATTATTGCGCATGAAAACACCTCTAAAGAAAGGTATGCGCATACGTTTCGCCAATTGTTCCAATTATATGTTAGTTGTCACACCCGTAGGCATTTTTAATGTTTTTTCGACGTTCTTTTTTCCCTTAGACTTTGTTGAGAATCCCTGTCCACGCTTGTACGGAGCGAGATAAAGTCCGCGAACTTCCATAGCGCGATTGTGACGCTGCATCTCTTCCAGCTGACGTTGCGCCGCCTTGCTATGGTTTATCGCCTTTGCGATTCCCGCCGCACCGCCGACCAAAGAACCGACAACTCCCAACAACGGTAAAAGTGGTAAAATACCACCGCGTTTCGCTACTGGAAGTATTCGTTTTTTCCTCCTCCTTGTCGTCGACGGCTTTTTCATCCCCATGCCGAGTTTTGTCTTTGCCTTCATTGCCGCCCAAACAGTCGTAGTGGCTGCTCTTTCGCCAAGAGTCGAATTCCTCGCGGTAATGCGTTCTCGCGCTCTTGCAGCTAGTATACGATCAGCGACGTGTCGTTGGCCGAGGTCGTTGCTTCGCGAGTAAGCAATGTCGTGCTCGCGACAGGCGGCGTCCAATGGATTGATACCTCGATCGCCTCTAGCCAATCGTTTCTCTAATCGAGTTCCCGGGCCGCAAAACTGATAACCGGGAATATGTAATTCGATGAGAAGCGCGTTTATCGCACGATTTAAGAGACCGCTACCTCTTACAATTCTCGCTGACATTCGTAGCAATCTTTTATTAACGGTGGCGGACCGTCGATGTGTGTTCGCTGCCACGGCTGATTGTAATGTCGCATGCACGAACGATATTGTCGAATCTCCGAATCAGCCTTTATATATTCTGGAAGCTTGTCCCACAATCGTTCCACGTAATCACCAAAATTTTGCAGTAAAACACTCTTTGGGATATACTGCAGTTGTTCGGCGATAAGCCGGAGAACGTCTCTTTTATCCGACAGAAGGAGAAACATTTCTGATACTGAGCGGTTTCGAGTCGGGACACCTCTATAAATAGATCTCCCCCTCGTGATCATTCGCAAAATTGATTCGAAAGAGAAAACATGCGGTTCGTGCAACAAGCGCGGATAATCAAAGTATCAAATTTCGACGATAGACTAATATCGGAGAAAAAAGTACGCAAGCATGGAAACATGCTACCGACTACTATACGCGGTATCGTTTGCGGCCCTTCAAACTGTGGTAAGACAAACGTTTTGATTAGTTTGATAAAAAGTCTGTACGGTGTACGTTTCGAGAACGTGTACGTATACTCGAAATCGCTTCAACAACCGAAATACAGATACTTGGAAAATTTACTAGCACCTATAGACGAAATTGATTATTTTACATTTTCTAATAACAGCGATGTCATTCCACCGAGCGAGGCGCTTCCGAATTCCATCTTTATCTTTGATGACGTGGCATGTGACAAGCAAGATACGATAAGAGAGTACTTTGCAATGGGTCGACACTCGAGCGTCGACTGTTTCTATCTTTGTCAAACGTACGCCAAGATACCTAAGCATCTTATACGCGACAATGCGAATCTTTTGATTTTATTTAAACAAGACGGCACAAACTTGAAACATGTGTAACGATCATGTAAATACCGATATGTCTTACGACGATTTCCGCGCATTGTGTCAGAAATGTTGGCAACACAAATATGGCTTCGTAATCATTGATAAAGACAGCACGTTGATCAATGGACGATATAGAAGAGGATTTAATGATTTTGCGATACCGTAAAGCGATCAGTCGTCATCGACACATCGATCGAGCATCATGAACGGCGATCGTGAAAAGATTGCGAAAGAGATTGCAAAAACGAGCGAATCAATTCGCAAAAAATATCGCGTTTTGAAAACTGGTAAAATGGAAGAAGACGTTGCATTGGAAAGACAATTTAAGCCAATTACCGAACCTTTAAAACAGCTTGTCGAAAATACTATGGAATCTGATGCGTCGAAAATCGAGCCATTGAGTTTGACGTTTGGAGAGAAGCACGAGGAAAAAATAAAAGAGTCAAAGCATGGAATAAAGCGAGCACGGATAAATATGCCGATAAACGATTCGCCGATATATTCGACACCGAATCGATCAAAACGAAGGAAACAATTTTCTAATATGGCTACTGTTTTTCTACTCCGATAAAAGTACAACCGTGTCAAACAATACCATCACCGTCCGTCGAAGAATTTACGAGACCACACCCGATTCGTTTGTAACATCGATCCGACACGAATTAGAAACGTCTGAAGGTCAGAAAACGTTCCGAGATCATTTTGGTCCACTAGCGCAAAAATATATAGAAGCTATCATGAGTTTTGATAAAAATAAGAGTATGGATTACGTCTACGGTGTTAAATTTACCAGCAAAGGAATGATGCTGCGGTGATAAATGTTTCGATGTGGACAAGGAGGATAATATAATTATCGATGGAATAAAATATACGGGAACCGAAGGTATCTACGATTTGATTTTTAGAAAATTTCCCAATTATAAAAAATATACTCAAGACGATTTGGATAAATATCAAAGTATATTAAAAACAACAAATGCGCATAAACGTGACAACAAAGTTAATAATCCTATTAAAAGTAATAAAGGATACAAGTATAAATATATAATTGCACCATTATTCCCCGATAGAAAGGTGGGAAGAGGTATAGACGCGCCGCGCACCATGACGCTAAGCGACAACATGATCGATTACGTGCATTGGAACGATCCCAACGAATTGGTAGATCGTTTGCGATTGCTGGACGCCTCGCGTCGAGCCGGCAACAATGCTCACGACAATGAAATCTTGTCAATTATCGAAGAACTTCGCGAGGCCGGCATTATTATAAATTAAACTATGCGTCGACGATACGTGTCATTCGGTCAATGTTCTCGAAATGTCGATTAATAAATTTGGATTATCGCTCGGAACGTCGAATAATTTGTACTATCAATGGAATGGATTATTGAGAAATTACGTTCGCGATAACGCTCTCTGCCAGACTACTACCGGCTTTGACGCAAGGTTGCGCAAGATTCAACGCGTAGCGCAACCAGAAGCTGATACTGACGCCGTCAACAAACGATACGTGGATAAACTTTTGAGAGATCGACAGGGAGAAATTGAGCGAAAAATTATCGCGCTCGAAACAAACGTGCAAGCGCTACGAATAATGATGGACGAGATAAAGATTGTGCTGAGATATATAACATCTGACTCGACACAATAAACGAGACATACTAATATCGCAATATTAATTATGCCTCGATCAAACGTGCGAGAGAAGAAAAACACCTCCGAAAAGCGACAACTAGTCGAGGAATTACATGCTCCGGCGAGAAGAAATTTTCCACGAAGACGCGTCATTGTACGCGGATACGACGATCTGTGGCAGGCGGACGTGGTCGACATGCGTTCGTACTCTCGACTCAACAAGGGTCATAAATACATACTTACAGTTATCGATATGTTGAGCAAGTATGTGTGGGCCGTACCGCTCAAGAGTAAGAGCGGAAACGAAATGTCCGAAACGATCGCAAAGATTATTGGAGACGATAAAATGTGTCCGAAAAATTTTCAAACCGACAGAGGAAAAGAATTTTACAACGCGAGTGTGCAGAAACTCATGAAGAAACACAACATTAATCATTACTCGACACATTCCGTTATGAAAGCCACGGTCGTGGAACGATTCAATCGTACTTTAAAAAACAATAAGTGGAAAATATTTACGTTCAATGGAAATTACAAATGGATCGACGTGCTATCTCGATTCGTTGCAAAGTACAATACGTGAAAACATCGCACCATCGGTATGAGACCTGTCGACGTCACTCCGGCAATCGCCGAAAAACTTTTAAATACGGTGTATAGCAACGTAAAAATTGCGGCTTCGGCAAAATTTAAAGTAGGCGATTCGGTACGCATGAGTAAATACAAGACCATCTTTGAAAAAGGTTTCACACCTAATTGGACGACCGAAGTTTTTAAGATTGTCGAGGTGCAGAAAACTAATCCCGCGACATTCATACTCGAAGTTCGCGTGGAGATCCCGTCGCTGGAGGATTCTACGAATACGAACTACAACGCGTTGCTAATCCCGACGTATGTCTCGTGGAAAAAATTGTGCGGGAAAAGGGTGATGACGTATACGTAAAATGGTTGGGAATGGATAAATCACACGACTCTTGGATACGTAAAAATAATGTATTGTAAACATTTATTAAAATATATAAAATATAAAATATGTGTATAAAATATATAAAATTGTAAACATTTATTAAAATATATAAAATATATTGTCACGTCCGGCGACCCCTAGATCCAGCAGAAATTTTTCTTTTCTCACTATCTTCCATCCAATAAACTACAAGTACAAACTAACATGAAACTAAGAGAGACACACTTATATGTCACCTATAATAAAATGTGAATCTGAGAGAGAGAGAGAGACATATATGAATCATCTATACGAGCGAGATAGACTTATATGTAATACTTGGGAAAGACAAGGACCGATATAAGGAAATCCTTTTAAATATGAACTTTTATTACACAAACTATATAAAATAATGTAAAATATGTCTAAAAGATTAAGGAGAATCTATTTATGTAAAAATCATGATAAATGACCAATATTCTAAATAATCAATTATTGTAAATCTTTGAAAAAGGTCATTTATAGTAATTTATTATAACTACTATAATGTATGTAGGACACGACCTTGGAAGCAATGCGTTCAGAGAATCAGTTAATGCGTATTCCTAGAAAACTTTCTCTTAAAGACCACCCAAGAAGTTCGCAAAAATCCATTTCATAGAATAAGCCAAGGAATTTGTTCTTAAAACTCTGTCATAAATTACCCCTACCACTCAATTTCAAAAGTGTATAAAAACACTTCCAACAACGGAAGAGCGGGCATTCTCGTAGATTCACTCTAGACTTAGACTCACTCAGATTCTTACTCGCACTGTAAAACGCTAGATCAAGTCAGTTCAGAATAAAGAATTCAAATTTTAAACAAGAGTATACTTCTTTAATCATTATCAGCGAAGAAAATCCAACTCAAAGCAGTTAATTATCCTGGGGTTTTACCCCCTTAACCGCAAGAAGAACACACAACTAAAACGTTCTGTCGTAAAACTGTTGGAAGATCCTGTCTCACGGAACCAACTAATCGAAGTTACCAGAACGTGACAACAAAAATTTGGTGGAAGCGGTGGGATACGCTGATTCCTTCAAATAAACCGGACTGAGGCCTGGATCCTGTCTACACTCCAAGAGAAGAGGAATACCTTGTCCAGAAGGAACACGACAGCGGGGATAAGACTGCAAACAAGGAATCAAGTCTTCATGGATTTGCGTATTCTCATACTTTTCTTCACTGCGTGCTATATGTAAGTGCTATGAGCATCATATTTTAATTTCTTTCGTGCGATATTTATTAAAAATATTTTACAAATATGTCTCATACTGGGGAAGTAGATGCGTTAACTAGACAAATAGGAAACATGAGCGTAGCCGACGATACGAGCGCTAATCGTAGACCTAATAATACTGTACCATATGTAAGCTTGCGCGATGCAGCCGAGACAATTCTCCCATTCGATGGAAAAAATATGCCAGTATCACAATTCGCTAATAGCTGTTTACATGCAAAAAATATGGTCTCTCCCGGAGCAGAATATGGTTTGGTACAAATGATTAAAAACAAATTAGTAGGACCCGCTTTAAGAGTGGCTTTGAGCGGAGAATATAACGATATAGAATCTTTATTAGCTGTCATAAAAACTAGATTTGCACCCGTTTATTCTTCATCACAATTACACGGAGAGCTTTCTAAACATAGCATCCAGATGAATCTGTGGATTATGGTAGCCGCGTATCAATGATATTGCAACAATTGAAATCCTGTTATCAGACCGAAAATCCAAATCAAGCGATCCAATTTACTAATTCTGCAGAAGCTAATGCCATCAAAAATTTCTTAACAGGATTAAAAACTGACATATATACTAGATTTTATCCGCGTGATCCTGTCAGTTTAAATCACGCTATTGAATCAGCCATAAAAGCCGAAGCTGAATATAATGAACATGCACAACGAATGAAAATTACTGAGAGACTTATGCAATCAATACGCTGTAGTAATTGTCTGGGATATGGACACAATGCTTATTCATGTAGCACCATTAATCCACTGGCTCAAGTAACTCATGTCCAGTGGCAACCTAAAGTTTGTACATTATGTAAAAATCCGGGACATACACGTGCAGAATGCAGAACCCTTCAATTAAGAGGCCTAAATTATCGAAACACCCCGATAAACAATATGAATCGAAATATGAATTATAATCAAGTAAATCGACAAAATCACACAGCTTCCAGAAATTTTAATTTAGTATGTCGTTATTGTAAAATACCAGGACATAGCATTGAACAATGCAGGAAAAAAACAATATAATAACGATCCACGAAATCAATTAACCCGATCCAACAATCAAGAAACTCGAATCAGAGAAAGTCAGGGAAATAGGGAGCGGGTGCAGCGAAATGGCGCAGCGCTGAACGAACATCCGCGAGTGCGCCTAGTAACTCCCGAACAAACTCACGAAGAAGCGCAAGAATAAACCTCGCGTGTAACAAAATCGGTAAACCACCTTCAGTCATTCTACCCAGCAAAGATTTGATAGAGGAACGCGCTAATTTTATGATAGATACTGGTTCTGATATAAATTTGATAAAGAAGAATTCTCTTCATGAGAATGTGCTTATTGATAATAAAGTCGTATTTGAATTAAGCGGAATAACAAAAGGTCGAACTCGCACGTTAGGCGTAGTTAAAATACGCATTTTCGGCACCGACAAGTTATTTCATGTAGTTCCAGACGACTTTCCGATTCAACTGAACGGAATCCTGGGCACAGAATTCTTCAAAAATCAACGAGTAACTATCGACTACCCGAGGGCTAGTCTAGTTGTAAACGGAATCCCATATTATTTTCATAATGATGAAACTACCATGATTCCAGCGCGAACACGAAAACAAATTTTCATACGAATAGCTAATCCCGAAATAAAAAGCGGATATGTTCCGAAATTAAATGCAGGACCGCAGGTGTACCTAGGTAACGCCGTCGTATCCAATCATCATGGAATTGCATACCTATATGCTATAAATTCATCAGATGAGGATATAAAGTTAGCGATCCCTACAGTAAAATTATATCCGTTTGAAGAAACAAAGAATAACAATGAAATAAATAAAATCAACGAATCTGAGTCAAGGAACTTAGAATCACGAGTCAATAAGGTATTGCAGTTACTACGTCTCGATCATTTAAACGAAGAAGAAAGAATAAATGTCATTAACTTGGTAACGAAAAATGCGGAAAGATTCCATTTACCAGGAGAAGCTTTAGGAGCGACTAACGTGTTAAAACACTGTATATTTACTAACGATGACCGTCCAATTAATGTCAAACAGTATCGATATCCTCAAGTGCATAAGGAAGAGATACAACGACAGATTGGGGAAATGTTAGAAAAAGGTGTTATAGAACCATCAAATTCACCTTATAATTCTCCTTTGTGGATTGTTCCAAAGAAAGATGATTCGTTAGGCAATAAAAAATGGCGCTTAGTCATAGATTTTCGTGCCTTAAATGAAAAAACAATCGGTGATGCATATCCATTACCAAATATTGTAGATATACTCGATCAATTGGGAAGTGCAAAATATTTTTCAATATTTGATTTAGCATCTGGATTTCATCAAATTTTAATGGATAAAGATGACAAACATAAAACAGCTTTTTCGACGCCTTACGGACATTTTGAATATAATCGCATGCCATTCGGATTAAAGAATGCTCCTGCTACGTTCCAAAGATTAATGGATCAAGTACTAACGGGATTGCAGGGAATTGAATTATTTGTTTATTTAGACGACATTGTTATATACGCACGATTGCTTGAGGAGCATGAAATAAAATTTCAACGATTAATGAAACGTCTATCAGAAGCAAATCTATTCCTACAACCAGATAAATGTGAATTTTTGAAAAGAGAAGTAGCATATCTTGGACATATAATAACCGAAAATGGAGTACGACCAGATCCAAAAAAAATAATGGCCGTAAAAAATTTTCCAACACCAAAAACCAGGAAAAATATTAAGCAATTTCTTGGACTTGCCGGATACTACCGAAGATTTATAGAAAACTTTTCTAAAATAGCCAAGCCATTATCAAATTTAACCAAACAATCAAATACGTTTGAATGGGAGGAAGAACAACAAGAGGCTTTTGATAAACTGCGAGAAGTTTTGTGTTCAGAACCCATATTACAATATCCAAATTTTAATGAGCCGTTTATTATAACAACAGATGCATCCGGATATGCAATCGGAGCAATTTTGAGTCAAGGAAAAATAGGATCTGATCTCCCTATAGCTTACGCATCTCGAGTATTAAATAACGCCGAAACTAGATATTCACCTACCGAAAGAGAATTATTGGCTCTTGTGTATGCAGTCAAACATTTTCGTCCTTACATTTATGGTCGTAAATTTATACTTATTATGGATCATAAACCTTTAGAATGGTTAAACTCACTATCAGATCCTACATCGCGATTAATGAGATGGCGATTAAAACTCGCGGAATACGAGTATGAAATAAAATATAAACCTGGAAAGAAAAATAAAAATGCAGATGCTTTATCTCGAAATCCTATCGAGGATATAAAAAATATATATCCACTACATGCTAAACGCGCATTCTCCACATCTAGTGATACGTCAGCGGAAAAAGATCATAAGAAGATGAAAACGTCACATCCTATTTCCAAAAGACAGTTAACGACGGATAGCGACGGATCTGGTAACCCGGCACCATATAAAAAGATAAGAACTGATAATTTACCAACTTACAATGATTCGGACAAGGAAGAGCGTGTCGAGTTGCATGAAGCATTGTCAGACAGTGATAACAGTACCATATCTTATTATTATGACACCGATATTGATAGCGACGATAATTCTGAAATAAATTTCAAAAAACAAAAGAGAAAACATGAAAGCAGCTCATCTGGTCAAGGGCGACGCGTAAAACGAAAAAATCGAAGGAAAATGCATAAAAACGTCGAAAAATCAAATTTATCAACCGAAGAATGCGTTAATCTCGATACCACACCTGGAACATCGCCTATAGAAATAGCATCCCCTGTCGAACATCCACATAAGCAGGTAGTAAATGAAGATTTCGAAAGCGAACAAAATTATCAGCATATAGAATTACATAATAAGGAACACAAGCCGATGGAAGTAGATTTATCTGACGATAGTTTTAAAGCTGAAACTAATATTAACGTGGAAGCACAAATTCACGTACCTTATGGTTCTGTGAGAACACCGCAAAACCTAGAAAATATGCAAACATCGCAAAAAATCCCTGATAACGTAGATACAATTCAAATCATAGAAAAGGATATTCCATTAAAAAAGGAAGAGATGGAAGCTATGAAAATAGATCAAGAAGAAAAAATGGATTATGAAATAAATTACAGTCCTTTAAAATATCGTGAACAGAAAAAACCTGAAAGTACCTCAATTGGAAGCAGCACCGAAACTGCTTCTTCACCCTTTTGTAACGATGCACCCATCGTTACGAATTCCCGGCGTACACCAGCCGGAAGCTGCCGCCCGACGAACATCGGTCGGGCAAGGGCAGGGGCGCGGTGCGCCCACATTTTATTTTAAATAATAAGCGATCGTACAAAGCGCCGAAAACGGCCGATGAGGCCCGACGACGCGACAAGCGAACAGCCCGCGTTCGGCATCTCATCCTCCGCCGAGTACCTTGTACCGATTCCGACACTCGGTAGGGGGATCCTGATTCTGCGCCGACGCGGGTCCAGAACTCGAGTATAAGAAGGGCCCATCGGCCCAAGAAAAGACACTTCTTCCTGATCCGCTTTCACATGGGTATCGTGTGAGAATCCTGACCAAGAAGTACGACTCGAAATCGAGGGTAGAGGGTACCTCCGCCTTCGTCGAGAGTTCTCGACAATAAGCCGTGCATCCCTCTACTCATAGTCGTCGCATAGGATCGGAGGGCCGCTCCGATCCTGCCGAGCGTTCTCGACCGACCGACTAGATCACACGCACACCAGAACGGCAATAATTCACGGGGTGGAGAGAGAACCGCCTCCGACGAGTGTTCTCGTCCGCGTTCTGATCCACACGCTCCGTCCTTTTAGACCATTTCCGATCGCATTAACGGGGACGTGATTTCCGCGTATCATAGCGATAGCCTCCGAACAGGCCCGTGACCGGTCGCGTAGCCGCAGCTACTCGCACACGCGATAATAGCGCCCGAGAAATCTAAACAAAACGCGCACACCGCGCGTCCACCGTCACGTACAATAATTGTAAATAAGCGCCCCTACACTTACTCCGCTAACGAATCGAATTATAATCGCAGGCAAGCATACGCGTTTAAAAGACCACCAGCTGATTTCCCGACCACGCGCGCTAGCCGCAAAAACACAACCAAAACAGCGATAAAAAAACGTAGACGCCGTCTGGGCCGAGAGCCGCGAAATATATATATATATAAATATATCGGAATCCCCGATTCTCGCGAAACGCTAGCGAATTCGATGAACTGCAAATACACACATCGACACTCACACATTGTTACACAACCACACTCATACACATTGTTACACAACCGTCTGTACAATAACGACACAAATAAACACGTACATTTAAATATAATAACTCGCGTTTATCTTTCTCGACCCGAACCTTTGGCTCCGACGAGTTATCCGAAATAATAATACGAAAAGTAAAAACCGAGAAAACGATACAGGAGCGTACGTTACATTGGCGCCCGAACAGGGACCGTTTTAGAGAGAGATTTCGCAGGATAATATAAGCAATATGAAATCGTGGTTTTATCGATTACCGAAAGAGAAACTCGTGGAAATCGCGGCCGTATACGGCGTCGACAATACCGGGACGTTGGACGAGGTGCGGCGACGAATGAGCGGGTACATAGATGAACATCCCGAGGAGTTCGCGAGCGAGCGCGGCGAATCCAGCGGGGCATTCGCGCTTCCGCTCATCTCAATCAACACACCGGTCCCAAATGAGGGGACAGCCTTCCCCATACCGGAACCTCTGGGGGACGACCTCCGGGTGCTGAATCAAATGCGAAAATGGGGATTGCCATTTCGATGGCCGCGACCTAGCTTCCTTCCTCGAACGACTAACCGAACTCCAGGAAAGTTACCGGGTCTCCGGAGCACAATTATTAAGAGGGCTACCCGAGTTTCTAAGGGGAGACCTCCTGTGGTGCAGGAACTTCCACGCGGGGTGGCGAACGTGGACAAATTTTGAGGATGCATTCCGTTTGCAATACCTTCCGCGTCGATACGCCGCCTCCCTCCGACGCGAACTAACCACCAGATATCAAAAGGGAGGTGAAAAATTCGAACAATACGCGACGGTAATGATGACTCTGATGCGCCGGGTTGGCGGATTCACTCCCGACGAGCAGCTCGAAAAACTTTACGATCACATGCATCCCGACTATAAACTTTACGTGCGGATCGGTGACGTCCTGAACCTAACCGATTTACAGAAACGGGCAAGCGAATACGAGGAGAAGATCGAACAGGAGAAAACGGAGGCAAAGAAACGCGAGAGAGATACCACGCCCCCCGCCGTTGCCGCCGTATATAATCGTAACGAATGCTGTTGGAAATGTAAACAGCGGGGACACACTCGGTTCCAATGTAAACGGCCCGGCAAAAAATTCTGTTCTCAATGCGGGCGCGACGGGGTACTGACCAAGGACTGTCACCCTCCGTCGGGAAAAGCCACCGGGGCCGGGGCATCCGCCGCCGCACCAGCCACCCCGAGCCCCGCATAAGATTTACTCCGCGGCCACACACATACGTCACGATCCAAAACGAGACACACGACGCCTTGATCGACGGCGGATCCGAGGTGTCCCTAATTAATCAAAATGTTGCCGACAAGTTGCGACACGGAGGGGTCAAGGTGTGGCCCGGGGAAGGGGAAGTACAACTCGCGGACGGAACTCGCGCTGCCACCCCAGGGACAATGTCCGTGCCGGTACGCCTGGGGAAACGAACGGTCAAACATACGTTCGGCATTTTACCGGGCATGGAGGACCCCGTCATAATCGGAATCGACCTCCAGGCTAGGTTGCGGGTGAGCGTACCGACCCCTCCGCTATCCGTTGCTAATTACCGACACAAATGCAGTACGGCGAAAGGACTAACGGGGGGTAACCTCGAGGAACAGAAACTGTTAGCCAAATTTTTGGCTAACGAGATGAGAAAATTCGAGAGCGTTCAGGGTCCGACCGACCGAATGCAACACCACATTCGACTTCTAAGCGATACGCCGATAAAACAACGGTATCGGCCTCGGAACCCGGCGATGCAAGCCATCATTAATCGCGAAGTGGATGAGATGCTGGAGCAAGGGGTTATCGAGCCCTCGCACAGCCCATGGAGCTCACCGATCGTAGTGGTCCGAAAAAAGGACGGTAAGCAGCGGTTCTGCATTGACTTCCGGAAGGTCAACGAAGTCACTCGGAAGGACGCCTATCCTCTCCCACAGGTTACCGCGACATTGGATAAATTGCGGGGGGCTCGCTATCTGTCCACCTTAGACCTCAAAAATGGGTACTGGCAAGTACCCCTCTCGCCCGAAAGCAGACCTATCACTGCATTTACCGTGCCGGGAAAAGGTTTATTCCAATTCACCGTAATGCCCTTCGGTCTCCATTCCGCGCCGGCCACCTTTCAACGACTTCTAGACACCGTGCTCGGGCCGGAACTCGAACCGTACGTTTTCGTTTACCTAGATATTATTATCATTAGTCGAACTTTTCGCGAACATCTCGAGCTGCTCGCCGAAACCTTCCGCCGATTGAGAACCGCGCGCCTCCGTCTGAACCCGGAAAAATGTCGTTTCTGCGTCGACCAATTAAAATATTTGGGACATGTAGTTGACCACGAGGGGATCCGAACAGACCCCGAAAAGATCAGCGCAGTAGCTGACTGACCAGAACCGCGGACAGTTAAACAAATCCGCCAATTTCTCGGGATGGCCTCATGGTACCGTCGTTTCATACCAAACTTCTCGACCGTCGCCGCAGCCCTCACCAGCCTAACGAAGAAAAACGCGCGATGAAAATGGGATAGCGAACAAGCCGACGCGTTCCGCAATCTTAAAAATCGACTCATCTCGGCACCCGTGCTTGCCTGCCCGGACTTTTCGCGCCGTTTTTTTTTTGCAAACGGACGCAAGTGTGACCGGACTCGGCGACGTTCTTACACAGAATTTCGAAGACGGCGAGCGCGTGATCGCTTACGCAAGTCGAACTCTCAACACCGCCGAACGTAATTACAGCGCGACGGAGCTCGAATGCCTAGCGATCGTTTGGGGAATCCGGCGGATGAGGAGTTATTTGGAGGGCTACAACTTCACCGTGGTCACAGACCACCAGGCATTAAAGTGGCTAGGAAAACTCGAATCTCCGACCGGACGACTCGGACGCTGGGTATTCGAGCTTCAACAATTTACGTTCGACATAAAGTACCGGCGCGGTACGTTGAACCGTGTCGCCGACGCGCTCTCACGCCTCTCGAGGACCAGCTCAGCCAGGAGACCGGGAAAATGCCGCTGGTATCACCGCCTATACTCCGAGATAGAACGAGACCCAGACAGCCGACCTGAATACCGGATACAAACCGGCCGATTGTACCGACACCTCCTCCACAGTTTACACTTCAAGGAGACGGCGGCGGAGGATCAATGGAAGTTGTGCGTGCCAACTGAGGAGCGCATCGAGATCCTTCGTCGTTACCACGACGCACCGACCGCCGGCCACCTCGGCATAGCCAAAACCATAGCCAGAATCGCCGAGGGACATTATTGGCCAGGCATGTTCCGAGACATAGCCCGATACGTCCGGACATGCAAGAATTGCCAGACCCATAAAACGCTGCAGCAAAAACCAGCAGGGACACTGCACGCGACAAATGTCCAGCAGCCGTGGGAGCAAGTAACGATCGACTTAATAGGACCACTTAATAGGACCCCGGTCACGACGAGGGCACACCTGGCTCTTCGTCCTGCAGGATCGCTTCTCAAAATGGGTGGAGTTGGTCCCGCTACGCCGAGCAACCGCCGATGCAGTCACGCAAGCCGTAACAGACAGAATAATATTGCGACACGGCCGACCTAACACGATCCTGTCTGACAACAGAACCCAGCTCCGATTGCTACAACTAGAGGAAAGATTAGCAGCGTTCCAAATAAAACACCTCACCGCACCAGTGTACGCTCCGCACTGCAACCCGGTCGAACGAACCAACCGGACGATTAAAACAATGGTGGGCCAGTATGTGGAGAATGACCATAGATCATGGGACGAACACCTGCCTGCCTTACAATTCGCGTTCAACACGGCGGTGCACGACGCCACCGGGTATACTCCAGCCTTTCTCAACCACGGACGAGAGCTGACACCGCTGATTTCACCGGACACGCCGACCCCACCGGCCGGCGAACCAGACGCAGTAAGAAGGAAATTAGCAGAAGCATACGAACTAGTTCGGATAACGCTAGCACGGGCTTTCCATAGACAGCAACGTTACTACGACCTCCGCCGCCGACCCTGGAAGCCGAAACTGGGGGAATAGGTATGGAAGCGCGAACACCCACTATCGAAAAAAAGCGAGAATTTCAACGCAAAATTGGCCCCTAAGTATAGCGGCCCATACGAAGTCCGAAAATTTATCTCACCCGTTATAACGGATTTACGGAGCAAACGGGGCAAGTGGCATAAACATATACACATTCAAGACCTAAAACCAGCCAGCGAGTGCAACAAGGATGGCGAACTTCAAAACATCGCCGAAGGAAACAACATCAACCTTGACTCGGCGAAAAGCGAGGACGAACACGGAGAATCGGCACAGAAGCTAGCAGGATGTTGACCGAGACAGACGTGATTAACGACTGGCTTGCCGAGATAGAGGCCGAATCCAATGACCAGGCAGAAGCAGCGAAAGCCAGGGCCTGCACCCCGTCGCCGACACCACCGACACCAACGCCTTCCCGGCCACCCACGGTGGGCACGCTAATCCAGCGGTCCGACCGGGAAAACGCACGAAAGGCAGCGATTTTTACAATGCCGCCTCCGCCGCCACCGCAGAGACGACCACCACGTCCGCACGAACGGCGATCCCCGCCAGCCCGGAAATCAACGCCGGAACCGACACCACCGCTACTCCAACCGACCGGCCCGATTCCAGCTCTGCCAATACGCGTCGAAGTAGAGCCCGGGATAATTCGCGGTACACACCGCACGGCGCTACAAGGCCCGCACACCGCAGGGGCGGTGGATATTGCGCTTTTCACGCGACGGCAAGTTGCGATATCGCCGTAAAATAGAATAGATGCGCCTCGAATTCAGGCGCTAATTCCGAAGGGGGGTGATGTAACGATGCACCCATCGTTACGAATTCCCGGCGTACACTAGCCGGAAGCTGCCGCCCGACGAACATCGGTCGGGCAAGGACAGGGGCGCGGTGCGCCCACATTTTATTTTAAATAATAAACGGCTGTACAAAGCGCCGAAAACGGCCGATGAGGCCCGACGACGCGACAAGCGAACAGCCCGCGTTCGGCATCTCATCCCCCGCCGAGTACCCTGTACCGATTCCGACACTCGGTAGGGGGATCCTTCTTTTTTTTTTTTTTTTTGTTACGAGAGAGGGGAAAAATGCTTTTTACGCACACCCCAGTCCCCGTAGACTGAGGTAGTGTGGGACTCGACCTATTTAACGGCCCCTACCCACTGAAAAACCCCTCTCTTTGCGCACCTCCTGTATGGCCAGGTCCCCGGGCGGTACCCGCTTACGCATTACCCGCCCGAGGACCCCTGTGCCTCTAGGTCGTTAGACCTCCTCCTATTCGGGTGTCGTCTGGTAGGTAGCCTCTTGTGTGTGTGTGTGTGTATGTAGGCATGTGGTCATATGTATATGTGTGAGAGTGTGTGTGTACTAAGTGTATGTTTCATGTGTATGTGCATGTATGTATGTGTATGAGTGCGTCAAGAGGCACCTCTCGTCTGGTAATCAGTCCGTCTCAGGTGTCTATTGTTCTGCATTGATTCGCGTTTATTTGTGAATGTGTGATATTCCGTGTATATGTGTGAGTGCATGTATGTGTGCGTGCGTGTGTGTGTGTGTGTACGTGTGTCTGTGCATATGTGTGAGTGTGTGTATGTATTCCCTTACCCCCACCCCAATCCCCCAATTTCCCACCCCCCACCCCACTCCTACTCCAACCCTCCACCCTCCTTAATCCCCATCCCTGTGAGTGTGTAGATACATTTGTGTATGTCATTGTGTGCATGCGTGTGTATGTAAGTGTAAATGTAAGTGTACATGAATCGCATCGGCATCGTGAGTATAACTGCGAGCCGTCTACGCGTTAAGTCAATTCCAGGATTGAAGTCACGTTTGAGGTAACGACAGCCAGTGATAGTAATGATAGAAGGCCGTCACGTTCGGTCAGTCTAGTTACGGCGTGTCATCGTCGTCATTCTCTGCTCTCCAGCGTTCGCGTTCACGCGCTCGCTCCTCTTCCTCTTTGGCAAACATGACAGCTTCCGCAAAAGTCACGAGAGCCTCCCAATTCTCTTCGGTTTGCAGAATTTGTCCGATAAGTGTATTCAGGGACAAGTCTTGACCGACCATACTACATAAGAGCTCTCTGTGGTCGCTCCATTCCACACAGTGCTGAAGGGTATGGTCTGAAGTATCGTCCGCTAATTCGCAGAACACACATATAGGTGTCTCCGCTTTTCCGATGCGATATAAATATGCTTGGAAACAGCCATGTCCCGCGATAATCTGCGTAGTGTGGAAGATTAGCTCTCCGTGTCTCCTGTCTAACCAGGGATCCAATAGGGGTTCTATGGCGCGGCAAGTACGCACTCCGGCCACGTCTCGACGCTGGAGGAAGATTCTCCATTGCCTCCTTAATAAGATCTCTTCCTCTCTCTTTATCGCTCTCTCCTCCAGTTTGTTCCATAGTCTTTGCCTCTTTAACTCATGCACTCGTAGGAATACGCGACGAAAGTACGCAGCGTGGATGTCTGCCGGAACTATTTTGGCCATGAGAAGAGAGGCATCAGTGGAGATCGTCCTGTAACCTGCGATGACTCGTATCGCTATTACTCTTTGTATACGGCGCAGTTTCTCTCTGATTTTCCTGTTCGTGGTAGACTCGCTCCATATAGGGGCGCCATAGTTTATTATAGATGCGATTACGTGAGCGTATAGCCTTCGTTTCCTTTCGCGAGGATTGCGAAGGTTAGGCATAAGAGCGTAGAGGGCACGACTCACTCTAGAGATTTTATTCTCTATATAAGTAAAGTGGTCCATGAATGACCAATCCTTATCTAAGATCAGGCCGAGATACTTGACGGTGGATTCGACGGCCACGATCTCTCTATCGATGTATATATTGTAAATAGTGTTATGTATATTTTGTACATTGTCCTTATTTTTAGTCTTATTTTTATCATTAAAAACGACTACACCGGTTTTGCTTGCCGCTATATCTAGTCCTAAGTTTTTTATACGTCGAATAACCTTACTAGACTGTAGGTTCGCTTTGACGATCGCGGCTTCTTTAGTTGCGGCCTTAGCCATTATAAAGGTATCGTCGGCATAGCCGAGTATGACCGCATCTTCTTCCAGTGGTGTTCTCAGAACGAAGTCATATGTAATGCTCCACAGGGCTGGTCCAAGGATCGAACCCTGTGGAACACCAGCAGTAACTTTCCTCGTGAATGTTGTACCATTGATGGTCGGATACTTGATCTCCCTGCATGAGAGGTAGTCACTAATGATTCTTCTCAGATATTGTGGAAAACATTTCTCTCTTAGCGCTCGTCTAATATTGCGCCAGCGTATAGAGTTAAAGGCGTTAGTGACGTCCAAACTAATGCCCACAACGATCTCTCCATTCGCTTTGGCATCCGTAACTATCTCTTGTACGATTAGAAGTGCGTCACATGTCGAGGTGTTCTTACGGAAGCCGAACTGGTTAACGGCTAACTGTGATTCTGGGTGTCTTTCCATCCAGTCCTGGATGCGATTTTCTATCACACTTTCCAGTAGCTTACCGAGCTCGCTGAGCAGGCATATGGGGCGTGCTTTAGGTGTCGCAGCAACTTGCTCCCCTTTGGGATAGACACGGTGACGATGAGGCCTGCCTCAGAAAGGACTGTGCCCCTGTTTGCATAAATTGTGGAGGGCCTCACAGGGCTTCCGATTATTCTTGTCCCGAATATGTTCTTCAAAGAAAGATAAGAGAATTTTCTGCACAAGAGAATATTCCTCTCTCTGAGGCTGCATCTCGTATTCGTGGCCAGGTGCCTGCTTCGCGTGGAGACCTCCCTTCACAATATGGTAGGGAATTCCCTGGGCTTCCGAATTCTTCTCTGTCATCTAGAGGACGTGTTGCCCCTCCTCCCCTCCTCTCAACTTTATTCTCAGGTGCTGGGCTCCCCCCACCAGAGAGGGGTAACTTCTCGACATGTGGGTCCGCGCCTCCTCCCTTGTCTTCCAGTTCCTCTGACCTTTTAGACTCATTAATTAAAACTTCATCTAATTTTAAACAAAAATTTTTTAAATCTAAGATCAAGTCACATGATTACAATAATAATAATGAAACCTCACACTCGTCCTCTCGACCGACTACATTGGGGTCCTCTTTGAGAGTCGGTGCTTCTTCTTCCCCGGATCCTCCCCCCCTTTTTTTTATAACGATGAAGAAATCCTTTATGGATACCCTTACCCCCCGGGGAGGGGGCAAGGGTTATGTCGGACTCCCGGTCTGAGGGACCGGTATATCGACTAAAACCTCACCGGATGCCTACTTGGATGTTTGAGGGGAGGACCGGGGACGCCAGGTGCATTACTTCCGGACGTTCTCCCCCCACCCATCCAACCTTACGCTGTAGGCAAGCCCCTCTCCGTCAATTAATTGATTGCCGGGTTGAGGGGCCCGCCCACGCCGCCCTATGCGGCGGCTCCTTCTCTAGTTGTGGCGCAGAGGGGCATCACCTCCACGCCACTCCCCCTCGGGGTTTCCGGGGGGCGGGGTCGGGGCTCGAGTCTCCCGCTCGAGCCCCGGCCCCCCGAGCCCGGAGTGGGCCTCCCTCCCTCCCCATTGTGGGGCGGGGAATCGAGCTTACACTCCGGGCTCTTCCTTTTTGTCCCTCCAAGGGCGTGCTCCCTCCCCTCCCCTTGGGGGAGGGTCCTTCCCCCCTTTGCTTTATCCTAATTGCAGGTCCCCTTCGGTCTCTGATAACGGAGTGGCCCTCGATGCGGTCCTCGATCTTCCGCCTTTTCTCTCGTTAATCCAGCGTTTCCTTGGCCTCGAGTTGTCACAGTTGGATGTACTCCTCCGATTGATTTGTGTTCTTGTGGAGAAACTTGAGCCTATACTTGGATGCTTGGTCTTTATGACGTGGTGGGCGGCCTTGTCAATGAGCTTCTCGTGACTCCTGTGATCGGATCCTCTACCCATGGCCCTTCCCAGGATGTCTGATCCGATTTCCTCTGATCGTTTGGCCTCGCCAACTTTGGCCATTCTTCAGTGGAATTGCCATTCCATCTCGAGTAAATCTGATGTGGCTTCGGTCCTCTTTGACGAATACGACATATTGGCTCTCTCTGAGACATGGTTGACTGCAGGTTCTCGTTTTTTTCTTCAAAATTTTGTCACCTTTCGCAAGGACTCCTCTTCCCGATTCGGTGGAGGTCTTATTTTAGCAGTTCGCCCTTCTTTAACTTATTCTTATATTGATAATACTATTTCTTTTGAAGGCAGACTCGACAGTCAGGCTATCTCTATTCATTTTAATAACTACGATTTGACTATTATTTCCATTTATAGATATCCTAAGGGTTCCCTTTCCTTGGAAAAATATAATGCCCATTTCGCTTTCTGTCTCTCTTTTACAAATGTCATTTTAATTGGCGACTTTAGTGCTCATCATTGTGAATGGGATAGCGAACATTCGGACAATGAAGGTGAGCTTCTGCTCTCTTCAGCTATTGAAGCCTCCTTCACTTGCATTAATAATGGCTCTCCAACCTTTTTAACACGTCCCGACCAGAGGGCCTCGGCGATAGATCTTACTTTCATTTCTCCCTCCATCATCGGCCTTTGTGAATGGTTGACTCTTGATGACACCTTCCTCAGTGATTACTATCCTATTGCAACTCTTTTCAACCGTACTCCTTCGAGGAAGAGTTTCTTTTCTCACAAAATCAGACATTCTAAGCCGCTTGACAAACAATTTGTTAAAAATCTTCTCTCCTCGTTGAACTCGTTGGAGGAATCTCTTAAAGACTCTTCCTTAAATCCTAATCAGAAATACTTTTGCTTCACAGAGCATCTCATTCAGCAGTGGCCTTCTAATCCCGAGAAACATTATACACCGGTGCAGCGTTCCCCTTGGGGAAGAAATAGATTTTCCCCGCCGGTTCCATAGTGGAGTGATACCTGCCAAGAGACGGTGGGTGTTAGACATGGTCTTCTTTCCACTCTCAGAAAACATCCCAACTTCTCTAACTATCTCGCTTTTAAAAAGCAAGAAGCAATAACTAAAGAATTTTGAGAGCAGAAAAGCGAAGGGGCTGGAGAGAAGTTGCTCTAAGCCCAATCCGAGCACCCCCATCTCCCATCTTTGGCGATTTATTAAACGATTTAGATTCCGTCATTTTGAAGATTCCATTGCTCCTCCTATCTCTAATCTCCATCCAAATTATGTCAACTTAAAGAATCAAATATCTCGTTAACTATTCAATTTTTGACTATCCTATCTTTATAACTTTTTACACGGAATATTGCCAGGAATCGATTTATATAAAAAAATTAGGATGGTTCCATTAAAAAATATGAAGATAATCTTGAAATCTCTGAAACGCTTCCACTTACGAAAACAATATTAATAGCATATCATGGTCCTTTTAATCGTACAATTTTTTTAATTACAATTTTTTCATATCTGTAAAAATAGCGTAGATATTTCAAGTGAGCAAAGTTATGTGTGTGTGTGTGTGTTTGCGAGAGCGCGAGAATAGACCGGGAAGTGAGCGCGGCACGAGAAAAAGAGAACGATAAGTCCCGATATATATATATATGTCTATGTACAAAGTCTTTTATTCTAATTCACAAATACAGTCTTAATATATTTACAGTCTTTTAATTAGCGGGCACAAGAATGCCGGTAGATTAAAGAAAGTCTAATCTCAATACGTAAAATTCAAGCCGAATTTTATGGAGTCCGCCAGCAACGGAAAGAATCGATAAATTCCGCGAGCAACGGAAAGCACTTTTAATATCTGAGAGCGAAATGAACGCGTCGGAGACTTTTTGACAAAAGGCGCAGCGCTCTCCGATCGCGTCAATTTATACTCAAGCCCTTCTCGAAAGATCCAGATTTTTCAAGCACTCGACGGTTGCTGAGATAACGTTTAAAATTTAACGATCTAACATGCTTTGTTGTTATTAGATCTTTCGAGAAGAACGAGGGCTGTTTTGAATTTTCGCTAACAAAGCGATATCTCGCTGCCGGCTGCCAGGGGCGCCGAATAGACGGTCGGGCCCTCGACTCTCTTTTTAATCGAATGCAATGATTCGAGCCTTAATATTATTATATTTTTTTTAAGGTTCGACTAATTTCGAACAGTGTGTGTGTGTGTGTGTGTGTGTGTGTGTGTGTGTGTGTGTGTAGCGTATACGGGAGTTATATGAGTAAGCGAGAAGGTAATAAGAGAGAGCGAAATGGCAATAAGAGCGAGCGAGATAGCAATAGCACGAGCAACGAAGACTCGGAAATCGAGCTTTCTTGCAGCCTGGCATACTATTTCTCTTTCGTTCGCTCCTATTACTATCTCGCTCGCTCCTATTACTATCTCGCTTGCTTCTGTTATTGTATTCACTCGCTCTTACGTACTCATATACTGTCATGTTCATCTCGTTATCAAGCCTGCCGCTGGCAAGCGGCCGATGACAAATTGTGACAAATAAATAAGTTAATAATTTTAAGATATATTTATAAGAATATGCGAGTAATTTTAATGGAATAATTAAAATTTTGCGATTAAAATAACATCAAACACGGTATCAATCGGATAAATGTAGTTAAATATATATAATCAAAATTTTTATTATCAGATTAATTAAAAATTATCCGATTTACGTCGTGTTTGATATCATTTTAATCGCAAAAATCTCAATAATTCATTAAAATTACTTTCATATCGATAAAATAAAAAATAAAAGTTTCAGTTTTTACTTTATAATTTCGTAAATTGCGAATGGATAGAGGAAGTGAAAAAATGAAAAAGCCGATTGTAAGAGACTTCGGAATTCTTTGATGATAGGTCATTTCGCTCGCTCTCGACTCGCGGTTTCGCTGTCGCTCTCGCACTTGACAGGTCGTAAAGATAAGCGGACTCGGCTTCCTCGCGAATGTAAACATCTTATAAAATAAAAACTGAAACTCCTATTTTTTATTTTATTCATTTGAAAGTAATTTTAATGAATTATTGAGATTTTTGCGATTAAAATGATATCAAACACGACGTAAATCGGATAATTTTTAATTGGTCTGATAATAAAAATTTTGATTATATATTTAACTACATTTATCCGATTGATACCGTGTTTGATGTTATTTTAATCGCAAAATTTTCATTATTCCATTAAAATTACTCGCATACCCTTATAAATATATCTTAAGGGTCGGCTAAAGGCACGGTGGAGACCTCCCGCGGAGAGTCGGGAACTATCAATTCGTAATAACATCATTTTAGCCAAAATACAAAGAGAATCGTATTAAAATTATGATATTTATAATCAGTAGAATCATTTCTAGCTCGCCACAGAACCATTTTTTGGAAAAAAGATTTTAAAAAATTTTCAAGTTGCATGCAGAACTATGCAACTACTCGCAAGTCAGGTGCAGTTAGGTATCGTCCGTGTATTTTATTTATTATAAATTTTTAAGAGCCAAAATGCAAAATCCGACTGTGGCGAGCTAGATAATTCTATAAAGAATATTTAAAAAAAAAATTCATGGAAAAATCTCATTTCTTCGAGGAGAAAAAATGTTATTACGAATATTACTAGATTTATCTAAGGGACAGCTTATGGGGAAATTTCCGTGGTAACATACTGGCGACTTGACAAGGAGAGATTATTGCTCTGTCTTTGTCTCTCTTGTATTTTATATGTATGTAATGTCTGTATTGATACAAACACCAATATACTACGCACACAGATGACTGTTGAAAGATAATGATGAAGGAACAAGGATAACGATAGTTATTGTCTGATCATCGTATTCAATGATGTATATATGTAATATACGTCATATACGTCATATATGTTATGTATGTCATTGATCGCATTCGCATACTAAAAATCACATTACCGAAAATTCTAAGATGTGTGTATAAATATATTAAAATAAATAAATTAAAATAAACAAAAAAAATATATATATTATATGTATATAAAAAACTTTATTTTTTGAATATATTATTTTTTAGCAATCATAATCATAGTTTCATAGACTGAAAATGCTTTCTGGCCTCTCATGGCAGAAAGCAATAATGTAACAAGATTAACGGGCGCCCACTTTTTGTGAATTTTATATTTGCATGTATACATATGTGTATATGTTTAAATTATAGTTAAAATTATATATACGATTAAATATTATATGTTGATAAATAATAACAGTAGGATCATAAATAATAGAGTGAACAAATATACATAAATGTAAGACAGGGGTGCCTATTAGACTTGGTAACTTGTTGCTTTCTCATATTGATACTTTATATATTATAGACGAGATTATCAGTGGAGAGATAGCATGATGTCAATTTTATTTTGATTATTTTTTAGCAAGCCCATAATCACCATAATATTATAGACCAAAAACGACATTATCCTTTTGTAATATCGATATCATATAAACACATACTGGCACATAGATTATAGTAACATGAAAACATTTATTAGTAACACGTAACGGTGAAATGCAAGATGTTCGGTCCATCACTCTGTAGACTCAAGTTCAAGTCCGTGCACGTTAATAATTTTTTTGTAATATATTTTATTAAAAAAAATATTACATTTTTGTCAATTTAAGGATAATTTTTAAAACATTGAAAATATTTTTGCTTATTTATTATTACATATATACATACATATATATATATATATATATATATATATATATATATATATATGTAATAATGTGTACCTATATATATATATACAGGGTGTTTCATTTTAATCCGACCAGTCGAATATCTCGAAAACCAAGCCCGGGAGAGAAAAATATTTCAGACAAAAGTTGTTTGGTTTTGAGGGGGCCATAAGATGGTATCATTGGTTTGACCTTGAAGAGTCATTTGAAGGTCACGTGAAGGTCACTTCAATTTTTTTAAATGGAACACCCTATATATTTTTGCACACTCTTGTAGCTTATCTCGAGAGCTTTCCAAAACACTATCATTAAGTACCTTTTCGTTAAGTACTTTTTGAGTTATGAGGGTTGAAATAATTTCTTAATTTTACATAAACCGTAAAATATCTTGTAAAATATTCACTTTTCGATTATCTTACCTTAATACTTTTATGTACAAAATAATGAGAGGAATCAATTGGTGTAAAAAAAACACATAGTTGTTTTTAAGAAAAAATATGGAATTGTTAATTGCAAATTACATATTTTTTCTTCAAAACAACTATGTGTTTTCTTTACACCAATTGATTCCTCTCATTATTTTGTACGTAAAAGTATTAAGGTAAGATAATCGAAAAATGAATATTTTACTAGATATTTTACGGTTTGTGTAGAATTAAGAAATTATTTCAAGCCTCATAACTCAAAAAGTACTTAACGAAAAGGTACTTAATTATAGTGTTTTGGAAAGCTCTCGATGTCAGCTACAAGAATATGCAAAAATATATAGGGTATTCCATTTAAGAAATTTAAGGTGACCTTTATGTGACCTTCAAATGACTGTTCAAGGTCAAATTATTGTCACCATCTTATGGCCCCCTCGAAACCAAACAACTTTTGTCTGAAATATTTTTCTCTCCCAGACTTGGTTTTCGAGATATTCGACTGGTCGGATTAAAATGAAACACCCTGTATATATATATATATATATATATATATATATATATATATATATATATATACAGGGTGAGCCATTTTAATTAACGCACGCAATTATTTCGGAAACAAAGCATTTTAGAGAAAAATGTTTCAGACAAAAGTTTTATGGTTTCGAGGGGGCCATAAGATGGTATCATTGGTTTGACACTGAAGAGTCATTTGAAGGTCACGTGAAGGTCACTTCAATTTTTTTAAATGGAACACCCTATATATTTTTGCACACTCTTGTAGATTATCTCGAGAGCTTTCCAAAACACTATAATTAAGTACCTTTTCGTTAAGTACTTTTTGAGTTATGAGGCTTGAAATAATTTCTTAATTTTACATAAACCGTAAAATATCTTATAAAATATTCATTTTTCGATTATCTTACCTTAATACTTTTATGTACAAAATAATGAGAGGAATCAATTGGTGTAAAGAAAACACATAGTTGTTTTTAAGAAAAAATATGGAATTGTTAATTGCAAATTACATATTTTTTCTTCGAAACAACTATGTGTTTTCTTTACACCAATTGATTCCTCTCATTATTTTGTACATAAAACTATTAAGGTAAGGTAATCGAAAAATGAATATTTTACAAGATATTTTACGGTTTATGTAAAATTAAGAAATTATTTCAAGCCTCATAACTCAAAAAGTACTTAACGAAAATGTACTTAATTATAGTGTTTTGGAAAGCTCTCGAGATGAGCTACAAGAATGTACAAAAATATATAGGATGTTCCATTTAAAAAAATTGAAGTGACCTTCACGTGACCTTCAAATGACTCTTCAAGGTCAAACCAATGATACCATCTTATGGCCCCCTCGAAACCATACAACTTTTGTCTAAAACATTTTTCTCTATCTTGCTTATTTTTGGAGTTATTTGGCTGCCTAAGTTAAAATGGGTCACCCTGTATATATATATATATATATATATATATATATATATATATATATTCTTGAGAACGTAGTAGTTACTGCATTGGCCACTACTCCGATATGGCGCTGAAATCAGTGAGAAATGCCGGTCCAGTCTTTATCCAGGCCTTTGGCTATCTGTCTATTAATCTGTGATTCTGCGCTGTCCGGATCCTCAGGCGCTACCTCCGCTCTCGTCTCGAAGGCCGTGAGCGCCGTGTCGGTGATCGCAAAAAGATTCCTCTTCTTTTGCATCTTCTGGTTGCTTTCCGGCGGATTGCCCGACGTACAAAATAATACAAAAACAAAAAATAAATTAATAATAGCGCGAAATATGACAATGGCTCGTCTCTCCGGAGATTTCGATACGGCTCTCGCAATCTTTTTCTGGCGCGGCCGCTCGGCTCGCGCCCCATCAAGATTTCCGGGGCGGATGGATGCGCGTCGGGACGGCAACGTCACAGTACATATAGGCTGCGTTCGGAAACATCACCCGAGTGTACCCGGGTATCATTTTATCCTTGTTTAACATTCGGTGAACAACAAGGATAAAATGATACCCGGGGGCACTCGGGTGATATTTCCGAACGCAGCCATATACGTATGTATGCCTACAGCCTAGGGTGATAGATTGAATACCTTGCATTTCGCCATTACGTATTACTGATAAACGTTTTAAGTTACTAATATATATATTATGTACCAGTATGTGTTTATACGATATTGATATAATTGAAAAAAGATAATGTCGTTATTGGTCTATGATACTATGATTATGGGGTTATTAAAAAATAAAATAAAATTGACATCATGCTATCTCTCCATCCCGCTGATGATCCCGTCTATAATATATAAAGTATCGATATGAGAAAACAACAAGTTACCAAGTCTAATAGGCACCCGTGTCTTACATATATGTATATTTGTTCACCCTATTATCTATAATCCTACTATTATTATTTATCAACATATAATATTTAATCGCATATATAATTTTAACTATAATTTAAATATATATATACACATATGTATATATGCAAATATAAAATTCACAAAAAGTGGGCGCCCGTTAGTCTTGTTGCATTACTGCTTTCTGCCACGAGAGGCCAGAAAGCATTTTCCGGCCGTATCTTGCCCGTAAAACGATATGTTAGAGGAACAAGGATAGCATAATTGTCGATCCTTTTCTGTCTTTCTTCTCTGCGGTGCGTCCGCGCGAGCAATGCAATGATGTTTGTACGTATACGGACATACACCTCTACATAGAGACCGAGAATTTATTTCTCACGTTGGTAATCCTGAAACCGAAGTTTCGCATTGTCACCGCCTGAGGTCTCCAATATCAATTCAGAGTTTGCTCGTCACTTTAGCCGACCCTTAAAATAATTAACTTATTTATTTGTCACAATTTGTCATCGGCCACTTGCCAGCGGCAGATTTGATAACGAGATGAGCATGACAGTATATGAATACGTAAGAGCGAGTGAAACAATAACAGAACCGAGCGAGATAGTAATAGGAGCGAGTGAGAGAGAAATAGTATGCCAGGCTGCAAGAAAGACTCGATTTCCGAGTCTTCGTTGCTAATGCTATTGCTATCTCGCTCGCTCTTATTGCCATTTCGCTCTCTCTTATTACCTTCTCGCTTGCTCACATAACTCCCGTATACGCTACACACACACACAAACACACACACACACACACACATATATATAACTTTGCTCACTTTGCTTGAAATATCTACGCTATTTTTACAGATATGAAAAAATTGTAATTACGAAAATTGTACGATTAAAAGGACCATGATATGCTAGTAATATTGTTTTCGTAAGTGGAAGCGTTTCAGAGATTTCAAGATTATCTTCATATTTTTTAATGGAACCATCCTAATTTTTTTATATAAATCGATTCCTCGCAATATTCCGTGTAAAAAGTTATAAAGATAGGATAGTCAAAAATTGAATGTTAACGAGATATTTGATTCTTTAAGTTGACATAATTTTATATAAATTATAAAATATCTGATAAAATGTTCATTTCATGTTTCAATTATATTACTTTAATAATTTTATGCATAGAATAATAAGAGGAATCAGTTAATGTAAAGAAAACATATGATTGTTCTTAAAAAATATGTCGCTGCTCATTGCAAATTTATATAAAAAAAAAATATATACACCAATTGATTCCTCTCATTATGTTGTACATAAAAGTATTAAGGTAAGATAATGGAAAAATGAATATTTTACAAGATATTTTACGGTTTATGTAAAATTAAGAAATGATTTCAAGCCTTATAACTCAAAAAGTACTTGAGGGAAAAATATTTTATTATAGTGTTTTGGAAAGCCCTCGAGATAAGCTACAAGAATATGCAATAAAAAATAGAAGGTTCCATTTAAAAAATTGACGGTGACTTTCACGTGACCTTGAAGCAACTATTCAAGGTCAAACTAATGACTCCACCTTATGTCCCCCTTGAAACCATACAACTTTTGTCTGAAACATCTTTTTCTAAAATTAAAAATAAGAAAGTTATTTGGGGTGGGACATTAAAATGGGACACCCTGTATATATATATATATATATATATATATATATATATATATATACGTATCGCTTTCAGGGATCACCTAAAAGCGGGCCGTGACACCTCTCATTCTTCTCTCTGGTAGTATATCTGAGTAGTCCGGATACGAACCATATCACGGACATGAACCATTTATTACGTTTGTTACCGAGCGTAACAACGTAGTTTATGTCCACTTTCTCAGGGGGCGCATCAGGACATGCGTCTGCTGAAGCGGGATGGCCGCTCTCAGGTTTCTCTCTGGTTACGCTGGCAATAGCAAATTATTTCGCATAGGCTGATGGCAGAGAACGAGATGTTAGCGCTTAAGGCCCTGGCACACGAAAATACGTAAGCAGTAAAAGCCATCACACACAAAATTGCATAGCTGCATATGCATAACATAAGACCATATGGACCAATGAGCATCGAATATTATGTTATGTAAGTCAATATGGCGATTTAATACTCGATGTTCATTGGTTCATATGGTCTTATGCTATGCATATGCAGCTATGCAATTTCGTGTGTGATGGCCTTAAGACGTAAGCAGTAGTCCGTAAGCAGTAGAGTTATGACACACACAAAACGTAAGATACTACGTTTGACCAATCATAGCATTTCAGTACAAAAATGGTGGGACATTTAAATTAAACAATATAACCTCTGTGACACATAATATCTGTAACGTATATTGTGAATTTCGGTGACACAGCCATAGTTGGTATTGTATTATTAATAAATAATATATTAATATATATTTTATATAATTAAAAATATCAGCAAAAAATGTAAATAACAAATGCTAAATATGTATATCTGAATTTATGTTGATAAACTAGACATTTTTAAACAATATATAAACTTGTTTCATAGAAAATGGATAGCGAGGACGAGATATTAGCAGTGTTATTAATGTTAATTATTGGTTCATATATAATGAAAAAACGCCGCTCTTTTCGTTGGATAAATCGAGAATATTGGGTGCGTCCAATAAATATGAGGCGTCCTTATCAAGGAGATTTTTATCAATTATTTCAAGAGTTGAAAAATGATCCTGAGATGTTTTTCAGATACACAAGAATGTCCGTGTGCATTTTTAATCAACTTTTAGAAATGATGAGATCATTTCTAACGAAAAGAAATTATCGAGCATTAATATCTGAACAACGTCTTGCTATCACATTAAGGTACATATATATTTTAATGACTTTCATATACATATATCAAAGAAGAAGCATTTAATATATTAATTTTTATTCATCATTCTAGATTTCTTGCCACTGGAGATCAGGTTTTGTCGATTGCACTTGCTTATAGAATTGGTGAATCGACAGCAAGGAATGTAATTAATGAAACTTGTACATTAATTATAAAAGTGTTGGCACCAATATACAGTAGGTTCCATTTAAGAAATTGAAGGTGACCTTCATGTGACCTTCAAATAACTCTTCAAGGTCAAACCAATGGTACCATCTTATGCCCCCCTCGAAACCATACAACTTTTGTCTGAAACATTTTTGTTTGCTGGGCTTAGTTTTTGAGATATTTCAATGTCTTCAGATAAATCGGCCACCCTGTATGTCAAAGCTCCTACTAAACAACAATGGATAGAAATCTGTAAGGGATTTTGGAGGGACTGCAATTTTCCAAATTGTTGTGCAGTGGATGGAAAGCATGTCCACCGAACATACAAGCGCCACCGAATTCTGGCAGTCTGTATTACAATTACAAAAAGACATTCAGCATAGTATTAATGGCTGCATGCAATAACAACTACAAGTTTACATTAGTCGATTGTGGAGCATATGGAAACAATAATGATGCAGGAATATTTACAAGATCCGAATTTGGTAAAGCTGTACAGAATGGTGCTTTAAATTTACCACGAGAAACTAATTTACCTGCAAGTAATATAATTATACTATGTTTTTTCGTTGGAGATGAAGCGTTTCCACTATCAAAATATATGATGAGACCATATTGTGGTCATCAGTTGGAAAAAAAGAAGAAAATATTTAATTACAGATTGTCACGAGCGAGAAGAATTATAGAGAATACTTTTGGCATCCTTGCATCTCGATGGCGAATTTTTAGGAAACCCATTCTTATGCATCCAAAATCCGTGAATAAAATAATAATGGCAACAATATTTCTTCACAATTATCCGAAAACAATTAATGATTTACGGCCAGTTGAAAATAGAATATATTGTCCTCCCAATTTTATTGATACAGAAGAAACAAACGGAAATATTATTCCTGGAACGTGGAGAAATGAAGATTTTGAACGTCTCGAGCATATCAGACCAACCAGTGCTCACAGAGCAACAAGAGAAGCATATAAACAACGAGAGATTCTGCGATAGCAGAATATTTGTTGACACCTGCTGGTTCAGTTCCGTGGCAAGACGATTACATTTGTAGAGGTTTAAATAAACATAATTTAGAAATATAAATCCATGTTTATTATTTAGATAATTCCATTTTTAGTATTATTTTTAGTATTATTTTATTATCTACGCGCTAATTATGTATACATATGCATATATATATTACAATATAAGATTATATAGTATGTGAATGTATGCACCCACACCCATCCACGCGCACGCACGCGCGCGCACCCACACACACATACACATATGCACACATTCTCTTTCTTTACTTCTATATTTTTCTAATATATATATATATATATATATATATATATATATATATATATAATTTGCTGAAATATTTTTTTTTCTAATTTCATAATAAATAATGAATAGAGGTCATTATGTAAGTAAATTTGAATACTAAAATTTTTAAAAGATACACAAGAAATTTGAATAATGAAATTTAATTATAAAGTATCTTAGGTAAGAAAAAAGATATACAATAATGCTTCCAAATTAAAATTATAATTTATTATTTATTATTTATGCGTACAAAAAACATGTCAATATATTACATAGGTACTACACAGTTATCACATTTGGAATTTTTATTTCATATTTAGAATACATTCCAATATAGAAAACACAAAATAGACAATAATAATAAATGCAAAGAACATGTAAATAAACATAAAATATTTAAAAATAAATTAAATTGAAACTTAAAACAATCTCTGTTGTACTATATTTAAGTTATTGCTAGGATTTCTGTAAAATATCTATTATTGCCTGTTTCTTCCTTGTTCTCTTTAATTCAAGTATTCGCTCTAATTCAAATGTAACCAATAAGCCAAAAGATTTGGAATTTTTATCACATTTAGAATATATTCCAATATAGAAAACACAAAATAGACAATAATAATAAATGCAAAGAACATGTAAAAAAACAAAATATTTAAAAATAAATTAAATTGGAACTTAAAACAATCTCTGTTGTACTATATTTAAGTTATTGCATAGATTTCCATAAAATATCTATTATTGCCTGTTTCTTCCTTGTTCTTTCTAATTCAGGTATTCGCTCTAATTCAGTTGCAACCAATAAGCCTGTAACGATGCACCCCCGAATGCATCGTTTTCCCGGCGAACACCGGCCGGAAGCTGCCGCCCGACGAACATCGGTCGGGCATTGGCAGAGGCGCGATGCGCCCTTTTTAAAGACCTAGGAAACATCCGGGCAAGGCTACCAGATTGCACACGCTGCGTCCAGCGGCGGCACGATTTGTATCCCCACCACTTTCGCACACTAAGGCATAAGCTCTCATCCGTGTACGCTCGACATTCGGTCATCTTCGGTTTACAGAGGAAGACGGATAGATTAGCATCTATCCCCTTCTCTCCTGAGAGGTCTAGTGTATCTTACCTATCTCTCTGAATACAATAGCTATGTGATCCTCGAAATCTCGAGCTGGCGAGTTGGCGATGCAAGTTGCATCGTTGCAAGTATCGCAGCGATACTTATTATCACACATAATATTTCCCTATTGATTTCTTTTTTATAAAAGTTTATATGTTGTTTAAAAAAGAGAATATAACATATACAAAAACAAATTTTACATATTTTTATCTAAATTTTTCCACTCGGCCAATATGTATGCTTTTTTATTAAAAAAAATTTCTTTAAAAAAATAATTGTAATAAAATATTTAAAATTATTTTAATAGAATTGTATTTTTTATTATTATTTTGTATTAATGTATGACGTACATCTTGTTGCTCAACGGAAACCGCGAGAAGGTGATGGTCTCTTCCGTTAAAAAGGAAATGTAAAAAATTTAATAAATGAATAATAATAAAAATAAAATTAAAATAAAATAATAAAATATAATCAATTTTCTAATTGATAAAAGGTCAAAATATTATTTCACATTTCCTTACATACATACATATATATACAGGGTGACCCATTTTAACTTAGGCAGCCAAATAACTCGAAAAATAAGCAAGATAGAGAAAAATGTTTTAGACAAAAGTTGTATGGTTTCGAGGGGGCCATAAGATGGTATCATTGGTTTGACCTTGAAGAGTCATTTGAAGGTCACGTGAAGGTCACTTCAATTTTTTTAAATGGAATACCCTATATATTTTTGTACATTCTTGTAGCTTATTTCGAGAGCTTTCCAAAACACTATAATTAAGTACCTTTCCGTTAAGTACTTTTTGAGTTATGATGCTTGAAATAATTTCTTAATTTTACATAAACCGTAAAATATCTTGTAAAATATTCATTTTTCGATTATCTTACCTTAATACTTTTATGTACAAAATAATGAGAGGAATCAATTGGTGTAAAGAAAACACATAGTTGTTTTTAAGAAAAAATATGGAATTGTTAATTGCAAATTACATATTTTTTCTTCGAAACAACTATGTGTTTTCTTTACACCAATTGATTCCTCTCATTATTTTGTACATAAAACTATTAATGTAAGGTAATCGAAAAATGAATATTTTACAAGATATTTTACGGTTTATGTAAAATTAAGAAATTATTTCAAGCCTCATAACTCAAAAAGTACTTAACGAAAATGTACTTAATTATAGTGTTTTGGAAAGCTCTCGAGATGAGCTACAAGAATGTACAAAAATATATAGGATGTTCCATTTAAAAAAATTGAAGTGACTTTCACGTGACCTTCAAATGACTCTTCAAGGTCAAACCAATGATACCATCTTATGGCCCCCTCGAAACCATACAACTTTTGTCTAAAACATTTTTCTCTATCTTGCTTATTTTTCGAGTTATTTGGCTGCCTAAGTTAAAATGGGTCACCCTGTATATATATATATATATATATACAGGGTGATTCAAAATAACCCCTGTGTCCCTGAAATGACATATTCTTGAATCAATTCTAAGACGATTTTTCCTTCGGCAAAATTTCGTCCGAAGCTTAGTTTTTGAATTATTAAAGGAAGTAGTTAACGTATGACGGGTCGAATACAAGAGGCAGGAAAGGGTGGCGCGATTCACCGTCAGACGCGGGTGCTTACGCGGGGCGCCTGCTGCGATCAGCTGGTCGCTATACGCATACAGACACACATGCGAACACATACATTCTCTCTCTGTCTGTCTGTCTGTCTCTCTCTCTCTCTCTCTCTCATTCGCTCACTCACCTGTAATTTTTTTTTTTTTTTTTTACGAGAGAGGGGAAAATGCATTTTATGCATACCCACCGGTCGATCCAGTGAGTTATGTGGGACTCGAGTACCAAGTCGAATTACCAACTCGGTACTCCCTACCCACTAAAAACCCCTCTCTTTTCACGAATTTTTTTTAACACACTGTCCCTCTGACTTCCCGAGATCTGTTTCCACATAACGTCAAAAAATAGTTATTATTACCTTGTTCGATGACTTTTGATGTATTGCTGTAATTGCTTGAAGGAGAAATGAATTTTCCGATAGATCGTACGTTCTTAAATTTAACGTAGATATCACGTTGCAAAAGACAAGAAATCCACACTAAATTATTAACTGAAAGTTTTTCTTTTTTCATGAACTGTATTCTTTTATTAAACTTTAACGTAATCACATTTATTTACTCACTCGATGAGACGAGAAATTTACTAATGACTCTATCACTAATCACTATTAATCACTGTCGAATAATAATTGTTGGCGATTAAAAATCACTCGATGAAAGAAACACGCGCGGACACGTTACTACACGACGCGACAATGCGACGATAATTATGACTCGGCGACTGCAAGCAGTTTTTTGTCATGGTAGGTTGCGGTAGGTTAAGGTACTACTGGCGCTATCGAACGCGATCATGTGTTCGATTGAAGAATGCGGTAAACATAATAAACAGTTAACATATTAATATTATTATTATGTTAAATGTTTATTATGTTTACCGCATTCTTCAATCGAACACATGATCGCGTTCGATAGCGCCAGTAGTACCTTAACCTACCGCAATCTACCATGACAAAAAACTGCTTGCAGTCGCCGAGTCGTAATTATCGTCGCATTGTCGCGTCGTGTAGTAACGTGTCCGCGCGTGTTTCTTTCATCGAGTGATTTTTAATCGCCAACAATTATTATTCGACAGTGATTAATAGTGATTAGTGATAGAGTCATTAGTAAATTTCTCGTCTCATCGAGTGAGTAAATAAATGTGATTACGTTAAAGTTTAATAAAAGAATACAGTTCATGAAAGAAGAAAAACTTTCAGTTAATAATTTAGTGTGGATTTCTTGTCTTTTGCAACGTGATATCTACGTTAAATTTGAGAACGTACGATCTATCGGAAAATTCATTTCTCCTTCAAGCAATTACAACAATACATCAAAAGTCATCGAACAAGGTAATAATAACTATTTTTTGACGTTATGTGAAAACAGATCTCGGGAAGTCAGAGGGACAGTGTGTTAAAGGAAATTCGTGAAAAGAGAGGGGTTTTTAGTGGGTAGGGAGTACCGAGTTGGTAATTCGACTTGGTACTCGAGTCCCACATAACTCACTGGATCGACCGGTGGGTATGCATAAAATGCATTTTCCCCTCTCTCGTAAAAAAAAAAAAAAAAAAAAAATTACAGGTGAGTGAGCGAATGAGAGAGAGAGAGAGAAAGAGAGAGAGAGAGAGAGAGAGACAGACAGACAGACAGACGGACAGACAGACAGACAGAGAGAGAATGTATGTGTTCGCATGTGTGTCTGTATGTGTATAGCGATCAGCTGATCGCAGCAGGCGCCCCGCGTAAGCTCCCGCGTCTGACGGTGAATCGCGCCACCCTTTCCTGCCTCTTGTATTCGACCCGTCATACGTTAACTACTTCCTTTAATAATTCAAAAACTAAGCTTCGGACGAAATTTTGCCGAAGGAAAAATCGTCTTAGAATTGATTCAAGAATATGTCATTTCAGGGACACAGGGGTTATTTTGAATCACCCTGTAAATATATATATATATATATATATATATATATATATATTGTGACGTGACACTTGGCGGTCCGTCACAAGGATCGCGAGATCCGACCGAGAATGAATTTGGGCCCTCGTTCTCCTCTAATTTAGGGAGAGAGCGGCTATTGGAGGCGAGATTATACTCGCCTCCCGTGCGTACAAATTTATTTGTTAGCGTTAAGATTAGGCTTAAGAGCGGGCACGATGGGAAACGCTGACGGGATCTCATCCGGTGGCTCAAAATTGAGGAAGAAGTACAGGATACAAGGAAACGGGCGAGCGGAGGCGCCGACTAAAAGGAACACGCCAAGCTAAGTATTATTATTTAATTGCGTCAATAATAAAGTCCACTTAAGACTACCGCTGCCGCTCCTGTAAACATTCACATGCCCAGCAGGTACGGGGAACAATTGAGGGGAAGGCCAACCAGCGGACGAAAACTGACACTGAGACCCCGAGTCGGAGTCATCTCGGCCGGAACAGCGCTAAAGAAGAACATTCTAAATAACGGCGAGTGGCTGCCGAAAGTATCCCTCCTGACGGGCCTCGACGAGAGGAATTATGGAAAATAAAAGAGGAAACGGGGTGCGACAAGCACATGTACAGCCCTGAAGGCCGCAGGATTAAATGGGCCACACGACGATCCTGAGGGTTGCGGAAGCGCCACAGGTGGCCTAGTTACGCATTAATTTGCTAGCGTGATTCCGACGGGCCTTCCGCTCGCCACTGTTCGGCGGACCGGCGAAGGGAAGGACGGCCCAAAATTATCGATCCGACACGTGGATGCCGAGAGCACGGAGAACCGCAAGGAGTCACCGGTGAGACAAGCGTCGACCCCATCTGGCCGTCTTTGTTAAATAATTCAGGTAGAATTAGCTCGAACAATGTCGGTGCCGTATAGCTGCCGTCATTAAATTTATTGTGAAATTCCTTTTCTGCGTTCTCGATATTTGCGTCTTAGAGTACGACGGCCGGCCGAAAGACTTTGTTCGAGCTTTCGTAAAATTAAGTGCCCTCTCTCCCAGTTGCGCGCCGACAGTCACTGTAAATGTTTATTTGTAGAATTATTACTGTTAGCTGTAAAACTTTGTCTGTTAAAAGTACTGTAATCGAGCTCACGCACAAAGGCGATTGCGATACTCGATAACCGGCAACTACGTCGCGGCGTCGGCTCGCATATTTCCGAGGCTCAAATCGTTTGATACTTTATTGTTATTTATAATTTTTCATGTCTAGATTCAACCGTCTATGTTAGATACGTTAGTAGTCGCTCAATTCTTTCGTTAAAGCAGTAGATCTGAATAATCGACTCGCATCTATAATCGATTCTGTTAACTGTGCGTGTGGCGAGTAGATCTACTATTGTAATTAATTATTTTATTTGCGACAGACGGATGTCATTAAAGGAGCCAAAACCGCGGTGTTTATTATTAAAAATTATTTGGGAATTCGTAGCTGCCGAAACTCTAACAAGTTTCGTTTAGCGCGGAATTCCGGGACTTTTCTTTTACGCTTTCTTCCTGCCGCGTGACACGTGATACTGCGGTGATCGCGCTCGAATGCCGGCCCGTCGCTGCCGGCTAATAATCTGATAATCAATATTATAAAATCGTTCTACATCTACGCGAGTCTGTCCGCCGTTGAAATTTATTCATATGTTAAATATATTAATTCTTGTTACTAAAATATTATGTTTTATTTGCAGCCACCTTGTATTCTCGATCCTTCCTTGTGAATTATTAAAACGGACCGAGCCTCTACCAATTTCGAGACGGGGCTAGCCGAGCGTCCGTCGCGGTTTTTCTGAGAGCTTTGCATTTTTTTCGTGTGTACTGCCGATACGTTAAATTTTATTAGAGTGGTGCGGATTCCCGCACCTGGCGCCCATATATTTTACTTTGGAGAAGAAACACTTTTCTTTTATATTAGAAGATCGCGCCGAAGGTGTGCCGTGGGCCATTATCACCGATCATTTAATGTCATTAGCCCTTAATAAATTAACGGTCACAATATATATATCTTTACACACTTATTTTTTAAGTGATATATATAAAAATTTATTTTAAAATTATTTATCGCAGGAAGGGCCTGCTACGTCAGCATCCGCATGGACATTTAAATTGTTTTTATTAGCGGCATATAATTTATCCGCCGACATAAGAGATAAATGCTCTTCATTAATGAGCATATTTAAAGCTGTTTCTCCTCTAGTTTTTAATGCAGACTTAAACACACAAATAGCATTAACGGAAACCGTTGAAAAGCTATTACGTGTTTTCGTTTTTAAATTGTTCAAAAGAGAAAACATTCTCTCAGGATCGGCATTAGAATTCGGAAGCGTCCGAATAGTATTTATAATATTCGTTAAATTGGAATATTTAGAAACATTATTCGTGTGCCGACGTTGTAAAATTGCTTTCCACATATTGTCAAAATTTAATTTAGAAAAATTTTGTTTTTCTTCCACTGTCTGATGCTAATGCAATCCATTCTTTTTTTAAAGCATCTTCATCAAAACCGCCGAGAGTTTTAGCTACGAAAGAAACATCATCAAATGATGTTTGTCTATTATTATCGAATAAACTTACAGATGGTTGAAAAACTTGTAACTTTAATAAAAATTCATTATTTATAGGTAACCTTTTACAAATTTCTTCTGCAGCAGTCACATAAAATGTTAAACAGTTCTCTCGAACAATTTTAACTATGTTTATGTGATCTTTCAACGTTAATTCGTTCAGATATTCCTCACATTCTGATCCCAAAATAATTTCATTAATAGGTTTTTGATTTTCTTTTAATGAGAATATAATATTTGAAGAAAATGGTTTTAAATATTCTTCTTTTATAAAATTTCCACAGATTTGGAAAAGAAAGTTTTTAGATTTTTGGCTGCAATAAATGGATTTTCGTTTCTGACGCTTGAAAGAATGCATTAAATGCGTTAAAAAAATTTTAAACATATTTAAAAAAAAAATACGTTTCAGAAAAAACGTTTGTAAGTAGTAAGACTAAGCCGGTTCTAACGCAGGGGCTCCGAGGGGGGGTGAGGGGCGAGGGGGAACCGCGGGCGGGGGGTGACGTCACGCGGGGGGGGGGGCGATGACGTCACGCGGGGGGGGGGGGTGATGACGTCACGCGGGGATGATGACGTCACGTGCGGGGGATGATGACGTCACGTGCGGGGGATGATGACATCATATGCGGGGGATGATGACGTCACGTGCGGGGATAATGACGTCACGCGGGGATGATGACGTCACGCGGGGGATGATGACGTCACGCGGGGGATGATGTCACATGCGGGGAAGGGGGGATCGCGGCGCGACCGGTGGACGAGGGGGTCCGCGCGGGTAGGGGGATCCGCGGCGCGAGCGATGGACGAGGGTGTCCGCGCGGGTAGGGGGGATCCGCGGCGCGAGCGATGGACGAAGGGGTCCGCGGGGGTAGGGGGGATCCGCGGCGCGAGCGATGGACGAGGGGGTCCGCGCGGGTAGGGGGGATCCGCGGAAAGAAGACGGTGGTGTGAGAAGAATAGCGCTACGTGTGGGAAAAGGATAGCGTAAAGTGTTTGTGAAGAGGACAGTGCGACAAGGATGGCGTCAACGTGGGACAAGGATGATGCATTGTAAGATGCCACATAGGTGGGAGCAGGACGACGCAAAGGTAAGTGAGTGAGTGATAGCGGCGAGCTTGTGAATGAGAGAGAACGATAATAGCGCGAAGAGAACGCATACGAAAGAGAACTATAATATCGCGAGAACAACGTGTGCGAGAGAGAACGATAATAGCTAAGATAACGCGTGCGAGCGAGAACGAAGATATCGCGAGACTTACAACTAACGCGAGACTTATTGTTGGAACGATAGCGCGTACGAAAGAGAGAGAGAACGATATCGCTATACTTACAACTAGCGCAAGAGAGACGCAAGGGATGGGAACGCAAGGAGAGGCGCGTAAATAAATACATTTCTTTTCAATACTAAATATAACATTTATTTTAAAATGTGTGCGTGTATTATACAATTTGTGTGTGTGTGTGTGTGTGTCTAATAAAATAATAATATAATAATATAAAATTTAAAATTTAAAAAATATAATAAAAATATAAAATTTAAAAAATATATAAAACATATAAAATATAAAATTTAACGGTCATCGAACGGAAACGAACGACTGTCGAACGCAAACGAACGGTCATCGAACGGAAATGAACGGTCGTCGAACGGTAATTGAACGGTCATCGAACGCAAACGAACGCTCGTCGAACGGAATTGAACGGTCATCGAACGCCCGTCGAACGGAAACGAACGCTCGTTGAACGGTCGTCGAACGGTAATTGAACGATCATCGAACGGAAATGAACAGTCATCGAACGGAATTGAACGGTAATCGAACGGAATTGAACGGTAATTGAACACCCGTCGAACGGAAACGAACGCCCGTCGAACGGTAATCGAACGGAAACGAACGGTAATCGAACGGAATTGAACGGTAATTGAACGCCCGTCGAACGGAAACGAATGCCCGTTGAACGGTAATCGAACGGAAACGAACGCCCGTTGAACGGTCATCGAACGGTAATTGAACGGTAATCGAACGGAAACAAACGCTCGTCGAACGGTAATTGAACGGTAATCGAACGGAAACGAACGCCCGTCGAACGGAAACAAACGCTCGTCGAACGGGAATGAACGCTCGTCGAACGGTCATCGAACGTAAAACTATATTCAATTATCAAATATTTAAATGTTTTATCATGTACCACAATGTAGTATCGAAATACAATATCTGTGGCAGCTGTGTCGCGTACGAAAACACGATACTGCACACGTACATAGATAGAGATGAGGAAAGAAAGGAGAGAATAAGAAAGACGATAAAAATATATTGCATCATCAATTTATTATAAATATGGATTCGATGAATCATGATGTTTCAACCACCAATTATAAATCTTAAATACATTTTCTAAAGCGCAATTTTTTACATGATTTTCACAACGTACAGTATTCTTAACATCTAACTTATTTAAAGAAGCTACATCCTCATAATCTGCATCCAAAGTTTCGATAATCACATCGTTTCTTGCATTATTGTCCAGTATATCGGCTAGCCATTGCCGTTTTTCATGCCCTTTAACGTACACGAGAGGTGACGCATCATCATCCTCCCCCGTTGCACCCATCACCGCTGTCGTAATTAAACGTTTCGATTTCCAATATGAAATGTGTCCATCATTCCACGATAATCCATGGTGATTTTTCATCAACCATAAAACCTGACATCTCTCAGATTTTGTGAGCATGTGCCATGGTTCGGGACATGTAAAAATATAATGAGAAAGTACGGATCCCTTTCTCAGAACAGCAGCTTCCTTCACGACAAAATTTTTCCCAACGATAAATCCTTGTAGATCCACAAACATTGGCACAGCCATGATGACAAGATCCGATCGCAGACTGATGTCGATCGTCAAACATCTCAATCTTTTATATTTTTTCATATGCAATGGAGGGGATATTTGCTGACTTATGTAATTTTGCGGACTACATTGGTCAATGGATTATATTCGACAACCCGATCGTGCAAGATGAGACAGTAGGCGGTAGTATTCGCCGGTATATTTTCCCTGCATTCAAACTCTATTCTCACGTCCACGGTAGCAGTTTTGACAGACTCGTTTTGTCGCGAGCAATCAATGACCGCGAGAGGACCGCAATGTAGAAACTTTGAAATGGTTAATAACGTTGCATTATCATCGCATCCATAATAAAATTTGCGAAAACGAGAGTACATGTTGAATAGAACGGCGAATCTATTTTTTTCAAAATCTAAATTTAAATCATCATAGGGATAAAATTCCGAGTTTAAATAGAGTTTAACGTTGGTCAATTTGCAGTCATCGAATAATGTAACATCTTGTGACACTGAATTCTTTTTACCAGTTTGCAATGCAAAGATCACGTATCGTGGTTTCTCTAGCTGGGAGGCGGCTTTCACGGTCCATGAATGCTTAGTCGTGCTATGCAGCAGAGGAAATTCGTATAGATCCCAAGATCTGAAACTCATGTTCAAGTATCGTCCGCTTTCCAACATTCGCAACATCGACAATTTATTAATCTCGTTCAATATTACATGAGGCATACGCCACTGTATCTTGAGTAATTCAATCTCTGCTTCCGACGATGGGTGTCCGAATAGACAATTATTATCGTTGCGCGAATGTATCAAAATCAATTCGTGACGAGCGTTAATCACAACGCGTTTATAATCTTCGCAAAATCCCAGCAGCATGTTGAGCGGTACGCAATAGTTGAAATAATTTTTGTCACCATTGTACGTCAAATCCCACGCAGCGTTCTTCAAGTTTATACTTTTCTGGTGCGTTAGAGAGACATAATTTTTGAGCGTCGAAGTTATTCCAACATTTCTGTTGCGATCAATCTCTACTCCGTCGAGTTCGTATCGAAGCTCATCAAACATGAATGCGACGCAATTGTTTCCCAATACAACCTTCATTTCGTCATTCGCTTTACGCACATTAAACCTTCCCTCGATGTAAAGAAAGCTTTCGCACGGTAACGTGTACAAATCCTGATGTTGTATAGGTATTCGTATCTCGTCGCTGTATCCAAGCGTCGTATTGGCGTACGGATTGTATGTATGAGTCTCAATCTTGACGATGCGATCGTCAAAGACTGGCTCACCTCCGATATTCAAAATATCAATCATTCTTTTCGTACGATGAATCCCAATGATTTTAAAAATTCACGATTCAACGCGCTCAGTTTCTTCTTAATGGCTATCTTATTATTGTCACCCGATACCGCAATAGTATTGTCCCTCGTAAAAGTATTGTCTCTCGCGTGCTCCGTTTCGTTCAGCACGAGCATACTATGTTTGTCGCCGCCGTATATGCAATCTTACGGTAATTTCCTCTCCTCGAAAATCGAGCAATCGACCTCTTTGATCCACAATACGTATCGTTAAATCCGTAATGCTCCGTACGATGATCGGCAGGTAAATGATCTGTGCCGGCGTTTCCGATATCTTATATCCTGGTGGTACGCTCGGTGAAAATTCATGTATTGTGTGTACGCGCATGCCATTGCTGTACGCACCAGTAGTCATGTTACATTCTATACGAATAATATTTACGTTTATAATATTAACTGGTTCGTCCGATTCGTACCACTCGCGAGGTTGCAATATACGATTCGATGAGAATCCAAGCAAGGATCCTACATTGTCGGGTTTGGTAAAGTTTATTCTGTAGGCACATTTGATTTCGCTCTTTAGTGTGCTATGATTGGCGCGAAGCGCTATTGGATATTCCTCATCATAATCGTTTTCAACATCTCTAGAAAGGTGTTCATCTTGCAAAATTGCACGTTTGAGATAGTCATTTATAGCGTGCAATTCGTACGATCCTTCGGGAATCGTAATTTCCTTGTCGTCGTTGCCAAAGTAAAATTTATTATTCGAAAAATTTACGTTTGGAATCGTATGATAAGTTTCAAAATCCGTTAATCCAAGCTCGTAACCGGCATCAGTCAAATCTATAGCGGGAAAATAGCTTACAGCGAGAACGCTGCTTCTGCCAGTCAACGTAAGTGTCAGTGACATGTCGAACGAATACTGAGTCGTGACGATGGATTGTCAGGCTTTAAATTGATCGTCGACTGTTTGAAGAAATTTTAAACACAACTGTCCACAGATGCTCTGATTGTAACTTTGATAAGATGCATAATTGTATTCAATTTTCACTCGTCTGAAATATCGCACAAGTTCCTTGGGTGGTCGAAGGTTTCCAAAACTGTCGAAATATACGACACGATCTCCCCTCTTTGCGTACGCTACCCAATGAGTACCGGGACCATCAACGTCATCCAAATTGACGATACCGCTCTCGTTTCGTCGTACACCGCTTATTGGTAAATTATTGCGCATGAAAACACCTCTAAAGAACGGTATGTGCATACGTTTCGCCAATTGTTCCAATTGCACGTTAGTTGTCGCACCCGTAGGCATTTTTAATGTCTTTTCGACGTTTTTTTTTTCTCTTAGACTTTGTTGAGAATCCCTGTCCACGCTTGTACGGAGCGAGATAAAGTCCGCGACCTTCCATAGCGCGATTGTGACGCTGCAACTCTTCCAGCTGACGTTGCGCCGCCTTGCTATCGTTTACCGCCTTTGCGATTCCCGCCACACCGCCGGCCAAAGAACCGACAACTCCCAACAACGGTAAAAGTGGTAAAATACCACCGCGTTTCGCTACTGGAAGTATTCGTTTTTTCCTCCTCTTTGTCGTCGATGGCTTTTTCATCCCCATGCCGAGTTTTGTCTTTGCCTTCATTGCCGCCCAAATAGTCGTAGCGGCTGCTCTTTCGCCAAGAGTCGAATCCCTCGCGGTAATGCGTTCTCGCGCTCTTGCAGCTAGTATGCGATCCGCGATGTGTCGTTGACCGAGGTCGTTGCTTCGCGAGTAAGCAATGTCGTGCTCGCGACAAGCGGCGTCCAATGGATTGATGCCTCGATCACCTCTAACCAATCGTTTCTCTAATCGAGTTCCCGGGCCGCAAAACTGATAACCGGGAATATGTAATTCGGTGGGAAGCGCGTTTATCGCACGATTTAAGAGACCGCTACCTCTTACGATTCTCGCTGACATTCGTAGCAATCTTTTATTAACGGTGGCGGACCGTCGATGTGCGTTCGCTGCCACGGCTGATTGTAATGTCGCATGCACGAACGATATTGTCGAACCTCCGAATCAGCCTTTATATATTCTGGAAGCTTGTCCCACAATCGTTCCACGTAATCACCAAAATTTTGTAGTAAAACAATCTTTGGGATATACTGCAGTTGTTCGGCGGTAAGCCGGAAAATGTCTCTTTCATCCGACAGAAGGAGAAACATTTTGATACTGAACGGTTTCGAGTTGAGACACCTCTATAAATAGGTCTCCCCCCTCGTGATCATTCGCAAAATTGATTCGAAAGAGAAAACATGCGGTTCGTGCGACAAGCGCGGATAATCAAAGTATCAAATTTCGACGATAGACTAATATCGGAGAAAAAAGTACGCAAGCATGGAAACATGCTACCGACTACTATACGCGGTATCGTTTGCGGCCCTTCAAACTGCGGTAAGACAAACGTGTTGATTAGTTTGATAGAAAGTCCGTACGGTGTACGTTTCGAGAACGCGTACGTATACTCGAAATCGCTTCAACAACCGAAATATAGATACTTGGAAAATTTATTAGCACCTATAGACGAAATTGGTTATTTCACATTCTCTAATAACAGCGATGTCATTCCACCGAGCGAGGCGCTTCCGAATTCCATCTTTATCTTTGATGACGTGGCATGTGACAAGCAAGATACGATAAGAGAATACTTTGCAATGGGTCGACACTCGAGCGTCGACTGTTTCTATCTTTGTCAAACGTATGCCAAGATACCTAAGCATCTTATACGCGACAATGCGAATCTTTTGATTTTATTTAAACAAGACGGCACAAACTTGAAACATGTGTACAACGATCATGTAAATACCGACATGTCTTACAACGATTTCCGCGCATTGTGTCAGAAATGTTGGCAACGCAAATATGGCTTCGTAGTCATTGATAAAGACAGCACGTTGATCAATGGACGATATAGAAGAGGATTTAATGATTTCGCGATACCGTAAAGCGATCAGTCGTCATCGACACATCGATCAAGCATCATGAACGGCGATCGTGAAAAGATTGCGATAGAGATTGCAAAAATGAGCGAATCAATTCGCAAAAAATATCGCGCTTTGAAAACTGGTAAAATGGAGGAAGACGTTGCATTGGAAAGACAATTTAAGCCAATTACCGAACCTTTAAAACAGCTTATCGAAAATACTGTGGAATCTGATGCGCCGAAAATTGAACCATTGAGTTTAACGTTTGGAGAGAAGCACGAGGAAAAAATAAAAGAGTCGAAGCAAGGAATAAAGCGAGCACGGATAAATATGCCGATAAACGATTCGCCGATATATTCGACACCGAATCGATCGAAACGAAGGAAACAATTTTCTAATATGGCTACTGTTTCTACTCCGATAAAAGTACAACCGCGTCAAACAATACCATCCCCGTCCGTCGAAGAAATTTATGAGACCACGCCCGATTCGTTTGTAACATCGGTCCGACATGAATTAGAAACGTCCGAAGGTCAGAAAACGTTCCGAGATCATTTTGGTCCACTAGCGCAAAAATATATAGGAGCTATCATGAGTGTTGATAAAAATAAGAGTATGGATTACGTCTACGGTGTTAAATTTACCAGCAAAGGAATGATGCTGCGGTGATAAATGTTTCGATGTGGACAAGGAGGATAATATAATTATCGATGGAATAAAATATACGGGAACCGAAGGTATCTACGATTTGATTTTTAGAAAATTTCCCAATCATAAAAAATACACTCAAGACGATTTGTATAAATATCAAAGTATATTAAAAGCAACAAATGCGCATAAACGTGACAACAAAGTTAATAATCCTATTAAAAGTAACAAAGGATACAAGTACAAATATATAATTGCACCATTATTCCCTGATAGAAAGGTGGGAAGAGGTATAGACGCGCCGCACACCATGACGCTAAGCGACAACATGATCGATTACGTGCATTGGAACGATCCCAACGAATTGGTAGATCGTTTGCGATTGCTGGACGCCTCGCGTCGAGCCGGCAACAATGCTCACGACAATGAAATCTTGTCAATTATCGAAGAACTTCGCGAGGCTGGCATTATTATAAATTAAACTATGCGTCAACGATACATGTCATTCGGTCAAAGTTCTCGGTACCGAAATGTCGATTAATAAATTTGGATTATCGCTCGGAACGTCGAATAATTTGTACTATCAATGGAATGGATTATTGAGAAATTACGTTCGCGATAACGCTCTCTGCCAGACTACTACCGGCTTTGACGCAAGGTCGCGCAAAATTCAACGTGTAGCGCAACCGGAAACTGATACTGACGCCGTCAACAAACGATACGTGGATAAACTTTTGAGAGATCGACAGGGAGAAATTGAGCAAAAAATTATCACGCTTGAAACACACGTGCAGGCGCTACGAATAATGATGGACGAGATAAAGAATGTGCTGAGATATGCAACATCTGACTCGACACAGTAAACGAGAGATACTAATATCGCAATATTAATTATGCCTCGATCAAACGTGCGAAAGAAGATAAACACCTCCGAAAAGCGACAACTTTTCGAGGAACTACATGCTCCGGCGAGAAGAAATTTTCCACGAAGACGCGTCATTGTACGCGGATACGACGATCTGTGGCAGGCGGACGTGGTCGACATGCGTTCGTATTCTCGACTCAACAAGGGTCATAAATACATACAGTTATCGATGTGTTGAGCAAGTATGCGTGGGCCGTACCGCTCAAGAGTAAGAGCGGAAACGAAATGTCCGAAACGATTGCAAAGATTATTGGAGACGATAAAAGGTGTCCGAAAAATTTTCAAACCGACAGAGGAAAAGAATTTTACAACGCGAGTGTGCAGAAACTCATGAAGAAACACAACATTAATCATTACTCGACGTATTCCATTATGAAAGCCTCGGTCGTGGAACGATTCAACCGTACTTTGAAAAACAATATGTGGAAAATGTTTACGCTCAACGGAAATTACAAATGGATCGACGAGCTATCTCGACTCGTTGCAGAGTACAATACGCGAAAACATCGCACCATCGGTATGAGACCTGCCGACGTCACTCCAGCGATCGCCGAAAAACTTTTAAATACGGTGTATAGCAAAGTAAAAATTGCGGCTCCGACAAAATTTAAAGTAGGCGATTCGGTACGCGTAAGCAAATACAAGACCATCTTTGAAAAAGGTTTCACACCTAATTGGACGACCGAAGTTTTTAAGATTGTCGAGGTGCAGAAAACTAATCCCGCGACATTCATACTCGAAGATTCGCGTGGAGATCCCGTCGCTGGAGGATTCTACGAATACGAATTACAACGCGTCGCTAATCCCGACGTATATCTCGTGGAAAAAATTTTGCGGGAAAAGGGTGATGACGTATACGTGAAATGGTTGGGAATGGATAAATCATACAACTCTTGGATACATAAAAATAGTGTATTATAAATATTTATTAAAATAATATACATATAAACTATATAAATAATTTAATATATAAATATTTAATAATATAAAAATATATAAAATGTATTAAATATAAAAATATATACATGGTTATGTACAAAATATACAATTAATAATAAATAAAATATACATTTATTTACAATGGTATTCTATAATGTCCCCATGGTAACGTATCGGTGGTTTCGGGTACGATATACCGCTTATCGTCGTACGGACTCAGAGCAATTTTCGTCTCGCAGATCGTGTATACTTGGTGCAGTTTAGATCGTATACACGACTGCTGACGCGTCATTTCAATTTCTTCTTTCAAACACCGCGTGTAGTCGTCAAACGTTATCGTTCTCGCAACAACGTTACTCTTGACACCTTTAACTTTCTTCGTATCCTTTTTTCCATTCACTCGTAACGCGTACATCTTTGCTCTGAGCCCGACGAATTCGGTCATTATGGTACCGTTGTTTTCGTCCTTCATCAGGCCCGGTACCTTTTTATTTACAAGCGGTATACCGTACGCATTATCCACTGCATAATCGCTCGTGTCGAATCTGATGATATCGCGCTTCATATTCTCATACACATCCGCGCACTCAATGTGATATATGAGACTATCCGTATCTGTGTACATTACCTGGCATTTGTCGCGATACATTGGCGTCATATACTCGTGATGAAACTCGTACAAACATGTCTTGGATATGTCGAGTATGCACATACCCACGTAAATCGGTTTGTAGAATTTCACCTCGAGTTTGCGCAATTCCACAGCGATTAAGTTTTCTGAAAAAACGCTTCTGCTGTGGAAATTTGGTTTCGCGATCATTGCCTCTGCGCCATACCGACCATCCCACTTTGTTAATAATTTAACATCAACACGATTGCGCACATTTTCCATCGTTTTACCAAACACTACATTGTTCATTAATTTATATAAATTTTTTTCGAAATCATTTTTAAATGATCATTTTTAAATGATCAATTTAAATGACCAATGTTCTAAAATGTGTATTTAATTCTATGTAATTTCGAAGCCACGGAGATTGTGAAAACTGTAAAATTCGATGTATTTTTGTTACGCGAAGACCGTGACGCGTACATTGCTGCAGGTTGCGATAGTGTATCACGTAACGCTTCTTATCGTATAGCGTTGCAAGCAGTTTGAATTCCCGCTTGCCAGGTGGTTTGTCGCGTGTCGGGCAAAACGGTAGGTCAGTGTGTGCATCGTGAAGATGTTGCGGGTACTCGAGGTCCACTTCGAGGACATAGCCTGTAGGCGAATCTAGCGTGATGGATGATACATCAAAATTGGTCACATCGTCGACCCATTGAAAATTGGCGTAAGGCAACGGTTGACACATTGCCCATCCGTACAAATTATTTACATCAAAGTACATCAAGTACGATGATGGTTTCGATGGATCGTACGACTCCATGTACTTGTTATTAGCGCGAGCGTATCTACCCGAACATTGACTCAGACCGCCGCGTATACCACGTTCGATGAACATAACCATGTCGATGTCAGTAAGCAGCTCGAACGTGATCTTGGTATGTTTCAACATGGCGTCCCACGTGTATCCGGGGAGAGTATAGTAATACGCGGGGTCGAGTCCGTAACTTTCGATACATTTATCTCCAAAGTTTTCGAAAATGTCGGCTAATAACAAGACATCAATTTTAAGATATAAATCGCTATATTCGCCTAGCGTTCGAATGGAGAATCGCGTCCAGATGTTCTCGGCGTGCGCGTAATCGCTCTCGGATACAGTGTCACCGGTCAAGGAACTGTAAAACGATTCGCGCGGTGGTAAACACGTATCTTGCAACCTCTCTACAGAGTCGATGTATTCGTACGGAAATACACCTTTTCGCGTTAACAAATTGAAATTTTCTGTTGATAAATTTTGAAATTCTGATTTTAAAATTTTGAGTTTATCTTTGTCCAAAAACGATGCTAATTTGTCGAGACTCGATGCGAGAAATTTGAATGAATCGATGAAACGTAATTTTACATGATTTTTTGATTCTTCATCCATACAAACATCTTTTGTAAACGAAATATATTTCTCTTTTGTTATCGGAAGTAACTCGATTTTCCCTTCGAACGATGTGGCTATTTCCTCGATAATGAAATGTGAATCATAACCGGATAAATTGTGAAAAACTATGGGAATACAAAAAGATTCTTTATAATTTAAATTGCAATTTGAGTGTGCTGGACCTCTGTACCGCCCGGTCAGATGGCAATGATCGCGAACGCGTGTATCGTCTTGCACGAACGGTTTTTCGCATATATGACATTGAGTGGCGCTATGGAATTTCTCCCACTCTTCGGACGTCAAATTTACCATGGGGACATTTGTTTTTAAAATATTTTTTACACGTAACGCTAAATTTTTGAGGTCTGCGGCGAACCATGCTATACAATCGGCGCTACGACGCGAATGGTACGCCGATAAAGATTCGTCGTATGAACAATGTACATAATAAGCTATACTAAATACTTGGTGATGTTGACGCAAATTTCGCTGTTCTTCATCCATCTTGGCCAGAACGCATTCCAGGTCGGCGTACACGACGAACGGGAGCCGCTCCTTCCGATTAAAGTTGTTGAACGATAACCACTTGTCCTTATCGCTCGGCAATCGGACAGCGCAATCGTTCATCTTTCCGCAGTCGACCGTATGCGACTGCAACTTGGCGTCCGAATTAAAATAGTGCAGGCATCTGTAAAAGAAAAATTTTTTAAAGATTTATATAACAAAGTGTATATAACCTATAATTATTCAATATAAATTAAACTTACCGGTCGCATATATATTTCTTGTGATCCTGTTTGCTCAGTTGTGAGCTCACGAGCCGGGATAAATTCTTAATCCATGCAAAATGTCCGACGCTGTTGTCGTCTTCAATGTAAAGCAAGTTGATATGCTTGTCCTGCTTCTGCTGCGAAAGACGCATCGGGACAATGCTGTTCTTGTCTTCGATGTTGTAGACGTTGATCGAAATGTTATTGGCAAGTTCAAAATTTTTTATTTGGTTCACAGTCACTGGAAACTCAATGTTCTGGAGATTCAGCACTGTCGTGTAATGCGGGTACGATGATTTCCGATTCGTGTCTCTTTCGGCGGGGTATAGGGCGGCGACCACTGCCCACGCGAAACACGCATTGTCTTTAGATTGTAACAACATTAATCACCGCTCTTTTCAACATAATCTCCCGCAGTAATTTGATGTGACACCCCGCACGCATAGGATTATACTTATTTATATTTACAGTTAAATTTAGTATTCGCGACAAAGCCCACCCGCTATCGCGTTCCTGAAACTCTTCCAGAGACGCTAGGGTGGGTTCGATAACACGCCGTTCGTACCACTCGCGTAAATCGGATGTGCGAAAGAGTTCATAGTTTCGCGTATTGATACTTTTGTTGGCGTGTTTATCCCCAGCCACGAATTCACCGTTAAATATAGTGTTCACTTTCACATTACAGTGTTTTTTCATAACGTCCTGCACATGTTCTATCACTATGTCTTTGGCGTCATGGAGAAATTGGCGAGGTTCAATGTGATTATAGTTTATCACCGCACCAGTCGATACGCGACTCTCGAACGCCGTATCAATCTCGCGCCACACAAGTCTATTTTGACGCGCGCTACATCCGGCACCCGCGTGTACGAAACGTCCACGTACCGAATTTTTCAACCCTTCGAGGCGCGCGATCCGAGCAATCAGCGATTGTCGATTTCCGATCGATAATCGCGGTCGCTTGATGCGACTTTGCTCTTCCAACGACTCGATGTATTGGTCGCATCGTTGTTCCCACACAATGTAATCTTCCAGCGAATCAATCAATGTGGATTGCTCTCGCAAATTTTGTTCCTCCATATTGTAACACACTTGCGAAATGCGCTTCCCAATGATAGTTCCGGATGTACTTTAGCAAAATTACTGGCGGGGTGTGCCTCTTGATCATGATTTATATACTGTCTCGTGCATATCATCGAACATTCTAGAATGATTTCATCTTAAAAAATTCCCCGGAGTAGCGTCTGCAATTTAACCTTGATAATTTCGCGTTTTGTCACGTACATTTGAAAAATCTGATGTGGTTGCATCGAGAGCAGCCGTAAAACGGCGCTTGATTTTAGCACATTTAGCTAAATCTTTGTCTAGGGGTGATGTGCGTTTTAACCTTGGCGGTTAATCTTTGTTCCGATGCACATCTTAACCTTGAAAATTTCGCGTTTTGTCACGTACATTTGAAAAATCTGACGTGATTGCATCAGGAGCAGCCGTACATCGACGCTCGATTTTAGCGCATTCAGCTAAATCTTTGTTCTGATGCGCAATTTAACCTTGAAAATTTTACGTTTTGTCACGTACATTTGAAAAAATCTGACGTGGTTGCGTCGGGAGCAGCCGTACATCGGCGCACGATTTTAGCACATTCAGCTAAATCTTTGTCTAGGGGTGATGTGTGTTTTAACCTTGACAGCATGATTTATATACTGTCTCATGCATATCATCGAACATTCTAGAATGATTTCATCTTAAAAAATTCCCGGAGTAGCGTTTGCAATTTAAACTTGATAATTTCGCGTTTTGTCATATACATTTGAAAAATCTAACGTGGTTGCGTCGGGAGCAGCCGTACATCGGCGCTCGATTTTAGCGAATTCAGCTAAATCTTTGTTCTAGGGATGATGATGTCATCGCAGCCGTATATCGGCGCGACAAAATTTTAGAGGAAATTAAAATGTCGTGTCAGCAATAATCCCCTCTACATTGCAATTTGCGATACTATTTGAATTGATATTAATTCTAATACGATCAGTATTGCATCAATCGCGCGTGTGAAAGGTTCACTGAAGAAATCAACATGAATTTTTACGTTCCGATTCGAAACGGTGAAACTCCACCGTGTAAGAAGCAAAAATGTGACACGTAAGTTTCGATTTTTAAATATTTTATTTATTAATTTTTTTAAATATTGATCTAATTTATATATTTTTATAGCATTCAGCCTCGTCGTGCGACTCGCATACTTGGAAGAAGATACGCTCTAACCCCAACGTCGTACAAGTATTTGGACATTGGAATAAGCGTTGGAGCTGTGTCGTACGTGGAACTGATTCTCGGTGATAATCGAGGCAATCAAATAGTGTTGCCTTTTTCAACGTGGAATTTGTTGATGCAGAAGCAAGCAGACATTGAACAATCGACTGCTCTCGCATTAAGGATTGGAGATTTATCGATCGAAATGTATCAATCGAAAATTGTAAAACTCACATTATGTGACAATTCTTTGTACATGAAACCACAGACATTATTACATTTATTTAATTTTGAAAATTGTATCGATCATATGCATAATTGGTTATGCGAGAATACGTATCTCGTGAATGAAAAGTTTAAACAATTTGAAACTGTTTTACGACGTAACAATATTACTACTGTATGCGATGCTGTAAAAACGATACGCGATAGTGATGTCTTTAACAGTGAATCATTAATCGATTGTGAATTATTAACATGCGCTGTAAATGATATTCTTTATGATGCTTGCAATAAATAATTATTTTTATTCCATCTATGATTTTAATTCTTTCCTTCCATACGAATAAGAATAGTTATATTTTTCTCAACACGCTCCGCTAAAGATGTAGAGAAATGCTGAGGTAGATGAGACGTGATGCTCTAGTTGGAATGAGACAAAAGATATTAAAAGATATATAATGAAGAGGAGTCTGCGACATTAGAATATTATTTCTTTCGTTGTTCTGTGTTTCGTTAGTCTTGTGTTACGTTAGTGCAATGGCTGAAGACGATGTTATTATCATCGATGACGATACGGATGATGATGATTATTGGATGGAAAGAGAGAGAGAAATGGATGAGATGGAGAGAGAGAGAGAGCAGAGAGAAATGGAGGAGGGATCATCCGATGGGAAACCTGATTTCCGTTTTCGGACTAGTGATGATGAAGAATTACTTCAATACGAGCGGGAACAACTTTCAAAGAAGAATCTAGAAACTTCAATCGTTCAGTTTATAAGACATCAAGAGCTCGGCTTGGAAAAACCTCGCACAAATTCGTTGAGGACATTTCTTCTAGCTCGAGAAATATGTGCGCGAGATTTTGCAAAATATCATGGATGTAAATGTTTCAATATAGAACCTAATCATTCTAAAGTAAATTGTATTGGAAACAAACTGCGTGAAAATCTCGAATTAATAGAAGATTTTGAAAAATTGAAAGAAGATGATCATGAGAATATACTACGGCGGAAATTGGAAACGTTGAAGGTAAAATATTTTTGTCGATGTGTAATAAATTTAAAACATAAAATTAATATGTTTGATTTTAGAGTTTACGCGATGATATGAATGGTCGACGAGAGGATAAACAGATATGTGAATCCAAACCTGCATCAAAATATAAATTGTGTGTATTGTATAACGGTGAATGGAAAATGCCATGGAAAGTATTGTAAGTAACTTTCAATTTATAATACATCAAAAGTTCTAAAATAAATTATTAAAAAACTATTCAAATGTCTTTTTCTGTTCCAGGAGCGGCTCCACTCCGCCCGGCACATCGACCCCTTAGCCTTCTAGGAGCGGCCTCCCTTTAGTCCGGTGCATCGCCCCCTCCCCATATATATATATATATATATATATTTTATATTTTTATATTTTTATTTTATTATTATATTACTATTCTTATTATTATATTTTTTAAATTTTAAATTTTATATTATTATATTATTATTTTATTAGACACACACACACACACACAAATTGTATAATACACGCACACAATAAATGTTATATTTAGTATTAAAAAGAAATGTATTTATTTACGCGCCTCTCCTTGCGTTCCCATCCCTTGCGTCTCTCTTGCGCTAGTTGTAAGTATAGCGATATCGTTCTCTCTCTTTCGTACGCGCTATCGTTCTAACAATAAGTCTCGCGTTAGTTGTAAGTCTCGCGATATCTTCGTTCTCGCTCGCACGCGTTATCTTAGCTATTATCGTTCTCTCTCGCACACGTTGTTCTCGCGATATTATAGTTCTCTTTCGTATGCGTTCTCTTCGCGCTATTATCGTTCTCTCTCATTCACAAGCTCCTCGCTATCACTCACTTACCTTTGCGTCGTCCTGCTCCCACCTATGTGGCATCTTATAATGCATCATCCTTGTCCCACGTTGACGCCATCCTTGTCACACGTTGATGGCATCCTTGTCGCACTGTCCTCTTCACAAACACTTTACGCTATCCTTTTCCCACACGTAGCGCTATTCTTCTCACACCACCGTCTTCTTTCCGCGGATCCCCCCTACCCGCGCGGACCCCCTCGTCCACCGGTCGCGCCGCGATCTTCCCTTCCCCGCATGTGACGTCATCATCCCCCGCGTGACGTCATCATCCCCCGCGTAACGTCATCATCCCCCGCGTGACGTCATCATCCCCGCGTGACGTCATCATCCCCGCACGTGACGTCATCATCCCCGCACGTGACGTCATCATCCCCCGCATGTGATGTCATCATCCCCCGCACGTGACGTCATCATCCCCGCGTGACGTCATCACCCCCCCCGCGTTACGTCATCGCCCCCCCCCCCGCGTGACGTCACCCCCCCGCCCGCGGTTTCCCCTCGCCCCTCACCCCCCCTCGGAGCCCCTGCGTTAGAACCGGCTTAGTCTTACTACTACGTTTGATACAAAAGTTTCTTATTTTTTCATGTACAATTCGAATCTGTAATAAAAAGTACCATGTACCTCTAAAAAAATTCGACTTCCGATGCGGATGGCGTATTTCCGGTCGGAATCAGAAGTTGAAAATATCACCATTTGATAGAGCGTACCCGATTTACTTAAAAATTGTTCGCGATTTTTGATAAAAGCCATTTATTTTCATTTTAAAAGGGATGTACGGGTGATCTGGGACACTCTGTATATCCAAATATATATTTAAAATATTATATGTGTTTGACATTGTTTTTTTCTCGACTCATGTCGACTGTTATCGACTAATTGTTGATTGTTGACTGTTGACTGTGCTTGTCTTGCGAATACGTTCGTGACCCAATCAAAAGATAGTTCAAAGCAATCGACAAAAGATTGGTGATATTGTGCCGACGAGAAAATAAATTAAGTTAAGAATAGATAATCAAAATGTGTGATCAATTAACCAAAAAACGTAAGCGAAATTTTTTAGAAGCTTGGCTTAGTGATGATCGATATAAATCTTGGATACGCAAAGTACCATCCGACGATAGTCTTTATTATTGTAGTATATGCAATAATAATTATTCGTGCAATTCAACACTATCAAGACATGCGGATTCTGCGTGTCACAAAAATAATATTAAGGTAAATACGCTAACTGATAATAATAATAATGTTGATTCGCCAATAAAAAAATTGCGTAAATCAAAATTTCAACAAAAATGGTTAGAAATTCAGCAATTTAAATGTTGGTTACGTGAAGTGCCACATGATGCAAGCTTATTTTTTTGTTCGATTTGTGATAAATCTATCGCTGGCGGTTTATGGCAAATCTATCGTCACGCAGAATCTAATGTTCATATAAATAAAGAAAAAAATTATATTGAAACAAGAGTTTCGAATGAGGATTCAAATATACAAATTAATGAATCACTTTTATCTTTTGATGAGCGTAAGAAATCAGCGGAAATCAGATATGCCGCATTAATTGCCGAGAAAAATATTCCTTATCAAACGGCAAAAGAAATTCTTAATTTTTTCCAACATATAGGAAAAGATCCTAATGTGTTGAATAGTATGAGTATGGGCCGAACAAAATGTACAAATATTATTACAAACGTTGTATGCCCGGTTGAGACTAATCGTGTTGTCAATATTATTCAAAACACAAAATTTTCGATATTTATCGATGAAACATCTGATCTCACTAATAATAAATGGATGACTTTTTTTGTCCGATACGTTGATCCGGAGACATTAGATGTTCGCTCGCAATTAGTTAAATTAATAAATATTGATGCCAAAGATTCAAGCGCAGAAAAGTTGTTCAATGCATTTAAAAGTGAAATGTGGAAATTACAGATACCATTTTTAAATATTGTTGCCCTATCATGCGACAATGCTTCCGTCATGACAGGGAAACATTTATCGTTTAAAAAAAAATTGGAAGAAATATGCCCACATGTTTTAACATTTTCATGCGCGTGCCATTCCTCCGCATTAGCAGCGCATGCTGCTTGTTCCAAAATGCCTGCATATTGCGATGAATTTTTAAAAAAAATTGCAAAATATTTAAATAGCAGTCCAAAACGAACAGCTATTTTTCGCGAATTTTGTGAATGTTTCCAAGAAACAAATCACAAAATATTAAAATTATGTGACACACGCTGGCTTTCTCATTATTTATGCATCGAACGACTTCTTGAATCTTGGGATACAATTAAATATTTTCTTACTGAAATGGTTGCGAGTGAAAAAACAAATTCTGGAAAATATTTATTATCTATGATGAACAACATAGAGATAAAAGCTTATTTCCTTTTTTTAAAATGTTTTAAATTTTTTTAACGCATTTAATGCATTCTTTCAAGCGTCAGAAACGAGAATCCATTTATTGCAGCCAAAATCTAAAAACTTTCTTTTCCAAATCTGTCGAAATTTTATAAAAGAAGAATATTTAAAACCATTTTCTTCAAATATTATATTCTCATTAAAAGAAAATCAAAAACCTATTAATGAAATTATTTTGGGATCAGAATGTGAGGAATATCTGAACGAATTAACGTTGAAAGATCACATAAACATAGTTAAAATTGTTCGAGAGAACTGTTTAACATTTTATGTGACTGCTGCAGAAGAAATTTGTAAAAGGTTACCTATAAATAATGAATTTTTATTAAAGTTACAAGTTTTTCAACCATCTGTAAGTTTATTCGATAATAATAGACAAACATCATTTGATGATGTTTCTTTCGTAGCTAAAACTCTCGGCGGTTTTGATGAAGATGCTTTAAAAAAGGAATGGATTGCATTAGCATCAGACAGTGGAAGAAAAACAAAATTTTTCTAAATTAAATTTTGACAATATGTGGAAAGCAATTTTACAACGTCGGCACACGAATAATGTTTCTAAATATTCCAATTTAACGAATATTATAAATACTATTCGGACGCTTCCGAATTCTAATGCCGATCCTGAGAGAATGTTTTCTCTTTTGAACAATTTAAAAACGAAAACACGTAATAGCTTTTCAACGGTTTCCGTTAATGCTATTTGTGTGTTTAAGTCTGCATTAAAAACTAGAGGAGAAACAGCTTTAAATATGCTCATTAATGAAGAGCATTTATCTCTTATGTCGGCGGATAAATTATATGCCGCTAATAAAAACAATTTAAATGTCCATGCGGATGCTGACGTAGCAGGCCCTTCCTGCGATAAATAATTTTAAAATAAATTTTTATATACACTTAAAAAATAAGTGTGTAAAGATTTTTAAGTGTGTAAAAATTTTTATATACACTTAAGAAATAAGTGTGTAAATATATATACACACACACATATACACACACACATATACACACACACACACACACACACACACATATATATATATATATATATATGTATGTATGTATGTATGTATGTATGTAAGGAAATGTGAAATAATCTTTTGACCTTTTATCAATTAGAAAATTGATTATATTTTATTATTTTATTATAATTTTATTTTTTATTTTTATTTATTATTTATCATTATTTTATTATTTTATTTTAATTTTATTTTTATTATTGTTCATTTGTTAAATTTTTTATATTTCCTTTTTAACGGAAGAGACCACCACCTTCTCGCGGTTTCCATTGAGCAACAAGATGTACGTCATACATTAATACAAAATAATAATAACAAAATACAATTCTATTAAAATAAATTTAAATATTATTTTATTACAATTATTTTTTTAAAGAAATTTTTTTTTAATAAAAAAGCGTACATATTGGCCAAGAGTGGAGAAATTTAGATAAAAATTGAGATAAAAATATGTTAGATAAAAATTTAGATAAAAATATGTAAAATTTGTTTTTGTATATGTTATATTCTCTTTTTTAAACAACATATAAACTTTTATAAAAAAAAATCAATAGGAAAATATTATGTGTGATAAGTATCGCTGCGATACTTGCAACGATGCAACTTGCATCGCCAACTCGCCAGCTCGAGATTTCGAGGATCACATAGCTATTGTATTCAGAGAGATAGATAAGATACAATAGACCTCTCAGGAGAGAAGGGGACAAAAGCTAATCTATCCGTCTTCCTCTGTAAACCGAAGATGACCGAACGTCGAGCGTACACGGATGAGAGCTTATGCCTTAGTGCGCGAAAGTGGTGGGGATACAAATCGTGCCGCCGCTGGACGCAGCGTGTGCAATCTGGTAGCCTTGCATCCGGGTAGGAATAATCGATTATCGTGACACTGCCGTCGGGAGCCGTTACCGGAGGTTGAGAACCCGCGCTCGGCACTCCCCCGGACGGATCCGAACCGCTCCGATTTTTACCGCCGCTCGGTGGGGGTAATTACCGAATATGCCGGCGCGGGTAATTAGCCGAGTATAAAACGGGCTCTCGGCGGCACAGAAAGACAGATCCTTCCGATCCTTCTCCAGCAGCTGAGCTCGTCAGAAGGCAAGCGAAGCGAACTAGAGAAAATCCTTGCGAAAGTAAAAAGGCCAGAAGGTAATGTGAACGCTGCCTCTACCGATCCATATCGACGCCTTTGAAATCGCCTTCGAATCAACGTCCGAATATCAGACGCCGCGCCTTTCACGGGGTGGAACGAGAGCCGCCTCCGACGCTTGCTAGCGTCCCGACGTCTTCCCAAAACCCGAAATCCATCTGGGGAAAATTAAAGATTACCGTACGATAACCGGATTTAAAGCCCGAACAGCTGACGGGCAAGAAACGCGACAAAAACCGCGCCAGCCGGCTCGCGAAAACACGAGCGCGCCGTATCACACGTGCGATCGCATATTGCACGTTGATCAAATTATATTTTTTCCGCGCTACTAATTGTGCGTATACGTAAAATCGGCACGAGATCCGTGGCGCGTCCGCCACCAGATTATATAGAACGGCGTATTCTTACGTGTAACTTGCGCCGATTACAAACCGCGGCGATTATTTCGTGCCGAAATCCCGTAGAGTCGCGGCCCGCATTATCGAATATCGAGCGGCCTTCGTGCTCGAACACACACACACACGCACACACACTCACACGCTCACATTGTAAACACACGTACTCACCGACACATATCCATATTCACTCACACTTCTGTACAACCCACTTGAAGACATAATAAAGACATTTATTACACAGATACCCGTGAAACCTTATTTTATCCGCCTGGAACCGACGGCTATCCGAAACTAGAGATTCCGCGGTACGGAAAATCGCAACGTTACAAGCCAAAACTTTGTTTCGGTGTTAATGTGTTCATATTCCAAATATTTTGCTCATTAGAATGTGAAGATTGATTGGCAAAACGGTTTTGTAGGGCATTGCTTAGATTTGCGAGAGAAGACTCCAAATATGTACTACTTTTATTTTTTATTTTACCGCTATTACTCTTTCTGGAGTTTATTTGCATCGCAGGTAGTGGGCTGGAGTCCTTCGATATTGAGTGATCAATTTGCGAATTGCGAGACTCACTTTGAAGTTGTGGTGGCAATAACATGTTTGACTCTGTTTCATTCCTATTACCGCTATTATTTTTTCTATAGTTTATTTGCATCGCAGATGATGAGGTGGATTCATCCGATATTGAGTAGTCAGCTTGCGAATTGCGAGATTCATTTCGAGATGGTAATGACCCAGACAGCACACATGTCCAAAAGACATCTAAAAGACGACTTAAAGACGTCTTAAAGTCTTTTAGACGTCTTTAAGACATCTTTTGGCCTTTTTATGCTGTCTGGGGACATATATGACTCTGTTTCATTCCTATTTTCTTGTGAAATGTGATCATTATATATGTTAATCCCTTGTGAAATATATCTTTGATTTTGTTTATCTTGGAGTCTAGTGGAATTTAGAATATGATCTATTTCAATCAGTGTTGGCATGCGGGGCCGGTTTTCCGCGCATGCGCGACAGTAGTGGCGGCTAACCAGCGATGTACCACATGTGGAAGATTTGGCGGGCTCGAGGAAAATTACGTGGCATACAGACATAGTTGAGTGAGACACAGTTTATTAAAAGTTTTGTGATATTTAATAAATAGTCGTGAGTTATTCGTATAGTGTATGATAAAAGTGTGTGCTGTTGATCACTCGAAACAATTTTCTTCAAGAAAATATTTTTTCGGGCGACCAGTGGCATACTTTTTTGTCTGTATTAGATACTTCATTGAGGCCTCATTTGCCGCGCATGCGCGAAAAACCGGCCCCGCATGCCAACACTGATTTCAATTTGTTTAGATTGAATTCTAGCTTCTTGTGGAATGCAGGAAAAATTTCTGTTTGTTGTCATTTCAGATTTTGTCGATGAAATATTTGAATCATTATGCCAAGATGTACTAGATGATGGCTTATTTAGATCCGATATATTATTATTTGTATCGCAACTGATGTTATGCAATGAGGAGCTCATATTCTTATATGGATGTTTATTTGCAGAAGATATGCTTGCAGTTTTTTTTATAGGAACGTTAACATTAGTAAATAATCTAAAAGATGAAATTAACATGCATGTTATAATCTACTTCTTATATACTATGTGACATGACTAGTTCTGATTATTAGTACTAAATAATTGATGTTATATTATAAATTTCTAATACAACATATATCAAAACAGTTTATAACAGTAAATAACTTACTTTCTTCGTTTAATATGCTTTTTTAAAAACAACATATTATTATATAGATCAAATGTCGGGCGATGATTAGCTCCGCTTCCACTTCGACTCTCTATTTCTTGCAACCGTTGCTCCTTTGTAAGCGATCACGTAGTCGTAACCAACGAGTCTGATAATTTGCAACTATCATATATATATATATATATATATATATAAAATACAGATAAAATAGATCATCATAACCTAAATAAAGGTTAAGTGAATATTGTTACAATTGTTATATATAATAATTAAATTGTACCTGACATATTCATAAGTGATGCAATTTCACTCCATGAATTTTCCTTCATTTGTATATTTTTATATTCTTTCAAACTTAGACTGTATAAATGAGGATATTCTCTTATTGCATCTATTAAAAGTTCATCACTTCCCTTTTCACATTCCACAAAATTTCCACCTTCCACAAAAAATAGATTGTTGTCTACATCTTCTATTTGCGAACTGTATTCGTGGTCCATTGTATAATAATTTTTATATAATAATTTTTAATTAATATCGAAATGCAGGTTAGATATATGAACTTATAGCTCGTTAATGATTGGTTGGCCGTAAGACGTAGACGTAAGAATTTTATTTTTACGGAATTTTTCATTCTTACGTCCTTACGTCCTTACATCCTGTACGTTTCAAAATGGCTACTTTACTGCTTGATCGTGATTGGTCAATTTGCTTACTGACTACGTTTCACTGCTTACGTTTTTTCGTGTGCCATGGCCTTTACGTCTGTCGTAGTCATGGACGTAAAGTAAGACAGAGAAAAACGTATACGTAAGTAGTAAAGTCACTAGATATACAAAGTACCGCAATCCATAAGGGCCTGAGCAGAATGGCTGCCTTATAATTTTAAGACTATGTTTTATGCCTTAAGTCTTTGTCTTAGGTAACGCACAATACTGTGTGTTATGTCTCGAGTCTTATGTATACGCGAACGTTTATTTCTTACAAACGTTCGCGTATACATAAGACTCGAGACATAACACACAGTATTGTGCGTTACCTAAGACAAAGACCTAAGGCATAAAACATAGTCTTAAAATTATAAGGCAGCCATTCTGCTCAGGCCCTAAGACTCAATGTATAAGGATTTGGAGCCAAAATGGACGCCAAAAAGTACAAGTGCACACTTTTGTTACGTATGTATGTACACTTTAAGTGCAATTTTCTAACCTGTATGTGAAATCTGAGAAGCATTCGTGACTAGATTGTTGCGTTAAAGGCTATAGAAATCAAAGCGAAAAAGGTTTTCGTTTATTTCGCATCCCAAAAAGCGAAAATAACAACAAAAAATGCAAAAAATGGCTGAAATTAATTGCCAAAACTACATTATCATTAAGGGGTCATGTAAATATATAATTTGAATGAACCGCTTATTGGAGCCAAAATGGCGAATGATTGCGGTACTTTGTATATCTAGTGACTTTAGTAAGTAGCATATATATTTTTCTCTGCCTTATTTTACGTCTATGACCACGACAGACGTAAGCGCTAACATTTCGTTCTCTGCCATCAGCCATAGAGTATAGCTCGGCGTTCCTCGACGCCCCTTGACCCCCGACTGTTCCACAGAAACGCCGAGCTATACTCTAATAATTACGCGAAATAATTTGCTGTTGACAGCCTAACCATTCTGGCATCACTGCACGAGAGGCCAGAAAGCATTTTCAGGCCGTATCAGAGGTCGTAAAATGATATGCTAGAGGAAGAAGGATAGCATGATTGTCGATCCTTTTCTCTCTTTTTTCTCTACGGTGCGTCCGCGCGAACAATGCAATGGTATTTGTACGTATACGGACATACACCTCTACATAGAGATCGAGAATTTATTTCTTAGGTTGGTAACCCTGAAACCGGAGTTTCGCATTGTCACCGCGTGAGCAGGGTTGCCAGATTTGGCGATTTTACGCCAAATTGGCGACTTTTGAAAGCTATTTGGCGTCGAAAAATCGCATTGGCGACATGGCGGATTTTGGGCGACTTCACAATTCGCTTTGGCGATTATTTGGCGATTTTTGGATTAGGGAATTTTTCATTTTTTTTCTTTCTTTGTTACCATGGTGTCCCGGTAAGTGGTGATTGACTTCGTCCATTCAACTTCTACATTTTTCCGCTCTCTCGTTTTCATAGTTTATGCTTATTACTCATTGGTGGATACTGTGGATAGGCCATAACTGCTATTAAAGAAACCTAACCTGGATATTTTGTAGTTGTCAACATACCAGTACTGGTTTGTGGTTTACTGTTTCGTGTATCATTTCTTGTATCATTCAAACCGTTTGCCGCGATTTAGAAATATAAAGTCAGTGTTTGTTAAAATTATATATTGTAAGACTGTTGTCTTGAAACTATGGGCAAATACGAAAAACATACACGAAAATATCGTAAGGAGTGGGAATCGACCGAATGGGGCAAAGGTCATCTATTTTTTCTTTTTATTCCATACCTTTAATTTAGATAATTTTACTATAATTTTGCTGACGTCACGTTTTGAAGACTTCTATACATTTTTTACTTTGATCGAAACTTTTCCAAAGTGCCAAAAAGATAAAAAGACAAAAATATATTGCTGAAAATATTAGTCAATATTAAGAAAATTTGATTAAAGTTTGGTTTACTAATTAACGATTTCAAAATAATATTATCAAAGTGATGATGTGGTATGAATACGAACTTTGTACATGTATAGAATGGCTGCAACACATTGCTCTAGCAAAACACCAGAATCCGAACGATTCAAACGAAGCTCATTGTAAAATTTGTGATCAATCATTGAGAAGTCATCTTGCGAATCTTTAAAAGCATGCACGCTCGAAAAAACACCAAGAGAATTCTGCTCAACAGGACAAAATATAAAACTTTGATGGATCATGGTAATATCAATTGATACTTCCGTTTTTCTAACTAATAAATCATTCAAAATTAAAAAAAATTCTTTATATCGTTTATAACCAAGTAAAAGGCAATAGGAACTGGAAATAAAAAGTATCCACCACTAAAAGTAGAGAATAGATATTATTTCCTGCTCTTATTTGTGGATATTTTTTATTTCCTGTTCCTATTGCCTGTTGCTTGGCATTTTGCAAGAGGCTTAAAGGCTCATTCAGACAGGACGCGTCAAGCAGCAGTAAGGCTGAGTTCCCACTGAGCGCGTCACGCGTCGCGTCAACCAGCGTGAACCAATCAAAACATCCCATTGTAATAACATGTTTTCTGTGTTATTACAATGGGATGTTTTGATTGGCTCGCGCTGGATGACGCGACGCGTGACGCGCTCAGTGGGAACTCAGTCTAAGCTTGACGCGTCTTGTCTGAGGGCCGCTTCGACCAAACTCCGATAGAGACCCTCTAATAAGAGTCGCGAAATAAGGAATCCAATTTTGATTGGTAGCGACATTTTTCAGCAAAAACCGGAAGTAGCCATGGTGCGAAATTTAATTTCTAAAGTATTGTATTGAATTGTTACAGTCTGGCGCAAAACAACCAGTCATTTTATAAATTTTGAAGTACGTTAATAATATAATCCTGTACAGACAACTGTTTAGATGCACATGTGTTTCTAGGTTAATGTGTCATGTCGAACATGACCAGAGACATTATATATATACACTAGACTGCTAACTCCTATTGTTTTCCTTATGTATAAGCGTTGCCTATGTACAATCCATGCGCGAAGTATATGCGCAGAATAAGAGAATAAAACTTAACCTCTGTTAAACTTTCGACTTGTGCGAGAGTGCGAGTTGTGTGTGGTGCGTGCTCATCAGAGACATATTTTATTTGTGAGATAATTTTTGTGGACGCAATATATTGTGAAAAAATGTCGAAACGATGTGCCATTCTTAATTGTCCATATATTGGAAATAAAATCGAAGACAAGAAAATATTATTCAGGTAAATAAAATAAATAAAATTACAATTCAAAGTAAATGGTAATATTTAGGTTATATTATTGTATATCATTTTTATCTTAACATTATATTATTTATCCCGAAATATCGTATATTTATCGTTGGAACTATAAGACTGGATTTATTTATTATTTTTTTCTTTTATTGAATTTTGAATATTTTACCAGCAGATACATAACATATAATAAAAATATTATTTTTTAGATTCCCACAAATAGCATCTGTAATAGAAAAATGGATTGCAGCAACCGGAAGAACTAATTGGATACTAAATGAATATAGTGCCATTTGTGAAATGCATTTTACATTAGAAGATTTTAGCAGCACTAAAATAAGAAAGCGTTTAAAACCTGATGCTATACCTACTAAGCATTTATATGAAAATGCTAACAGTACAGATATGTATGGAAACAATATGCATTTAGCGACAACTGTAGAAAGTGATAACTACAGAGATGTTCTACAATGTAAGCTCCTTAATTATATTTCTATTCAATACTGTTAAAAAATATTTATATTCAATGATCAACGATTCTTATATATATTAATATCAATATACATGTATTTCTACAGATACAATAGGAACAAAGTGAAATTGAAAAAGAAAATGACAGCATGCACAATCTCTCATCATTAACAAATACAGGTGCGTGGTGGAGAGTGTGTGTATTTTAACAATGATCAACGATTCTCATATATATTAATATTAATCTACATGTATTTCTACAGATACAATAGGAACAAGCCAAAGTGAAATTGAAAAAGAAAATGACAGCATGCACAATCTCTTATCATTAATAAATACAGGTGCGTAGTGGAGAGTGTGTGTATTTTAACATATTGCATTATTGCTTATATTTATTGATATTTTCTACAGGACCTGACAAAATAAATAGTGGCCAACTGAGAAAGCGTAAAAATCCCGAAACATTAGAAGAGCTTGAAAAAAAAATTCAGAAATTGGAAGAAGAAAATAAAAATTTAAAACATCAATTGAAATGTTCGCAAGATAGTTGTGAAGAAAAATTACAATTACAAGCAGAAACATTAAAGACTTTGCATGAACAACAAAAAACAAAGTACACGGCAAAAATAACAGAAAAAAACAAGCAGTTAAAAGTATTGCGGATAACTGTTAATCGAAAGGAAAGTAAAATCAAAGATCTGCTCGCTGTAATGAAAAATAATAATGTTTTAAGTCATGCATCATATCAAATTTTATACTTGTACTTCTTACAATCAAATTATGTTATTATAATTATTCACAAGATTTGTGTGTGTGAGATTTATTCATTCATACGTGTGATTCATATACAGGGTCTCATCATAACTAATGAACCAACGTTCGTGAGCAAATTCTTGAGAGTCAATTTGGAGACGATTTTTTTCAGCAAAAATGTCGAAATATTAATAATTTTCAAACTATGAGCAATTAAAAAAAATAAGTTTTTTGCAAACTAAAATTTGTAGAGTTAAAAGATTAACATAATTACATTCTTTAGTTAATTTTAGGTGGTTTACTTTAATAAAATTTTTATTTAAGGCTTAGTTACAAAGATATTTAATGACAAGAATTGGATGTTTACAAACATTTATAACCTCTCGCCACTTTCGCTGAGAAAAAGTTGTTTCCAAATTGATCATAGAATCTGTTTGTGAACGTTGACTCGTTATTAGTTATAAGACACCCTGTATGTATCTTATTTGCTTATTTACTTGAGTATATAGAAACCATTAAGAATGCGCATGCGTGACTATTATTCTGCGCATGTCCAAAAAGTTGTACATACTTTTTGGCAACAATTAAAGAGACTAGTTAGCAGTCTAGTGTATATATATAGGCCCGTATTCAGAACGCGCTTATAAAGATGTTAGTGCGTTGTTATCCAATAGAAGTATCTGTTTTATGTAAAACGCCGATATAAAGGTGGCATTGTATATAACGATGCATTCGTCTAATCGCTCGGTAAATCATCTAGGCGAGGTTCTGTAGCGTCGTCTACAATAGGTGGAGTAAGCGTGGCGTAAGAAGTAAGAGTAGGAGTAAAAGAGCTATTTCCGGTTTAAGAGAGCTGGAGTAAGGGCGTAAGCAAAATGAATTAAACGTCGTATACAATGGGAGTAATATCGGTGGAGTAAGGCGTAAGATTAGGAGTAAGCGAATGGTTTTTGTCCATTTCGCCTTACTACACCGATGAAACTGTCTTACTTCCTACGAAATGTATATAATAAGATGTCAGAGTAGGAAGTAAGACAGTTTTATCGGTGTAGTAAGGCGAAATGGAAAAAAACTATTCGCTTACTCCTAATCTTACGCCTTACTCCACCGATATTACTCCCATTGTAGACGACGCTTAAAGCGTCGTCTACAATGAGATTTTAAGGAGACTTAAGGCGTAAGACTTAAGTCTCCTTAAAATCTCATTGTAGACGACGCATTATTTTTATTTCTTACGCCTACTCTTACTCTTACGCTTACACTCGACCAATCAGAACGCAGGAGGAAAACCCAGGAAGGTTAGAACATGAACACGGGAAGATCGCTCGAAAACGTCGTTAATTGCAAATGTGTTTTGCTATTGTAATTGCTTGATCCCACGCTCTTTTCACGTTTGACTGTCGGGACAACGTCACAGACTATAGCATTACTCCACCGTATTGTAGATTGAGTCAGCGTAAACAGCTTACGCCGAAAACGTTACTCCTACTCTTACTTCTTACGCCAAGCTTACTCCACTTATTGTAGACGACGCTTGTCAACCTTAGGAAAGGGTAGCAATTTCGAGATGCTACGATTACATCCCAGTGAGAAATGTTGGTCGAATTTACATCGATTCGACCAACATTTCTCACTGGGATAGGACGAAATGTTCAAATTTGGTAAAGTACGTGATTGCACCCGTCCTTTTAAACGATTTGGTCAAAGCCATTGGAGAAAAAGATTATTCGATTATTATCGATGAAAGCACTGATGTCTCAGTTACAAAGTACCTGTGTATATGCGTCAAATACTTTGATACTACCGAAAATCGCATGCTCACTGATTTTTTGGCTTTACTGGAAATAGAGCGAGCAACGGCCAATGATTTATACAAGAGTATTGTTGAGTATTTGCAACAAATCGGAATTCCGTTGAAAAATCTGATAGCCATAGGTACGGATGGAGCAAATAATCTTTGTGGACACAATCATTCAGTTTATACATTACTAAAAAATTATGTACCAAACTTGCAACTCATGAGATGTACATGTCATTCGCTGCATCTCTGTGCGTCGAAAGCGAGTGAAGAACTTCCGAGTTCCTTAGATTTTCTAGCGAGAGAAATATTTAATTGGTTTAGCGTCAGTTCGTTGCGTACACTAAATTATAAGAAAACGTTCTATTTAATCAACACGGGTAACGATGCTCAAAAATATAGACAAATGATTCAACTTTCGCGAACGCAATGGCTCGCATTTTACGACGTTGTGAAACGATTACTGGAACAATGGGTAGAGTTAAAAACCTATTTCCGTATAGCTTGCGATGCCGAAAAGTGCTATACTGCACGAATAATTCGTGATATGCTCGATGATGATTGCAACAGATTGTATCTGGTGTTTCTGAAGCCCGTTTTGTCAGAAATACAACATCTAAATATATCATTCCAAAGCGAAAAAGTTGATCCTGAAAGCTTATATATGGAGATGTCTTTAGTATTCTTGTCATTCGCTGGACAGATTTTGAAACCAAATTTCTTAATAGCCGTACACAATAAGTCTCTCGTACAACAAGTAATTGATGCCGTTGGAAATGATCTAGCCTTCTTGCCAGTTACAGAAATGAATTTTGGATCTGAATTCAGAAAGGAAATTGAAAAATCTCAAATCTCCATGGAAAACAAGCTCCAGATACAGAAGAGATGTTTCAATTTTCTAAAAAGATTACTGACGGAATTAGCACATAGGCTTCCAGACAATTTTGAAATCTTTAAGAAAATGCAATTGTTGAGTCCAAGTCATTGCACTTCACAAGTTCGAGTCAAATTTGAAGAACTTCTCTTACAGAATTTTTTCGATCCTCACTGTGATGTCTTTGTGTACAAGAGCCAGTGGGAAAAACTCCGTTTCGTTGACTGGCATGCTCATTATAAAGGAGATATTCCAACGAATATTTTAATATTTTGGATTGATGTGTACAAATACACTGATGCTTGCGGTCGTTTTATTTTTCAAGAACTAGCAGAAGTGATATTAAAAAATGCTCACAATTCCCACGAGTAACGCTGTCGTTGAACGAACATTTTCATCACTCACTTTAATAAAAACGTGAATTTGAAATAAACTGAAAACTCCAATGTTGGAATCTCTTCTAAGAATCCGTACGCATTTTCAAGCACACGAAAAGTGTTGCAAAACATTTCAACCTTCAACGGAAATGTTGACTCGTTTTAAATCAAACATCATCTACGAGCAAGTGACCACCCAGGTAGAATATGAAACTCATAATGACATCATTATGACGTCACCTAAAAGTCAACATAATCTTTTTAAAATTATATGCGATTATTGAACTTAAAAATTTATGATTCTTTTTGTCATTTTTAACTCATTTTTTAATCATTTTTGTTTAGGTAACTTTTAAGTGATAAATAAAATCATGATGACGTCATAATGATGTCATTATGAGTTTCATGTTCTACCTGGGCAACAGCGTGAATTCCAATAACGATGAAAACGAAGCTGAAAGTCTTAGTGAAATACTCGATATTATTTCAGATATTAATTAAATGTCAAAAATTTTAAGATAGAGAAGTTAAAGTTTCTGAAATATAGAAGTTGTATCGAGTTTATAATTATTATAGATATTCAATAGTTTATTATATGTTTATATGTAGAGGGTTTATATTTAGAGGTTTTATATAGTGTTGTGTTTACATGATTTTAAATTAAAATTATTACATATAACTTCCAGATAATATTATTTTTAAGACTGCTTATGTAAACACATTTATAAACAAATGAAAATTATAAAAGGAATATTAAAAATATATTCATAGTTTTATTTATAAGTTATATCGCTTATTATTGCTTCAGTTTTACTACTTGAGTATTTATGTGCTATGATTCTAAGGCCTAGTTCCACAATCTAGTTAACCCGAGTTTAAGTGGCGAATGGACCAATCAGGACCCAGTTTAACGTATTAAACTCGGGTTAACTCGAGTTGTGAAACCGGCCCTAAGGGCCGCTTCGACCAAACTCCGATTAACTCAATCGTTGATTAAAGGGTTGCCAACATGACAAAATAATTCAGTGTGACCAATTGTATTTCTGACGATATACTGTATTTCTACAATTATATTGGTTTCTCTCTGTATATTATTAGAAATACAATTGGTCATACTGAATTATTTTGTCATGTTGGCAACCCTTTAATCAACGATTGAATTAATCGGAGTTTGGTCGAAGCGGCCCTAAGGCCCAATTCCACAAGGCTCCATGAACTTAGCCGGCCAACTTCGATTTTTTCAATTTTTTTTATAGCGAATCGTTTGTTGGTCGTTTGTTGGTGATTGTTGGCGTAATTACAGCGTTTGTTGGTTTATATTTTTTTGTAAAATAAAGAAACAAAAATCAGCGTGAAGTTAGCCGGCGAAATCTCATTTTCGTTTAAAAAGCGGTTCAATCGATGCGGAATCGTTTGGAGATGATTGTTGGCCTAATTATAACGTTTGTTGGTTCATTATTTGCTTAAGAGGATGCCGGAGTCGCGGCCGAACTCCGACGGGTAGGCGCCCTCATTTTAACATAACTAAAAGCGTCAGTACATTACCAACACTTATAGTTATGTTACCGACAGTATTATCTAGAGTAGAAAGACATACATATTTTAAAAAGAGCAATGTGAAATACAAGCTTTTTTTGTATTGTGTTTAATTGTATTTATATTGAAACAAAAAATATGTTGCATTTCTACTGCTCTATCGTCTCGCACAAGCAACGATTTTAGAGTATAGATCTGTCTTTATTGCATACATATTTAAATACAATTCTATCATTGCTCTCATTAGCTGTGTCTCTTTATATATATAATAAAAATATATTGTGAAAATATTTATAAATATTACTTATAAATTTTATAAAATCGGCGCGGCGATGACGGTGTAACGAGTGGCAACAGCGTGCCCCGCTGTCCCTTCTCTTGTCGCGCGCCGACAAAATGTCCAACACGCTGGACCGTGCGATAGCTCGAACGGCCAAATGCTTCTCTCTCTCTCTTTTTCTCTCACACACACAAGCAGATACATATTTCCGATTTTATTTAATATTTCTATTATTATTACGAAAATCGTAAAATGCTATGGGACTTTTTGTTCAATTTACTGCGCTCCTCACAAGCGCTTATATATAGTACTCTGCGACATTCTGTATACATACAATAAAAAGGATATTTGCATATAACTTTCTACAAGTTACAATTTATGTACGACGTTTGTTAAATCGATATAATCAAAAACTAACAATATAAAATGTATTATGCAAATTGTTTGATGTAATGTATATTCGTAAAATTTATAAATAATATTTATAAATATTTTCACACTACATTCTTTGCCTCAAAAGCATCGAAATAATAGATTTATATCGATAATATAATGGACCCTTTCATCGCCCATTTTCGTGAGACGCAACCATAATATGTGTATTTTTTTCGTCTCTCCGATATATACAAACGAGATTGAGGCGTCTTTTTCTAACGATATTCATTAGAATATCGTGATCAGATATGATAAATGTAAAATATGATATATGAATAATTTACCATTTTGGAAAAGGTAATTAATTTTCTGCTATAATTTAAAAAAAATGTTGCTTCATACATTTTACACATTATTGAAATATTTTTCCTTACAAGGATTTCCTTCTAAGGCTATAGTTTATAGTAGTGTAGCGAAAGCTGCAGCATAAATTTCACAGCATATGCTATCAGGTTGTTAAAGCTTTTTAAATATTATATTATTTGTAGGCAACGGCGATGAAAGTAATTTTTTTTTTAGGCACCAATTTATCATATGTACAGTCGGGTAGGCTATCGTACATTCGAAGCTTGGTGTCATCAAAAAAAATCGCCAGCAATCACTATAATTTGCTCCAATAATTTGTTAGCTTTTGTCGCTATGTGACATGCTGCAATTATATAAGAATTATCGAAATATAGCACGCTTTCAAAATAAGAATCATCTCTTATGACGCGTAAAAATCGGTCCAATGATTCATCTCATCTGGATTTTTATTCTTATCAAATATGCCTTTTAGTTGAGGCAGTGTCTTTATGATCTCTGAATTAAATTTCGTTTAAATTTCGCTACCAGAATGTACATGCAAATCGTATCTGATGTAAAACATTTTTAGTAACACAATTAAAATCGCTTCTCGAATTTTTTTTAAATAACCAGCATACAAATTAAATTAGATCGGATTTTTTTTGAATAACCAGAACACGAATTAAATCGCCTCTGGAAGACTTTTCGAATAACCAGCACACGAATTAAATCGCCTCTGGAAGACTTTTCGAATAATCAACACACGAATTAAATCGCCTTTGAAATACTTTTCAAATAACCAGCACACGAATTAAATCGCCTCTGGGTTTTCTTTCAAATCAGCACACGAATTAAATCGCCTCTGGATGTTTTTTTCTTTTGAATAATCAGCTCACGAATATATCGCCTCTGAAATAAATATTTTAATAACTAGAGCGCACATGCAAACCGCATCTGGTAATAAAATATTTTTAAAAACAACCAGCCCACGAATAAATCGCCTCTGGATTTTTTTGAATAACCAGCACACGAATTAAATCGCCTCTAGGTTTTTTTACACCAGCACACGAATTAGATCGCCTCTGGATTTTTTTAAAAAATAATCAACTCACGAATAGATCGCCTCTGACATAAATATTTTAATAACCAGAGCGCACATGCAAACCGCATCTGGTATAAAATATTTTTAAAAACAACCAGCCCACGAATAAATCGCCTCTGGATTTTTTTGAATAACCAGCACACGAATTAAATCGCCTGTAGGTTTTTTTACACCAGCACACGAATTAGATCACCTCTGGATTTAAAAGAAAAATAATCAGCTCACGAATAGATCTCCTCTGAAATAAATATTTTAATAACCAGATCGCACATGCAAAGCGCATCTGGTATGAAATATTTCTAAAAACAACCAGCCCACGAATAAATCGCCTCTGGGATAAATATTTTTTAATAAGCATTTTTTTAATTAACAACTAGAGCGCATATGCAAACTGCATCTAGTAAAATATATAATCTGTACGTGTATATATATATATATATATATATATATATATATATACATTGCGACGTCTTTTTATTTTTAATTTTTCGATCCTCCTCGGGTGTTGGAGAGGAGGATGTTAATGGGGAGCGAAAACGCCGTCAAAAAAAAAGACACAAGGTGGATAGAGATACTCGCGCTCGGAGGAACTAAGATGGAGGGCGTTCTCGCGCGAGCCGCGGCGAAGCGAAGGCCGTCTCGAGATCTCGAAGTTGGGCGCCAGATACGGTCTTCCACGTATCAATTCGCAAAATCGTCAGAATAACGCGAAGAACGTTAGCCTGTTTCGCCACGGGCCGACTAGCTCACCTAACGGTAGAGGGGCAGGGTCCGTTGAAAAGGATCCAGAATTATTTTATGCGAGGCGGTCGGTGATTACGAAAATTGACGAACACAACGGGATTTAACGCTCACGACAAACGAACACTCAAATAAGTTACGCGAATTTAATAGAAAAGAGAATGTAACAAATTTATTTAAATAAAAGAAATATAATAGAAAAGAATATAAAGGGAAAGAAATAACAAGTTCTAGAAAGAAATAGTAATAATGACATAAATTAGCGAGACTGAATTAACGAAATATAACTGAGTTTAAAATAAATGCGAAAATTTGAAATAACGTACAACAGATCGACAGCGGTGATAACAATAGCAATACGAAATCGAGATCATAAGACAGCGGAGATATTTATCGTCCTTCAGGCCCGTTTTTATGGCCGGACTTTGCGAAACCGAACGGCGTTTCGAGAGCGTAACGGAAATTTCGACAATCTCCTCGAGGACGCATTTAACAGATCTATTCCCTTTGTTACTCGCTCTTTTAATCGACAGCACTATGTTTGAAATGAGGCTTAATAATTGAGCGATAGTAATCAAGCGATTTGCGAAGACGAAAAATCTCGCTTGCTACGAGCAAGATCGATTCGCTCGGAATTCGATAGCCGTCGGACGCCGCTTCGCCTCTTTTCGGCGTACCGCTTTCTATCTATGCGAAACCCTCGAATTTCGACACTTTCTTAATCTATTATGCACCGCGACACACTCCAACGTACGACAAATACCGCGCAATAAACGCAATTCGTACAAGTATCAAGAGCGACAAGGACAGCACGACATTTGCCACGTCGTCACACGCACACGGTCACACGCTCACATACACGCTAATTACAGACGAAAATTGCCCGGAGATCGATTGCGGGGATGTCTTACGCGGTTTCGACAACTCTTTTCGACAGCACGGATAGCGGACGCATTCCCCGCGATTTACCGCGCACGTGGTCGATATACGAGAGCCGGTCACTACGCGTTTTACGACACCCCGAATCCCGGAGAGAGACGAACGGTTCCTTATCAGCTACGGCCTACGTTACGATCGTCCTTGATGCCTCGGTCGCTTGTCTCCGGTCGCCCGAAATACACGAAAATCGCGAGCTCGGTACAATGCCCGAGCGACAACGAGACACGAAAATGGCGACGGCGACAGAACGGCCGGTCCGCGGACGGAATCGCGTACGTGGCGTACAAGATAGCGATGGGCAACCTCACCGATACTCGCTCCCGTTGACAGGGGATGATCCTCGGTCTCGTCCTCTCGACAACCTCGGCTACGACACACACAAAACGACAACGACCCAATACGTTTCGCAGCACGACTACAAGCTGAGAGCGCCCGCACCAGAGTGAGTCCCTGGATCTCGCGATCCAGGGTCGATAGCGGCGTCAATTCTGCGCGCAGGGGTGCGCGGATTAGCGGCCAATAGCGCCGCGACATGCGAGGTATTACTGCGCCCCGCGACAACGCCGTATCAGGGGCCGTAACGGCCCCGATAATTTAAAATTGCTGACTTTTGGCGATCCTGGTATCCATGATCGTCCGGAGGTAGATTTTCCGTCCTCCCTCTTCTGAGGGTGGCGCCGATCCGGCCCGGTTATTTCGGCCCACAAGACAGCTGATTTCCTTCCTTTATTTGAAGGGGGCGATCTCCACCCGAGACTCTGTTCCTCCGGCGCTGTCGTATCGGCTGTCGTAATGATTCCTCTTGGGCCTCTTCTGGTTTCCCTCCGGCGGGTTGCCCGACGTACAAAAACGATACAAAAATTAATTAATACTAGCGCGAAAAAGGATAATGGCTCGTCTCTCCGGAGATTTCGACACGGCTCTCGCAATCTTCTTCTGGCGCGGCCGCTCGGCTCGCGCCCCGTGAAGATTTCCGGGGCGGATGGACGCGCGTCGGGACGGCAACGTCACAATATATATATATATATATATATATATATATACAGGGCGATCCTGAAAAACGTTATGTCTGTAAAATGACGTATTCCTGACACCATTCTAAGACAATTTTTCCTTTACCAAAATTTGATTTGAAGCGTAGTTTTTGAATTATTAAAGGAAGTAGTTAACGTATGACGGATCGAATACAAGAGGCAGGCAAGGGTGATGCGATTCATCGTCAGACGCGGGTGCTTACGCGGGGCGCCTGCTGCGATCAGCTGGTCGCTATACGCATACAGACACACATGCGAACACATACATTCTCTCTCTCTCTCTCATTCGCTCACTCACCTTTATTTTTTTTTTTTTTTTTACGAGAGAGGGGAAAATGCATTTTATGCATACTCACCGGTCGATCCAGTGAGTTATGTGGGACTCGAGTACCAAGTCGAATTACCAACTCGGTACTCCCTACCCACTAAAAACCCCTCTCTTTTCACGAATTTCCTTTGACACACTGTCCCTCTGACTTCCCGAGATCTGTTTTCACATAACGTCAAAAAATAGTTATCATTACCTTGTTCGATGACTTTTGATGTATTGCTGTAATTGCTTGAAGGAGAAATGAATTTTCCGATAGATCGTACGTTCTCAAATTTAACGTAGATATCACGTTGCAAAAGACAAGAAATCCACACTAAATTATTAACTGAAAGTTTTTCTTCTTTTATGAACTGTATTCTTTTATAAACTTTAACGTAATCACATTTATTTACTCACTCGATGAGACGAGAAATTTACTAATGACTCTATCACTAATCACTATTAATCACTGTCGAATAATAACTGTTGGCGATTAAAAATCACTCGATGAAAGAAACACGCGCGGACACGTTACTACACGACGCGACGACGCGACAATGCGACGATAATTATTCGGCGACTGCAAGCAGTTTTTTGTCATGGTAGGTTGCGGTAGGTTAATGTACTACTGGCGCTATCGAACGCGATCATGTGTTCGATTGAAGAATACGGTAAACACAATAAACATTTAACATATTAATATTATTATTATCATGAATGTGTGTGATATCCATACATCGTATGATATCTATTTAAAAATTAATTAGATTAAATAAGTGTTTTTAAAATATTTATTACTTTTACTATTATCATGTAAAATATTAATATTAAATATTTTATTTATTTATTTATCTATTTCACCTATTTATTTTTAACTATTTATTATTAATGACCGATTTTCGATCATTGATAATAAATAATTAAAAATTAATAGGTGAAATAGATAAATAAATAAATAAATAGATAAAATAGTTAAATAAATATTTAATATTAATATTTTATATGATAATAGTAAAAGTAATAAATATTTTAAAAACACTTATTTAATCTAATTAATTTTTAAATAGATATCATACGATGTATGGATATCACACACATTCATGATAATAATAATATTAATATGTTAAATGTTTATTGTGTTTACCGCATTCTTCAATCGAACACATGATCGCGTTCGATAGCGCCAGTAGTACATTAACCTACTGCAACCTACCATAACAAAAAACTGCTTGCAGTCGCCGAATAATTATCGTCGCATTGTCGCGTCGTCGCGTCGTGTAGTAACGTGTCCGCGCGTGTTTCTTTCATCGAGTGATTTTTAATCGCCAACAGTTATTATTCGACAGTGATTAATAGTGATTAGTGATAGAGTCATTAGTAAATTTCTCGTCTCATCGAGTGAGTAAATAAATGTGATTACGTTAAAGTTTATAAAAGAATACAGTTCATAAAAGAAGAAAAACTTTCAGTTAATAATTTAGTGTGGATTTCTTGTTTTTTGCAACGTGATATCTACGTTAAATTTGAGAACGTACGATCTATCGGAAAATTCATTTCTCCTTCAAGCAATTACAGCAATACATCAAAAGTCATCGAACAAGGTAATGATAACTATTTTTTGACGTTATGTGAAAACAGATCTCGGGAAGTCAGAGGGACAGTGTGTCAAAGGAAATTCGTGAAAAGAGAGGGGTTTTTGTGGGTAGGGAGTACCGAGTTGGTAATTCGACTTGGTACTCGAGTCCCACATAACTCACTGGATCGACCGGTGGGTATGCATAAAATGCATTTTTCCCTCTCTCGTAAAAGAAAAAAAAAAATTACAGGTGAGTGAGCGAATGAGAGAGAGAGAGAGAGACAGACAGACAGACAGACAGAGAGAGAATGTATGTGTTCACATGTGTGTCTGTATGCGTATAGCGACCAGCTGATCGCAGCAGGCGCCCCGCGTAAGCACCCGCGTCTGACGGTGAATCGCGCCACCTTTGCCTGCCTCTTGTATTCGACCCGTCATACGTTAACTACTTCCTTTAATAATTCAAAAACTAAGCTTCGGACGAAATTTTGCCGAAGGAAAAATCGTCTTAGAATTGATTCAAGAATATGTCATTTCAGGGACACAGGGGTTATTTTGAATCACCCTGTATACAGGGTGACCCATTTTAACTTAGGCAGCCAAATAACTCGAAAAATAAGCAAGATAGAGAAAAATGTTTTAGACAAAAGTTGTATGGTTTCGAGGGGGCCATAAGATGGTATCATTGGTTTGACCTTGAAGAGTCATTTGAAGGTCACGTGAAGGTCACGTGAAGGTCACTTCAATTTTTTTAAATGGAACATCCTATATATTTTTGTACATTCTTGTAGCTCATCTCGAGAGCTTTCCAAAACACTATAATTAAGTACATTTTCGTTAAGTACTTTTTGAGTTATGAGGCTTGAAATAATTTCTTAATTTTACATAAACCGTAAAATATCTTGTAAAATATTCATTTTTCGATTACCTTACATTAATAGTTTTATGTACAAAATAATGAGAGGAATCAATTGGTGTAAAGAAAACACATAGTTGTTTCGAAGAAAAAATATGTAATTTGCAATTAACAATTCCATATTTTTTCTTAAAAACAACTATGTGTTTTCTTTACACCAATTGATTCCTCTCATTATTTTGTACATAAAAGTATTAAGGTAAGATAATCGAAAAATGAATATTTTACAAGATATTTTACGGTTTATGTAAAATTAAGAAATTATTTCAAGCATCATAACTCAAAAAGTACTTAACGGAAAGGTACTTAATTATAGTGTTTTGGAAAGCTCTCGAAATAAGCTACAAGAATGTACAAAAATATATAGGGTATTCCATTTAAAAAAATTGAAGTGACCTTCACGTGACCTTCAAATGACTCTTCAAGGTCAAACCAATGATACCATCTTATGGCCCCCTCGAAACCATACAACTTTTGTCTAAAACATTTTTCTCTATCTTGCTTATTTTTCGAGTTATTTGGCTGCCTAAGTTAAAATGGGTCACCCTGTATATACAGGGTGGGCCATTTTAATCTATGCACCCAAATTTCTTTGTACCTAAGACAGATACGGAAAAATGATTCAGACAAAAGTTGTTTGGTTTCAAGGGGGCCATAAGATGGTATCATTGGTTTGACCTTGAAGAGTTATTTGAAGGTCACATGAAGGTCACCTTCAATTTCTTAAATGGAACCTACTATTTGTCATTGCATATTCTTGTAGCTTATCTCGAGAGCTTTCCAAAACACTATAATTAAGTACTTTTTTGTTAAGTACTTTTTGAGTTATGAGGCTTGAAATAATTTCTTAATTTTACATAAACCGTAAAATATCTTGTAAAATATTCATTTTTCGATTATCTTACCTTAATACTTTTACGTACAAAATAATGAGAGGAATCAACTGGTGTAAAGAAAACACATAGTTGTTTTGAAGAAAAAATATGTAATTTGCAATTAACAATTCCATATTTTTTCTTAAAAACAACTATGTGTTTTCTTTACACCAATTGATTCCTCTCATTATTTTGTACATAAAAGTATTAAGGTAAGATAATCGAAAAATGAATATTTTACAAGATATTTTACGGTTTATGTAAAATTAAGAAATTATTTCAAGCCTCATAACTCAAAAAGTACTTAACAAAAAAGTACTTAATTATAGTGTTTTGGAAAGCTCTCGAGATAAGCTACAAGAATATGCAATGACAAATAGTAGGTTCCATTTAAGAAATTGAAGGTGACCTTCATGTGACCTTCAAATAACTCTTCAAGGTCAAACCAATGATACCATCTTATGGCCCCCTCGAAACCAAACAACTTTTGTCTGAATCATTTTTCCGTATCTGTCTTAGGTACAAAGAAATTTGGGTGCATAGATTAAAATGGCCCACCCTGTATATATATATAGTGTATATATATTGTGTATAACTTACATAGAATATTTTCCACGTAACACGTTGTAACGCTGTTTTCACGCAGCTTGTTACGCGTACGATTGTTACGGCGCCGCGCGACAGCGAGTATCTATGACGCGCAATACGAGAAAGAAAACGCAAGAGTATAATGCCTTAGTGTGAGCATACATGTATACTGACGTATACTATTACACGCGAAATGGAAGAGAAGGATGGTACGAGATTGTCTCTCCTTGTCACACAAATCGATTCTAGCGCCGTCTGTCTCGATATCGAGCAACTAATCTACGGGCCTGTTTTACTCTCGTGCCTCGATGTCGCACACACACATATGCACGAAAGTCTAATTAACCGAAACCTTTTTTATTAGGCTTCTAAACTCAGTTCTGAAAGTTCATTTATATTCCTTCATGCAATCTCTTCCGGGAAGCTATCTTATTTTGCACATACAAACTGCAAAACTTTTATATTAAGCAAATATTGTTACGACTTGACGCTAGAAGCCGATAAAAAAACTGTAATTTTTCAATTTTCTTGGTTTTTTGATATAAAACCCGGAGGTTCCCGGTTTGTTTTTATATGTACTTTAATCGTGGAGAAGTATTTATTATTCCGTGCAACTAATAAAAAGTTTTCGGTCTACTACATTTTATGGGTAAAACAGGAAGGTCCGGCATCCTCTTAAAAAACGAAAAATAAACTTTTACATTAAGGCCGAATCTACAATAGGAATAAGCCTTAAGGTGCCTTTTCACGAGACGCTGAAACCGATTGTTTAAGCGACAAAAATGATCACGTGACAACTTTTGTCGCTGAACTATTACAGCGGTAATTTTTGTACATGAAAAGGGTAGCAGCGACAAAATTGAAAGTTGAGACAGATTTTGCGTTATTTGTGTAATCAGTTAAGACAGATTGCATTTTTTTTTATTTTCTTCATGTTCATCTTCGTCGAATGGATTCATCTTTGCATTTTCATGGATTCTTTAAAAATTCTCGGTTCTGTCTGCAAGGTTATGTCACAGGTTATGTCTTTCTTGGTACACTAGTACACATAATCACACAGCGCGGCAGTAGTGTTTCACATAGCAATTGAGCGATAATACTTCTCTCTTTGTAGTTGAATCAGTTCAAACTACAAAATTATAGCCGCTGGAATACGTGCGACAAATTTGTCGCTTTAATTGCTTATTTTAGCAGCACGTGAAATTGCACCTTTAAGGAATTGATCAATCACAGTTGAATGTGAAATATTTCACATTCAACTGTGATTGATCAATTCCTTAAGGCTTATTCCTATTGTAGATTCGGCCTTAATGTAAAAGTTTATTTTTCGTTTTTTAAGCAAATAATGAACCAACAAACGTTATAATTAGGCCAACAATCATCTCCAAACGATTCCGCATCGATTGAACCGCTTTTTAAACGAAAATGAGATTTCGCCGGCTATCTTCACGCTGATTTTTGTTTCTTTATTTTACAAAAAAATATAAACCAACAAGCGCTGTAATTAGGCCAACAATCACCAACAAACGACCAACAAACGATTCGTTATAAAATAAATTGAAAAAATCGAAGTTGGCCGGCTAAGTTCCTGGAGCTGTTCCACAATTTACTTTAACCGAAGTTTAACTCGTTAAAGAAGGATTTACATTGCGTTCAATGTCCGATGTATGACGTCTGATTGGATACAATGGGTTTGGGACGCAATGTAAATCCTCCTTTAACGAGCTAAACTTCGGTTAGAATAATGGCCTTCACACATAAAATTCCATAAGCACGTAAGACGTAAGCGTAAGGAAATCGACCAATCACGGTCGAGCAGTAAGACAGCTATATTAAAACGTAAGAATTCCGATTTGTTGATTTTCTTACTGCTTACGTCTTACGTGCTTATGGAATTTTATGTGTGAAGGCCATAAGTTGTGGAACTGGACCTTAGGGCCGCTTCGACCAAACTCCGATTAACTCAATCGTTGATTAAAGGGTTGCCAACATGACAAAATAATTCAGTGTGACCAATTGTATTTCTAACAATATACAGAGAGAAGCCAATATAATTGTAGAAATACAGTATGGGCCTGAGCAGAATGGCTGCCTTATAATTTTAAGACTATGTTTTATGCCTTAAGTCTTTGTCTTAGGTAACGCACAATACTGTGTGTTATGTCTCGAGTCTTATGTATACGCGAACGTTTATTTCTTACAAACGCTCGCGTATACATAAGACTCGAGACATAACACACAGTATTGTGCGTTACTTAAGACAAAGACCTAAGGCATAAAACATAGTCTTAAAATTATAAGGCAGCCGTTCTGCTCAGGCCCTCTATCGTCAGAAATACAATTGGTCACACTGAATTATTTTATCATGTTGGCAACCCTTTAATCAACGATTGAGTTAAGGTACCATTTCGTGCGCAGCGTGCTGCCACAACAGTTCGCTGCTATTGGTTGAAGAATTGTTACTAGATGCTGCAAAATAAATTTCACCATATTTTGCTTCATCGCTATGAAGTTCAATTGAACGAACAGCAAAGCAGCAAAGACACGCGACAGTTTATCTCCTTTCTTCTTATCATCATCAATAAAAAATGGCATTGAGTCAGGTATGTATATTTATTATATTATACTTATTTATTAATATTATATGTATATTTATTATTATGTATATTTATTATGAAATAAGAACAAAGATGAAATGAAGAAATGAAACAAATGAGAACAAAGATCCGAGGAATATATTACAGTCAAAATAATATCATTTTGATGTTATATTGCCAAAAAATTTATAGGTTATATATATATGTAATTAATGTAGAGAAAAAGTACAGAGATTGTTCATTTGCTTTCATACCTTTCAAATTGCTTGGTAGAAAATTGAATACTCTTATATAACTCTTAATAGCGAGCAATAGTTACATTATATATATATATATATATATATATATATATATATATATTATATGATGTATATATACATCTTATAATTTGCACTCAACAATGTAAATCTAATATAACATATATGTGTTATATTACATTTATACATTGGATTCTTTCCAACAACGACACAGTGCGACACAGAGTATCATTCTATCTTTTTTCAATATCAGTAAACAACAAGATAGAATGATACTCTGTATCACACTGTGGTTGTTACTGGAAAACACCCATTCCCAGTCAGCAAAGTCTGTTCAAACAGATTTTGTCAATTTCTGCTACAAATTTTTGTCGACAGTAAGATTGCAGATTATATAAAAAATTTGTTATATCAAATAATGATAACAGAATGTCAGCAGAAATGTTACAAAACCTGCTGACATAATTTGATAGCAGAAACTGAACAGGATTTGTTTAAAATTATCATAGCAGATTGGTGACAAAAATCGAGCAAGATCTGCGCAACACAGTTTGATATCAGATTGGTTGCAGAAACCGAGCAGGATCTGCGCAATGAAATTTGATATCAAATTCTCGGCAGATATTGAGTAGAGCCTGCTGATATAACTGACGGCAGATTGATGGCAGAAATTGAACAAGATCTGTGCGACGCAATTTGACAACAGATTGTTGGCAGAAACCGAGCAGGATCTGCGCAATGAAATTTGATGTCAAATTATCGGCAGAAATCGAGTAAAGCCTGCAGATGTAACTGACGGCAAATTGATAGCAGAAATTTAACAGGATCTGTGAGGCGCAATTTGATAGCAAATTGATAACAAAATTCGAGCAGAATCTGCGCACACAATCTCTGATAGCAGATTGACGGCAGAAACGGAACAGAGTTTGCATGATTCGATAGTTCCTTCACTTACCGCTACGTGAGCTGTACTTTCTCGTAATCTAATTTCTGTCAGAAATATATATAAAGTCGCGAATATGAATATAAGACTAAAAATATAGTAATTATCATTTTAATTTCTATCACTTTAATTTCTGATATCTGATACAAGCAGATGAGATTCAGAATATTAAACTGATTGGAATCAATATGATAAATGGAAAATTATTCATGTACTGTCTATTTGAGGCATAAAGCAGGAATTTAATTCTAAATAAATTACATCTCCAGTTTTACAAGTTACATTTACTTTTATCATTTACTTTATTATTAATTTAATTAAATTAAATTAGTCCTTCGCTATATGAGATATAACTACGATATAACATATATTACATTAACATATATTACGATATAACATATGACATATATCATTTTAGAAGAAAATTGTAATTAACTTGCCGATAATATTCTTATTTAGCACTTGTAATAATCAATTTTGTTGCATTTATATAATATTAATAAAAGTAAGCGCAAATCTTGTGCAGTTTCTGCTGTCAATTTGCCATCAGGTTGCATGCGCAGATTCTGCTCGGTTTCTGCTGTCAATCTAACATCAAATTGCATCGCGCAGATCCTGCTCGGTTTCTGCCGACAGTTTGTTGACAGGTTATGTTTTACAGACTCTGTTGCCAAAACAAAAGCTTAATGCGGACACAGATGGCTACGGTTCTGGTGTGGGATTCTGATCGAATTTGCTGCCAATCTGCTGCCAACTTGCTAACATTTTGCTTACTGGGTTATTGAGTGCAAAATTCCACACACATCTATATATATAATGTAACTAATACTCAGGGGCCTAGTCTGCAATCTTTAATGATGTTGTTATGTATCACAGCTATTTTATAATACAAAAAAGCTGCACAGTGATGCATAACATTGTTAAAAGTTACAGAATAGGCACCTCAATGTCAACTGGGATAATAATATTAACAAGTTCTATTGACTATTTACTAATTGTTTTTTTTTTAATTTTAGATTCAACTTGTTAACACTTGTGGAATTTGTGAAGAAATTGTAGACAAATCTGAAATTCGCATACATAAATGTTTAACAGGATTCGAAAGATTCTATATGGATAAAAATCGATATTTTTATCCAGTATGTGGTAAGTATAAATGAAAATAATGTAAATTTATGAAGAAATTATAAATAAATTTAATGTAGGGAGCCTATTCAGTAACTTTTATTGATGTCGTTATGTATCATTGCACAGCTATTTCATGATATAAAAAAAACTGCGCAGTGAGATGCATAATATTGTTAAAAGTTACAGAATAGGTCCCTAAGTGTATAACATTTTACATAATTGTAATATTTTATATAATAATTCTTTATAATAGAGGATAACACAATAATGCGACGAAGTGCAATGAATAATGGCGAAGAAAACATTGTATTAGATGAAATACCTATTGTCAGTAACAAAGAATCGGAGACGTTCAATGATTTTTCTGATTCCATGGATATAGATGAATTACTTATCAAAGAAGTCTCTAAACATGAAGTATTATACAGGGTATCAGGGAAATTTTTGCCCATACGAAGTAAGGAGGTAGATTGGCTCAAATTAAGAAGGAAGGACTTGTACTGTTTTGTGATATTCGCAATAATTAACGAAAAATTAAATAAAGAATATCGGCCAATCTGCGTGAGTAGAAGCGCGCGGCGACGAGAGTCGTCCCACTGTAATCTTATACTAGGCGCGCGGCGAAGCGATGGGCGGATCGCTCTCCGAGACATGATGATGGCGTGCGATATATCGCAATACCGCGCCGAAAAATGACCCGTCCTTTTAGTGGCGAGAAAATGATGCGCTATCATTTCCACATCTTGCGGTAGATAGCATGGTGCGCTTTTTTTATAGTGGTTTCCCCCATAGGCCTATTCCACTCTCAATTTAAATATTTGTGAAAATTGTTCAAAATACCGTTACTGTACGCTGAATGTATCGTAAATGTAAAAAATTGATGATGACAGTACCTTTACAAAAATTGATCCGTGGTTTAAAATCCCTCGATAAAATGTGTTACACACGTTGGCAATGATACGGACGTAATCCATTACACGTAAAGCGTGATGTACCGCGTATCGCGAAAAACCAAATTCATGTGCCACATGACGCACGCTAGTTCCAGGATTTTCATAAAATGCTTCAAGAATCCTTTCTTCATCTCGTACACGAAGACGCACTGCTGGACCGGTTATCCCGATATTATGCACGATACCCAGTTTCACATAATTATTGCACAACTCGTAAAACTGTACGTTCACTTGGCTTTCGTGCACGCCCGGAAAATCATTCCACGTAAATTACGGCCGCGCGATAAGTATTTTCTCCCGCTAGCCCCTATGCCACAAACATATCCGTATATTCCTGCAGAGTACACTTCATTTTCATTATTAATTTACTACGCGAACACAAGATTTTTACTAAAACCGTCTGAGCTCTCGCAGGCTGTTGCTAGAGTGCATACGCCAGCAGCACGCAACTACAGCTGAGCGGACATGCGAGTGTAAGCGTACGTGTGAGCTCGGCGCCTCGGATAATTAGTACTTCCTTCATAAATTTCATCCGGAGGTGGAATATGCATTTTTCCTTGTGCAAATAATTGACCCATTCGAGAATGCTTGAAAATACCACCATCGCTTTGACGTCCAAAAGCTCCAATATCAACCAAAGTGAAGAGATAATTAGCATCACACATTGCTAATAACACAATTCTGTGAGTTTTTTTATAATTATAATACATCGAACCAGAATGTTCAGGACTCTAGACAATATAAACAAAAAATATTTTAGTAAAATCCTAAAGCAATATAGGCAGTGTACTTGCATGGCATCATCATACTTCATACCTGTATGACAACATGCTTCCCATCTAAAGCTCCAATACAATGTGGAAAATGCCATTTTTCATTGAAATCATGGGCAATTGCTCTCCAGTTTACTTTATTACATGGCACCAATACAAGTGGTGATAATACTTCCCATAAGATTTGACATGTTTCGGCAATAATTTGGGATACTGCTGTCAAACTGACAAGATAATGGTATGACATTGATGTCATACTATCTCCACTCGCTAAATATCTATAATAATACATAAAATAATGATTAGAAACATGAGTTAAGATTTAATTTTATTTTTTATAAAATTTCAACCTCAAACATATTGATAATCGTTGTTCCGCTTCTATTGGTTCACGAATGACATGCTGTCGAGTAATTTTTGGACCTACTAATTGCAATAATTCTTCAAATTGAGTAGTATCCATTCGAAAATAATTTCGAAAACGCAAGTCTTCCAACTTTAATATAGGTAAAGTTGTATAATAAAATCCATTACGGTGACGTTGTTGAAACAATTCAGTTACCCAAATCCTTTTTTTTTATAATGCCGCTTTTCTTTCGAAATTTTATTAGCCCAAATTACAATTGCACTAGCTGCTGCTGCAATTGCAACTTTTTGTCTTTGCAAAGTTTCAATATTATGTTTTTGAATGGTTTTCTCACATTCTCTGTGCCATTGATACAATTTTTGATTATATGACATTATTAAACTCAAAATTAAATTCAAAATTTAAATTAAATTGTTAAAAGCTCAACTCTGCAATATTATTTTTAAGTTATAATTTGTTTATGTACTGCTGTCTTCCTTCTTCTTCTTGTTCTTTTTCTTTTTAGTGGCAAGGAGCGGGGAGATTCCCACTCATGCTGCCATGGTAAAGTAGTAAAATGAATAGTGATTCTAGATGGTTAAATTGTTCTTTGAGAGGAAAGAGTAGATGGGAATAATAATTTTAAGAGAAGGGTGTTGGAGAAGAGCATGCGCATTTCTTGGTGAGTTCGTATTTGAGGCGGACTGAATAGCAGAAATTAAAGAAGGACGGTGTAAAGAAAAAAGAGGACAATCCCATAAAATGTGATCAATGTCTTGAGAGGGATGTCCACACGTGCAGGCAGGCGAGTTAATAATATTAATACGATGGAGGCTTTGGTTAAGGTTGTAGTGATTCGCACGGATTCTTGAAATTGTGACTATTTCTTGACGGTCAATTTTAAGCTTCAGGAACCAAGGGTTGAGAGAAAACTTCGTAAAGTGATTAAAGTAAAGGGAGCCTTTGATCTGAGCTTGCGATAGGAGCATATCTTGCGTGGATTTAATTAGGGCTTCCTTGGAGTGAGTGTACAGGTCAGTGTAAGGGATGAGAAGGGAGGGGGGGATACCCGAGATAGATGCATTCTTGGCCAATAAATCAGCGGTTTCATTTCCGAGAATACCAGCATGAGCAGGGATCCAGATAAGATTAATTTTAAAATTAGACTGATCAGCAATTCTGAGGTGATGTTTAATAGAGAGAATGATATGACTGTAATCCTTGAAAGGAGTAGGGGAAGAAATTGCTTCAAGGACACTTTTAGAATCAGAAAATATAGAAGCTTTAGAGATATATCGCTCAAGAATCAATTGGATAGAATAAAAAATGGCCAATGCCTCTCCAGTAAAGACTGAGGAAAAAGGGTTAATCTTGTATTGTTTAACAATATTCACAGATGGAGAATAGATGGCTGCACCGACAGAACCGGAAGAACCTGTCTTGGAAGCATCAGTGAAAAAGATCTGAAAGTTAGTAAAGAGGTCATAATAGAGAGATTGAAATAATAACTGAGGAAAGGGAGAGGATTTGATATCTTCAGCATGTTTGGAGGAGATAAAAATCACCTTTGGAATATAATTTAGACATAAATAAGGAAAGCAATAAACGGGAGGACGTCTGAAAATAGCAATTTTATCTTTGAGTTTCTTTAAAGACATAAAAGCTTTGTAGAGAAGAAAATTATTAAAAATATTATGACGATTATTGTTAATCAAACTAAGTTGTAAGGCATATAATTTGTCCAAAAGAATATTATCTTCGAAAGCAAAGGATTTGATAATAATTTTAGAAGCAAGAAATTCAAATCTGTGCTTAAGACTAGGGACACCAGATTCGGCAAGAACAACGTTGGAAGAAGTAGATTGCCTAAGGCCTAAACAATACTTGAGGGAGCGCCTTTGTATTTTTTCCAGTTTTTCAATAAGACCTTTATTATTCATAGGCAGAAAAGAAAAACCATATTCCATTAAACCTCTGACCAAAGCTTTATAAATACTTAGCATGGTACATGGATGGGCACTCCACCATATACCTCTAAGGGATTTAAGAATATTAGCAAGTTTACCGCACTTAGCTACAAGATATTTGACTTGTTCATGACCACTTAATTTGGAATCGAGAATAACACCAAGAAATTTATGAGAAGGAGACGGGAAAATACGAGAGTCTTCAAGATTAATAAAAAGGCCATTGTTAATGAGTCTTTTTCTAGTAAAAATTAAAAGAGCAGATTTAGAAGGGGAAACTTCAAGGCCTCTTGAGCGAAGATGGGAGGATAAACGATTAGCCGAAAGTTCTAAATCTTTTAAGGAAGAAGTAAGATTATCAGACCGAGGAAAAATAGCAATGTCATCAGCAAATTGAAGAATGCTACAATTACGAGAGATGAAATTTTTACAATTAGCAGCATAAATGTTGAAAAGAAGAGGGCTTAGAATAGATCCTTGAGGGAGACCTTTGCGGGAGAAAAAGGTATCTGAAATGTCACCATTTATGCAGAGAGACACCTTACGAAGAGATATAAGATTATATATGAACCAACAAATCTTGGGAGGAAGACCTAATTTAATCAAATCATTAAGAAGAAGTTTGGGAACAACATTATCGAAAGCTCCTTTAATGTCAAGGAATAAACATGTCGTAAATTGACGGAGAACAAAACCAGTGAAAATTTCAGTAGTTAGAATGCCAAGGTTGTCTTGACAAGATTTTCTTTTCCTGAAACCAAACTGAGTGGAAGGAAGAAGATCATTAGATTCAATCCACCAATCTAAGCGATTTAAAATCAATTTCTCAAGAGTTTTCAGGAAACAGGAAGTAAGGGAAATCTGGGTCTGAATTTACCGGGAACAGTTTTAGGGATAAGAAAAACTAAGGATTGAGACCAGGATTGGGGGAAGAGACCCTCGTCCAAGAGGCCATTGAGAATGGAAAGAAGAAAATCGAGATAAAGCGAAGGGAGCGAAGAAATAATGTGATAATCAAATTGATCTAAACCAGGAGAGGACTTAATCTTAAATTTTTTAATAATTGAATGAAATTCTTCTAAGGAGAAAGGATCATCGAAGATCGTACAATTAGAATTTTTAGGAAAATCTTCGATGGATTGAAAAGGTTGATCCTCAACCGAAGGAGGACAGATGTCGAACATGACCTGAGAGATTCCAGGAGGAATTTCATAATTAGAATGAATAATGGGGGGAAGCGGGTTGAGATGCCGATTTTTGAACCGTTTAATGAGGTTCCAAATATAAGTAATAGAGGTACGAGGAGAGAGAGATTGACAAAAATTTTTCCAACTTTTTCTTTTTTCAGATTTAAAAATTCGTTTAGAAACTGCTTCTGATCTCTTAAATTCAAGAAAGTTGGTAAAAGACGGATTTCTTTTATAAGCAGAAGCTGCTTTTCTTCTGTTTTGAAGAGCTACATCGCAAGTCTCATTCCACCAGGGAGCGGAAGGAGAAGTGAGGCGATGTGTCTTGATAGGAGTTTTAGAAGGAAGACTCTGCCTTTTTGGGGGAAGATTGGATCTAAGAAAAGATGTGAAGAGGTCATATTTTTCTAGTGCGGAAAGATTTGGATTGGATAATTGAGATTCAAGATCCTGGCAATTTAATTGGAGAGAAGTAATAAAATCTTTCTTTTCTTGAGCAGAGAGTTTAATTTTATGAGAGAAGAAGGTTTTGAAGTTAAAATGATAGTTTAGGGAAACAGTAGTTGGAAAGTGATCGCTAAAGAAATTGTCAGAATGAGTAGAGCTGCTGGCGGTAGGAAGAAGAGAGGAGGAAACAAAAGTAAGATCAATAACTAATTTATTTTGACCAGGGCGGGAGATGAAAGTTTGCGAGCCATCATTGATGCAAGTGAAAGAAGCTTCGAGGGAGAAACTAAGAAGATCTGAACCCATCTTATCAGAGAAACTACAACCCCACTCCAAGTGGTGGGCATTAAAGTCGCCTAGTAAGACAGCTGCTTTGAAGGTGTCGCAATTAAACAAAGAGGACCACTGTTGTTCAGTGATAGATGATTGAGGAAACTTATAAATGGAGAGAAGCAAGGGATGACCATCGCTATAAGGAATGGAGATTCCTAAGGATTCGATTTCGGAATCGAGGATAAGACTGTGACCAAGAAAAGTAAAAGGAATGGATCTTCTGATAGCAATTAAAAGACCACCCTGATTGAGATTAGTGGAATCCTTTCTAAAGATGTGGAAATCAAAAAGGTTAAAATAAGAATCAGATTTAAGCCAGGTTTCGGAAAGCGCAATGATATCATGATTGGAGGAAAGATCTTTAAGTGAATCAATTTTGTTAGAAACTGAGTGGCAATTCCATTGCAAAATCCGTAAATAAGATGAATCTGATAAATTAAAATTCAATCGAGAACGTGAAGAATAGTGATTCATGATTGGGGATCAAGGATGATTGGAGAGGAGAACGAAGAGCAAAGAGAATGAATTAGGGATTTTAAAAGAGAAAGCGTATGTTCTTGTACTCCAAGAGCTGAGATAAAAGGCGTGAACTTGTCAAAAAGAGAGTTGATAGACAGTAAAAACTGCCCTAAAAAAGTTGAAAAATCAGGATTGTTATTGGGAGATGCAGAGAAGAAATGAGGAGAAATAGGATTAGAAGGAGAGGAAGAGGGACTTTTACTAGTAGGAACATAAGGGGTTCTTCCATTGGGAGCGACGAAGAAAGAAGAGGGAGGAGGAGAGGTTTTGGAAGAGGAAGAGTATTTATATTTGTTAGCTGAGGAAGTGGCAGGGGGGAAAAAATAGAGGGAGGTGAAGACGAAGATAAATCAAAAATTGAATTGGAGCAATCAGCATTAATTGAAGAGGAGTTATTACAAGTAGAATTGCTAAGATTAAGGGATGAATGAGTGGTTGGCTTCTGCATAAGATAAGGGGGAATTGTTAAAGAAAGGGGAGGGAGAAGAGGAGGAAGAAGAGTTAGAAGGGGATAACCAATTAAGATCAGGAAAGTTGAGAGAGTTGAATTTTAGGTTATTTGAGTTATTCTTGCCAGATTCCTTAATGAAGAACTTAGCGTCTGAAAGAGGGATGTTTTTAAAAGCAGCCAGCTCGCGAATTCGTTTCTGAATGTGAAATTCTGAACAAGAAGAATCATTAGATTTATGAGGACCTTTACAGTTAACACAGACAAGAGGAAGATCTTTTTTAGGACAGATAATTTGGTCGTGGGATCTCTCCCCACAACGAATGCAACGTGAGTAACCCTTACATTGAAATTTGGAGTGGCCAAAACGAAAGCAAGAAAAACATTGGATAGTTTTAGGGACAAAAGGAGAAAGTTCATATCACACCATGTATAAGTAGATGTAGTTGGGGAGGCGCTGACCCTTGAAGGAGATGGAGACAGACTTAGAAGGGATAATCGAACTGGAGGAATCTTCAGATAAAATTTTCCTGTTGAGGCGTCTGACAGACGCTACCTCAAATGGAGAGTCAAGACCTGATTTGATGTCATCCTCAGAGAGGTCAAGAGGGACGTTGCGAATAATACCTTGGCGAGAAGTCCTAAATAAAGGAATGTAAGCAATGAGATTTTTAGACTTAAGGATAGGATTATGAATAAGATTATTAGCAGCTTTACGAGAATTAAATTGGACTAAAAGTTTGGAATAACCCACTTTTTTTATTTCGGAAATGTCTTTCCTGATGGTTGAGCTAAGAAGACGGCCAACAAAAAGAGGATCGATAGAGGAAGATCCTCCGGAATCAGGTTGAATAAAAACATCAAAGGGGCCCTGGCAATGCTTATCATATTTGTTATCGAGCGGTAAAGAAGATGATGAAAGGTTAGGAAGGATATCGTACCTTGGGATTTTTTAACAGGAATTACAGCCGCAGCATCAGATTTTTCATCATGGTTTGTGAGAGATTTTGACTTCTTACGTTTTTTGAGTAATTTCTTGGAAATTGAATCATCTGGATTCCTGCTGGTGGATATAGTAGAATTCTCGGATGAGTTGTGAGAAAAAGAAGATGAATCATTAGTTTTCAGGCCTGAAAAAGAATCATCATAATCCATCGTAGCATTATCTCGGGGAGAGGGGGAGAAGGGAGGGAAGGTGGAGGAGATGTTGTCTAGGATAGCCAAGAAGTCCACAGCTTTTTTCGATTCAGCAGCAGAATTTGAAATAATGCTCGGATAAAGGAGAGTGTTGACTCCTCCTGGATCCAGGGAGGCCATAATCGGACGTTGGCAGGACGCTTGGGCAAAGGCTCAAAAATCCGTGGCGGATGCACGCAAATCCAAACAGCAAACGATGATCAGGGCGGAGATGAAAGAAAGGAAACAGACTCGAGCAAAAGTAAGGCTCAGTCAAAAGAAAATTCCACTTAAGGAATGATTAGGAGGTTTCGTAAAATAAATAAACACAAGGAACTGGGCAGAAAATTCGAGAAAAGAAATAACGCACGCGGACACGTCTATATCACAAGACAGTTGACGCTCGAATCCTGCTGTCTTCCTTAAATGCCCTGCTGACATGTGATCTTGCCGGCCAGTGCTGCTGCTGCAGCTATTCCTTTTCATGAGCAGCAAATATGCTTTAGTGATCACGTGACTGATTTGCTGCTGCTGCATGCTGCGTATGAAAAGGCAATTTTAATCCATCGACATATAGAATGGACTGCTGATGGAAGGGGAAGGGGAGCCGCACGAGTAGAGTGAGAGACAGATAATATGAGGTCACGTTCCGTCTCTTTCTAATAAAGCCTGATTGGTTGGTAAAAGATCAGCAGTACTGACGCTATGTCAAAGCATGCCTCGAGCCAAACCATAGCCAAACGGGACAGAAAGCAGTAACTGGCAGTGCAGTAACATCGACAGTCCGTGTTATAGCTTGTGTACAATGGTTAATTATTGTATTTTGTGCAAGCGGAGTACTAGAAAAGCCGAAGATGCATCTGTTACTTTTCACTTGTAAGTATATTGGAGGTTATATAATGGAAATACTTTTTTGTGAGTGGAAGTTGGAAGTATAGAAGAGATTTTAAAGTCAATTTCATTTTTGTAAAGCACGTGCTATTTTTCTTCGTGGTGTGATAGTGGTTGCTGAGGCAAATTCAGCAACCTAACTTATAAGTAAAAATCATTTAAGGACATGGAGAGAGAGAATTAATGAAACCAATGTAAATTAATATTGTAATTTGCAGGTTTCCGAAAGATAAGCATCCGAAAAATAAGCATTAAAGAAGGAAATGGTTGGAAGCAATCAATATGGATCAAGTTTACAAATCAGCTCGGATATGCTCCAACCATTTCAAATCAACAGACTTTCAGGAAACAATATATGGACAAAGACTAATTATTAAAGAAAATGCTATTCCTACCTTTATTTCAAGGGATAAAATAGAAATAAATACTCGAAATTTGGAGGTAACTACATAACACAGTATCAAAAGTAATTTGCAATATAAGAATATAATAACTGATTTAAACATTTGCAGAACATAGCTGAAGAACAATCGGATACAATTACAGAATGCAGTATAGAATATAATGCTGCAAAGGATAACCCTAACTCGTTGAAAAGGTTTGAAAGTACATTTTTGGTTACTATATTGTTGCATCTATAACATCCATAACTATTAATGTATTCCTTTTCCAGAAAATCAATGGAGGATGAAGAATTAGACGTTCCTTTGAAAAACATTAGAAGTATGAAGAATATCAATATAAACGAAATATTGAAAAAACCGGATGAAGCAAAAATCGTTTTAGAAATTGCGATGGAAACAATCCAAGACCAACAAAGGAAAATACGTAATTTTCAATCACATGTAAATAAACTAAAAAAACGAGTGCAGAGTTTGACTGCTTTAAATAAACATTTACATGATAACAATTTTATTTCTGACAAAGCTCTGGAACATCTTAACGTAAGTATTTAAAGCCTGCGGCACACAATGCTCTTTTTCGTACTAGATCGTATGCAAGCGCCATAATTGACAAATCGTAATTTTGACATTAAAGAATTGTCAAATCGTGATGCTCATATGCGATCTGATGCGATATAGCATGAAAACAAGCATTATTTGTCGTATGCTTTATATTTGTACGTTGATTTATTGGAAATCTTGTTATAAAGGCTTTTAAGGGCGATTGCACCAACGTTATTTTGGATTTAAGTAATACTTAAACATGTGTCTATCTTTTTTATTTTTCTTCTAAATAAAGACAGACATATATTTAAGTCTCGCTTAAAGCCAAAATAACGTTGGTGCAATCGGGCCTAAATGTATAAAATCTTATAGTGAATTCGGCCGCTAGAGCGAGTTTTTTAATTTATCAATCGATAAATTAAAAAACTCGCCCGTAATGTAAAGCTTGTAATTGTAATGTTGCAGTCAGTTTCTCCAGTTGTGAAATTAATTGTACAAAAAATGTACAATATATGTACAAAAAAAAATAAATATATGTACAATATATGTACAATATATGTTAAATATATATACTTATTGTATTATTACTTTAATATACTTATTGTATTATTACTTTAATATACTTATTGTATTAGTACTTTAATATATTTTTATTGTACTTATTGTATTCATATATACGTTGAAATTATATATTATTATGTATCGTATAACAAATTAAAAACAATATTGCATATGTGACATCGATTTTTATTTCATTATCTACTTATATATGCATTCATATTTCGTCTAAAATTAATTTTGACTATACTTCATCATGACTAGGGCTCTGTTATGGTATACTACGCTCCTGCTTGGAAAAGAGAGAACGTGACCTCATATTATCTGCCTCTCACTCTACTCGTGCGGATCCCCTTCCCCTTCCATCAGCAGTCCATTCTATATGTCGATGAGTTAGGGCCTGAGCACAAAGATGTCGTAACTGTTTCCGACAAAGTCGTATGCGTAAGGGCCTGAGCAGAATGGCTGCCTTAAGATTTTAAGACTATGTTTTATGCCTTAGATCTTTGTCTTAGGTAACGCACAATACTGTGTGCTATGTCTCGAGTCTTATGTATACGCGAACGTTTATTTCTTACAAAAGTTCGCGTATAAGACTCGAGACATAACACACAATATTGTGCGTTACCCACGGAGGTAAAGGAGTGAACATTAGGGCCAGCTTGATTGCGCGGGGGTGAAGCACTGGTGGGGAGGGGGATTAGGTCGTCGGCCATGTTTTTATGGGCCATCTATCGATACTTAGCTGTATTATCTGCGTAATATTGGTAATGAAGACATTTACAAATAAATATGAGAAATAATATGTACACATAATTTACTGTCTTCTAAATAATATTAATTTATTGAATATATATATATATATATATATATATATATATATATATCTTTGAGTAACTTACTGTCCTCTAAATAATATTAATTTATTGAATATATGTCTCTGAGTAACAACAGTATTTGTCTGTTTTGCAATGTAAAAATAACGAATGTTAATATATTTTATAATTATGTTTTTTGTTAAATGCGTTTTATGACATGTTAAAAAACCTTGATCATTACAATGATTTCTTAAATCTTCAAATATGTTTTGTGTGCGTAAATTTAAAAGCACACTTTGGGTAACATTGTGCAAAGTATACTTTGAGTTAAGTATGACATCAGGTTTTTCTTTCATGGTAAATTTTATAATTTTTTCTGTTTCGAGACATATTTTTATAACGCTTGGAGATGGATATATTAAACTGCCACGATCTTTAATTTGTATGAGTCTTCCTATTTTTGAATTACTAATCAAGGCATTTGAACATAGTTCACACATAATACTTTTACTTAAACGTCGAACAATAAATCCAGCGATATAAGTTACAACTTCCGTAGCATATTCAGTTAAATAAGTAGTATGTGACAAAGCAATAACATATGAGTGATCATGATCAAAAGCCAAATTATTTATATAGTTTTCATTATTAATTTCATAATCATCTATCATACGCACAATTGTGGAAGTTCTATTTATTACTTCTTCTGGTTTAAAGGCAGAAGTTGCACTTAATATCAGTATATAATCAAGGGCTATACAATTTCCCGTTGTGACACCTTTAATTTCTGCTCTAATTAATAATCTTTTAAACGCTGCTTTGAATTGGGTAACAGTGGGATTATTATTTTGACGTCCAAAAGCTCGAATACATCCAAAGAATATTTCCAGATGGTCTTGACTAATTTGATATAATGGTATATATGGTACAGTTTGTTCCTTTTGGCATATATCTTGGTACAACATTTTCAAACTTTCGATATTAATTAAGAAACCGAGAAATCCCGTTTTACGCTTAGAATGAATTAATAATTGCTCATTTTCAAGTCTTAAGTTCAACAAATATTCTTTGCATTCCTCGAGTTTGCATAAAATCAATTCGTAATTATCCGGATTTATTGGACGTTTATAAAACTTTTGTCGTAAATTTCGAGAATTGAAGATATCAAATAAATCGTTGATCATCTGCAAAAATTCTTCTGTTGCTTCAGATTGCGCAAATTTATCTATATGCAACACACTTCTGCATGTTTTAAGTGCACTCGCAACAGATAAACTAAATATTTGGGCTGCTAAGCGAACATTCATCTTTTTTTTGTGGTATGCTATATGCCCGGTTCGCACTTTGTTAGCCATATGTAAACCTTCGTTTTCTTGAATTTCATGCAGAGATACGATATATTTCCATGATATATTCCCGTTATTCTTATTTATAATATTTTTATAATCTCCAAAAGTGTTCCGTATCAATTTTAACATGTGACACGGATCGAGGAATACATATATTTTCGTCTTGGAGATAGAATGTTCAAACCATGTCTGTAAATTGTTAGGATTTAAGTTACATTGTAAGATACGTATCATACTTAAATTACATGCTGCACCATCACATGTTAAAGTCTTTATATGTATTCCGCAATCATGCAACATTGATAAGCATTGATTAACTAAATTAGCTTTTTGTTCACCGTTCATGCCATTAATCAAAAAATAACCAACTGGTATTTTCCATAACTCATTAATGCCGACAACTAAAAATACTAGCGCTTCTTTTGCAATACTACACTCCTCACTCGCAATGTTATTGCCTACATCACAATAACCGGAAAACTTTTTTCCATCACATTCAATATGCTGTCTTATTGCCATTTCGTCTAACATAAGAGCTCCAAATAACATATGATTCGAATTTTTTACACGTTCTTTAATATATGCTAAGGCTTCCTTATTAAAACCGGGTTCACCATCTACACAACAATACCATTTGCTTAAAGTTCTTGGATGCGGAAGGCATGAATCGAAAGTTTCTCTATCATACGAATATGCTCGTGGTGAGTAGTAATGCAACGTTATCGCAAAAGTTCGTAATGCAGGTGAAAACTTGCGAGTGAGTGGCATTCCTTTTGATTTATAAATTATTCGTTTAAGTAAATTTGCATTTCCTGCTGCAATACCTTTTAAATTATAAAATTGTTCTTTTTGGAGAAAATTTTTTTCCTTTAAATGTGCAAATACTTTTGTCATATTTGCTATCTTTTTTTCCATACGTCTTGTTCTCTGTTTTAGAACTTTTATTTTCGATTGATAGTGTTTCTTCGTTCTGTTTAAGTCTTCTCTTAATTTCACCTTTTCCGGTGAATTATGAATCCTGCGAGGAGATACTGCAGTACCTTTACAAACTTTGAAATATGATGGTGCTACAAAAGGTAGAAAGAAAAATTTATTGTGTGTATAACGCATGTAACAAAAAATATTCTTTTCTATTGCATGTCATATCTAGAAAATACTTACATGTTTGGGTACCTTTTTCTTCCATATTTGTGGTAGCTATTTTGTTATGTATAGGTAATTTAGACTGTAAATAATACATTTTAAAGCTTTAAAAGCCGTTTATCTTACAAGCAAGCAAAGTTTATATATGTTTCATATGTTTACCTGTGTAACACCAATGTCCTGTTCTATGTTTATCTGATCAACATCCATAAGTACAGGTGTCATAGAACTTTTACTTTTCTTAAGTGGTCTATTATCATCGTCTCTAATTTTCTGGTGTATTGTTTCTTGCACGATGTTGATGTTGATGTTGATGGTTCAGCTAACTAAAAATATTAACATGCAACGTTTTTATAATACATTTTCTGCACATTTAATAATTAGTTGATATAATTTTTAAAAGCCTTACAAAAGGAATTGCATCTTCTTTTAAACATATGCGTGTTTCAAAAGATCCATAGAAATCTTCATTTGGAAATGTAAAGAACATAATGTTGAATTTTGTGTTATGCAAGTTATATTCATAGCTGTGCACCACGCTTTTCTTTTTATTTCATTTTTGGGAAAACTACAACATAATGTAATATGATATAATATAATATAATATTATGTCTTTATATACACATACGTAAAAAATGATATTTTTTGTATCTTTTCTATTTCCTCCTGCTTCTTCGATTTTCTCGATGACCTATTGTTGCATCCATTCGCTATACAATGCACCATTTTTACAATATCTTTTGTGAGATCTGGAATTGTGTCACACGTGCTATAACGGACTTTCCGTGACTGCTTAAACGGACTTTCCGTTACCTTAAAGGTACCTTTTCATGCGTCGCTCATCGCTCGTTTTCAGCGATAAAAAAGTCTGCATTACCAAATTACGCAGATAATACAGCTAAGTATCGATAGATGGCATTACGAGTGGCCCATAAAAACATGGCCGACGACCTGATCCCCCTCCCCACCAGTGCTTCACCCCCGCAACCTTATGTTCACTCCTTTACCTCCGTGTGCGTTACCTAAGACAAAGACCTAAGGCATAAAACATAGTCTTAAAATTATAAGGCAGCCATTCTGCTCAGGCCCTAAGTCGGAGACGTTAGTTAACGCACAAGGATTTTACGTAAACGTAGGTATCGCATAACATCGCAATGGCTGCGTTCAGCAGAAAAAGCTGCTTTGCAACTGTTGTAAAATTCGTGAGCCTGATTGGTTTATGCTCTTAATTTTGACTGAATCTAAGAGCATACACCAATCAGGCTCACGAATTTTACAACAGTTGCAAAGCAGTTTTTTCTGCTGAACGCAGCCAATACAAGATACGGCCTACGTTTACGTAAAATCCTTGTGCGTTGACTAACGTCTCCGACTTAAGGCCTCCACACAAGGTGTTCCGTATCGCATTACGTTACGTTAAGTATAGATCGTAAATTTAACTCCGTACGTAAAATTAAACTTCAGTCAACGCACAGAAGAAATCGTAACGTAAAAACATGCCTTTACGTTACGATTTCTTCTGTGCGTTAACTGAAGTTTAATTTTACGTACGGAGTTACATTTACGATCTATACTTAACGTAACGTAATGCGATACGGAACACCTTGTGCGGAGGCCCTTACGCATACGACTTTGTCGGAAACAGTTACAACATCTTTGTGCTCAGGCCCTTAATCGGAGTTTGGTCGAAACGGCCCTAAGGCCCAGTTCCACAGTTTTTACTTTAACCGAAGTTTAACTCGTTAAAGGAAGATTTACATTGCGTCCCAAACCCATAGTATCCAATTGGACGTCATACATCGGACATTGAACGTAATGTAAATCCTCCTTTAACGAGCTGAACTTCGGTTAGAATAAGTTGTGGAACTGGGCCCACAGACATCTATACTATATACTACACCGCTAACTTGCGTCAAATACATGTTCACGAAATTTATGTACTAATTTCTCACGCATGCGTAACGTTGGTGGACAGCAGTCACGATTGTGATTGGTTGATGTTATGTACAATGTACATAAGTATGTAATTTGTGTATAAACTTACAGTTGAATATAAGTTATTTTTAAAATAATATATAACGTTCTTCATTTTTTATTAAAATTTATTACAGCCTTTAAAGATAAAATATATCAAAATATATTTAAAAGGTATATGATATAATTAAAATCAAGATTAAAAATATATATAGAAGATTAAAAATATATAAAGATTAAAAATATATGTATATAACATTTATATACCCGGTAAAAAATTTTTCATGTATATTCATGCAGAATTGAATATAATTGTACAAAACTATATATAATTGTGCAAAAATATGTATAATTATAAATGATAGAGTACAGGACATTATATATATATATTTATATATATTTATATATAAGTGCAATAACTGTTACATATAATTATATATAAGTGCGCATTTTGCATATTTATATATAATGTTCACAATGTTTTATATATAATTATAAACGGATTTCTGTTAGTTTAATATATAATTATATATAAGTCTTGTGTCATATATAAATATATATAAGTAACAAATATAGTTCAGATACAATCATGCATAATTGTATACGATTCTATATAAACGAGAAATTTTGATCGAAATGTATATGTATCTTTTCCTCAATGTACTCGTGAACAACGGATAGGTGAAACATTTTGTTTTATGCTTAATAACTGTGATTGGGATATACTTATATGTATACACATTGACCTGACATTAAAAAAAAATTATATTCGTATATTTATTTCGAAATTTTATTACTTTCTTAAAACTGAATTTGTTTCTTAATGATAAATTTGGTTCTTAAAATAATTTATGAAAAATTATATATTTGCGCTAGTTATGACATATGTAGATAATATACAGGGCGATCCTGAAAAACGTTATGTCTTTAAAATGACGTATTCCTGACACCATTCTAAGACAATTTTTCCTTTACCAAAATTTGATTTGAAGCGTAGTTTTTGAATTATGAGCAAAAATAGTTAGTAAATCACGCGTCGGGTACAGAAGGTAGGCAGGAGCGGCGCGGCGTGCCGCGAGCGCGGGCGCAGCTGACCGCCCGACGGGTGATTATCACCGCATGAGTCGCTAACTATTTTATCTTATAACATAAAATTATGCTTTAAATAAAATTTTGGTAAAGAAGAAAATGTCTTAGAATTACGTCAGAAATACGTGTTCCTTAAAATAACGTTATTTTAATAATGAAAAGTTGTTCCGGATCGCCGGCCGTCCGACGTTGCAATCAGCTGATTGCTACACGCGATGTGTGTATGGCGGAGTGTGTGCGTAAGAGAGAGAGAGAGAGAAAGAGAGAGAGAGGGAGGGTAGGAGGGACAGACATACATACACACGCACGCACTTTTTTTCTCGCTCTCTTTCTCTCTTTTACGCAACACTCATACACTCTCTCATTCAGTCTCTCACTCACACTCTCTCGGTCACTCACTCACTCACTTACCTGCTTACTCACTTGCTCACTCACCTTGTAGCAGCGTAGCGAATCTTCATGCTATGTATTGTTGTTATCTGCTGCACGGTTATGATTACTAGAGATGCGCGACACATCGAATTTTTTTCGATTATTAGTCTCACACTCGATTGACACAATACAGATTACACGATAACGAGTTTACTGTTTATTCACTCACTATTGATTTATCGATACCAAAAATTACTTTCAAAGAAACGCGAATGCAAACAGCACATGACTCGACGCGAAGCGACGAACCGCGGAGACTGCGCGACCACAAGAGTTATGTTGCCAGAAACGCGACACGCGACATCTAACAAACGACTTGCGCGTGGCGCGTGATTGACGCGAGATAAGACGAACGATCGGCTAAAACCTTCGCATTGCGAATGCGGTAGAAAACATGAAACGTATAATAACATACTTAAAAAATTAATTATTTATTATAAATAATAACTATTTCTAATTATAATAAATAATTATTATTTTAAAAAGCATGTGTTGTACGTTATTACGTTTTCGAAATTATTGCATTCACGATGCGAAGATTTAAGTCAATCGCAAGAATAATGTAATTTTAATTACATTCGTCTTATCTCGCGTCAATCACGCGCCACGCGCAAGTCGTTTGTTAGATGTCGCGTGTCGCGTTTCTGGCAACATAACTCTTGTGGTCGCGCAGTCTCCGCGGTCCGTCGCTTCGCGTCGAGTCGTGTGCTGTTTGCATTCGCGTTTCTTTGAAAGTAATTTTTGGTATCGATAAATCAATAGTGAGTGAATAAACAGTAAACTCGTTATCGTGTAATCTGTATTGTGTCAATCGAGTGTGAGACTAATAATCGAAAAAATTTCGATGTGTCGCGCATCTCTAGCAATCATAACCGTGCAGCAGATAACAACAATACATAGCATGAAGATTCGCTACGCTGCTACAAGGTGAGTGAGCAAGTGAGTAAGCAAGTGAGTGAGTGAGTGAGTGACCGAGAGAGTGTGAGTGAGAGACTGAATGAGAGAGTGTATGAGTGTTGCGTAAAAGAGAGAAAGAGAGCGAGAAAAAAGTGCGTGCGTGTGTATGAATGTCTGTCCCTCCTACCCTCCCTCTCTCTCTCTCTTTCTCTCTCTCTCTTACGCACACACTCCGCCATACACACATCGCGTGTAGCAATCAGCTGATTGCAACGTCGGACGGCCGGCGATCCGGAACAACTTTTCATTATTAAAATAACGTTATTTTAAGGAACACGTATTTCTGACGTAATTCTAAGACATTTTCTTCTTTACCAAAATTTTATTTAAAGCATAATTTTATGTTATAAGATAAAATAGTTAGCGACTCATGCGGTGATAATCACCCGTCGGGCGGTCAGCTGCGCCCGCGCTCGCGGCACGCCGCGCCGCTCCTGCCTGCCTTCTGTATCCGACGCTGATTTACTAACTATTTTTGCTCATAATTCAAAAACTACGCTTCAAATCAAATTTTGGTAAAGGAAAAATTGTCTTAGAATGGTGTCAGGAATACGTCATTTTAAAGACATAACGTTTTTCAGGATCGCCCTGTATAACACTTAAATTAAATGAAGAAGTAGTCTACCACGTAAGGCAGTTGGCTCACGATCCAGCCCTGGCGAAAATAAAATGTAAACCGAGCGTTAACAAAGCATGAATTGGAGAGTAAATCTAATGTAACGGAAAAGTGACGGAAGCGTAAACGAAGCTATTAAAAAGCGTAAATTGAAACATCGGAACGTAAAGAAAGCGGCTATTAAGTGTTAGAAAAGCGTTAACGAAGCGTCATCAAACTCTCCGACAAGCGTGAACGAAATATCTTTCAAATGTAAACGGAGCGTCATCAAACTCCTTAAGGAACGTAAACGAAACGTAAATGAATGACCCTGGCGAAAATAAATATTGGAGCGTAATGTAAGTAATCGAATGTAAGGAAAGAGTAACAGAAGTGTAAACGAAGCTTCTAGGAGGCGTAAATTGAAACAACGAAACGTAAATGAAGCGTTAACACTTCGTTTACGTTTCGTTGTTTCAATTTACGCCTCCTAGAAGCTTCGTTTACACTTCTGTTACTCTTTCCTTACATTCGACTTACGCTCCGATAATTATTTTCGCCAGAGGAAATATTTAATATAATTTTTAAAGAACGTAAATGAAATGTCATCAAACTTATTGGCGAATACGAATGAAATGTTTATACTCTACTATATTTATACTGTACCGTTAATATTGCACTTTACATTTTAAATAGGTAATAAACGGATTATTTTCGTTTATTCGCCAGACATTTACTTGTCCGACTTATAAAAATCAATTTAATATCTGAAGCTCCTACATCGAGATCAGAAATTAAATTGAAGTATATCTTTAATCTTATTTGTTACTCTTTGTGAACTCTTTATATAATTCTCATAACTAAACTTAAATACGAGAAAGATAGCGCGCGTAGCGGTAAACGAACGAACTAACAGATCCTTGCGTGCTCGCGCGAAACTTTGACGTCCTTAAAAATATTTCTTTAAATTGTTAAAGTGTATGGAAAGTATTTCATACATGTTTTGTGCAGTGTTTAAGCGTTGAAGAAATGTGGATGAAGAGTTTCTAAGTCAATCAATCATTGGAAGTGTATAGGAAGCGTATTGGAGTCCTTCGTTCACATTTTATGGAGCGTTTAGGAAGTGTAAATGAAGAGTTTCTAAAATGTCAATCATTGAATGTACGAGAAGCGTATTGGAGTGCTTCGTTTACATTTTATGGAGCGTTTAGGAAGTGTAAATGAAGAGTTCCTAAAATGTCAATCATTGAAGTGTGCGGGAAGCGTATTGGAGTGCTTCGTTCACATTTTATGAAGCGTTTAGGAAGTGTAAATGAAGAGTTTCTAAATGTCAATCATTGAAGTGTGTGGAAAGTGTATCGGAGTGCTTCGTTTACATTTTATGGAGCGTTTGGGGAACGTAAAGGAAAACATGAAATATTAAAGCGTAAGGGAAGCGTAACGGAATGCTTCGTATACACTTTATGGAGCGTTCGAGAAATATGCACGAAGATTTAAAATCGCGAAGAGTTAATGGGAAGTCAATGAAGCTTCTAAGAAGCGTTTATTCTGTTCGTTTACGCTTCTTTGACACTTCGAGAAGCGTTTAATTTTCACCAGGGAGAGGTCCCGAGTTCGAGTCCCACCAAGGTAAGTGTGTTTTTCAAATACGTGAAAACATTTAATCCATTATAAAAAACGCTAATTTTCAGATAGAATCATCATATAGGCTGCATCTTAAAAAACAAACGTAGTTAAAAAAAGTAATAAAATTTCGAAATAAATATAGGAATATAATTTTTTTTTATGTCGGGTGAATGTCGGAAATCAATATATATATATATATATATATATATATATATATATATATATATCCTTTGTAATCACGTGTGTATACAGGGTGACCCATTTTAACTTAGGCAGCCAAATAACTCGAAAAATAAGCACACTACGAAAAAATGTTTAGAATCAAAATTTTGTCATTTCGAGGGGGACGTACAATGACGTTAAAATGAGCCCCCCCACCCCTCCCCCTGGGCGGTGAGGGGGGGCAAGTTTGAAATCTTAAATGGGAACCCCTATTTTTTATTGCATATTCGGAATCTTTGGCTAAAAACACATACAATTTGTCTGAAACATTTTTCTCGATTCATGATAGATGGCGCTGTAATCGACGAAATTCAATTTCTTCGATTTCTCTTACTGAGAACCCATGCTTACGATTCTGCAATAAATTAACAATAAAAATACCACGTTTTCATTGTTAATACTCGAAATTAGTCTTAAAACAAACTTCTCATTATTTTTTATTACTCATTAATTACTTCTCAAGAAACTGCTTTTAGCGTAACCCAGGAACAACGTCGTGGACGTAGCAGTTTTCTGTTCCCTTCGGGGTGCTTGATTAACGTGAGTCCCCTTGCCTCTCACAATTCGGGGTGCTTGAACGTGTGGTAACCCAGCCAGTGAAGGCAAGGTCGTGTGGTGATCCAGCCAGTGAAGGCAAGGTCGTGTGGTGACCCAACCAGTTAAGGCAAGGTCAAGTAGTGACCCAGCCAGTGAAGGCAAGGTCGTGTGGTGACCCAACCAGTTAAGGCAAGATTGCATTGTTATCAGCTCTCTCCGCATGGAGGAGATGCTCAAAGTGTGCACCATTATTTTCTAAGGATAACAGTAATCGACAGCGAAAGTTACGTTGTACATTTTCTAGCATTAAAGGAGTTATAGCTTCACAAGCTCTTCTTATTCTTTCCATCATATTCAATCTTGTCGTTGGAGCTTTACTATACACTGCATCTTTAACGTATCCCCATAAAAAGAAATCAAGGGGGTTCAAATCCGGTGATCTCGGAGGCCACAGAACTGGTCCACCCCGCCCTATCCACCGATTTGGGAATCTTTGATTCAAAAACATCCGTACAATACGAGCATAATGAGCAGGAGCACCATCTTGTTGATACCATAAATTTAGTCTAACTGCAAGGGGAACATTCTCTAGGTATGCTGGCAAATCATTTTCGAGGAATTCTAAATACATTGGACTATTAATTGGACGTTCAAAAAAATGAGGTCCAATGACTTGGCCATTGCAAATGCCTACCCATACATATAAACTCCAACGATGTTGATTAAGCACCTCACGATACCAATGTGGATTTTCTGGTGACCAATAGTGGCAATTATGCCTATTGAGACTACCATTGCTGATGAATGTTGCTTCATCACTGAAACAAACATTACTAAAAAAATCTGGATTCTGATCTAACATCTCAAGAGCCCATCTACAAAATTGTACTCTGAGTACGTAGTCGGCCTCACTTAATTCCTGTACCAGAGTAATATGATACGGATGGTAATTGACTGATCGTAACAATCTATGTGCCGTAGTTTGAGGGATTCCCAGTTCTCGTTCTATTTGACGGGGTACTAATATGGGGATTTTGATGAACCATAGCCAAAACTGCGAGCAATCTAGGGTCATTATTATTATGAAGTCTATTTCTTCGCCTTTCGCGATGAAGTGGATTATTACGAGATCTCCTTTCAATGTTTATAATTTGTTGATCAGTAGGATGGCGGCGATTTGGGAATCGCTCCGCATAAGTACGGGCAGTAAGTCTGTAATTTCTACCACATTCGCCAAAGGTTATAAGAATATCGACTACTTCTGTAGGCGTATAATTTGCCATTTTACCAGAATTTTATCAGAGTACAAATGTTAAAAAAATACATAAACACTTGTGACTTTGGCACTAAATGGACAAAATTTTGGAGGGATACTTAGAGGAACTCCATCAGATGGAAAGTCCAAAATGTCTCGGTACTTTGGACCATTCAAGTTGCCTAAAGGGCAGGTTACGCTAAAAGCAGTTTCTTGAGAAGTAATTAATGAGTAATAAAAAATAATGAGAAGTTTGTTTTAAGACTAATTTCGAGTATTAACAATGAAAACGTGGTATTTTTATTGTTAATTTATTGCAGAATCGTAAGCATGGGTTCTCAGTAAGAGAAATCGAAGAAATTGAATTTCGTCGATTACAGCGCCATCTATCATGAATCGAGAAAAATGTTTCAGACAAATTGTATGTGTTTTTAGCCAAAGATTCCGAATATGCAATAAAAAATAGGGGTTCCCATTTAAGATTTCAAACTTGCCCCCCCTCACCGCCCAGGGGGAGGGGTGGGGGGGCTCATTTTAACGTCATTGTACGTCCCCCTCGAAATGACAAAATTTTGATTCTAAACATTTTTTCGTAGTGTGCTTATTTTTCGAGTTATTTGGCTGCCTAAGTTAAAATGGGTCACCCTGTATATATATATATATATATATATATATATATATATATATATATATATACACGTGATTACAAAGGATATTGTACTGTATCTAGTTAAATGTAAGACAATAAAAATGCGATGTAACACTTAGGTCCATATTCTGAATCCTCTTTTATCGATAAAAGAGGATTCAGAATATGGACCTTAGTAAATAATTTGTAACAAGCACGCAACAATAAAAAACAAAAAACCTATATTTGTTACTTTCATTATAAAAATATACCTTTATATAAAAATATACCTTTATATAATAATATACAAATATATATATATTCATATCCATTTATACATAAGCATATCTGTTTTTATATGGACAAAATTGATATATAAGTTTGTATAACTAGATATAATCAGTTTTGTCTAATTATATATGAAAAATTTTTTACCGGGTATATATTTATATTTATTTTATTACAAAATTAAAAGTTTATAATGTAAGAAGTACAAGTTTTAAGGTGAAAACTTAAATATTAGCTGGCTACAAGTATCCACCATATTAGTTTTCCACCAATATTACGCATGCGCGACCGCCATATTACATGGTTTTCGGGGACACATTTTATGTACAAAATCAATGGGAGTTAGCATCTAGTTATAGTATAGATATCTATGGCCTAAGGGTGGGGTGCCATGGAGCGTATTACGATACGCGCGTATCGGGCCTATTGAAAATCTGACCAATCGCAGACGTAACTTTCCCGTATCACAAACAGCGGAACGTCTGCGATTGGTCAGATTTTCAATACGCCCGATACGTGCGTATCGTAATACGCTCCATGGGACCCCACCCTAAGCCCAATTATAAAGTTGGCGATTTTTGGCGACTTGAGTGACATCTAGTGGCGATTTGATGTTCGAAATATCTGGCAACCCTGCGCGTGAGGTTTCCAATATCAATTCGGAGTTTGCCTGTCACTCCAGCCGACCCTTAAAATCTCATTGTAGACGCCGCTTTAAAACTCATTAACCAGTTACTACATGCTATTCTATATCGCTTCTCGCCCCCTGTCCTCTCCATATTCTCATTTATACACATATATATTGCTATCTTCTTTTTTTTTAAATGCGTCCTATCCTCGTATTTTTACGAATCGTAGAAGTCGGATAGGGGTGATTTAAAAACTTGAACTTTTGTTTTTTCGAAAAGATCTTGACGTACACTATTAAATACTATTTATATATCAAATACTATTTGCGCGTGCGTGTATGTGTGTGTAGATATGACAGCTACCGAGCTATCGTAATGGTTCCGATAACGTGGGCGTATATGTGAGATATATATATATATATATATATATATATATGTGTGTGTGTGTGTGTGTGGTGCGTGATATTTTGTGTTTTCTCTCGATTGAATCGCGATTACCGGCTCGTGTGATCCTTTTTCAAAATTTCGTCTTTCCAGATACAGCCGTTTTACTTACGATTTTTTCATATCATCGTAGTCGGTCTTTCTTTTTTTTTTCTTTTTTTTTACTTTGGTATCCATGCGTAAATCGTGTATTAATACATGCAACGGACACTGCATCATGCAATAATATTGTTATTCAAGCGCTCTCGATGTAAAATTCTTTTTAACTATGGGTAAGTTTGTGATAACTGTGAGCTGTTTCGTGAAGGATAGTTATGTACGTATGTTTTTGTAGAGGATTCTATGGAAGCACAAAAGTGGCAGCAACATCTGTCCCTGCTACGAGAACAATATGTCAATTTGTACAATTCAAATATAGAACTGCAAAAGGAATATGCTATTGCTACAGCTGAGAAGCAAGAGAGTGGATTTGTTAGTAGGCTTCTGGCAACTATAGCATCTTTATATTGTCAACATCGTTACAGGTATCTTACATATAACTTGAAACTTTGTGTTTTTATGAAGAATTATATAACATTTGTAATAAAAAAATGTTATCTTAAAGATATATCTTTCAGTGATATAAATATAAAATTGATTGATCAAGAAATACCAGCACATAAATTTGTATTGTCTGCCAGGACTGATTTTTTTAGTGATGCAGCTCTTGTTGAAAAATCTGTTTTAGGTAATATATTATCTGTTTATTTTTTTCATATTTATGATTATTAATATATTATTATATGTTTATTGTATAATTGTTTGTAGATTGGAGCAATTTAAATAGTACTGTAGCATTAGTGTTGTTAAAATGGATTTATACAGGCAAGGTATCTCAAGAACATTTAACGTTGGATTTAATGAAAGCAGCAGCTGGTTTTCAATTGTCAGAAATGGTAGATCAATGTGAAAGATATCTGATTGGGACAGTGGGATTGAAGGATTGTGTGGAATTATATGCAGCGGCTGAGGAATTGGGTGCTTTAAAGTTAAAGGAGCATTGCAGTTCTTTAATTTCAGCACATTGGGTAAAATTACAATATTTCAACTGTAATAATAACATTATATATGTGTTATATATATCTGAAATAATCAGAAATATTTATATAACTTATAGGAAGATTTAACAGGCGAAGATTTCAAAGAGATGCCAGGTTCTCTGCTATATAAATTATTACAAACTAAGAGTAAATATCCTTTACATGCAGCAGTACGTTTGATGCGCGAAGACGTTGTGTTTCTATACTTAGTGGAAAATAACGCCGAGGTGAGTTTTTTTCCTCTTTATAATATGATAAGAAGTTTCTTTTTATAATAAAATTAAGAAGTCTAACATGATGTAATATGCATTGAAATAAATTTTACTAAATTAATTAAAATTAAATTTATTATAATACAGACAATTTTATATATATATATATATATATATATATATATATATATATATATATGTATATATGTATATGTATATACATATATAGAATATATTTCATACAATATATTAATATAATATAAAAATATTGTACTGTTAATACATACAGGGACTTAACATATATGGAACTATATTATGATCTGTTTATTATATTTTTTTAAATATCTTAATATATATTATCAATTTATATCTTCACAGTTCACAAGTTTGAATGTTAAGTACTTGTATGACCAAAGTATACCTTTGTCATAAACATTAGATTATAAATAATAGCTTTTCAACATGTTCAGTTTATTTTTTCATTTGCTTAAAAATATTAGTCACAGTATTTTTTGCTAGTAAAAGAACGCAAATTATTTGAGTTACTCAATTAATTTTTTACATTATAAATTATTTGTTAATAAATGTAATTATTGAGGCTCAGACAGAAGAAGGAATTGTATGATTAAACATGTTTAAATAATTCAAAATAAACTATCACTATTGAAATTCAGACAAGAACAAAGCTAATAATTGCAAGTATTTGATTACTTGAAAATTTCAAATATTAATAGAGGTAATGATTAACTCCAATCTAATAAATTTAATCTAATAAATCAATCTAGTAAATCAACAATTACAATTGATCACTCCATATAGATTCCTGGCTCCTTATTAATATTATATTAAATTATGACACCAAAAACAAACATAAATTTTTTATTGTAAAAGATTTTTCATATTATTATTTGCACTTAATAATATAGATTAGTAGAATATATTCAAGACAATTTTTTTATTTATTTGTGGATTAATAAATAGCTAGTAAATTTTGATTAGTTATAACTCTGTGCTATCAAATATATTATTGAAGTTGTGATAATGAAAGTATGAAAAAAACATCAATTTTGGTATCTCATAAGAAAACAATTTACATGATTTCTTCTAATAATTCAATGTAACTATAAATGAGAGAGCAGGAGCTTTAAAAAGTTTGATGAAATTACTTATAACAAGGCACAATAGATTCAATCTATTATTACATAGCTTCTCTGTTTTCCAAAGTTACATAGTATATATAATAATGATTCTAATTTCATTAATAATTTCAGACAAATTTATATTTATATAAATATTAAATATATTGTCTACGATAAGTTTTTGTATATTTATGTACTTAAATATATTAATATATTTTATAAATAGAAGCATTTTAGATCATTTAATTTAGAAAAATTATTATCTATAAGATAATTCAAAATTGACTAGCAGGATTTTTTATTATTTCTTTATGTGAAATATCGATCATTTTACTGTTCTAACTCATAGAAATAGAGAATCATACAATTAAAATTGTTTAGCAATTCTTTAAAATAAATTAGCTATTTCTAGCTATTCATATTGGACATCAATATTTTTGTATTATATGTTGATATTTGCAATTTGTTGTAACGCAAAAAATCTATTTGCATTCTCATAATTATCAGAAATTATCTATCTTATGCTTTGAACACTTTCTTTTAAGTAATACATTGTGTGCTATTAATTGAAAAATTTTACATCAATTTTGCAATCAGCAGTGCTAAAATTGTCCCATATATTTTGTTAAACATTCCAATTTGTGAGGATGAATTACACAAATGAAAACTACAAAAACAATATTCAGGTGGACCAGTCGGTGCTCCTCTATTTTCACCTATAAAGCAACCTTCGTCATAAGCAGTCGTTATAATCTCTTCTTTTTTATCCCATTGCTTATCAACATCATTGTAAACATGAGAAGTATATTTTTGTGGTGCACAATCCCTCTGAACAGTGGTTATTACAGATGCTAAAAGAAAATTTTCAAATAAAGTTACATTATTCAATAGTTGCCCTATCGATATTGTCAGCTTACTTTTAGATTTATATTGAACAGTTCTCTTCATACAAAGTGTTGAAGAAGGACAAAATGTCTGAAATTTGGCACTTTCATCGAAGTGGGAACAAAGCAGATCTATATCTTCTTCTGGTGTTGTCAGTGTCATGAGACATTTAAAACATGAAATGCCTTCTGTCTGTGCTTGTGAAATATCTATAAATTTTATATTATATTAATCTTTAAGTTTTATTCATTTCTCTCTGATTATAATAAGATATAAAATAGACACTCTTACATGATAAAATACTGATATATATCATAATCAGATTTGGCTTGAAATTGTACATTTTATTCACAATATTATTTGTAGTCCTCATCAAGAAATTATTTAAATCAATAATGAGATATTTGTGTAATTAATTTATTCTAGTAATAAAATCTAAAACATTTCAAGATTAAAAATTGTTTTTTAATATTTATTTTATCTATATAGTAGTTTGCTTATAAATCATTTTTATTATCAGATATTTCATATAAATAATTAAATTTATATCTTATATAAGACATTTTTTATTGTTAAGATAATTATAAAAATAACCACTTTTTATTTTTGATAGATACCTCTCTTTATTTATTTATTAATAACTCTCCGATTTCACTATGAAAGTCTTATCTATTTCTATGCCAAGTTTCTAAATCATAATTTTCTGGTCTTATTATTTTCTTAATTGGCGTATCAACCTCGTCGATACTCTACATATATGTATATATCTTCTGTTATCAAATAGCAACACACGATCATGGTACTTGTATGATACACCTATCACAGTATTACAACGTTTGCACACGTCATGTAATGCATTGTAACGATTTATTTTGCGTTACACGCACGATATGCTCGTTGCCGTCGAATCTTTTCTCCGCCTTTCTCGCGTAGAAACGCATAGAGAACGACTGGTCGACGACTGATTACAGTCGGTCGAATGTATCGCTGGCCACGTCATCTGCCTAGATGATTCTTTAATACTCCTGCGTCCTCCTCCATGTATATCAGAAAATAATCTCCATACATTTCCTCTACAAGCGCTTTTTCATACCGAACCGATGCTGCTCGTGCCATTCCTGTGATTCGATACCATACTACGACTGTCGCTTGCACGCATACACGCATACAAGCGCACGCATTGCGGTCATTGTGCACGTGATAGTCAGTGGTTCTCAAATCTCTCAATTTTTTTTAATCTGTTAAAAAAAAGAAATATCTTATATTTTTTATTATTTTTATATTATTTGTACTATATATATTATATATATATATATATATATATATATATATATATATATATATATATATATATAATACACTTTATAATATATATTTCTTTACAATAAATGCACACAATACTTATAAGTTTTAAATTAATATTTTTTTAATAGAAATATTTTATTATAGAATAGATATATAAGGATCAATTGCAAAATCATATAGCGAGCAAAATTGCCTATCTTTCTTTCTCCTTAACACTGACATGAATCTGAATAATTAACTGAATAATTTTCATTTTTTTTTACATTATTTCTTATACAGTTGGCTATATATAATTTTTTGCCGAGTAGCTCTTCCTAAATCTAATAACTATTTTATAAAGTCCAAAATATTCAAAAAATTACCTTTATTATTATTATCATTTATCATAAATATAAATTATTATTTTTTTTAAATTCTTTAAAAATTCTTAATATTTTAATCATCTTCAAGTATGTATTTAATATCTTTTAGTAACATGTGATTGTTTATACAGCTTCCAAAGGCAGTTAATGCTGTAGATCACAAAGGAGAAACAGCTCTAGAAGTTGCTCTGAAAAGTCGTCAGCCATCTCTAGCTCGCACTTTGGTTGACCATGGAGCAGATCTGAGTGCAAAAGATGCTAGGGGTCTGTCTCTCCTTCATGCAGCAATTTTAAAAGGAGACTCTTATTCGTCTGAATTTATAATTGAACAACTGGAAAACAATAGCAATGTGCAGAAGTTATGTGAACCTCTAAATATTATTGAGGGTGCAAAAAATACATCCGATCTTAAACAACTGGAAGGCTGTACTGCTTTACATTTAGTAGCAAAGCATAATACAGAAAGTATGTTAGCAGTTGGATCAAGATTACTTCAAGCAGGAATTGATCCAAATTTACAAGACCATAGAGGATGGTAAATATAATATTCCTTGGATTTAAAGTTTCAAGACTTACAATTACACTTTGAATAATGTAAAGGCTAAACTAAGTTATTTATGAAATTTGAAATAGAAGTTATAGTCTCTATGTAATTTAATATTAAATATTATAATTTTGATATATTTGTTTATATTTATAGGACTGCACTTCATAGCTGTATCTCGGAAAGAAACGATATGCTATTTAATTTGTTACTCGAGGCAAAAGGTATAGATATAGATGAAACCACAAACGAAGATGATACACCATTGTGTTTCGCAATGAAGACGGATCCCTTCAACGAATACTTTGCGTCTAAATTGTTAACTAAAGGCGCTATACCAAATCCGATCTATAACATCACCGGAGATACATTACTTCATATCTTGACACGAGAATGCAGAGAAGAGGCGGCGCTATTTTTAGTGGATTATTGCAAAAATAACTTAACGAAAACTAACAACGAAGGTTTCACGATATTACATGAAGCATGCAAAGTTGGCTTAAAAGATCTATCTCGAGCTTTATTAAAAAACGGATTACCAACTGATGTCGTCACTTTTTCTACCGGTGATACGCCAATTCATTTCGCCATTTCGAATCTATATACAGACATAGTCATTGAATTATTAGATACTTCTAATTTTAATTCGCAATTAACTATTAAAAATAATGCGAACGAAACGCCTCTGAGCTTGGCTATAAAAGCACCATTCAAAAAAGGCAAAGATATTGTACTAGCTTTAATAAAAGCTGGAGCTGATGTGAATGAACGTAACAAGGAAGGCCTGACATTGTTGCATCAGGCAATATTAAAAGAAGATTCAGCTACTGCTATATTTCTGCTAGAAAATGGCGCTGACATGAATGCAAAGTGAGTTTATTAAAATTATAAGAATCTATATATTATAATTGCGAGGTCAATATTAATAAATTCGTATTTCAATATGCAGAACAACTAATGGAGATACACCGCTACAACTGTGTGTACATTGTAGACTGGGCGAAGTGGTGGAAGCTCTTTGTAGACGAGGTGTAGACACTTCAATAGGATGTCCATTATGGGACGCTTTAGACTCTTTTCAGGAAGATACTGCGTCAATTTTAGTTAAATACGGAGCGGATACAGATTGTTGGAGTCATGGTCCCGATGGTTGTCAGCAAACGCTGCTACACAGAGCGATCGATGATAACAAAGAGGATATCGCACAGTTTCTGATCAGAAGGTACTTAATGTGTGCATTTTTTATTCAAGGAAAATAAAAAATTAACAATCATAGATTTGTCAGAAATAAGAAAAATTATATTAAAAAATTGCTATTTTAATTTTTAATCATAATTTATATCACTATAATAGATATGATTATGATTTAAGATATTGCCAATATTGCATTATTTTGTTTCTTTTTGAAATCACAATTTATATCGCAGCGGATGCGATTTGAATGCTCCGAGACGACACGGTCCAAACGGTGCCGGTGGAGATGAAGCAAAAGACGAATGTACGCCATTACATTTGTGTTGTCAATGGGGACTGGAGCAAGTTGTTCAAACGCTGATCGAACACGGAGCCGACGTAAACGCTCAAGACGCAGAGGGAAAGACTCCTGTACATGTAGCGATACAGAATCAGCATTCGCAGATAATATCTCTTTTGCTGTGTCACCCGAATATAGATCTGAACAAGAGAGATAAGAGAGGGCTTACGCCATTCGCGACCGCCCTAACAGTCCGTAATAACAAAGCCGCGCAAGCGATATTAGAGAGATTACCTAAAGCGGCCGAACAATACGACAATAAGGGCAGAAACTTCTTGCATACTGCCATACAGAAGGGTGACATGGAGAGCATTCTGTTTTTATTATCGATACAAGTACTTGAGTTTAATTTACATAAATTGTAATGCAATGGGATGTAAAGAATTGTAATTATTACAGTAGTACTATTTCTTTTATCATAGGTAGATGTAAATTCGAGAATACATGATGTTACACAAACACCTCCATTGCATCTAGCCGCTATGTCAGGAAACGAGATGTTAGTGCGAAGTTTAATACTAGCAGGTGCTCGTGTTAATGATACTGATGCAAACAGAAACACCGCGCTGCATGTGGCGGCTAAAGCAGGACATGCCACTGTTGTCTCCGCGCTATTGCAAGTAAGACAAATTATTCAATGCAAAGAATCTGAAACTGAAAGTGTATCTAATTTAATTGCATTTAAGATATCCTATTAAATTATCGATCATTTGTTGTATAGAACAATATTAATTTTGACGCGGTGAATGCAGACGGCGATAACGCGTTGCATGTAGCTGTAAGAGAAGGTCATGTATCAGTAGTACGGACGTTATTGACCGAATGTACGCTGGACGCGGAAGCTGTGAACCTCAAGGGCCGTAATCCTTTACATGAGCTAGCCAGATGCGCGAGAGATAATGCTGCAACGATATGTGATCTATTTTTAGAATGCATGTCGCAATATCCAGTCAATAACGCAGGTACAGAATTTTTTGTTTCTTAAAAAGACTAAAATTCTGGAAAAAAAACATTGCAATTTCTTTTCATGAATGCATATATTACATAAGACGTATATGTCCTACAAAGTTTTTATTTCAGACTTAGATGGAAACACACCATTGTTGATTGCATATATGAAGGGTAATGGCAATCTTTGTAGAACATTAGTAAAATCTGGTGCATGCTTAGGTTCAATGAATAAAGATGGAATCACAATTTTTAATTATCAAGTAGCGACGAAACAATTATTATATAGATTGTTAGACTCTTTAACGCAAGAAGCACCATGGTCTGATAAAGATTGCTGTTTAGAATGTGGAACGAAATTTTCCCTCACAATGCGCAAGCATCATTGGTATGAATAATTTCTATTCCAATGACAGTAATTGAATATATCAATCTTAAATTGACACACTTTTCATTGCATTTTTTTCTTTTTTCAGCCGCCACTGTGGACGAATTTTATGTAGTAAGTGTTCAGGTCAAGATGTGCCGATTTTGAAATTTGGTTTAAACAAGCCAGTACGCGTATGCAACATATGTTTTGATGTATTGCTGGGTACTGGGTCTCTTCAACCTTCATAGTTAAGAATTTATATATAAAAATTAATAGATCATTCCGATGGTTTTTATATGAAAGAGAAAAGCAGATGTATATGAACTGAATCGAAAGTATGTGCATAATTGTATGTGTATCATTGATATTTTATGTATCCATTGTATACACATGTTCACATTAAGATTTGTTAAATTAACTCATAGAATTGAAATACAGATAATGAAGAGACTACACATTGATGTAATTTTTATCTCTAATAAGTTAATTTTTTATTGCTAGTATTTGAATATATATACAATGTCTGAGAAATTAAGCTTTAACATTGCGAATAACCATTGGCTTTTTATAGGAATACCATATAATTACTTAAGCTTACTAAATAAAGTCTTTGCGACGCAATGATCTACACATTGCACATAATCAATAAGTTCCTCTAGACAAGTTTCTTCTGTATTGGATCTTGAATTAACACGATCATTGCATGTAGTCAATTTCTGTTGTAAATTGCTGCATTTTTCTTCTTGAGAACATTGCTCCTATGGTAAGAAAAATTGTTAGAATTAAAATAATCATATACAAAGTAATGCTTAAATTAATTCCTAATTTATTAATAATGATAAAATTATTAGTAATAACTATAATAACTATTTATAATAATTCGAATTTATTGGTTAATATGACTTATATTTTATATTCTTTTACATATAAAAATATAGTATAAAAATACAAATATATATAGAGAAAAATTTATATATATATATATAAATTTTTATATGGATGTTCTTTGGACATCTTTCGGACAAGTGTACTGTTAGGGTATTAATTCCGATTAACTTATCAAATAATACTCATAATATATGTGTGTGTGTGTGTGTGTGTGTATTGATATATATGTATCCTAACAGCACACATGTTCAAAAAATTTCTAGAGAACATCCAGAGGATATCTGGATGTTCTTTGGACATCTTTCAGACATGTGTACTGTTAGGGATTAATTCCGATTAACTTATCAAATAATATTCATGGTATTTCGTGAATACAGATAGAATAATTTATTATTTATTTAATACAGAAAAGAAAAAAAATGAATTGTATAATTAGATTTTATTTACTAGACAATCTTGTCAAATTGATCAAACTTTAGTTGGTGATCCTACTAGTGGAACTTACAATTAAATTTAATGATTTCCTTACTTCGAAAAACAATGTGTGTGTATATTTGCATCCCCTTTCAAAAACAATATTATATAATGATTATATCACTTACACGAAGTACTTTTTGCGGATCTACCAATTCTTCTTCTCCTTCATCGGCCTTCACTATCGGCAGATAACGTTTGAAAAAATCTATGATCGGCATTTCTTTAATTTCGAAGAATTTCAGTATTTGAGACCGATTAACTTATTCTTCCGCAAAAGCTCCAAGATAACTACCAATAATAACCATAAAATCTAAAATTTCATAGAGAATGATCACATTGCAATTTATCCGAATGAGTCGATTGGATGCCTCCTATGTTACGTTGACCAATCAAAATAAAGAAACTGCTCCTTTTGATCTGATTGATAAATTAAACATTAAGGCCGGTATTCATAGGCCCAGTTTCACAACTCGAGTTAACCCGAGTTTAATACGTTAAACTGGGTCCTGATTGGTCCATTCGCCACTTAGGCCGGTATTCATAGTCCGATCTTATATTTGAGATCGTCTTAAGTTCGAGCTTGAAATGCTACGCAGCCATTTGATTGGTTGAATGAGGTCTTAAGTCAACCTCGGACCAAACTTAAGACAATCTTAAATATAAGATCGGACTATGAATACCGGCCTATGGGTCGGCTGGAGAGACGGTGGAGACCTCCTGCGGAGAGTCGGGAACTGTCAATTCGCAAAAGCGTTATTTTAGCCAAAATACAGAGAGAATTGTATTAAAATTATGATATTTGTAATCAGACCTCAAGCAGGTCGCTACAGAGCGATTTTTTAAATAAAAAGTCAAAATAAAATTGCTAATAAGTGGCAGATGCGCGCCTAGTAGCGGGTCAGGTGCAGCTAGGTACGAGAGTTCGCGTATTTTATTTATTATAAATTTTTAAGAGCCAAAATGCAAAATCTGGCTCTGTAGCGCCCGACTTCATTCTATAAGGAATATATTGAAAAAAAAATTCAAGGAAAAATATAACTTTTTCAAGGAGAAATAACGCTTTAGCGGATATTACTAGATTTATATCTAAAGTCCCTTGCACAATGCTAGGCAACAGGCAATAAGAACAGAAATAATATCTATTCTCTGCTCCTATTGGCGAATATTTTCTGTTCCGCGTATTTATTGGTGAATAGTTTCTATTCCTTATCTCTATTGCCTGTTGCCTAGCATTGTGCAAGGGGCTTTACGCACATATGGGGAAATTTCCGTGGTAACATACTGGCGGCTTGACCACAGATATCTGTACTATAACTAGATCGCTAACTCCCATTGATTTTGTACATAAAATATGTCCCCGAAAACCATGTAATATGGCGGTCGCGCATGCATAATATTGGTGGAAAACTAATATGGTGGACACTTGTAGCCAGCTAATATTTAAGTTTTCACCTTAAAACTTGTACTTTTTACATTATAAACTTTTAATTTTGTAATAAAATAAATATAAATATATATATAAATATATATATATAAATATATATATATATAAATGTTATATACATATATTTTTAATCTTTATATATTTTTAATCTTCTATATATATTTTTAATCTTGATTTTAATTATATCATATATCTTTTAAATATATTTTGATATATTTTATCTTTAAAGGCTGTAATAAATTTTAATTAAAAATGAAGAACATTATATATTATTTAAAAATAACTTATATTCAACTGTAAATTTATACACAAATTACACTTATGTACATTGTACATAACATCAACCAATCACAAACGTGACTGCTGTCCACCAACGTTACGCATGCGTGAGAATTTAGTACATAAATTTCGTGGACATGTATTTGACGCAAGTTAGCGGTCTAGTATATAGTATAGATGTCTGTGGGCTTGACAAGGAGAAATTATTGCTCTGTCTTTATAAAAGACTAAAAATATAGTAATTATCATTTTAATTTCTATCACTTTAATTTCTGATATCTGATACAAGCAGATGAGAGTCAGAATATTAAACTGATTGGAATCAATATGATAAATAGAAAATTATTCATGTACTGCTTATTTGAGGCATAAAGCAAGAATTTAATTCTAAATAAATTACATCTCCAGTTTTACAAGTTACATTTACTTTTATCATTTACTTTATTATTAATTTAATTAAATTAAATTAGTCCTTCGCTATATGAGATATAACTACGATATAACATATCCCTAACAGCACATGATATCATTCGAATATTCTATACTCATACTGTAAATATACGTTACAGATGTAATATACTGAGAATAATCTCATAACATCTCTTGTATATTATTTTTCATATATTCTCAGAATATACTTTGCATATCTCGTATTAATATATTCTTTCTCGTATATTTTCAGGATATTCTATAATATTGCATATGTTTCCTCATTTTGCCGCTACGCGCGCCACTAAACTCGTACTTAATTTTCGGTGAAATGGATATAAAGGACTAACTTGAGTTCCAAAGTTTCTTCTTTTTTCTTTTTAGTCAGTTTAATTTATAATAAACTGACTTAATTTAAAATTCTTTACTTGATTAGTAGTTTAGTTCTGGATTCCTTGTTGGGATTCAGAATACTAAAAAGATTATTTAAAATTAAAATGAGAAATAGTGTGTCCGTTTACTGCATTTATTAAAAGTATTTCTATCACATATATGAATTATATTACAAGATATTCTCAGTATTTACTATTAACCAAAATAGGCGGACATTAGGGCATTCTTAATATATACTTAGTATATCATAGTATGTATCTCGAATGTTCTGAGAATATATGCATTATACTTTTGCGATATTCTTCGAATATTCTCAGTATCTACATGTGCTGTTAGGGATATTACATTAACATATATTACGATATAACATATGACATATATGTCATTTTAGAAGAAAATTGTAATTAACTTGCCGATAATATTCTTATTTAGCACTTGTAATAATCAATTTTGTTGTATTATATAATATTAATAAAAGTAAGCGCAAATCTTGTGCAGTTTCTGCTGTCAATTTGCCATCAGGTTGCATGCGCAGATTCTGCTCGGTTTCTGCTGGCAATCTAACATCAAATTGCATCGCGCAGATCCTGCTCGGTTTCTGCCGACAGTTTGTTGACAGGTTATGTTTTACAGACTCTGTCACCAAAACAAAAGCTTAATGCGGACACAGATGGCTATGGTTCTGGTGTGGGATTCTGATCGAATTTGCTGCCAATCTGCTGCCAACCTGCTAACATTTTGCTTACTGGGTGTAATGTCTGTGTTGGTACAAATACCAATATATTGTGTACACAGATGACTATTGAAAGATAATGGCAGATAAGAATTGACAAGAATCGGCTATTATCCTTGTTCCTACTAGTAACCATAATCATAGTTTTATAAACCAATAATGATATTTTTTCAATTATATCGATATATAAACATATAATTATATATATACTGGTACATAAATATTAGTAATATAAAATATAAATATTAGTAAATGAGTAACATGTAATGGCGTAAAGCGAAGTGTTCAGTCTAACACCCTGTAAACTCAAGTTCAAGTCTGTGCACGTTAGCAATTTTTAATTATATATTTTATTTAAAAAAATATATTTTTTTTTATAAATCTAAGAATAATTTTGAAAAACATTGAAAATATTTTTACTTATTTATAATTGCATATATGTATAAGATATAAATAATAGTTATATAATTATAAATAACAGTTTAATCGGCATATAATTATTTTTCATAATAATACATTTGAATATATGAAATATATAAAAAAATATATAAAATATATTAAAAGGTATTCTCTCTGGAAAAACCATAAATTTAAAAAGAATATTTATAATATTAATATCTTTCTTTTTTACAATTGCTATTAATTTATTACCTTAAAAAGATACATTTTAATATAATTCAAAAAATAAAAAGTTTTATATATATATATATATATATATATATATAAGTAAAAATACTTTCGATGTTTTAAAAATTATTCTTAAATTTACAAAAAATGTAATATTTTTTAAATGAAACATTACACAAAAAAACTGCTAACGTGCATGGATTCCCCTGGCAAAAATGAGACGTTTGTTTGGCGTTTACATGAACGTTTGTGGAAGTTCGTCGAGAGTTTAAAAATGATTAGTAAAGAGCTTGTAGAACAAAAATTGCAACACTGCAGCGTTTAAAAGACGTTTGTACGTTATAGCGTAAACGTAAACGTTTAAAAAGTCTGAGTAAACTCTGTACACGAAGATGTATCAATGTTTACTGAACGTACTCTGAAAAATGTTACCTCAGCATTGCAAAACATTCATGTAACATTATATAAAGAGTTTGTAGAACAAAAATTGCAACACTGCAGCGTTTGATAAGCATTCAAAACCCAACAGCGTTATGTAAGTGCTCTTACAAAGTTTGAAAAGCATATAAACTCTCAGAAAACCCTCACTCAACGGTTGTTAACGCTTTATAAAGTTTCTTATTTTCGCCAGGGTCGAACTTGAGTCTACAGGATGATAGACTGAACATCTTGCACCTCACCATTATACGTGTTACTCACTTGCGATTTTATATTACTAATATTTTTATGTACCAGTATATATGTTTATATATCGATATAATTGAAAAAATATCATTATTGATTTATAAAACTATGGTTACGGTTGCTAAAAAATAATATCAAATAAAGATTGACATCACGCTACCTCTCTATACCATTAGCATGATGTACGAAGTATCGATAATATGAGAAAGCAATGAATTGCGAAGTCTAATAGACACTCGTATCTTACATATTATATATTTGTTCACCCTATTATCTATAATTCTACTGTTATTATTCATCAACATATAATATCTAATCGCATATATAATTTTAACTATAATTTAAACATACAGGGTGACCCATTTTAACTTAGGCAGCCAAATAACTCGAAAAATAAGCAAGATAGAGAAAAATGTTTTAGACAAAAGTTGTATGGTTTCGAGGGGGCCATAAGATGGTATCATTGGTTTGACCTTGAAGAGTCATTTGAAGGTCACGTGAAGGTCACTTCAATTTTTTTAAATGGAACATCCTATATATTTTTGTACATTCTTGTAGCTCATCTCGAGAGCTTTCCAAAACACTATAATTAAGTACATTTTCGTTAAGTACTTTTTGAGTTATGAGGCTTGAAATAATTTCTTAATTTTACATAAACCGTAAAATATCTTGTAAAATATTCATTTTTCGATTACCTTACCTTAATAGTTTTATGTACAAAATAATGAGAGGAATCAATTGGTGTAAAGAAAACACATAGTTGTTTCGAAGAAAAAATATGTAATTTGCAATTAACAATTCCATATTTTTTCTTAAAAACAACTATGTGTTTTCTTTACACCAATTGATTCCTCTCATTATTTTGTACATAAAAGTATTAAGGTAAGATAATCGAAAAATGAATATTTTACAAGATATTTTACGGTTTATGTAAAATTAAGAAATTATTTCAAGCATCATAACTCAAAAAGTACTTAACGGAAAGGTACTTAATTATAGTGTTTTGGAAAGCTCTCGAAATAAGCTACAAGAATGTACAAAAATATATAGGGTATTCCATTTAAAAAAATTGAAGTGACCTTCACGTGACCTTCAAATGACTCTTCAAGGTCAAACCAATGATACCATCTTATGGCCCCCTCGAAACCATACAACTTTTGTCTAAAACATTTTTCTCTATCTTGCTTATTTTTCGAGTTATTTGGCTGCCTAAGTTAAAATGGGTCACCCTGTATATATACACATATGTATATATGCAAATATAAAATTTACAAAAAGTGGGCGCCCGTTAGTCTTGTTACATTACTGCTTTCTGCCACGAAAGGCCAGAAAGCATTTTCAGGCCATATCTCGGCTGTAAAACGATATGCTAGAGGAACAAGGATAGCATGATTGTCGATCCTTTTCTCTCTTTCTTCTCTGTGGTGCGTCCGCGCGAGCAATGCAATGGTGTTTGTACGTATACGGACATACACCTCTACATAGAGACCGAAAATTTATTTCTCAGATTGGTAACCCTGAAACCAGAGTTTCGCTTTGTCACCGCGTGAGGTCTCCAATATCAATTCGGAGTTTGCCCGTCACTCCAGCCGACCCTTAAGGGTCGTCTACAATGGTCGTAGCATAAGGTTGTAAGGCCGTAGTCGTAAGAAATTGACCAATCCCAGTTGAAGTTCAAGAGAATAATCAACTGTAGTCTAGTTTCAATCGAAGCGTTAATTCGCATCTAGTGCGGCGTAGAATCAAATTTAAGGGTGCAGTCCCATGGAGCGTATCGCGGATTACGCGTATTGAAAATCTGACCAATCGCAGACGTTCCGCTGTTTTTGATACGCGAAAGTTTCGTTCCTACGGTCCCATGGAGCGGAATTCGCGTAAGCGGAACAGTGGTTCGCCAATCACAAGACTGTTCAGTTGAAGGAAATAACGAAAATCGTTTCGTGATTGGCTATCCGCCTGATCCGCTTACGCTAATTCCGCTCCATGGGACCATAGAAACGAAACTTTCACGAATCAAAAACAGCGGAACGTCTGCGATTGGTCAGATTTTCAATACGCGCAATCCGCGATATGTGCGATACTCCATGGGACTGCACTCTAAGTCGATGGAAACGCGACTAACCGTACTCATTTCACTCCCGCGTCGCTCTACAAGGGTCTAGTTTCCACCGAAGTCTTCAATCCGATTCTGCTTCGGTGCGCATCGGATTTAATATACTGGTCTAGTTTCCACCGAAGCGTTAATTCGCATCTAGTGTGACGTAGAATCAAATTTAAGTCGATGGAAACGCGACTAACCGTACTCATTTCACTCCCGCTCACAGACATCTATACTATATACTAGACCGCTAACTTGCGTCAAATACATGTCCACGAAATTTATGTACTAAATTCTCACGCATGCGTAACGTTGGTGGACAGCAGTCACGTTTGTGATTGGTTGATGTTATGTACAATGTACATAAGTATATAATTTGTGTATAAACTTACAGTTGAATATAAGTTATTTTTAAATAATATATAATGTTCTTCGTTTTTAATTAAAATTTATTACAGCCTTTAAAGATAAAATATATCAAAATATATTTAAAAGATATATGATATAATTAAAATCAAGATTAAAAATATATATAGAAGATTAAAAATATATAAAGATTAAAAATATATGTATATAACATTTATATATATATTTATATTTATTTTATTACAAAATTAAAAGTTTATAATGTAAAAAGTACAAGATTTAAGGTGAAAACTTAAATATTAGCTGGCTACAAGTGTTCACCATATTAGTTTTCCACCAATATTACGCATGCACGACCGCCATATTACATGGTTTTCGGGGACACATTTTATGTACAAAATCAATGGGAGTTAGCGATTTAGTTATAGTATAGATATCTGTGGTCCTGTCACATGGCAGTCGGAATTTCGGAAAACGGAATCTCGGAAAAGTACTAGAATACTAGTACTAGGATCAACCAATCAGAATTATTTGGAGAAATTTTAACTTAACGTTTAATGAAAATTAACCGGGATTGAATTTTTATCTTTATAAGAAGAATTTTATTGTTAATAAATAATTGTTCGGTAAGTATTTATTAATATACATATAAATATTTAATTAAAATATTTTATCACATAAAATGTTATCATATTGTCAAGAATAAAAGTTGCGTGTTTGTCGGTCCGGTTTTTTTGTGGCTGCGCTCCCCATGGACTAATATTTCGAAGCATTTCGGAAATTAGTAAAAATAGAAAAATTTATTTTGATAGTTTTCCGACAAAAAAAATAATTAATACAATAGAAAAATATATAAAAAAAAGTGACATTTGTATGTATTGTTTATTATAACAGAAAATAATAAAGAAATTTTCTAAATTGAAAAATAATTTGAGGTTAGAATAGCATTCCGTTTTCCGTAAAAATCACTCCATGGGGAGCGAGGCTATCGAAAAACCGACATTCAAACTTTACTAGATAATTCTGATTGGTTGATCACCACTCTTTCCGAGATTCTGTTTTCCGAAATTCCTTCTTCTTCTTTCTCTGTTGTGGCACTGGGCAATATTATTTTTCGCCCATGCTGCCAGATATCTTCGTTATTTTCGAAATTAAGTTGGTTCAACCAGCGTTTGAGTGGTCCAATTATATATGCACTTCAGTCTTGTGAAGGAAGGATAAAAGAGGATTTATTATCTTGACAATAGGATCTTTTAGGATTTCAAAAATGTCATAAGGGGGAGGCGCGCCCAGGGCTTTCCCGAGCGAGCTCATCAGTTGCGTCCGGTGATTCCTCAACAGTGGACAGGACCACAATATGTGCTGAATATCTTGTCTGGGATAGCCACAAAAACAGTCCGGTCGCCTGACAATGCCACACCTATGAAGGCTGTAATTCGAATTATAATGGTTAGATCGGATTCTACAAACAGTTACTATTTCAATGCGAGTAAGATTAAGTCTATCGAACCAAGGACGCTTCGCGAAGGCCGGGTAAAGGCCAAAATACTGCGCGCCGCGAAGTTCTGATTGCGCACGCAAGTATCTCTCAACCGTAGTGTGATATTTTTTCCGAGCAATAGAGTAAAAGTCAGTGTGGGGAGGGAGATAGTCAATCGTTTCATCGTTTTGAGCAGTCTCCCCCGCCAGGAAATCCGCCGTTTCATTACCAAGAATCCCCACATAGGAAGAAACCCAGACTAGGGTGATGTCAAGACTCTGCAAAAAGGCTGATCTCAGCTTGTTCTTCAATACAAATATTAAGTATGGAAGATCTCTGTTCAACGATTCGTTGGACACAGTTTCCACTACGCTGCGGGAATCAGTAAATATTGAGGACCTTTTGATGTCCTTTTCCAAGATGCAAATAATGGCGATGCATTCGGCCGAAAAAACAGAAAAGCAACCATCAAGCCTCTGAATAGGAATGTCAGGGGAAAAATAAGCAGCGCCTAAATGCGGGAATGAATCAGTCTTAGATGCATCTGTAAAAAAGGTACTTCCGTCTCCAATAAGATACGAGAAATGAGAGAGAAAAACAAGCTGAGGAAAAGCTGCTGATGAGATTTGTTCGACCACATGTGGGGGGGTGTATTCAACTTTCGGAACAAAAGTGGAAGTTTCGTAAGAAAATAGGAACAACGGAATCCTGGTAAAAGCTGCGACCTTAGCTCTATAATCCTTCACGCAGCGATAGGCCCGATAGAGAGGAAATCTACCGACCAAATCGGAGGAGAAGCCAGATCCAAAACAAGAAAAATGGAGGTTCTGAAGTTTGTCTATTAAAATATTAAGTCTAGTGGCTAGAGATTTAAATAAAAAGTTTTGAGTTAAAAGGTCCGATCTAAAACAGGCCGGGCTAATACAGGTCTCTGCGTATACTATGTTGCATGGTGTGGAACGCCTAACACCAGCGCAGTATCTCAGGGCTCTGCGTGATACCCGTTCAAAACGTTCCGTGAGGCTCTTGTTATGGAACGGGAAAAGGAAAGAAGCGTAATCCGAGGTACCCCTAATCATAGCTTTGTAAATATTCAGCAGAGTCCTGGGATGAGAGCCCCACCAGACTCCTCTCAAGAATTTTATTATATTAGCGAGTTTGCCACATTTATTAATAACGTAATTAGCATGGAGATGGCCGATGAGCCGGGAGTCAAGAAGGACCCCTAAAAACCTAGTAGAGGATACAGGATAAATACTAATATTTTCTAAGAGAATGGAGTAGTTCACAGGATTAATTTTTTTTTTCGTGAATATCATGAGGGCCGATTTAAAGGGGGAGATTGTCAAGCCCCGCTCGAACAAAACGGCGGACAGAGCCCCCGCCGACCTCTCAAGTGGCAACAGAGAAGAGTCTATGTCAGAAGAGCGTTTATACAAGGCGATGTCATCTGCAAACTGGATCATCCGGCAACCACCAGACAAGGAGGATTCGCATTTTGACAAGTAAAGATTGAAGAGTAGAGGACTCAGAATCGAACCCTGAGGCACACTCTTATGAGAGAAGAAGCTCTCCGTCAATCCTCCATTCACGACAAACTGCAACTCTCTGAGACACGTCAACTGGTACACAAACCAACAAAGTTTAGGCGGAAGGCCCAAGTCAATAAGATGAGAAGTCAAAATAGAGGGGATGACATTATCAAATGCGCCCTGTATGTCAAGGAATAGACAGCTAGTTGATTGTTTTGAAATAAATCCATGGTGGATTTCAGTAGTTAATATGCCCAGATTATCAAGGCATGAGGTTCTTTTGCGAAATCCGAATTGAAAAGGAGGAAGGATGAGAGAGGATTCCACCCACCAACCAAGGCGATACAAAATAAGTCTTTCAAGGACTTTAAGGAGACAAGAAGTGAGGGAAATTGGACGGAGTTTACCAGGAGAAGATTTGGGGATGAGAAATACCAAGGAATGTTGCCAAGAACTTGGAAAAGAGCCGGAGTCAAAAATAGAATTAAGAACATCAAGCAAGATTATTAAATACTCTTTCGGTAAAAGAGAGAGCATTTTATTATCGATTTCGTCAAATCCAGGAGAAGAGCGGGTTTTTAAATTGCGGGTGACCGACATCAATTCCTGGAAGGAGAAAGGACAATCAAACATCTTGCATGAATAGTTCGTTGGAAATTCGTCGATTGATGAGAATGAGCGATGGAATACAAAAGGAGGACAAAGGGAGTTAATAGATTCTTGAACGGAGTGCGAAGGATGGAGATTGGAGGAAGGGGGAATGATAGGATCTTCAAATTGACGGGATCTAAATCGCTTGATGAAACGCCACAAACGGGAGATGGTGTTCGGATTAAGTGTAGTACAAAATTCCCTCCAGCCTCTGGTCTTCTCCGATCTCAGAATTCTCCTAGTGATTGCCTCTTGTTTTTTAAAAGCAAGATAGTTAGAGAATGTAGGCTGTCTTTTAAAAGTAGAAAGAAAAGAACGTCTGGCGCTGACCGCCTGTTGACAGTTGTCATTCCACCAAGGAGCTGGTGGGGAGAATCTTTTTCCCCTTTGTGAAGAGCATCGACCCATTGTGTGAGGCTTATCAGGATTAGAATGCCATTGCCGGCGAAGATGGTCCGCAAAACAAGAATATTTCTGGACTGAGTTCAACAAGGGATCGTACAAGGACTCCCTCAGTGTGTCCAATGAAGAGAAAAGATTTTTAACAAAAATTTCGTCTTGCAATTTTGAATGTTTAATTTTATGGGAGAAAAAGCTCCTCCTTGTTGGAGCACGGTTAAAGAGAGTTGTGGTTGGATAATGATCACTAAGAAAAGTGTCGTTAAGGACCGCCCAATCACAGAGGCCTATAATAGAGGAGGAGATGAAAGTAAGATCGATGGCAGAAATCCTCTATCCCGGGCGTGTCAAAAATGTAGGAGAGCCATTGTTAATGCAGGTGAAGGAGGCCTCAATAGCTGAAAAGAGCAATAGCTCACCTTCGTTGTCAGAATGTTCGCAGCCCCATTCACCGTGGTGTGCGTTAAAGTCACCAAGTAAAATAACGTTCGTAAATGAAAGACAAAAAGCAAAAAGAGCACCGTACTCCTCCGATGTGAAGGAGCCTCTAGGAAATCTATAGATAGAAATAATAGTTAAGTCAAAATTATCAAAATGAACCGAAATAGCCTGACTATCAAGTCTGCCCTCAAAGGAGATACTATTGTCAATATAAGAATAGGATAGAGTGGGGCGAACCGCCAAGGCGAGATCTCCTCCGAATGGAGAGGCTGAGTCCTTACGAAAAGTAATGAAATTGCGGAGGGCAAATCGAGAGTCGACAGTTAACCATGTCTCAGAGAGTGCTAGGATGTCGTATTTATCAAAAAGGGCCGAAGACACATCAGACTTGCTCCGAATGGAACGACAGTTCCACTGTAGAATGGCCAAGGATGAAGAGGCCGAAGGGTTATCAGGAGTAGAGTCAGTCATTGTGAGAGCGGTCCCGGGCGGATAGCCCGATTAAAGGAGTCATCAGAAAATGATCGATGAGGCCACTCACAACATCACGGACGCCCAGCGCTGCAAGCACAGGTTCAAGCTTCTCTATTAAAACACCAATCAGATGAAGGAGCACACTCAATTGTGACGCTTCTAAGCCCAAAAAACGCTGGATCAGTGAAAGAAGCGGAGGAAGATCGGGCGTCGCATCCATGGCCACCCCGTTACCGGAAACCGAGAGGGTCCTGCCATTAGGGTAGAATGAGGAGGAGAAGGAACCGGGAGAGGAGGTATCAGCCTTCAGAGAGGACGTCCGCACAAATGGTCGGGGGGGTGGCTGTGAGGATTCATTATTATTATTGTTATTGTTGTTTTAATCTTGAGTTTTGGTTCTCGGTTTAACAGTTTTTTGTTTGAGTTCAGTGGAAACCCTGAACAGAGAACCAAGGAAGTCAGAAGAGCAAGAGGAAGGCGGAAGCAAGGACTCACCCGACGAACAGTTTTCCTTCTCGGAGGGGGGATGCGCTAACACCCGTGAATAAAGACGAGAGGGCGGAGGAGGCGAGGGGGCAAGTCGCCCCCGAAAAGGGGGGGAGGAGTTAGGGAGCCCAGGGTACTCCCCGTCCTGAAACGATGGACGACCTCTATAGGGAACAGGCTCCCGACCCCGTATACAAGTTGCAGCCTCCGACAAAAGAACATTCTCACGCGCAGAAAACTCTCTGATCCTCCTCTGAAGAACATACTCGACACGAATAATCAGAAGCCCTGTGCGGCCCTTTACAATTTATACAGACTGGGGTAAAATCTTTCCTGGGGCAGGCCTCGCCGTCGCCGTGTCTATCGCCACCACAATCCATACAACGAGCGCGGCTCTTGCACTGAGCGCCTATGTGCCCGAAAAGAAGGCATGAAAAACACAAAGAAGTCTTAGAAACAAAAGGGAGGACAGAGTGTCTCAACATATATAAATATATACAATCAGGTAAGGATTGACCTCTAAACGTAATCAATATAGTACGAGAGGGGATCAGAGTATTAGTATTATTTACATTATTATTTACATTAGACTGTACCAAAGAAGAGGAAGGGAGGGGACCTCCCCTTCGCCTATTCAATCTCTGCACCGAAAGTATCGCTATAGCAGATTCAAGGCCAGCCAGGATCTCCCCATCAGAAAGGTCGAGCGGAACACCGCGTATGATACCCTTTCTAGTTGTGTGATAAAGCGGAATGTATGCACAATAACCTTTTGTTTTTAGAATTTGACTCGAAGTTAGTTTATTGGCAGCTTCACGAGTTTTGAAGCGAATATTGATTTTAGAATATCCAGTTTTCTTTAATTCAAGGATTTCATTTTTATTAGAAAAGAAAAGGAGGCGGCCGACCGCTAAAGGATCAATAGGAGAATTTGCAGAATTATTATTATCACTAATCTTTTGAACTACAACATCAAAAGGTCCAGGAGAGTTAAGACCATACATATTCGCATTAGGGAGGGGGAGATCCTGGAGATCCGCAGAAGCTGCAGCGCAGCCCGAAGAAATAAAGGCACAATTAGCCTTACCTTGAAACGAATGACTATCCCCCTCACCCAGGACCTGACGCTTACTCACGGACGAGGCGGTGCTCTGGTCCTTTTTCCTTTTATTTTTGTTAATTTTCGCTTCCGCGTCCAAGGGATGAATACTAGGGTCAATGTCCATGTCGGACTCAGTCGCCGTGATAGTAGAATCCGATTGCCCATTATTTGGCTGCGAAATAGACAAACTTGCATTAGAGTTAGTCTCCGTCGTAATTTCCACAGCGGAATCAGTGGACGGGGAGAAAGGAGGGAGAGAGAGAGCTATAAAGTTAAGTTTGTCTTCGTCACTTGGTTCAGTCGAGTCAGAAGCTGACCGTAAAAAACTACTGTCATTGTCATGTAAAATCGCAGATGATTTATTCGAAAAGGATTTCATAGGATTCTGAATGGACATACTAAAGGGAATACAGACCGTGCTTTCGATGAATTGCCACGCGGTCGACCGGCCAAGATGGCCGAGGATGACGTGGCGCTATAATGCGCAGAAATTCTATACGGCTCACGTATGGTAGCCGAGTCGTTCAAAGGTCCGAATATGCCGGAAATATAGCGCGGCAGAAATGCCAGAAATGATAGCACTCCTCTGGTGCAGAGGAGGTTGTTATAACACACTCAAAAAACCACGCAAGAGAGCACTTCGGATGATACGTCCGTTACTATCGAAGGTTCGATCGGAAGTCAGTCTTCCGAAATTCCGACTGCCATGTGACAGCACCCTAAGTTTCCACCGAGAGTTCGAATCGGAGTTGGGTCAGAGTAGGGTCAGAGTCAAGTTGGCTTGCCTGTTTCCACCGGATCAGAGTTGATCAAAGTTACATTCATTGACATCTGAATAGATCATGGACCTAAGAAGATATGGATGGAGTCTAGAGCCGGGGCGGTGTGAAATTTGCGGTAAGGGGGGTGTATAGCTCTGTCTCTTTCCAAAAGCAACCTTCGGGTGTTTCCGTCGCATATCCGATAATTCCCGAAAGGTTATATATCCCATATTAGTTAACTTTCGAATAAAAATACATGTATTTTTATTCGAAAGTTAGCTAATATGGGATATATAACCTTTCGGGAATTATCGGATATGCGACGGAAACACCCGAAGGTTGCTTTTGGAAAGAGACAGAGCTATACACCTCCCTTACCGCAAATTTCACAGCCCCCTCGCCCATATGAGCGCTTTAGACTCCATCCATATCTTCTTAGGTCCATGGAATAGATAGACGGAGCATTAGCTATCGATTAGGACGAGGGGAGCTTTGATATTCGCGGTAAGGGAGGACTCTATGAACTTCGGTTGAATTCGGTTATTCCCGATAATGATCGGTTAATAATTCGACTCCAATCATTGACATCAAAGTTCAGCTCACATGTATTGTGCGAAGTTGTGTTGTGACTAATGTCATATTATTTTTATATTTATTATATTATTTTTAAATTTATATATATTTAATATTGTTTAATATATAATATATATATTTATTTATTTATTAAATAATATATAATATTATATATATATATATATATGTGTGTATATTTTATATATTATTTAATATTATTATATATTTTCATATTATTTTTATATTTAGCGGCGTTAGCGATTTTCTCTAAATAAACACTTTTTAAACATTTCTGTGAAAATCTAGTTGAGAATCGATGATGTCAATGGAATCGTCATGTAATGTCAAATTGTGCCGAATATAGTCGAACGTTGACGGAATTAACCGAAGTTCATGCACTCCCCTCTTACTGCATTTATCAGTTACCCCTCTCAAAAGGCTCCGTCTATCTATTCAGATGTCAATGGTTACATTAGAGTTGCGGCAAGGTTAAACGTTACCAACTGTACAAAATAAAAAATCAGTTACAACAGTATCTTGATATTAAGGTTATGTTAACTGTCATAACAAAACATCATGGATCCGAGAGCGATAATGTTAATTTCGCAGTATCAAAGTATTCGTATAACCACAATGTATAACACAGCACGATGTGTATGTACAGCGCAAATTTCTCTTGTTAGCAACACTGCAACTAACTCGACTCTTCTCGTTTCCACCGTACTTCATTTGGACCCTACTTTAAAATTTTATTGGGTAGAGTAGGGTTTATTGGTGTTTCCACCATAAAAAGTTCACCCCAACTTGACTCTGACCCGACTCTGGCCGGTATTCATAGTCCGATCTTATATTTAAGATTGTCTTAAGCGTTGTCTACAATGAGATTTTAAGGAGACTTAAGGCGTAAGACTTAAAAAATTGACCAATCACAGTCAAGAATTAAGAGAATACTCGACTGTGATTGGTCAATTTCTTAAGTCTTACGCCTTACGTCTCCTTAAAATCTCATTGTAGACGCCGCTTTAAGTCTGGTCCGAGGTTGACTTAAGACCTCATTCAACCAATCAAATGGCTGCGTAGCATTTCAAGCTTGAACTTAAAGCGGCGTCTACAATGAGATTTTAAGGAGACTTAAGGCGTAAGACTTAAGAAATTGACCAATCACAGTCGAGTATTCTCTTAATTCTTGACTGTGATTGGTCAATTTTTTAAGTCTTACGTAAGCAGTAAAACGTAGTCAGTAAGGAAATCGACCAATCGGAATTCTTACGTTTTAATATGGCTGCCTTACTGCTCAATCATGATTGGTCAATTTGCTTACTGACTACGTTTTATTGCTTACGTTTTTTTGTGTGCCATGGCCTTTACGCCTTAAGTCTCCTTAAAATCTCATTGTAGACGACGCTTAAGACGATCTCAAATATAAGATCGGACTATGAATACCGGCCTCTGACTCGATTCGAACTCTCCGGTGGAAACATAGGTCTAGTTTCCACCGAAGCGTTAATTCGCATCTAGTGCGGCGTAGAATCAAATTTAAGAGAATACTTGACTGTGATTGGTCAATTTCTTAAATCTTACGCCTTAAGTCTTCTTAAAATCTCATTGTAGACGACGCATTAGGTAACGCACAATACTGTGTGTTATGTCTCGAGTCTTATGTATACGCGAACGTTTGTAAGAAATAAACGTTCGCGTATACATAAGACTCGAGACATAACACACAGTATTGTGCGTTACCTAAGACAAAGACTTAAGGCATAAAACATAGTCTTAAAATTATAAGGCAGCCATTCTGCTCAGGCCCTAACTTATGCCGGAACCGGTAAATTTCAATATTGAACTTTACCGGTTCCGGCATAAGTTAACAGTTACGGCCTCTATAAACCAGCCTTTAGGGCCTCCGCACAAGGTGTTCCGTATCGCATTACGTTACGTTAAGTATAGATCGTAAATTTAACTCCGTACGTAAAATTAAACTTCAGTCAACGCACAGAAGAAATCGTAAACGTAAAGACATGTCTTTACGTTACGATTTCTTCTGTGCGTTGACTGAAGTTTAATTTTACGTACGGAGTTAAATTTACGATCTATACTTAACGTAACGTAATGCGATACGGAACACCTTGTGCGGAGGCCCTTACTCTTTCCTTACATTCGACTTACGCTCCGATATTTATTTTCGCCAGGGGAGGACGCTGAAGATACTTTGAAGCGTTTGATTGATCAATCAGGGTCACTGAAATATATACTAACTGGAATGAGCGCTGGGCCTGTCGGTGCGTGACGAAAGAGAGCATGTCAAGGTGTCTCTCGTATCGCTCTGTCCTTGTTTAATACAGTCTGAATCAAAATTATTAGTCTTTATTAGCTACACTGTAACTTATATATTTCCACAGACTTCTATAATACACTAGACTGCTAACAGATACAAGCGGACATGATGCACAGGTGTGCACGTGACGCCATATTTCGTGTGGGCATATTATATAGGATGTCCAAAATGTTATTTTATGATTGTAAGAGGATTGTACCACAGACTTATCTGACAACATCGACAATACGAACTGAACACCCAGTATAATTTGCCCACACGAAATATGGCTGCCATCCCCACCATCATTTGCACCTTGCCACAGACTTCTATAATACACTAGACTGCTAACATCTGTATAAAATGACTCGAAAAAGTGATGCAAGGTGCAAATGGTGGTGGGGATGGCAGCCATATTTCGTGTGGGCAAATTATACTGGGTGTTCAGTTCGTATTGTCGATGTTGTCATAGGTTCATATTCTGAATCTTCTTTTATTGATAAAAGTGCCTTTAAAAGTGGCTTATAAGCCTTCTGATTGGCTGTAAGCCATTTTTAGAGGCACTTTTATCGATAAAAGAGGGTTCAGAATATGGACCATAGTACAATCCTTTTACAATCATAAAATAACATTTTGGACACCCTATATAATATGCCCACACGAAATATGGTGTCACGTGCACACCTGTGCATCATGTCCGCCTGTATCTGTTAGCAGTCTAGTGTATTATAAAAGTCTGTGCACCTTGCATCACTTTTTCGAGTCATTTTATACAGACGTTAGCAGTCTAGTGTATTATAGAAGTCTGTGTATATTTCAGTGTTCTGATGTTATGATTTTTTGCTTGAAATGTATGCTATCCTCCCCACTCTTGACCACAATGTAAGTTAGACAAAGATAACCGAGGAACTTGGGACCTCTCTCTCGTCACGCACGAAGACAATGGTTTTGTACGCCAGCGCTCATTCCAGTTAGTATATACAGGGTGGCCGATTTATCTGAAGACATTGAAATATCTCAAAAACTAAACCCAGCAAACAAAAATGTTTCAAACAAAAGTTGTATGGTTTCGAGGGTGACATAAGATGGTACCATTGGTTTGACCTTGAAGAGTTATTTGAAGGTCACATGAAGGTCACCTTCAATTTCTTAAATGGAACCTACTATTTGTCATTGCATATTCTTGTAGCTTATCTCGAGAGCTTTCCAAAACACTATAATTAAGTACCTTTTCGTTAAGTACTTTTTGAGTTATGAGGCTTGAAATAATTTCTTAATTTTACATAAACCGTAAAATATCTTGTAAAATATTCATTTTTCGATTATCTTACCTTAATACTTTTATGTACAAAATAATGAGAGGAATCGATTGGTGTAAAGAAAACACATAGTTGTTTTTAAGAAAAAATATGGAATTTGCAATTAACAATTCCATATTTTTTCTTAAAAACAACTATGTGTTTTCTTTACACCAATTGATTCCTCTCATTATTTTGTACATAAAAGTATTAAGGTAAGATAATCGAAAAATGCATATTTTACAAAATATTTTACGGTTTATGTAAAATTAAGAAATTATTTCAAGCCTCATAACTCAAAAAGTACTTAACGAAAAGGTACTTAATTATAGTGTTTTGGAAAGCTCTCGAGATAAGCTACAAGAATATGCAATGACAAATAGTAGGTTCCATTTAAGAAATTGAAGGTGACCTTCATGTGACCTTCAAATAACTCTTCAAGGTCAAACCAATGGTACCATCTTATGTCCCCCTCGAAACCATACAACTTTTGTCTGAAACATTTTTGTTTGCTGGGCTTAGTTTTTAAGATATTTCAATGTCTTCAAATAAATCGGCCACCCTGTATTTCAGTGATCAGGGTAAAAGGAGTAAAGATTTCTTTAATCTGATTGGTCAATCAAATGCTTCAAAGCATACTCAGCGTCTCTTTGACCGCAGCCATAGTCCATGTTCTATTATACAAGGTGTCCCTGAATGGTCTGTACAAACTTTGTGAATAAGTTCCAGGGACCTAAACAAGCAGAAAATGTCCCATAAACATGGGGTCGGAAACGCTTACTTCTGGAGTTACGACGGTTCGAAGTTTTCCTGCAATAGCTGGAGAAATTATCACGTCAAATCGCATAGGTGTTACAAAACTGTGCTTATTTATTTCCTCGGTTTTGCCACGGACATAACGGGACAGTACACTTGCTATAGCAAATGCTCGAAATGGCCTCCGTTAGATTCCAAGGAAGCTTGCGCACGTCGCCGCATTGTCTGGCGAACCCGTTGGAAAATACCAGGTGTGTTACGAATGATGTCGCAGCCGTCTACGATCCGCTGGTGAAGAGTTGCTACAGGAAATAAATAAACACAGTTTTGTAACACCTATGCGATTTGACGTGATAATTTCTCCAGCTATTGCAGGAAAACTTCGAACCGTCGTAACTCCAGAAGCAAGCGTTTCCGCCCCATGTTTATGGGACATTTTCTGCTTGTTTAGGTCCCTGGAACTTATTCACAAAGTTTGTACAGACCATTCAGGGACACCCTGTACGTGACAATATTTATAATTTAAATGTGTTTAGAAATAAATGCGAGTTTGACTATAAAAAGAAAAGGAAAGAGATGCTTTGATACAATATAACATAATAACGTGGGAAAGACAAAATTTATATATGCATATCGTTTATACGAATACAAATTCGCGCGCTATTGTAAAAGAATATATATGTATATGTAAATACATATGCGCTTATTTTCTCCTACATTTTTCATAGATAAAATTCGCGTTATTTCCGAGCTTTTTCTTAGAACTCATTCTAATGAATACGACACAGTTGAACATATTTCTCTCTCTTCACACACACACATTTCTTTCAGTTTTACGTTATAACTAATCGTATTTATAGATTGCATGCATTGGCACAATGCCCACATTTCCGCGAAATCTTATCAAATACTCTCGCGCGCTCATGGAAGCAGAGAGGCGAGAGATGTGCGACTCATGTTCTCCGACGACGCCAGATCCAGAAAATAAAAGCGGGATACACGAAGCCTGGATTCCATCAAATTTTACTCAAGAATTTATAAACGAAAAAAAAGAACTCGTCAATAATTCTTGAAATAACCAAGATGAAACGGTTTCACGTATCCGTGAAATATCTCTCTGCCAATTATTTTGACGATGGCGTGATCCGCAAAGTGCAACATTGCACACAACATCCGATATTCTTCGCCGCGGAATTCGAAACCATATGACGTCGCGAAGCAGGCACGTGGACATCGCGCATTGACCATTAAAGTATACAGTGCGTATACGTATACATACGCATAAAAAGGCTGAACGAATCAAAACATTTAATAGTAATTATAATCAGAAAGGTTAAGAAAGATAAAGAGAGAAAATGATCGAGTTTGAAAAAATAAAGGAATGATCTTTCGCGATGTAATAAAATTGCGATACAGAAGAAACCGCACTCGCGTAATGTTTGCCTCGAACTGCCGCGCTGTTATATTCGCCTTTTCGTAAATTTTCACGGCGTAGGAGAATGCGCAGTGCAGCTCGCGTGCGCAAATACGCTCGCAAATACGTTCACTGTTATTCACTCGTGCTCGTCAGCGCCAAGAGTCGACAGCCGAGAACATCGTGCGTGTCGTCGAGTGCACACGCGAGACTTGTCGGCACGTTTCTTGCCGCAGAGCTGTCAATGGTTCCGACGCAGACGGTCGAGAGGTTCGATAACTAAACAAAGACGCTGGCCTCGCTCGCGCGGTCCGCGCTATCGCTGGTAGAAAAAAAAAACCGCAACGTAACTGAATAAGGGTCTAGTCTAAAGGTTCTAGTGGAAGACGGAGAGAGAGAGAGAGAGAGAGAGAGAGAGGGCAAGAGTGAGAAGGAGTGGCGAGGAGAAAGGAAGACGGAGAGGAAAAGAGGAACAACGAGAGAGTGAGATTCTCTCGCTAGTTCGGCGTAGCTCGCGATCGAAGGATGGATGCTTTAAACGGAGGATCCTACTAGGCGAGAGACGTTTTCAATGGATCATTGTCGCGACGATAACTTGGTTTAAAAAAAAAGTCGAGAAGCGCTTTTGAGGTTATGTGTTGTTGAGAGAACGACGTACTGTCCGCTCTCGCGCGCGATAAAACGACCGTACGAGCGAAACCGGAGGGACCGCATCGTAAGTCTGTGATTGAGATGCGTTTTCGAATCTAATTAAAGATGCCGTATCGATAACGCCACTCGGGAATCATATCGATCCGATAGTAAGAACTGCTTTGCATTTTCTTGATGAGAAGTGCATTTTCGTGCAACAATCTACGAAGTTGTCAAAATTACGCGCGATTGTTATTTTTAACGCAATTATACGCGTACAGTGAGAAACAGGAAAAGAGGAAGAAATCATTAAGAATACTCGTTGATGGCTTGTAAAATTAGTCACCTCTAATAATAACGTGATAATTTTATGGTTATTGAATAATCGGATCGTCTAATCACGCTGATTGTTGATATAATCAAAATATATCGAACATTTAATACTGACAACAAATTCGCTATTTTTGTAACTAAAGTTAATTATTTCTAAGTGATACACGGAAGATAGTGATGTACGAAAATTGTGTTACGCCGATTTGCATTTCATTTTATAAGGATGTATGTAATTTGTTTATGTGTTGATAATCACAACTTACTCCTTATTCGAAGGATGTGAATAAATTTTGAGCCGCACAAATTAACATACATTTATTGTAATATTGATATTGTTTAAAACTTGGTTAAACGTTTACAACAGAAGTTCACATGAATGGATGATGCTTGGAGGCAATGAACGGCATGGAGAGACATGGTCACGGACATGGACATTCACACGCGCATTCGCATCGTCATCGCCATTCTCATGGCAGTTCTCAGAGTACGCCGCAAAACTCGAGCCAACCGCCTTCAAAACATAGCCATAGTCACGTAACACACACGCAGAAAGATACAGCTGTGCCACAAGTGACTCAAAAACAAAGGAATTACAAATTATTGGTCGATCCATTTTTAGTTAAGGGTGCAACAAAACTGTGTAGATATGATGGAACTGTTCCAGGAGATCCGACGTATCCGCAGGTTCAGCCTCGAGATCCCAGATCGCAATTGACGAGGATCTGGACCAGACTTGAACAACTTGATTTACCTGTACCTAGATTTAAAATTGATTCAAATTATTGTGGAGAACCTCCTCCTCTGGAAGTAACGTTTTGCCATTTAAATGATAATATCGATAAAACATTTTTGACAAACATGGTTCAAAAATTTGGTTCCATAGAGGAACTTATTATTTATTATCATCCAATAACCAATAAACATCTTGGTATAGCAAGAGTAGTGTTTGAATCGACCAAGGCATCGAAGGCATGTGTGGAAAAGTTGAATAATACATCTGTGATGGGAAAAGTGTTGAGGGTTTTTTTGGATCCCTTTGGGGAAGAGTGTAAGAAAATGTTTGAGGAGTTGACTACAGAGAAAAAACCGGAAAAGAAGGTAGAGAAAGAAGTGGTAAAGCCTGAGATTGAGCAAGAAAAACATCAAACGCCAGTGGACAAGGTTTTACCCGAGGAGAGGGAAGACTTTAGAAGTAATAAAAAAGCTGTTCTAACTGTAGACAAAAACAGAGAGCCATATGTAGAAAATTCGAGGTATAACAAATACAGGGATTATCCTACACCAAGTGGTAGCACAGGTAGTGACTTGGGTTATGGAACAGCGCCCAGTGAACTGAATTATTCTAATAATTATTCTCAAAACTCTACTCCTGCCACAAATTATGATTTTTATTATGGCAATTATCATCATCAACCTCCAAATAGCTACTTAGCTAGCATACCACAAAATGTATCACAAAATATACCAGTCCAACAAAATTCAAATGTCTGGTGGAGTAGCAACTCTGGGACAGCGGGATATACACCTTCGGCATCCGTTTGGCCAATTCAACAGCACGCGACAAATTTGGACAGTGCTAGTTCTAATATAACACAGATTAGTAATAAGACTTCCAATGCAAAACTGCACCATACTCCTAAAAAGGAAAAGGAGAATCAGATTGTGATGAAAAATGCGTCGCGTGATTCTCCTATTGAAACTCGCAAAACATTAGATTTAGATACCAGAATTGCTATGTTACTAAAGGATAAAGCAGGTGGAATGGCGCCTCCATTTTTACAATTTGGTAGCGATTCCGAAGATGACAAAAAGTCTTTACAAGATGACAATGAAATGTTATCAGAGCCACCCAGTCCCTTCCTATCACAAGAAATTTATAAGCAATGTTTTGAGAAAATGGTAGAAAGAAATAAGGAACGAAGAAAAGTTCACGAGAATAGCATTAGTCAGTTTTCTGTGGATGAAGATTTGGGTAGTGTTATAAGTTCCAGTGAAGATGAGGCGTTGTTAGGAAGTTATAGTCCAGCACCTGATGACAATGAACCAGAACCACCTAAAGAACCACCTCCACCTCCACCACCTGATGACGACAGAATGTCTTTGAGTCCTTTGAGTTCAGGAGATGAAAAGATTGAAGAAGTAAGTTTATATATTACATTAATTATATATATTTCTACATTTTATATATAAATCTTATATATAAATCTCATTTTATATATAAATATCTTCTTATATATAATTTGTAGATAATAATAGGTATATAATTTACAGGTAGCACAAACTGAACCTTCGAGTCAATTATATCCAGCAGCTGGTTATCCAGGAAACCTAACTCATTACCCCTCTAATGATGTTTATAATTGGCCACGACCAGCTCAATATCCTTATCCTTATGGAGCAACTTACTTGCAGAGTCATTATCAACCTACTACAGCTTCTTTCTCAGCAACAGTTGGAAATCAAGGGGCAAATTATTATTCTTCTTTTCAATCGCGGTTGCATGCTATGGCAAATTATAGCATCACAAAAGATCCACAGGCAAGATTATTGCATTGCATTGATATAAGATTGAATCTGTAAATTTCATAGTTTTTTTTATGTAAAAGCATTTTTCCTTAGAAAAATATTTAAGGTATTTCTGTTTAGGGTCCTACAATCAATGGAGTTCTGAGCAGAGTAGTGAATGAATTGAAACAAATTCTAAAAAAGGACTTTAATAAGAAAATGATAGAAAATACAGCATTCAAATTATTCGAGGTATGGTGGGATGAAAAGAAGTCGGAGAAGAGCCAAACTCACGGTGTTGGCGAGAATGCTATCGTCCATAGTACGACGAAAGAAGATGTAAAAACACAAGGATTATCGTCTTTATTAGAGCAAGCAACACCGTTAGGACTCAATTATGATGGATTTGGTTTGGGTATTAGAGCTAGCATGCCAAAGATGCCTTCGTTTAGGGTAAGATGATTTTATATTTCATATTTTTTATATTTCATTTTCTCTTCTGATTGATTATTACATGTTTGTTATTTCTTTTTATCTGTAGCGTAAGATCAAAGCTCCGAGTCCATTACCGCAGGATGAAGATAGCCGACAATCGGGTCATGCTGACATGGAAACGATCGAAAGCGACAGTGATCTGGATGTACTACCAGCACAAAAAACAAAAAAAGCGATGATTTCTCTTCCGAGCGTCTCTTCCTCGACATCATCTTCGTCCTCGTCTCTCGAAAGCAGCAGTGAAGAAATCAGTTCTAGTGAATCTTCCGATAGTTCAAATGAAAGTTCTGATGAAGAAGCTTGCTTTGAGGATGAAGTATGTATAATATATACATGAGCGTGAAGATTTAAAAAAATAACAATTGCATCACACACACACACACACACACACAATTAAAATTGGTTTATTTTTTTTTTTAGCAAGATACAGACAGCCGCATGTCTGATCACAGACCTTTGGCTTGTAATAGTGAGGATCCTGATATATTGATGGAATTCGCAATTCAAAAGTCATTAGATTGCCCCACGCCAACTGGTAGAGAAACGCCAATACCAGATATCAAAATTAAAGATCAAAATTCGAACGAGTTCCCTCAGATCGATAATGACAATCTAATTACCTCATTATCTTCTCCTGCGAAATACGAAAATGTCAAAGAAGAAGAAAGAATTTCTGAGAAATTGCCTACTACGCAAGAAAAGCCGTTCGTTGATGTATGCGAAACTTTGGAAGCGAAGGATGTATCGAGAGTCACTGAGGAGAAAGAATCACAGGTTGAAGCGAAACCAGCACCGGGAATAACGCCGATAAAGGAAGAAGTACTACCGGATATGCAAAAGATGGAGAATTCGGCTGCGGAAGCCTTGATGACTCTAGCTGGACGAGATAATATCATACGTCATACAAGTCCGGGTTCTATACAACCTAATATTATCAGAGCGCTGCAGACAATGTCGGCGAAATACATCAATGACGAACCTATTTTGAAAGAAAACGAAAAAATTGAAATGTTCAGTGAGATTCCTACAACGGATTCGGAAGAAGAAAGTTTAGAAATCAGAAGATTAAGGTCAGTGATCAATTTAACATAAATTTTTAAGTAATAATTTTTTCTTGCTGTGTAATATAATGTATAATATAATGTATATAATGTATATTGTAAGATTATCGCTCTGTAATAACGACAAAATATTTTATATAGATATCAAGCAGAGGCGGAGCTTCGATTAAATGGACAACAGACACCAAGTTCACCTGGTTCTCAAGCTTCACAAGTGTATATGGAACATTCGTATTCATTGCCACCTGCACAACCAGAACCCGTAGAACCGGTGATACGTGTACCGCCAGCCTCGGCGAAAGTAAAACATCCGAAAATTGTTAAATTATCGAAATCAAAGGACAAGATTCATAAAGTGGAGAAACAAAAATCCAAGAAATATACAAAAGTGCACAGTAGTCATCAGAATCACGAGGGAGAGAAGGAAAATATCCAGAATGATTATATATTCGATAAGTTACCTAAGCAAATTTTGGAATCGAAAGTCACGTACAAAGAAAGAGATCTTATATCAGAAATGGCTATTTTGTATGAGTTTTTAACAAGAGGCATAGACGCGGAAGATGCGGAATACTTGAGAAGAAGTTACGAGGCTCTATTAGCAGATGATACCCAAGGTTACTGGTTGAATGATACGCATTGGGTTGATCATCCACCAACAGATATACCGAGTCCCGCGAAAAAGAGGAAACGAGATGAGCTTCGATTACATGCAAGTGGAAGTGCTAGAACAGAAGGATATTACAAAGTCGATATCAGAGAAAAGGCTAAACACAAAGTAAAAATCCAGATATTTAATATATATATATATTTTATATATATATATATATATTTTTTTTTTTTAAATAAAACATTTTTTATTAAATTTAAAATTTTTACATATATTTCAATATATAATATTGTTTTATATTATACAGCTTTCTTTTATTTATAGAAGTTATACAGGGTGTCCCTGAATGGTCTGTACAAACTTTGTGAATAAGTTCCAGAGACCTAAACAAGCAGAAAATGTCCCATAAACATGGGGTCGGAAACGCTTGCTTCTGGAGTTACGACGGTTCGAAGTTTTCCTGCAATAGCTGGAGAAATTATCACGTCAAATCGCATAGGTGTTACAAAACTGTGTTTATTTATTTCCTCGGTTTTGCCACGGACATAACAGGACAGTACACTTGCTATAACAAATGCTCGAAATGGCCTCCGTTAGATTCCAAGGAAGCCTGCGCACGTCGCCGCATTGTCTGGCGAACTGTCCATTTCCACCGGCACGGCCATACACCAGATGGATATCCGCCAGTTCATCAAATGAATAATTTGATTCATTCATGTTTTTAAACACAGTTTTGTAACCTATGCAATGCATCTATGCGATTTGACGTGATAATTTCTCCAGCTATTGCAGGAAAACTTCGAACCGTCGTAACTCCAGAAGCAAGCGTTTCCGACCCCATGTTTATGGGATATTTTCTGCTTGTTTAGGTCCCTGGAACTTATTCACAGAGTTTGTACAGACCATTCAGGGACACCCTGTATAAGTAATCAAATTTAAATTGCAGAATAATCACAATTCGTTCTTGCAGCACCACTATGCTCAAAGTATACAACGCAGTAATGATGTGGAAGACAGTACTAACTCTTATATCGGAGGAGATAGCGTAATGAACGGTCCAAAGAATAATTCTAAAGCATTGACCGGTAAAATGCAGGCGCTGTCACGTGAAGCAAGAAGTAATCAACGACGATTACTGACAGCTTTCGGAATTGATACGGATAGTGATCTTCTTAAATTTAATCAATTAAAGGTAAAATGTATACATACAGGTTGAGGAAAAAGTATGGAAACCTCTAAATTTTTCGAAAACTGCATTTTAGAAACAAATGTTTTAGACAAAAGTTGTAGGGTTTCAAGTAACGCATTACATAGCAACATTAGTATGACCTTGAAGTGTTGTCAAGGTCACATAAAAATCACTTTGAATTTTTTAAATGGAACCCCATATTTTTCATGAAGTTCTTGTGTAAAGAAAACACATAATTATTTCGAAGAAAAAATATGTAATTTGCAATTAAAAATTACATATTTTTTCTCAAAAACAACTATGTGTTTTTTTTACACCAATTCATTCCTCATTATTTTGTACATAAAAGTATTAAGGTAAGGTAATCGAAAAATGAATATTTTACTTAGATATTTTATGTAAAATTAAGAAATTATTTCAAGCCTCATGGAACTTGGAAAGTACTTAATGAAAAATAACTTAATAGTACTTAACTTATAGTGTTTTGGAAAGCTCTCAAGGTAAGCTACAAGAATATGTAATGAAAAATAGAGGGTTCCATTTAAATAATTCAAAGTGATTTTTATGTGACCTTGACAACACTCTTCAAGGTCATACTGATGTTGCTATGTAATGCATTACTTGAAACCCTACAATTTTTGTCTAAAACATTTGTTTCTAAAATGCATAGTTCGAAAGATGAATTGTTTTCGAAAGATTTAGGGCTTTCCATACTTTTTCCTCACCCTGTATATATTCTCAATATCTAAAATTTATATAATCCATTTATTCTAATATACATATTTTGTGTTTCAGTTCCGCAAAAAACAATTAAAGTTTGCCAAGTCTGGTATTCACGATTGGGGCTTGTTTGCCATGGAACCAATTGCGGCCGATGAAATGGTTATAGAATATGTAGGACAAATGGTTAGACCAGTTGTCGCTGACTTGCGGGAAGCCCAATACGAAGCTACTGGAATTGGTAGTTCTTACCTCTTCCGCATCGATTTAGATACAATTATTGATGCGACAAAATGTGGTAATTTGGCGAGGTTCATAAATCACAGTTGCAATGTGAGTTATTTACGATTATCTATTTTTATATTCTTGAATGACTTGCGACTGCGATATAATAAATACATTTATTATATAAAAAAGAAATATGGTGGAAAAATTAAAGTACGAGTTGATGACTCGGTCGAAAAAAATGACCAAAATCCAATATTAATTAATCTTAGAGTGAGAGAGGCAAAATCTGTGACGTGTACTTTGTTATAGTTACCAAATTTTTATTTCTTTTAGCCAAATTGTTACGCAAAAGTAATCACGATTGAAAGCCAAAAGAAGATTGTAATCTACAGTAAACAACCAATAGGAGTTAATGAAGAAATTACATACGATTATAAATTCCCATTGGAAGATGACAAAATCCCTTGCCTTTGCGGAGCTCCTCAATGTCGGGGTACTCTCAATTAAATTGTTTATTCTTTTTTCCGTCTTCTACACTTCATCGCGCCCTACTCATATTTTTGTAAATACTTTCCCATGTAAACATTTTATAAAATGCAATGGAAAAAAATACTAAATTATGTTAAGATGCGTTCTTCCTACTTTATTATTATGAGAGCCCTTTTATCCAGTGTGATTTAAATATTTGGGAAAACATATGAAAACAAATATATGAACCATCACACATCACTGTGTGTTAAAATTATTTTTCAACATCTTGTTTGTATTTATTGTCCGCCACTGTGAACATTAAATGATAAATATTAAAAAGAATAGAACAACACTTGTGTTTAGTGTGCAATCATATTTGCCATTATAAACTATATGTATATATTTTATATGTATCCTGTACATATATAGTTATAACAAAATGTTTATATATATTTGTATTTTATTGTATATAAGGTATTATACAATCCCCATTCTATAAAATTTATATAAGATGAGAATCCAGTTTTGAACAATTTATTTTCGAAAAACATATTTTTCATCGAACAATCAATCCAATCTCTCAACATTCGGGTTCATGTAATAGTGGTTTAAGGATCGAAAGAGGGGGGATGTACGTTGATGTGTACGTTTTTTTTTATTTTTTTTAATATTTAATGTGCCTTCAACCATTTTAGTCCAATTATGATTATTATATAGGCACTCAAATCACTTTTTCCCATTTCAATACACTCATTGGTCCATATTCTGAATCCTCTTTTATTGATAAAAGTGGCTTATAAGCCTTCTGATTGGCTGTAAGCCACTTTTAGAGGCACTTTTATCGATAAAAGAGGATTCAGAATATGGACCATTATGTTCTGTCTATTTTTTTTTTCTGGATCAGTTAGTTCGTTAAATAGTACCCTCGTTGTCCTGGTTCCCTACCTGTACGCCATTAGGCGATTTTTGGCGTCCTTCTGGTATAACAACCAATGTGTACCAGAGTGTCTTAAGGCGCCTTTTCACGAGTCGCTGAAACCGATTGTTCGAGCGACAAAAATAATCACGTGACAACTTTTGTCGCTGAACTATTACAACGGTAATTTTTGTACATGAAAAGGGTAGCAGCGACAAAATTGAAAGTTGAGACAGATTTTGCGTTATTTGTGTAATCAGTTAAGACAGATTTTGCATTTTTTTTATTTTCTTCATGTTCATCTTCCTCGAATAGATTCATCTTTGCATCTTCATGGATTCTTTAAGAATTCTCGGTTCTGTCTGCAAGGTTATGTCACAGGTTATGTCTTTCTTGGTAGTACACTAGTACACACAATCACACAGCGCGGCAGTAGCGTTTCACATAGCAATTGAGCGATAACACTTTTTCTCTCTTTGTAGTTGAATCAGTTCAAACTACAAAATTATAGCCACTGGAATACGTGCGACAAATTTGTCGCTTTAATTGCTTATTTTAGCAGCACGTGAAATTGCACCTTTACACATCGATAAAACATACGTACGTATATATGTTTTATCAATGTGTGAGACATTCTGGTACACATTGGTTGCTATACCAAAAGCCAAAAATCGTCTATTATGTATACTCTCATACAATTTTCCCTATACTATTCAAATATTCCCATACTATTTTAATCGGATCTAAGGCCGGTATTCATAGTCCGTTCTTATATTTAAGATCGTCTTAAGAACCCATTCAACCAATCAATGACCGCATTGCAGCTATTTGATTGGTTGAATGGGTTCTTAAGGGTGCCGTCACATGCGGCGTAACTTGCGTAAGCGTAACTTGCGCCGACCAATCACATCGTTTTATTTAAGTATCAGCTTTCGCCTAGTTATTTTACGCTCTTTATGCTATTATCGTTACGCCGAATCCAATTTTTGGCGGAAGAAACGCTGATGTATGTGTATTAGTAAGCGTATCGTACAGTGTTGTTCAAGACATAGGATAGTGTAGGTTGAAGAGGCATCAAAAAGTTTTAATAAAATATGAATAACGATCAAATCTTCTTCCACTTTTGCCATCGTTTCCAAATAATTATTAATATTAAGTTAGGATCCATTATTATATACTTTTCTGTGGGTTAAAACCTCTGAATTACTTTCTAAATATGTAAATACTAATATTCAAATTTTAATATTCAAACTTTAAATTTTAATTTTAACTAAATTATTATAATATAATTATGATTAATACAAAATTAATAATAGATTTAATTAATATTTTTTTGAATAGTGAGCCTACTGGTATCACCGATCGTCCTTAACATGGCCTCAAGGACACATATGTACTGTTTTAAAGTTAAAAAGATTGAAGTAAATATGTACTTCAATCTTTTTAACTTTATAAATATTGCACACATTCCGCTTCACACATACTTGTATGCAGAGCATCGGTTCCCCATGATGCGTACTTTTTAAGACGCGTAGGTTACGAAGACCAATCGCAAATCTTCTTAGCATTTCCATTAGAGTGTACAATGGAAAATCTAATCTACAATTGGTTGTATTTGTTACGCATTCCGCACAATACGCCCCATGTGAAAGCCGACTTTCAAAATGACGTAACTTCAATTAAAAGTTACTAGAATACGCAAGTTACGCTTACGCAAGTTAGGGCCTCCGCACAAGGTGTTCCGTATCGCATTACGTTACGTTAAGTATAGATCGTAAATTTAACTCCGTACGTAAAATTAAACTTCAGTCAACGCACAGAAGAAATCGTAACATAAAGACATGTCTTTACGTTACGATTTCTTCTGTGCGTTGACTGAAGTTTAATTTTACGTACGGAGTTAAATTTACGATCTATACTTAACGTAACGTAATGCGATACGGAACACCTTGTGCGGAGGCCCTTACGCCGCATGTGACGGCACCCTAAGACGATCTTAAATATAAGAACGGACTATGAATACCGGCCTAAATCACAATCCTTTAACCATTTCTCTATGTCATAGGGATATTTTATCTTCCGTCTTTCCAATTTCCTATACAACTTCCCGGTAAAAAATTTTTCATATATAATTAGACAAAACCATGAAGTAAGAGAGAAGGAGATCGAATCACAGATATCTATACTATAACTAGATCGCTAACTCCCATTGATTTTGTACATAAAATGTGTCCCCGAAAACCATGTAATATGGCGGTCGCGCATGCGTAATATTGGTGAAAAACTAATATGGTGGATACTTGTAACCAGCTAATATTTAAGTTTTCACCTTAAAACTTGTACTTTTTACATTATAAACTTTTAATTTTGTAATAAAATAAATATAAATATATATATAAATGTTATATACATATATTTTTAATCTGTATATATTTTTAATCTTTTATATATATTTTTAATCTTGATTTTAATTATACCTTTTAATATACCTTTTAAATATATTTTGATATATTTTATCTTTAAAGGCTGTAATAAATTTTAATTAAAAATGAAGAACATTATATATTATTTAAAAATAACTTATATTCAACTGTAAGTTTATACACAAATTACATACTTGTGTACATTGTACATAACATCAACCAATCACAAACGTGACTGCTGTCCACCAACGTTACGCATGCGTGAGAATTTAGTACATAAATTTCGTGGACATGTATTTGACGCAAGTTAGCGGTCTAGTATATAGTATAGATGTTTGTGGATCGAACTCCATGAAACAAAAGTGGTCCCGAAAAGTGGCACCTAATTGAGAGGGAGATTCGTATTAAGTTAGCCGGAAATTTTTCAGCCAACCAAAAATCTCCTTATGGAATCGTTTGTATTTCGTATGAAGATGTTTGAAGTGTGATTAAAAACGTTTGTAAGTAATTAGAATAATTATAAAAAATTAATCATTTTTACAGTATGTAGTTAGCCAACATAACTAAATATTAAAAATTCTCCTTATGAATCGTTTGTATTTCGTATGAAGAGTTTTGAAGTATAATTAAAAAGGTTTGTGAGTCATTCGTTTAATTTTAATTAAATTTTTTTATATTGTGAAGTTAGCCGGAAGCTATATAAAATGGACGCCGTCCTGTGATTGGTCGATTTGCTTATGGTAAATACTAAAATTTTCTCATGTGTACTGACTTTAAGTGTAAGGAAAACGAGCAAATTTATCTCTTTTGTAACTTTTAATCCATGACTAATTTATTATTAATTCCGCATAATCGCATAATATATCATGGATCGTGGATAAGCGTAGATAATTGAAATATGTTTTTCTACCAATAAATAAGTAAATCTTTTATAATTGTTTTATAATGTAGTCATCATTCAGAAAATGATCACAATTTGTGATTATGTATTTAATTGTTATTTTATATTCGCTTTCAAATAATAAACTATATAATAATAAAATTTATATAAAAAGATGGTAATATATGTAATCCAATTAATTATAATTGACAAAATAATTTCTTGTGAAAAAATAAAAGTAAAAAATATAGAAGAATTTTTTTTATAGCTTGTATAAAAAATCAGTTTTATGCTAAGTATATTATAATTTTCTGGACTGTAGTAATATTTAATATATAATTTTTGCTATATAAATATATATTTCTGATATAAAATCTATTTCTACAGATAGTAAGATCGGCTGAGTTATGTCACAGAATATCGGAAGGCTTACATCAAAATGCGAGAGAGAGGAGATGGCATATATCAATATGAATCCATTGCTGATGTTGTAAGAGCAAAAATAGATATCTCTGTAGATTTTATTATTTTTGCATCTGAAAACTTGAAAATTGCCCATGCCTTATCGGAAGTAAGTCTTCTTTTGTATTTTCAAATATATACCCAGCAAACACAGAATATTACGGCAACATTGCGGCAATGTTACAACATTGCAGCAATGTTGCAAGCGCACATTTTTAGCATATTCTTTTGTTATCATTTTTTTTGTTAATTATTATTGATTATTATTGATTACTTTGTTAATTATTGTCAATTAAGAAGAAATATATATTTATATAGCAAAAATTATATATTAAATATTACTACAGTCCAGAAAATTATAATATACTTAGCATAAAACTGATTTTTTATACAAGCTATAAAAAAAATTCTTCTATATTTTTTACTTTTATTTTTTCACAAGAAATTATTTTGTCAATTATAATTAATTGGATTACATATATTACCATCTTTTTATATAAATTTTATTATTATATAGTTTATTATTTGAAAGCGAATATAAAATAACAATTAAATACATAGGTCCATATTCTGAATCCTCTTTTATCGATAAAAGTGCCTCTAAAAGTGGCTTACAGCCAATCAGAAGGCTTATAAGCCACTTTTAAAGGCACTTTTATCAATAAAAGAGGATTCAGAATATGAACCATAATCACAAATTGTGATCATTTTCTGAATGATGACTACATTATAAAACAATTATAAAAGATTTACTTATTTATTGGTAGAAAAACATATTTCAATTATCTACGCTTATCCACGATCCATGATATATTATGCGATTATGCGGAATTAATAATAAATTAGTCATGGATTAAAAGTTACAAAAGAGATAAATTTGCTCGTTTTGCTTACACTTAAAGTCAGTACACATGAGAAAATTTTAGTATTTACCATAGCAAATCGACCAATCACAGGACGGCGTCCATTTTATATAGCTTCCGGCTAACTTCACAATATAAAAAAATTTAATTAAAATTAAACGAATGACTCACAAACCTTTTTAATTATACTTCAAAACTCTTCATACGAAATACAAACGATTCATAAGGAGAATTTTTAATATTTAGTTATGTTGGCTAACTACATACTGTAAAAATGATTAATTTTTTATAATTATTCTAATTACTCACAAACGTTTTTAATCACACTTCAAACATCTTCATACGAAATACAAACGATTCCATAAGGAGATTTTTGGTTGGCTGAAAAATTTCCGGCTAACTTAATACGAATGAGAGGGAGTCCGCTGAAAAGAATAGTTTCTTATGGTTGGGCGCCATTTGCAATTATTAACCTTACCCGGCCAACCCGGTTTTGGCTGCGTTCCAAAATTCACTGCCAGTACTGAAAATCTATAATTTACGTGACGTACACTACAGATTTTCAGTACTGGCAGTGAATTTTGGAACACAGCCTTTATCTCAGTTGTTTACCTGTGGCTTTATGCATTTTTATCATGAAAAATGGCATGTTGGATACGCAGATGCACTACCAAAGGAAGAAAAAAAGATGCTTCAAGTAAGAAAGGCCTTTTTACAGCTCGCACAGAAAAAATGTTCAATAATTGGCGTGATAGTAGAATTGCTGCAAGAGGCATCAACGAGTTCAGCAAAAAAGTCGCATCTGTGAGTTGCATTTTCAGAATTTGCACTTTTCTGATACAGAAATGTGATTTCAAATATTTGATGACAGAAAAAGAAAAATAAGAGGCAATAATAAATAAAGAAAATGTATGTGTATACAGCTAACACTGCTTTACAAATGGCGTCCATTCATGAGAAGCTATTCTTTTCAGCGAACTCCCTCTCAATTAGGTGCCACAAATCGGGACCATTTTCTCTACTCGCGCGCTATCAAGTTCGATCTCCTTCTCTCTTACTTCATGGACAAAACCAGAGAGAAGCCTGAGAGGGGCCACGCTGCCATTTTTCAGGGAACGCTTTCCCTACGTCGTGCACTAGCGGTGCGTACATCCATTTTACGCCGTCTGGAACTACATGGCCACATCCACTTTTAGGTGCCGATAAAACAGTCGATTTTGGTTCATGTCTATGCTACATCCACAATTTATAGACCAGAAATACATCTCGCATATAGACGTAATTAATAATATACTTCGTTAGCGCGATTTCTCTTTTCCATTCAAGCATATATTATAAACATCAATATATGCTATTAATAAAATAAATTTATGTAATATACATTGTTCAGGATATTTTATTTTCGTGATAAAAAATAGAAAAGAGAGAGATAAAACTTATATAAAATTCAGTAAATTGAATTTTATTTGTTAAAAAACAGTCCTAGAAAAAAGATAATTATAGACCATTTCCAAGATGATGAGATATCACACGTTTTGAACACTACATTTGATACGCAACATATATATAACTCTTTTAAAAATAAATATAATATTGAATATATGGAAACTAAATCTTTTTATATTTCTTAATAGTTTATCTTATGGAACATAATTTTAAAGTTAACGAGATTCTTGCAAAAAAATAAAAAATAATCATATTAACAACCTAACATTTGTCATTCGAATAATTTTCGATTAGATATAATTTTTTTACCCGGTAAAAAATTTTTCATGTATATTCATGCAGAATTGAATATAATTGTACAAAACTATATATAATTGTGCAAAAATATGTATAATTATAAATGATAGAGTACAGGACATTATATACCCGGGAAAAAAAGTCCATGTCTATTTATATAAAAAAAAGTAAAATTATATACAGTCTTATATGATTATATATAATATCACATATGATTTTATCAGAGCATACGTTTTTGTATATGCTTAGATATGATGTCCATCTCTGACCATTTCTGATCATAAAAAATGATATTAGATACCTCACGTCATATTGTACAATCAGACATAGTCAGATACTGATATCATATCTAAGCATGTATAAAACCAAAGCAAAGGTTAGTTTCATGTATGCTTTGATATAAATCATATATGATATTATATATAATCATTTAAGATTATATATGATTTTACCTTTTTTTATATAGACAAATATAATTTTTCCTAAAAATTATATCTTGCATTATATATTTAATTAATTATTATGCAGTATATAAAAACAACAGTTATATTTATATTATTATAGAAGCAGCTAAGTGGTACTAGTGGTAGCTAGTGCCCCGACAAAAACAGTTACGTCACATCCTCGTCGAATCCACGTATTTTACGTGGCTTACGTGGATGCAGATTTATCCACGAATTATCTACGTGGATACAACTTTCTTTTTTCATTATTACATCGAGGTACTTTATTCTCGAAATATCAATGTAGATTTCATGTGGATATTTCTATTGAAATTATGATTAATCATTCAACGACTCGGTAATATTGTAATGTTAAAAGATATTTTATTAAAATTTTTCAATTGTAATTTTGTATCTAAAATATTTCAGAAATATACCTGCATCATGTTTTTTATAATATTTATAATATTTATATTATAATATTATAATATTTATATTTTATATAATATTGTATTTGCAATATTTCTGAAATCTTTCAGAAAGATAAAAAAGTTTGCTAAAAAAAAGATTATATCTGTATGTTTCTAAATATGTAATAGTACATATGTATATAGAATATGCTTCCTCGCTTTGCCGTTATGCGGCGCTGCATCAAATTAGCTAACTCGTATTCAACTTTTCGTCATAAAGTGTATATAAAGAACTGATACTAATACGGTCCGAAGTTTATTTTTTCTTTTAAGGACCGTCTACGATGGAAGTAATATTGGTGGAGTGGACGGTGGAATAAGGCGTAAGTGAATGGTTCTTTTTCATTTCGCATTACTCCTAGTCTTATGCCTTACTTCACCGTCCACTCCACCGATATTATTTTCATTGTAGACGGTCCTTTAGTCAGTTTAATTTAATAAACTGATTTAATTTAAAGTAATTTGTTTAATAATCTGGATCGCGCGCTTGTTGGGATTCAGAATATGGAATAGATTATTTGAAATTAAACGGATAAATGGGAGATAGCCTATTTATTGCGTATATTAAAAATAAAATATAAATAAAAATAAAATTATTCTTATGGCCGAGTGTATTTATATACTTTTATAAATGTTCAAGATATTCACTTATCAAAAATGAAAAAAGTAATATGTCTCGAAAGTTCACATGAAATTTTCACATAGATTCCACGTAGATTCTAGTACCGTTTTTGAGCGGATTACCCACTCGAATATCCACGTGGATTCAACGATATTAATTTACGTGGTAATAACATGGATTTCACGTACTGTTTTTGTCGGGTGGTTCTTTATGAGAAAAGTGCTGTAATTTTCAGATCTGATAATATTTATTCATATATGATATCATATATGACTATATTTGGCATATAATATAGTCATATATGACTATCTAAATATAGTCATATATGATATCATATATGACTATATTTGGCAAAACATAATTAGATATTGACAAAATCCATATATGGCCAATTTTATATGAACTTTCTTTTCCCGGGTATTTATATATAAATGCAATAACTGTTCCATATAATTATATATAAGTGCGCATTTTGCATATTTATATATAATGTTCACAATGTTTTATGTATAATTATATATGGATTTCTGTTAGTTTAATATATAATTATATATAAGTCTTGCGTCATATATAAATATATATAAGTAACAAATATAGTTCAGATACAATCATGCATAATTGTATACGATTCTATATAAACGAGAAATTTTGATCGAAATGTATATATATCTTTTCCTCAATGCACTCATGAACAACGGATAGGTGAAACATTTTGTTTTGTGCTTAATAACTGTGATTGGGATATACTTATATGTATACACATTGCAAAAGATCTAGACACGATGTCGATAAATAAATAATCATAAAATTATCTCACTGTTGATATAAATAAATGTAAAATAAATTTTCTTCTAATATTATGCTTTCTACAGCCGTTTCGCTGTTGCTTTCAGGTATATACAGGGTGACCCATTTTAACTTAGGCAGCCAAATAACTCGAAAAATAAGCAAGATAGAGAAAAATGTTTTAGACAAAAGTTGTATGGTTTCGAGGGGGCCATAAGATGGTATCATTGGTTTGACCTTGAAGAGTCATTTGAAGGTCACGTGAAGGTCACTTCAATTTTTTAAAATGGAATACCCTATATATTTTTGTACATTCCTGTAGCTTATTTCGAGAGCTTTCCAAAACACTATAATTAAGTACCGTTCCGTTAAGTACTTTTTGAGTTATGATGCTTGAAATAATTTCTTAATTTTACATAAACCGTAAAATATCTTGTAAAATATTCATTTTTCGATTATCTTACCTTAATACTTTTATGTACAAAATAATGAGAGGAATCAATTGGTGTAAAGAAAACACATAGTTGTTTTTAAGAAAAAATATGGAATTGTTAATTGCAAATTACATATTTTTTCTTCGAAACAACTATGTGTTTTCTTTACACCAATTGATTCCTCTCATTATTTTGTACATAAAACTATTAAGGTAAGGTAATCGAAAAATGAATATTTTACAAGATATTTTACGGTTTATGTAAAATTAAGAAATTATTTCAAGCCTCATAACTCAAAAAGTACTTAACGAAAATGTACTTAATTATAGTGTTTTGGAAAGCTCTCGAGATGAGCTACAAGAATGTACAAAAATATATAGGATGTTCCATTTAAAAAAATTGAAGTGACCTTCACGTGACCTTCAAATGACTCTTCAAGGTCAAACCAATGATACCATCTTATGGCCCCCTCGAAACCATACAACTTTTGTCTAAAACATTTTTCTCTATCTTGCTTATTTTTCGAGTTATTTGGCTGCCTAAGTTAAAATGGGTCACCCTGTATATGAGGTATACAGGGTGACCCATTTTAACTTATGCAGCCAAATAACTCGAAAAATAAGCAAGATAGAGAAAAATGTTTTAGACAAAAGTTGTATGGTTTCGAGGGGGCCATAAGATGGTATCATTGGTTTGACCTTGAAGAGTCATTTGAAGGTCACGTGAAAGTCACTTCAATTTTTTTAAATGGAACATCCTATATATTTTTGTACATTCTTGTAGCTCATCTCGAGAGCTTTCCAAAACACTATAATTAAGTACATTTTCGTTAAGTACTTTTTGAGTTATGAGGCTTGAAATAATTTCTTAATTTTACATAAACCGTAAAATATCTTGTAAAATATTCATTTTTCGATTACCTTACATTAATAGTTTTATGTACAAAATAATGAGAGGAATCAATTGGTGTAAAGAAAACACATAGTTGTTTCGAAGAAAAAATATGTAATTTGCAATTAACAATTCCATATTTTTTCTTAAAAACAACTATGTGTTTTCTTTACACCAATTGATTCCTCTCATTATTTTGTACATAAAAGTATTAAGGTAAGATAATCGAAAAATGAATATTTTACAAGATATTTTACGGTTTATGTAAAATTAAGAAATTATTTCAAGCATCATAACTCAAAAAGTACTTAACGGAAAGGTACTTAATTATAGTGTTTTGGAAAGCTCTCGAAATAAGCTACAAGAATGTACAAAAATATATAGGGTATTCCATTTAAAAAAATTGAAGTGACCTTCACGTGACCTTCAAATGACTCTTCAAGGTCAAACCAATGATACCATCTTATGGCCCCCTCGAAACCATACAACTTTTGTCTAAAACATTTTTCTCTATCTTGCTTATTTTTCGAGTTATTTGGCTGCCTAAGTTAAAATGGGTCACCCTGTATATAAATAAAATAAAATAAGGTGAAAAAGCAAAAGTTTATTTATTCTTAAAGAAATATATTACAAATTATATATATATATATATATATATATATATATATATATATATATATATATAACTACAAACCCAGCAAACACCTAGCTGGGAAGTAATATACAAAAAAAATACAATATAATTCATCGTTTTCAAACGCTTTGATAATAAAGTCAATTAAATGCACTGCAATAGAACATGTTTTAATAGAATATATTTTAGCATTAAAATAATGTTAAAGCAGACATTTTCTAATAGTTTTAGGAACAACACATATGTAATCATTTATTAGTAATACTTTCATCATTGACATAATATTATTAATCTGCAATAATATAGAAGGCCCTCCTTCCTTAATTGGTAAAATGTGATCTACTTTTACTCGTGTTATCCGATGAAACATAATTCTAGCCTGATCTATTTCAAATGGCTCAAGTATAAAGAGAATATATTCTCTTTACTTACTTTACTACTACTTGAGCTTTATACTTGAGTAATATACTTTTGTATATTACTTTTTGTATATTATAAATAAAATAAAATATATATATATTGTGACGTGACACTTGGCGGTCCGTCACAAGGATCGCGAGATCCGACCGAGAATGAATTTGGGCCCTCGTTCTCTCCGGATTTAGGGAGAGAGCGGCTATTGGAGGCGAGATTATACTCGCCTCCCTTACGTAAAAATTTATTTGTTAGCAATAAGATTAGGCTTAAGCGCGGGCGTGATGGGAAACGCTGACGGGATCTCATCCGGTGGCTCAACTTGAAGAAGAAGTCCAGGATACAAGGAAACGGGCGAGCGGAAGCGCCGACTAAAAGGAACACGCCAAGCTAAGTATTATTATTTAATTGCGTCAATAATAAAGTCCACTTAAGACTACTGCTGCCGCCCCTGTAAACATTCATATGCTCAGCAGGTACGGGGAACAGTTGCGGGGAAGGCCAACCAGCGGACGAAAACTGACACTGAGATCCCGAGTCGGAGTCATCTCGGCCGGAACAGCGCTAAAGAAGAACATTCTAAATCACGGCGAGTGGCTGCCGAAAGTATCCCTCCTGACGGGCCTCGACGAGAGAAATTATGGAAAATAAAAGAGGAAACGGGGTGCGACAAGCACGTGTACCGCCCTGAAGGCCGCAGGATTAAAGGGGCCACACGACGATCCTGAGGGTTGCGGAAGCGCCACAGATGGCCTAGTTAAGCCTACGGCACACGGTACAATTTTTCGTACTGGATTTGATAAGATTTAGTAAAATGTTAGAAATGCTGCATTCTGATTGGTGCATTTTTAGTATTTTACTAAATCTTATCAAATCCAGTACGAAAAATCGTACCGTGTGTCGTCGGCTTTACGCATTAATTTGCTGGCGTGATTCCGACGGGCCTTCCGCTCGCCACTGTTCGACGGACCGACGAAGGGAACGACGGCCCAAAATTATCGATCCGACAAGTGGATGACGAGAGCACGGAGAACCGCAAGGAGTCACCGGTGAGACAAGCGTCGACCCCATCTGGCCGTCTTTGTTAAATCATTCAGGTAGAATTAGCTCGAACAATGTCGGTGCCGTATAGCTGCCGTCATTAAATTCCTTGTGAAATTCTTTTTCTACGTTCTCGATATTTGCGTCTTAGAGTACGACGGCCGGCCGAAAGACTTTGTTCGAGCTTTCGTAAAATTAAGTGCCCTCTCTCCCAGTTGCGCGCCGACAGTCACTGTAAATGTTTATTTGTACAATTATTACTGTTGATTGTAAATTTTTACCCGTTAAAAGTATTGTAACCGAGCTCACACACATACGGCGATCTCGATATTCGATAGCTGGCAATTGCGTTGCAGCGTCGACTCGCATTCCGTGTATTATATCATAGAGAGTAATTGTTCGCGTTCGAGTGTGTCTTTTATTAATTAATCGAGTCGTATCTAAATTCTTTTCGTTAACGTGTAACATACCGGTAATTGATAATCCAATTCATTGTGTAAAGAATTCACTCATTTTGCGTCCGGCTGTTTATTCTAATCTTATAATTCGCTCTCTTTCTTTCACGCAGGGTAAATAACATTAACCGGGCGAGTAGTGCGGTAATCATTATTAAAAATTTGTCTAAATTCCTAGCTGTCGAGGCTCCGACAAGCCTCGCATAGCGCGGAATTCCAAAAACTTTCTCAACGCTTTTTGTCAATGCTGGACATGTGATACCGCGGTGCTTGTACCCGCACACCGGCCCGTTGCTGCCGATGATAAAATAACTAAAATCGATTGTATAATTTTTCTTCTCCAACCGCCCGCGTCGATTTGATATCCAATATTAATGTTCATAATTATCTACGCCAAATATATTTTAACTTTTATTATCTTAATAGCTTGTGTTATTTTCAGCGACCTTGCATTCTCGATCCTTCCTAATTAAATTGGAAATTAAACGGACCGCCCCTCTACCATTCTCGATACGGGGTTAGCCGAGTGTCCGTCGCGATAGCTTTGAAATTCTTTCGCTTTCTTTTAAGTATCGTATATCGTCCAAAGACTTTATTAGAGCGGTGCGTATTCCCGCACCTGGCGCCCATGCAAATTTAGAGTTGAAGTTTTGAAGAGAAATCACGCCGAAGGTGTGCCGTGGGCCAAAATCACCGGCCACAATTATCAGCCCAATATCAAAAAAATAAACGGTCACAATATATATACAGGGTGGATCATTTTAACCTTTAATGGCGAATAACTCGAAAACCAAGCCCGGGAGAGAAAAATGTTTCAGACAAAAGTTGTTTGGTTTCGAGGGGGCCATAAGATGGTATCATTGATTTGACCTTGAAGAGTTATTTGAAAGTCACATGAAGTTCACCTTCAATTTCTTAAATGGAACCTACTATTTGTCATTGCATATTCTTGTAGCTTATCTCGAGAGCTTTCCAAAACACTATAATTAAGTACCTTTTCGTTAAGTACTTTTTGAGTTATGAGGCTTGAAATAATTTCTTAATTTTACATAAACCGTAAAATATCTTGTAAAATATTCATTTTTCGATTATCTTATCTTAATACTTTTACGTACAAAATAATGAGAGGAATCAACTGGTGTAAAGAAAACACATAGTTGTTTTGAAGAAAAAATATGTAATTTGCAATTAACAATTTCATATTTTTTCTTAAAAACAACTATGTGTTTTCTTTACACTAATTGATTCCTCTCATTATTTTGTACATAAAAGTATTAAGGTAAGATAATCGAAAAATGAATATTTTTCAAGATATTTTACGGTTTATGTAAAATTAAGAAATTATTTCAAGCCTCATAACTCAAAAAGTACTTAACAAAAAGGTACTTAATTATAGTGTTTTGGAAAGCTCTCGAGATAAGCTACAAGAATATGCAATGACAAATAGTAGGTTCCATTTAAGAAATTGAAGGTGACCTTCATGTGACCTTCAAATAACTCTTCAAGGTCAAACCAATGATACCATCTTATGGCCCCCTTGAAACCAAACAACTTTTGTCTGAAACATTTTTCTCTCCCGGGCTTGGTTTTCGAGTTATTCGCCATTAAAGGTTAAAATGGTCCACCCTGTATATACAGGGTGACCCATTTTAACTTAGGCAGCCAAATAACTCGAAAAATAAGCAAGATAGAGAAAAATGTTTTAGACAAAAGTTGTATGGTTTCGAGGGGGCCATAAGATGGTATCATTGGTTTGACCTTGAAGAGTCATTTGAAGGTCACGTGAAGGTCACTTCAATTTTTTTAAATGGAACATCCTATATATTTTTGTACATTCTTGTAGCTCATCTCGAGAGCTTTCCAAAACACTATAATTAAGTACATTTTCGTTAAGTACTTTTTGAGTTATGAGGCTTGAAATAATTTCTTAATTTTACATAAACCGTAAAATATCTTGTAAAATATTCATTTTTCGATTACCTTACCTTAATAGTTTTATGTACAAAATAATGAGAGGAATCAATTGGTGTAAAGAAAACACATAGTTGTTTCGAAGAAAAAATATGTAATTTGCAATTAACAATTCCATATTTTTTCTTAAAAACAACTATGTGTTTTCTTTACACCAATTGATTCCTCTCATTATTTTGTACATAAAAGTATTAAGGTAAGATAATCGAAAAATGAATATTTTACAAGATATTTTACGGTTTATGTAAAATTAAGAAATTATTTCAAGCATCATAACTCAAAAAGTACTTAACGGAAAGGTACTTAATTATAGTGTTTTGGAAAGCTCTCGAAATAAGCTACAAGAATGTACAAAAATATATGGGGTATTCCATTTAAAAAAATTGAAGTGACCTTCACGTGACCTTCAAATGACTCTTCAAGGTCAAACCAATGATACCATCTTATGGCCCCCTCGAAACCATACAACTTTTGTCTAAAACATTTTTCTCTATCTTGCTTATTTTTCGAGTTATTTGGCTGCCTAAGTTAAAATGGGTCACCCTGTATATATATATATATATATATATATATATATATATATATATATGAGGTATATATAAATAAAATAAAATAAGGTGAAAAAAGCTCCATTTTCACATTAATAAGAGGTGTGTTTGTTTATTCTTAAAGAAATATATATACATATATAATGTGAGATACGAACACATTTTGGAGAGCGTTACCGTTATATATTATAATTAATACTTATGGATATATTATAATTATGGATTAGACTATTTTCTAGACATGAACTATATGGCATATAGCAATATGGCATATATTTTATTTTATTTATAGTTGATTGATAAACGATTGTGTAATATAAGCACGCGTACAACATATTACACAATCGTTTATCAATCAACTATAAATAAAATAAAAAATATGCCATATTACTATATATACCCAGGTAAGGTTTGCCAACTCTTGCCCAACGTTAAACGTCGGGCAGACATTAGCGATATCACGGCAAACCGACTGTCATTATTCGATCGCGGTGCGACATCGGCCCAAGCAAGGTTAGCCGACTCTTGCCAGATGCCGACTCACGGGTCAACGTTGGCAATACCGCGACAAAACTGGTGTCCGACATTGACCTGACGTTAAAAAAAAATTATCGTATATTTATTTCGAAATTTTATTACTTTCATAAAACTGAATTTGTTTCTTAATGATAAATTTGGTTCTTAAAATAATGTATGGAAAATTATATATTTGCGCTAGTTATGACATATGTAGATAATATATAACACTTAAATTAAATGAAGAAGTAGTCTAGCACGTAATGCAGTTGGCTCACGATCCAGGGGGTCGATTCTCGAAATGTGTGAGATATTTTTTTTCCGAGATTCCCTAGATTCTCATAAGTGATCCTCGAAGTGTTATTCTCGAAAGTCACTAAGCATGTCACATGCGAAATTTCTCGTAAAATTCATCTCGGATGCCTTCGTGCCGGTGAGAAGTGAAAAGTCATACGTGAGATAGAAAAAAAATAATTTTGAAGGTTAGATAATATTTTTTGTATTGCTTCATTTTATGAAACCAACCTATATATTGTGAATGTAAGTATTTTGAATTATTAAGAAAAGTAAATTTAAAATAAATATCGAGCATATTAAAATAAATTTTGATTTACATTAAAAATAAAATATTTTCACATTATTTTTAACTGCTTCGTTACAATTAATTTTATAATATTGAATAGATTAATTTTATAATATTGAATCAAGAATTGCTATTGAATAGTGTTGAGTACCCAGATAGGAAAGCATGTAGAAAACTTTTAGCATCATTTTTTTTTAAATATATTGTATTATGTAATAATGCTGAATCTGAATGAATTTTTTTCAGATAAAGAAATAAGTTCATTCTCTTCCATTCATTGCATCAGTACTACGATAATAATGGCAAATGTCGAAAATTATCCTGTATTAAATATGCTTAATTTAATTGCTCTTCAAGATTTACAAGAGCATGCTATTTTGCGAGATATACCTCGCAGAATATTAAATCTAAGACAAGCAGATCAATTTGAACTGCCAGATTCTCTATTTATAAAACTTTATCGTTTGAATAAACAACGAGCCTCAGATGTATTAGATATAGTTACAAATTATATTCCAGAACCAACCAGAAGGTCTGCTTTGGATGCCCAAACTATGGTAATGATACTATACAAACATAATTGAATATTTGACGGTGATATTCAATTTGAAAAAAAAAATTTTTTTTTTAATTTTTTCAAGCTATTTACAGCATTGAGATTTTATGCGGGTGGTAGCTATCAAGTGGATGCAGGTTTCAATGTTTTTAATGGTATAAGTCAACCCTCTACAAGTAGATCTATAAACACAATAACAAATATTTTAAATAAAGAAGAAATTCAACATGAATGGATTCATTTTCCAGAAAATTTGAATGAAATGAACAATAACAAAAATGGGTAATGTATATTAAATCTTATTGATTTGATTAATATATAATAATTCGACATATTAATAGTTCTAATCAGTTGTTTTCAGATTTTGGCAAAAGTTTAATTTTCCGAATGCTATAGGGTGCATTGATTGCACTCATATCAAGATATTTCCTCCTAAAACTAATGATCTTGATCAACCAGAACGCATATTTGTTAATAGAAAAGGTTACCATTCTTTGAATGTACAATTAGTAAAAATAATTTTATCAAAAAATGGAGAAAATATACCCAGCAAACATTTGATTACAGTAATGTAACATTAATGTTATAATTTCCTATTTAACAATATAACTGTTAGGCATGTTACATTGCAGTTACATTGTTGAGTGGAAAATTGATATTATGTTACTGTAATCAAATGTTTACTGGGTAATAACTTCAATTTAATGATTATTCTTTCCAGATTTGCGATGCTAATTACAAAATTATTCATGTGGATTCACGATGACCTGGTAGCAACCATGATAGTTTTATATGGAACCAGTGCAATGTACTGCCACTTATGGAAACTTTATATGAAAGAAACCAAAGATTCTTTTTGATTGGTATATGTAAACTATACACAATCTATAACCCATCACCTTTTAATAAATATTTTTTATTTAAAGATTCTTTTTACAGGAGATTCGGGTTATGCTCTTCGTCCTTGGATGATGACACCTATAACCAATGCTGCTCCAAATACCCCAGAAGAATATTATACTCAAAGATTAACATCAACTAGATCAATAATTGAAAGAGTAAATGGTGTTTTAAAAATGCGATTTCGATGCTTAATCCAATACAGAGCACTACAATACGCTCCAGCAAAAGTGGCAAAGATTGTCAAAGCTTGCTGTGTTTTACACAATATGTGTATTCGAGATGATATTCCTATACCTGATATGCAGCTCAATGAGGAACAAATTGGACTTTATCCAATAGCATTTGAACTTGATGAAGTTCGAGGTAATAGATTAAATCCTGATCTTGCTGCTGGGAAAAGGATTCAACAACAAATTATAACACAATTATGGATAAGAAGACAAGCCTTGGGCAATTTCAGAGAATAATTACTTAAGATAGGATTATGAATTATATAGAAGTTTCTGATATTACGAGAAATTTGAAATAAATTTTTGTAATTTTTAAAATAATTATAACTTTATTATTATAAAAAAATAGATTTACATTTCTTTTAAATAAATCTAACATTGAAAAATAAAAGTTTTCTTTTTTTATTTTACATTTTCCTTAAAATACTTCTTAACTTTAATCATATTAAAAATATAAAAAAAAAATCACAGCAAACTGGAACGTAAAATTGCACTCTACATATATGTATACAGAACTATATATGTATATATATATATATACATATTTCTTACATGTGTGTGTGTGTGTGTGTGTTTGCGTGCGTGTGCGTGCGCATAAATATACAATCAAGTTCGTATATATTAAATAATTTTGGCATATATGTGCTAATCAGTCTTTTATATTTATCATTTAGATAAATGTTAAGATATTTTTTTAAGATAATTCTATTAAATTATTATTATAGAGATTTACATGAACTTGTGAAGGCTTATTATTTTAATTTTTGTAGCAGCATCTGGAAATTATCAGAGAGTTTATCAAGGTGTTCCACTTGTATTTGTTGTATTTGTACCATTTGCTCTTGTAGTTTCAGCATCTTTTCCTGATATGCAATTGTTGCATTTACTTGCTTTTCGTATAATTCAATTTTTTTATTTAAATAACTCTTTCTAGTTTCCACGTCACTTGTTGCTATTTTTGCCATGGTTTCATTGATGCAAATAGCATCATCTCTCTTTTTAGCTGCTACATATCTTATTTTCTTCGCTGAAGAATTTTTTTGGCTTGCTGGAGCAACATCGTCAACCATCAATTTCCTTTTACAAGTATTTGTACTGGCCGGTAGCGTGATACTATTTGATGTAGAACCGGTTGAATCTACAACTTTACTTATTGGTGCAGTAACAGTGCTTAGTGTGTTGAAAGTGGTTGATGCGTTGACAGTATTTAGTGTGTTTGCTTTTGTTGTAATTTTTGATACTGTAGAGTTGACAGATATTGGTGTTATGTTTACATTTGTACTACTGTTAGGCTCCTCATCCTCCAAGTCATTGTAAAATATTATTTCTTCTTGTGATGGTGTTTCCACATTATTTGCTTGAAAACTCTGCAGAAATATCATACACATAATATTTTAATATTGATAAAAAGTTTTCAATATTCCATATAATATATATTGAATTGTTTTCTAAGAACATACAAAATTTATGACAGTTTCAGGTACATCTAATCCTTGAATAGCAGCATCTCCAATCAGCTCAATGACTGAACTCTCTGCAGGATCAAATTTGTCTTCTGTAAAAGGTCCTCCGCCAGTCTTTGCTATATTTTTTCTTCTATTACTCTCTTTATTCTTTACGTTACCTTTAATATCATAGAATGTCTGGAAGATTCATAAATTCAAATACAATCACGTCATAAAGTTTACAAGTACTTATACATATCTACAATCGTGGGCAAAAGTATTAGGCACCTTCATTTTTATGCTATATTCTTTAAATATATTTTGAAAATAATTATATTTATAATTTTTATTGTAGTAAAATGTTTAAACTTTAAACATTCCAGTATAATAAAAATTATAAATATAGTTATGTTCAAAATATATTTAAAGAATATATCATAAAAATGAGTGTGCCTAATACTTTTGGCCAAGGTTATATGTAATTAGAACTTGAGTGCTCAAATAATATTTTCCATTAACTATACTAAATTTTAAATTTATAATAACAATCAATAAATGTTTTATATTTTATTCAAAACTTGATTAAAACACATACAAAATATCAATGCAAACATTTATATATAAATAAATTAACTCTTATTTTTTTCTGTTATGAATAAGTTTTCTAAAAATTTATTATAAATTATAAAAAAGACTTACTTTCTTCCATTTATGCAGTTTTTATTGAACCAGGCATATTATTTAACTTCTCACTAATTTCATTCCACAACTGTTTTTTTCTTTCATTTGTACAGCCATTTGTCAATTTTGCAGAATTCAATTCTGGATGCGCTTTTACAAAATCTATGAGAATAATTTTTTGATCAATATCTACATATTGTTTTCTTATTTTATTTACATTATTATTAAGCTCGATAACACTTTCCATTTTCACAAATTATTTTTAAACAACTTATTTGAAATTATAACCAAAAATTTTTTTATAATTTTCGAAAGAAATATCGCAATAACAAATAGAGCAATATAAAGAAATATTTAAAGTCGCGCCAGGCTCCCTCTTGGTTGCTTCCTATTGGTTGAAATCTCTGCTGTAATGATGGCAACGTCGCACTCCTCTCACTTCGTGAGATGATGCTAAATGTCATCTCGGAACAATTCGAGAATACCGAAATGCATAGTGGGATGTAGAAAGTGACATTTCTCACTGATGACAAAATCTCACACATTTCGAGAATCGATTCCCGAGTTCGAGTCCCACCAAGGTAAGTGTGTTTTTCAAATACGAGAAAACATTTAATCCATTATAAAAAACGCTAATTTTCAGATAGAATCATCATATAGGCTGCATCTTAAAAAACAAACGTAGTTAAAAAAAGTAATAAAATTTCGAAATAAATATACGAATATAATTTTTTTTTATGTCGGGTGAATGTCGGAAATCAATGTCGGAAATCAATATATATATACAGGGTGTCCTAGACCACCCGTACACTCCTTTTCTTTCAAAAACTAAGCATTTTAGAGAAAAACGTTTTGGACAAAAATTGTATGGTTTTGAGGAGAACATAAGACGGTGTCATTGGTTTGACCTTGGATGGCATCGTTAAGGTGAGGTCAAGGACACCTTTAATTTCTTAAATGGAACCACCTATTTTTTATTGCATATTCTTATAGCTTATGTCGAGAGCTTTCCAAAACACTATAATAAAGTATTTTTTCATCAAGTACTTTTCGAGTTATAAGGCTTGAAATAATTTCTTAATTTTACATAAACCATAAAATATCTAGTAAAATATTCATTTTTCGATTATCTTACCTTAATACTTTTACGTACAAAATAATGAGAGGAATCAATTGGTGTAAAGAAAACACAAAATTGTTTCGAAAAAAAAAAATGTAATTTGCAATTAACAATTACATTTTTTTTTCGAAACAATTTTGTGTTTTCTTTACACCAATTGATTCCTCTCATTATTTTGTACATAAAAGTATTAAGGTAATATATATCGAAATATCGGATATATATCGAAAAATGAATATTTTACTAGATATTTTATGGTTTATGTAAAATTAAGAAATTATTTCAAGCCTTATAACTCGAAAAGTACTTGATGAAAAAATACTTTATTATAGTGTTTTGGAAAGCTCTCGACATAAGCTATAAGAATATGCAATAAAAAATAGGTGGTTCCATTTAAGAAATTAAAGGTGTCCTTGACCTCACCTTAACGATGCCATCCAAGGTCAAACCAATGACACCATCTTATGTTCCCCTCAAAACCATACAATTTTTGTCGAAAACGTTTTTCTCTAAAATGCTTAGTTTTTGAAAGAAAAGGGGTGTACGGGTGGTCTAGGACACCCTGTATATACACGTGATTACAAAGGATATTGTACTGTGTCTAGTTAAATGTAAGACAATAAAAATGCGATGTAACACTTAGTAAATAATTTGTAACAAGCACGCAACAATAAAAAACAAAAAAACCTATATTTGTTACTTTCATTATAAAAATATACCTTTATATAATAATATACAAATATATATATATATATATATATATATATATATATTCATATCCATTTATACATAAGCATATCTGTTTTTATATGGACAAAATTGATATATAAGTTTGTATAACTAGATATAATCAGTTTTGTCTAATTATATATGAAAAATTTTTTACCGGGTACTTATCTAACAATAAGGAAAACTTATCCGAATTATGTCATGCTTGATGTCATTTTAAACATAAAAATTTCATTAATCTATTTTAATTACTTTCAAAAAGATTAAATAAAATATAAAAATTTTAGTTCTTATTTTATGGATATTTAAAGTTGTAAATTATTATAAGTAACGAAAAAATTACCGATATCATTGAAAGCGAGAGCGAGAACGAATAGAGGAAGCGAGATGATGTATCGTAAAAAGAGTTCCGAAATCTCTTACGCGAGATTCCCTTTCTCTATAACATTTCACGAATATATGTCATCTTACTATAAAAAATAAAATGCATGTTATATGTTTTGAAAATGATTTTAATGAAATAATGAGAATTTTGCGATTAAAATGACATCAAACTCGATATAAATCGGACAGTTAAATGTAAGCAAAATATTTATTATTAGACTAATTAAAAATTATCCGATTTATATCGTGTTTGGTGTCATTTTAATCGCAAAAATCTCATTAATTCATTACAGTTATTTTCAAATCGATAAAATAAAAAATAAAAGTTTTAATTTTTATTTTATAAGATGTTTACATTCTCGTGAATTGCGAATGGATAGAGAAAGCGAGGAAGCCGATTATGAGAGATTTCGGAACTCTTTGATGATAGGTCATCTCGCTCACTCTCTACTCGGTTTCACTCTCGATTCTCGGGTCCGCTTATCTTTTCAAATTGTTTAACACGATTGTGAAGGGATGACCTCTCTGTCAGAGAGGACGAAATGTGTGTGTGTGTGTGTGTGTGTGTGTGTATACAGGGCGATCCCGAAAAACGATCCGTCTATAAAATGACATATTCCTGACACCATTCTAAGACAATTTTTCCTTTACCAAAATTTAACTTGAAGCGTAGTTTTTGAATTATTAAAGGAAGTAGTTAACGTATGACGGGTCGAATACAAGAGGCAGGCAAGGGTGGCGCGATTCACCGTCAGACGCGGGTGCTTACGCGAGGCGCCTGCTGCGATCAGCTGGTCGCTATACACATACAGACACACATGCGAACACATACATTCTCTCTCTGTCTGTCTGTCTGTCTGTCTGTCTGTCTGTCTGTCTGTCTGTCTGTCTCTCTCTCTCTCTCTCTCTCTCTCTCTCTCTCTCTCTCTCTCTCTCTCTCATTCGCTCACTCACCTGTAATTTTTTTTTTTTTTTTTTACGAGAGAGGGGAAAATGCATTTTATGCATACCCACCGGTCGATCCAGTGAGTTATGTGGGACTCGAGTACCAAGTCGAATTACCAACTCGGTACTCCCTACCCACTAAAAACCCCTCTCTTTTCACGAATTTCCTTTGACACACTGTCCCTCTGACTTCCCGAGATCTGTTTTCACATAACGTCAAAAAATAGTTATCATTACCTTGTTCGATGACTTTTGATGTATTGCTGTAATTGCTTGAAGGAGAAATGAATTTTCCGATAGATCGTACGTTCTCAAATTTAACGTAGATATCACGTTGCAAAAGACAAGAAATCCACACTAAATAATTGGTGTAAAGAAAACACATAGTTGTTTTTAAGAAAAAATATGGAATTGTTAATTGCAAATTACATATTTTTTCTTCAAAACAACTATGTGTTTTCTTTAGACCAATTGATTGCTCTCATTATTTTGTACGTAAAAGTATTAAGGTAAGATAATCGAAGAATGAATATTTTACAAGATATTTTACGGTTTATGTAAAATTAAGAAATTATTTCAAGCCTCATAACTCAAAAAGTACTTAACGAAAAGGTACTTAATTATAGTGTTTTGGAAAGCTCTCGAGATAAGCTACAAGAGTGTGCAAAAATATATAGGGTGTTCCATTTAAAAAAATTGAAGTGACCTTCACGTGACCTTCAAATGACTCTTCAGTGTCAAACCAATGATACCATCTTATGGCCCCCTCGAAACCATAAACCTTTTGTCTGAAACATTTTTCTCTAAAATGCTTTGTTTCCGAAATAATTGCGTGCGTTAATTAAAATGGCTCACCCTGTATATATATATACAGGGTGATTCTAAATAACTTTATGTTTTTGCAAAAACAATCTTGACCGAATTCTAAGACGATTTTTCCTTTGGCAAAATTTCGTCCGAAGCTTAGTTTTTGAATTATTAAAGGAAGTAGTTAACGTATGACGGGTCGAATACAAGAGGCAGGCAAGGGTGACGCGATTCACCGTCAGACGCGGGTGCTTACGCGAGGCGCCTGCTGCGATCAGCTGGTCGCTATACACATACAGACACACATTTTTTTTTTGATACGCAGGGGAAATCCTCCTGGATACCCCCCCTCCCCGGGGAGGGAGAGAGGGTTATGCCGGACTCCTACCGGCTAAAACCCCTGCGGGTGTCCTCCACCGCGGTGTCACGGGGGAGCCACGGGTACGCCACAGGCATTCTTCCGCGACTCCCCCACCGCAATCCCTCGTTGTAGCCGAGAGGGAGGACACCCGTCCGCCTCCCGGCTCCGTCTAATGGGGTTCTGTCCCGGTGGGAGATCTCCTCGCTCTACACCGGGGCCCCCTCGCCGCGGCCCCTGGACGGGGCCTCCTCTTATGCCGGATGGGGGGAGGGAGGGGGGAGCACCAGGTAGGCCATCAGGCCCTGCCAGTCCCGGAACCTCCCTCTAGCCCCCCATCTGTCCACCTAGCCTGCAGTGGGGGGGGAGCGGGCCCCCAATAGCCCCCCCCCACTCAATCAGTCCCGCGCTGGGGCCTGGGGCCCAGGCACGGGTCGCCTTCTCCTCCCTCGCCGCATCCTCCGGGCCGCGACATCCTGCGCTTCTGGGGGCGGCATCCGTCGACGGACCCTCTCCGCCTCCTCCTTGGTCCTCATGACCTCCTCGCAAAAGGAGGCCACCGCCCTCTATTGCTCCTCCCCCGCACCATGGCCCGCATCACGGCGCGGAGGGAAAGATCTTCCCCCACCACCGCGGCCAACGAACGGCGCTGCACCTCCCAGGCCGGACAGGCCTCGAGGGTGTGCTGCGCCGTGTCCCGGTCTCCCCTGCAGTGATGGCTCCCGGGGGTCGCCTCCCTCCCGATGCGGCACAGGTAGTAACCGAAGCAACCATGCCCGGTCACCACCTGCGCCACCCGGAAGGTGATGCGCCCCCAGGTCCTCCCCAGTCACTCCCTGAAAACAGGGAGAATGGCCCCCACTACTCTTTGGCCCTCGTGGGCCGGCCCGGCTAATTGCCGCTGCCAGTCCGCGAGGACCAATTCCGCCGCTTGACGGCCAATGGCCCTCCTGGTCCCCGGCCCCACGATGGTTCCCCCCCCCACGGAGCTCCCTTACCTTCCAATATGCGGCCGAATGGCCACGCCCCAAGAGCTCCAGGGGAGGGAACCCGCCAGGATTGCCGCCGCCGCATACGCGACAGTGCGGTATGCGCGCGCGGCCCTCAATACAATGGGGCGGTGTGTCCCCCGCAGCATGTTCCTGATCCTTCTGGACCCCGAGGCCGCATCCGCCCAAATCGGGGCCCCGTAGAGGGCCACCGATCCGACCGTGCCCACATACAACCTGCGGACCCGGTCGTCCGGTCCCCCCAGGTTGGATAGCAGCCTCGCCAGTGAGGCCGCCACCCCACCTATCTGGGGGGCCAACTGGGCAAAATGCTCCTCAAATGTCCACATGTCATCCAGATGGAGACCCAGATATTTCATCCGGGTCCCCACCTGGTCGTCATGTCCGTTCACCCTAAATGTGAGCCTGGGGGGGGCCCCCGGGAGCCGTCATGGAAGAAGACGGCCTCCGTTTTCTGGGGGGCCACCTCCAGGCCCAGCGCCTTTATGCCGCGGACTACCCCGGCCACCGCGATGCTGCCAAGCGTAACCGCGTCCCTCCAGTTCTTCCCCCCGACTACCACCAGCGTGTCATCTGCATAGCAAATGACTTGGCAGCCGGGGGGAAGTATCCTTCCCAGCACCTCATCGTACGCGATGTCCCACAGCAACGGGCCCAAGACGGACCCCTGTGGGACACCGCGCACGATGGGCCTCCGTCTGCGCACCCCTCCGGCATCGCGGTAGGCGATGCACCTCTCCTTGAAATAGTCCCGGATTACCCTGGTCAGGTAATCCGGGACCCCGTGCGACTGCAGCCCCTCTCCTATCTTGTCCCACGGGAGGGTGTTGAACGCGTTGGCTATGTCCAAGGATACAGCCAACGCCATCCCCCCGCGCTGGACTATTTGTTCCGAGTGGGCCCGCAGACAGTCGATCGTCGACCGGCCCGCCCGGAACCCAAATTGGCGCTCATTGAGCCCTGCCTCGCTGCAGGTACTCATTGAGACGCCCCACCAGCACGCGCTCCATCAGCTTACCGACCTCGTCCAACAGACAGAGAGGTCGGTAAGCCGATGGGTCATCGGGGTTCCTCCCTCCCTTCGGGAGGAGGGCTAATCTCGCCTCCTTCCAGAGGGAGGGGAAGACCCCCTCTCTGAGGCACCTCGTGAAGAGGTACCTCAGGGACCCGCCAGCTTCACCCATGACCAGGGCCCAGATCTTGCCCGGGATGCCGTCCGGACCAGGAGCCTTATTCGGCTTCATCCTCCGGACGGCCTCCCCCATCTCCTCCGCTGTCACCTCCCAGCCCTCCCTCCACTCGGGCATACGGCCCGAGAGGGGGAAGGGCACCGCACCCCCGGCTCCCCCGGGGAAGAGGGTCTCGACCACCTCCCCGAGGAAGCCGGGGGCGAGAGACTCCGTGGTCGGAGGCGCCCGTGGCCTCAACTTCTTGAGGACCATTCTATACGAGCGCCCCCACGGGTCCTCATTCAGGGAGGCGATCAGCTCCTCCCAGGCCCTGGTCTTAGACCTCCCGATGGCAGCGCAAAGGGAGTGCCGAGCCTCGCGATACTCCCCCCGCGCCTGCTCTATGCACGCCTCACTGCTACCCCTCCTTCGCAGGGTCCGTTGGAGCCGGCGCCTGGCCCGGACCGAGGCATCGCGAAGATTCGCGATTTCCTCGGTCCACCAGTACGCCGACCTCTTCCCGCATCCCTTTCTTACCCTTGGCATCGAGGCATCGCAAGCTCTCCAAAGAGCCTCGCGAAGCCTCAACGCCAATTCCTCCACTTCCATTCCTTCCCGCCCCTGACGATCCTCCCCCCACATCCATAGCGAGGCGTGCATCGAGGCCATCAGGAGGTCCGGATTCAACCTGGTGAGGGACCACCTGCGCTCCTCCATCACGTCCGCCCCGGTGGGGGGCCGAGGGGCAGACCGAGCTCGATGTACCTGTGATCCGACAGGGTCTCAAGCTCGGCCGCCACCCTTCAGCCCCCCACCCTGCGCAGGGCCGCAGGGGATGCCCACGTCAGGTCGACGATGGACTCCCCCCGCGGCCTCACGCACGTGGGCACGGACCCCTCGTTGAGCAGGGTCAACCCCAGTGACCCTGCACAGTCCCGCAGCACCTCTCCGCGCCGGTCCCCGTACCGGCAGCCCCAACTCCTCGATTTAGAGTTGAAGTCACCCATCACGAGGACCGGCCCGGGAAGGCCGCTCCTCACTGCCTTCTCCACCTCGCCGAGCTCGTCCTCAAACTGAGCCAGGCTCAGCGAGGGAGGAAGGTATACTCCAATGACGCAGATAGTCCCCCACCTCACCATTACAAAATGCCGGCCCCTGGCCCCCATCCCGCAGGGAGGCGACCTTTCGTCACCCCCCCGCACGATGGCCACCAGGGGTACGGCCCTCCCCAGGCACCCGCCCGAAAACCAGGACGGGTGCCCGAGGGGCTCGCATACGGCTACACCCAACCCACAACCACGCTCCGCCATTGTGTGCAAGAAAAGATCCTGCGCACGGCGGGCGTGGTTGAGGTTGGCCTGCAAAATAGTTAGAGGAGCGGACTTGCCCCTAGCCATCTGCTTCCTCCGCGCCCATCGAGTCTCTCCTTACAGTCCTCTCCCTCGGGGGCCTCTGCTCCTTGGGCAGAGGTTTCGGTCGCGGCTGCTGCGGCGCCTCCTGTAATTGCTGCTGTTGCCCCTGCTGATGTTTTTGCTGCCGCTGCCTTTGCCGCTGTTGGGGGGCAGACGAGACGGGTGGGGCTCGCCCCAGAAACCGCTCACAGCCAGCTCCTCCCATCCGATGGTCCGCCCTCTTCCCCGCCTCCGCGCACGGTAAGCAGCGAGGGGCTGCTCGGCACGAGGAGGCCGTGTGTCCCGCCGTTCCGCACCTATAGCAGGTGCGGGACCTGTCCTCGGCGTTGCTGCATCTGGCTGCGACATGCCCCTCCCCCCAGCACTGTGGGAGGGACGCGCCACAGCCAACTCCACTCTGGCCGACGTCCACCCTATCCTTAGGCGGGCAGCCGTGACCAAATCGTCCGCCGCCCTAACAGGACAACGGACCAAAGCCACGCCCATTCCATTAGCTGGCCTACTAATGGAGACCTTGATCTCCTCGTGTTTGGCAACGCCCCTATCTGCGATTGCCGCCACGACCTTCTCCGCTGTCACCGCTTCGTCTATCCCCCGGACACGAATCGCCGCCGATGGCCTATCTATTCGGACAGAGGGGTCCTCGGCGAAAACCCCCCGCATTTCCGCGGCAAGGGCCTCCGCCTTGGACTCCCTGTCCTCCTTCGTGAGGCCTGGGATCTCGAGGACATACGAGCCCGTCAGTCCACGACGGGTCCGCATGTCCTCGATGCCCAAGCTTCTCAATTTGTCCGTACCTACGGCTCGTCTCGCTCTGCTCAGGACCTCCGCGTATGTACCATCGGGGGCCGTGATGGTGACCGCGGCCGTGGACGGGGTCCTCCCCCCTCTTAGTGGGGGAGGAGGGTCCCCCCCACCGCCGCCGCGGCTCACCACAAGACCCTCGGCCGAGCCCGTTGGCGACCGAGGGCGGGGGGAGGGCCTATTCTGACCCCCCCTCCTCCCGGCCACCATAGCCCATGTAGGTGCCTCGGGCTTCGGTTCCTCCACCTCCTTCCTTGGCTCCTCCCGGTGCTGCTCCTGTCCGCCCTCCGGTCGTCCAAAATACTCAAGGACAGGAGCCGCCGACCCCTTCTTCTTCTTCTTCTTTTTCTTCTTCCTCCTCTCAGGCTCCCTCACGACGCCCGACGGCCCCGGTTTAGGGGCCTCCGGCGCCGGAAAGTGGTCGAACTCCACGAGGGGGTCGGCGGCCGGGGTCTGCGGGACAATCAACGATCCCCACGAACCCTGGACGCTGAGCCTCTCCATAACCTGCTCCACGATTCTGTTCACCACCCCCTCCATCTGTTGGAGGAGGCGGAGACTCGAATCAAACTCCCCCGTACCTCCCCCAACGCGGGGGGAGGCGCGGGGCGGCCCCCGCTTTCGGCAGGGAACCCCCCCCCCGACAGGGGAAGACAGACGTATGTGGGGAGGGGGTGAGCGGGCCGGGGCGGGCGACTCCCTGTCACCCACCTCCGCCCGCCAACCACCCCCATCCATCCCATCGACGAGCCTCTCCTTCACGTCCCTGAGCTCCTCCTCCATTCTTCCCATCTTCCGCTTCAGCTCCTCATTCTCTCTCACTATCTTTTCCGCCTCCTTCCTGTGGTGTGAGGCCTGCTCCACCTCCTTCTCCATCCTACACTTCTCCAGCTGTAGCCCCCTGATTTTCTTCCTAAGGCTAGCCACCTCCTCCCCCTCTCCATCTCGCTCCTGCTGTATTCTGTATGCGAGTATGTTAAGACCCGCATGGATCTTAAGGGCAGCCATCCTCAACAACCTGACGTATTTCCCTGTCAAGTTTTTCGAAGTCGTAGCCACCTTCTCGATCGTCCGCACCACCTGCATCAGCTCGGATGTGACGTCGGGAGTCGGTTGATTCTCCAGCTCCCCCATCACGTCCTCCAAGCCGGGCAGGTTGGAGGCCGGCGGGATGACAAGGTTCGGGTCCGCCATCCTTCTTTCCTCCCACTCTTCCCTCTCTCTCTTCCTCTCCTCCTCCCTTTCTCTCTCTTTCGCTCTAACCACGTCTATTATATTGGTGGTGCGTGATTTCCCTCTCTTCCTCCTCTGTCTCGAGCCGGCACTCGTGGTGGAGCCCTCGTCCTCAGTCATTGAGGTCGAGCGCTCCGACCCGGACGACTCGGGGCCTCTGCTCCTCTTGACCGCCTTGGAGGGGGCCAAGGCGGACGAGGAAGCCTCATCCATCTCACCCCCCTCCCCGGTCATGGTGGGCTCATCAACAAAAATAATAGAACCCGCCCCAGAGGTCATACCTTCATATGGCGTGGACGCCCGCCCTGTCCTATCCAGAGTCGCCGCTTCCATCCTCTCGATGTTCATCACCGGCAATTCTCCAATATTCGGAAGATCACCGGCGTTGAGGATGTTCGGCGACACTTCCGGGCCCTCCCTCCCGGCAGTTCCAGATCCGGTGTTAGGGGGGGAGCGCATTACCTTGCTGCTCCTCCTGAAAGGGTCCTCCTCCACCCCACCGCGTACTGCCTCCACGACCTCGGTCACCACCGCCTGTGGGATGTTCTCCGTCGCCGACGACCTCCCCATACGCGGAGTATCCACGTACGTGGTGGCCCTCGGGTCACGAAGCCTCCCGTCAGGCGCTCCCTTGATCGGTGGCGATGCCACCACCTCCTCCCCCAATCCAAAGATGATGCAATAGTCTTCCATATTATACCTGCAAAAAGATAACGACAGTTCGCCCATCATGGGAGCCCTACCGCAGTAAGGCTACTTCCCTGCCGAGTTAATAACCCTAATGGAAGTGAGCAACAACCGAGAAGCGGCTTTCGGGTGGCCAACCCTAGTCGCCCACAGTGACTCTACTACATACAGACACACATGCGAACACATACATTCTCTCTGTCTGTCTGTCTGTCTGTCTGTTTCTCTCTCTCTCTCTCTCTCTCTCTCTCTCTCTCTCTCTCATTCGCTCACTCACCTGTATTTTTTTTTTTTTTTTTACGAGAGAGGGGAAAATGCATTTTATGCATACCCACCGGTCGATCCAGTGAGTTATGTGGGACTCGAGTACCAAGTCGAATTACCAACTCGGTACTCCCTACCCACTAAAAACCTCTCTCTTTTCACGAATTTCCTTTGACACACTGTCCCTCTGACTTCCCGAGATCTGTTTTCACATAACGTCAAAAAATAGTTATTATTACCTTGTTCGATGACTTTTGATGTATTGCTGTAATTGCTTGAAGGAGAAATGAATTTTTCGATAGATCGTACGTTCTCAAATTTAACGTAGATATCACGTTGCAAAAGACAAGAAATCCACACTAAATTATTAACTGAAAGTTTTTCTTCTTTCATGAACTGTATTCTTTTATAAACTTTAACGTAATCACATTTATTTACTCACTCGATTATCATATAAAATATTAATATTAAATATTTATTTAAGATAATAGTAAAAGTAATAAATATTTTAAAAACACTTATTTAATCTAATTAATTTTTAAATAGATATCATACGATGTATGGATATCACACACATTCATGATAATAATAATATTAGTATGTTAAATGTTTATTATGTTTACCGCATTCTTCAATCGAACACATGATCGCGTTCGATAGCGCCAGTAGTACCTTAACCTACCGCAACCTACCATGACAAAAAACTGCTTGCAGTCGCCGAGTAATTATCGTCGCATTGTCGCGTCGTCGCGTCGTGTAGTAACGTGTTCGCGCGTGTTTCTTTCATCGAGTGATTTTTAATCGCCAACAGTTATTAGTCGACAGTGATTAATAGTGATTAGTGATAGAGTCATTAGTAAATTTCTCGTCTCATCGAGTGAGTAAATAAATGTGATTACGTTAAAGTTTATAAAAGAATACAGTTCATGAAAGAAGAAAAACTTTCAGTTAATAATTTAGTGTGGATTTCTTGTTTTTTGCAACGTAATATCTACGTTAAATTTGAGAACGTACGATCTATCGAAAAATTCATTTCTCCTTCAAGCAATTACAGCAATACATCAAAAGTCATCGAATAAGGTAATAATAACTATTTTTTGACGTTATGTGAAAACAGATCTCGGGAAGTCAGAGGGACAGTGTGTCAAAGGAAATTCGTGAAAAGAGAGGGGTTTTTAGTGGGTAGGGAGTACTGAGTTGGTAATTCGACTTGGTACTCGAGTCCCACATAATTCACTGGATCGACCGGTGGGTATGCATAAAATGCATTTTCCCTCTCTCGTAAAAAAAAAAAAAAAATACAGGTGAGTGAGCGAATGAGAGAGAGAGAGAGAGAGAGAGAGAGAGAGAGAGAGAGAGAGAGAGAGAGAGAGACAGAGAGACAGACAGACAGACAGACAGACAGACAGACAGACAGACAGACAGAGAGAATGTATGTGTTCGCATGTGTGTCTGTATGTGTATAGCGACCAGCTGATCGCAGCAGGTGCCCCGCGTAAGCACCCGCGTCTGACGGTGAATCGCGCCATCCTTGCCTGCCTCTTGTATTCGACCCGTCATACGTTAACTACTTCCTTTAATAATTCAAAAACTAAGCTTCGGACGAAATTTTGCCAAAGGAAAAATCGTCTTAGAATTCGGTCAAGAGTATGTTTTTGCAAAAACATAAAGTTATTTAGAATCACCCTGTATACAGGGTGACCCATTTTAACTTAGGCAGCCAAATAACTCGAAAAATAAGCAAGATAGAGAAAAATGTTTTAGACAAAAGTTGTATGGTTTCGAGGGGGCCATAAGATGGTATCATTGGTTTGACTTTGAAGAGTCATTTGAAGGTCACGTGAAGGTCACTTCAATTTTTTTAAATGGAACATCCTATATATTTTTGTACATTCTTGTAGCTCATCTCGAGAGCTTTCCAAAACACTATAATTAAGTACATTTTCGTTAAGTACTTTTTGAGTTATGAGGCTTGAAATAATTTCTTAATTTTACATAAACCGTAAAATATCTTGTAAAATATTCATTTTTCGATTACCTTACCTTAATAGTTTTATGTACAAAATAATGAGAGGAATCAATTGGTGTAAAGAAAACACATAGTTGTTTCGAAGAAAAAATATGTAATTTGCAATTAACAATTCCATATTTTTTCTTAAAAACAACTATGTGTTTTCTTTACACCAATTGATTCCTCTCATTATTTTGTACATAAAAGTATTAAGGTAAGATAATCGAAAAATGAATATTTTACAAGATATTTTACGGTTTATGTAAAATTAAGAAATTATTTCAAGCATCATAACTCAAAAAGTACTTAACGGAAAGGTACTTAATTATAGTGTTTTGGAAAGCTCTCGAAATAAGCTACAAGAATGTACAAAAATATATAGGGTATTCCATTTAAAAAAATTGAAGTGACCTTCACGTGACCTTCAAATGACTCTTCAAGGTCAAACCAATGATACCATATTATGGCCCCCTCGAAACCATACAACTTTTGTCTAAAACATTTTTCTCTATCTTGCTTATTTTTCGAATTATTTGGCTGCCTAAGTTAAAATGGGTCACCCTGTATATATATCTAATATTTATAAAAGGATATACGTAGGTATATACGGGTGTTTACACGTAATTTCGCAGAAAATTAAGTTTTCTGTGAAATTATCAATCGTGTAAGGGGCACCGATTTTAATCCATTAATATCTTACCTGTGTTTTGCATAATGCCAATTATTTTTACTTTATCACATTTCATCGTATTTATTTTCATCAAACTCTAATATATGTACTTCTAATTTATAATATCCATCGGTAACAGATCCGCAACCAATTTTTTTATTTAAGGTATTATTATACAAAGTTCCGAAATTACTTTTAATATAACCTTCTATCGCTATATAAACATAAAAAAAATATATATATAATATATATATATATATATATAAGTATATATTATATATATTTACTTATATATATATATATATATATATATATATATATGTATACTATGAATATGTATATGTATATGAATATGTATGCGTATATGTATATGTATATGGAAACGTATATGTGATATGTACAGTGTCGTCAACTTGTAAAAAATATTTGGGGGGGTGGGCAAATAATTCAAGATATATTTCACACACACAAATGATACATTTTTTAAAATAATGTTTATATTACTTTAAAAGGATATAAAAAGAAAATAAACAAAATTAAGAAATAGTAATTTTATTGTCATAATCAGAAATTGTTTAAAATGAAATATATTAGGTATTGATATAATAAAGGAAAGGAATAGTCTCTTTGGCGAAAGCTGACGACTTCAAACAAGTGTTTTTTTTAATATGCATTTTGTTGCAAACTTAAAAGCATACAAATTTGTCTTATTTAACCTTTCTGTAACTTTTACCAGTTGCAAGATATTTGCTTTGACATTTATAAATGGACACCCTATGTACTATACATATGTATATACAAACCACATACACACACACACATATATAAATATCATATGGAACTTACACATACACACACATATATAAATATCATATGGAACTTACCAACTCGTGTTGATGTAGTCATAAGCTCACTAAATGTAACTATTTCCGGTTCTATATTTACATCAGATTTTGTTTGATTATAAGATCCTAAATTTGATATTATTGTGTTATTCTGAATTTGTAATTCATAGGGAACGTTTCCATTATTGAATCTAGCGATTTTTGGTGTCCGAGCCTGTACACCGTCCAAATGAATAATCTATTGCAAAAAAGATGTAACTAATTATATATAAAAATAAATACAAATATTATGCGTATTAATTTTTATTAAGTACAAAAATATATAAGTAAACTTAAATTTCAACCCAATCACAATCGCGTATACTGGGGGGTAAGAAGAATTAAAGAAGATTATTTATCTGTGTATCAATTAGATTCTCGAATTGAGAACGTTAATACATATTTAATATTTATGCCTCAGCACACATTTTTCGTTCTCGTAGATATCTTAAATTTCTGCGAGACGTACGCACTTGCATCGCGGTTTGGCTCTTGATAGATCATTTTATATATTTATGATTTATGTTTAAGCTTAAATTTATATGTAATATAATTATTTCTCATTTATTATTTTTAATTATACATGTTATTGTTATTATACACGTTATTGTTATTATTATTGTTATTATATTATTATTATTGTAATGATTATTATTATATATTATATACATATAAGGTAAAGATTATTGTGGTACAAGAAATTAGAAAATAAGAATTAAAAAATATGAAATTAAAATTAAATTATAATAAAAAATTAAAATTATATTAAATTAAAAACCAAAAAATAAGAATTAAAAATTTTGAAATTAAAATTAAATTATAATAAAAAATTAAAATTAGATTAAATTAGAAAATAAGAATTATTATTTACGTGATTTAATTTAATATGATCTTGAACGTATTCGACATCATCGTTCCATACAATTACTTGAATACGTTTTCCTGTCCCATTATTTAAATAAAATTTAAACATCTTATATTGCAATTTGTCTCCTACATATTTTGGTGCTTCAACGCTGTCTACATATCCTATTATTTCTCTATAAACGTAATAGAATAGTTAATAATCTCTCTGTCTTTCTCTCTCTCTCTCTCTCTCTCTCTCTCTCTCTCTCTTTCTCGTTCTTTCACGCACTTTTTTTTTATAGATTATATTTCAAATAATTTTAGATCGTAATATTTTACTATATATACTTTTATTAAAGAAATTAAATTGTAGTATACTCACACTGTAGAATCATAAATTTTTATATTATCTATTACTTCATTTGATGAGAGTAATTCCATCCCATCTAGCTTCAAATTCCGTCCTGTTTGTTTCATCATCAATTTTGTATGAGCATTCTGGTATTTCTTCCTTCGACATGTTTTCTTTATATTTACTATACAATTATAAATAAAATATAAATAATTTTTTACTTATAAATATAATAGATGTATACATAATTATCACTTATTTTTATAATATATGTCTATGCATTTTTAATATATATTTTTTAACATGTATTTTTCTAATATAAAATTAAGTTCAAAACATTTACATATAATAGAATCATTTAGATATTAAATTATATTAAAAAGTTTCAAAATATTTCTTTATACACATAATTTTTAATACAAGTATTATCTCTTTGATTACCAAGAAAAACTTTCAATGATTCCCAAGAACGAACTCGCGAGAAAGCAACATAAAGTTGACCATGATTAAAAACATCTTTACGAAGATCTATGCCTACTCTATCAAACGTCTGTCCTTGTGATTTATTGATAGTCATAGCAAAAGCTAATTTTACAGGAAATTGTCTTCTTGAAAAAGTAAAAGGATAAACATTTTCACAATATAATGTTATACGATTTAGAAAAACAATATCTCCTGTTTTATCACCTGTTAAGATTCTACATTTCAACAAATGATCAGTAAGTTCTATAACCATTAATCTAATACCATTGCAAAGACCTTCATTGATACTAAGATTTCTAATCAACATAATAATACAATTTGGTTTTAATCGTAATTCATATGGAGGAAGAGATGATGGAGACAAACTATTTAAATATTCTGGTAACAAAACTTCACCAATATCACAATTGTCTCCACAATTTACAGTACTATCTATACTTGTATAAATTCGTTCACCAGTTATATCTAACAATTCTACAATTCTTTTATTAATTTCATCTACATCAATATTTCTTGCAGAAAGTATAGCACGTTTTAGCTATTTTATTAAATTCCTTTTTTCGTATTAAATCTCCATATATATGTTCTATAATATCAACATCAATAGGTGCTATACAACAGTCAGGAATTTGTATATTATCATTAGAATCATTCAATATACCATCTCCTATATCCAACAGAAATTTTGCAAATTCATTTTCTTCTTTATGAACTCGCATATTTTTTTTAAAGAAAAAGTTAAAAAATATTTCCAAACAGGACTAAATTTAATAGAAAGATTCACGATTTCAGTTCGAGTAGCATGTATCTTAATAGATAAAAGTTGTCTAAAATCACCACCTAATAAAACAATTTTTCCGCCAAAAGGTAAATCATTATTCATAATATCACGTAATGTTCTATCCATAATTTCTAAAGCATATCGTGGTGCCATTGGTGCTCCATCCCAAATAAAAATATCTGTTTCAAACAAATATTGAGCTTCCTTTGACTGAACTTTAATAGCAGATGATGAATCAGCAAATAATGGAACAGGTAATCCAAATGTCTTATGAACCGTTTTTCCAGCAGGCAACAAGGTTGCTGCAATGCCAGTAAAAGCCATCATACATACACGTTTATTCCGAATTTTAGTTAAATAATAAATAGTTGTATATATAAATGTTTTACCTGATCCACCTGGTCCATCAATATAGAAACAATTATTATTAATTTGACTATTATTAATATTATTATCCAATTTATTTAATACAAGGTCAACTATTTCTTTTTGTTTAGTATTTAATTGTTCATATTGTTTAGTGCCAATATTCATAGCTTGATCAAGACTTATAAAATCAATTTCTTCATTATTTTCTGGCAATTGTTCCATTTGTGGAAAATCAGCAAAAGTCTTACCTTCAGCATTAAGCATAATATTAATCCGCATGTATGCTTTCTTTTGTCCATGTAAAATACCTAACTGTCGAATATAATCTTCTGACATTGCGAGTTTAAAGCTTTCCCATAACTCTTCTGGATGTAATGGTTGACAATGTAACAATATACGTACAAATAATCTACGAAGTTGTCGTGGCATCATCTACCCAACAGCTTCATTCATAGTTTGTTTCCATTCATCATCATCTTCAATTAAACCTAAAGTCAGACATGTCGCTGAAAACGACTGATAAAATTGTCCATTAACAGTTCTTAAATCATTAAAACTTGTAGCTCCTTTTACTGTAAGTAGTAATAATCGTAAATGAAATAATTCTATTTGAGTTGGATTAACGGAATACATTCGTCCTATGCAATTATAATGACTTTTACGTTTGACCCAACGTGATACATTTCTACCATTAACTTTTTCTTTTTTGAAAGTATAATAACGTGGAATTTCTATATATAAATATTGTTTTGCTTCTTCATCACGTGAGTTCAATGAGAAATAATCTATTAACATAGTAACTTGATTTAAAGCAGCGGTCATTGCATCTTCAGTGAATTCATTTTCAATTATAATATTATGTTCATTAGGAAGATGAACTGGCAAACGAATTATACTATGACTTTTATCCTGTAATTTTTTTCCAAGTATATGCCAACTGGCTTCTACAGGTCCAACATATCGAGCTTCAATATAATTGTGTATCTCATCATGATCAATAATTACATTTTCAGTTATCGGTTCAATATTTATAACAGCAACATCATGTCCCTTATAAATATATTTATATAAATATTTAACTGATTTAATACTTGAAACTACCTCAACATTAATATGACAATTAAATATAATCGATAAAATAGGACAATATGGGACAACGTAACGATTGTCAACTATATATTTTCCAGGACGTTCAAAATTTTTACCATTATTTCGTCTACGATAATAAGGATAAGCATCTTCATCCATTTTAGTCTCTTCCAAATAAGGTTTTGGATAATGTTTTGAACACCGACCATCTATCAAACACCAATCGCCACAAGGCCCATGACTCATATGTCTCATAACTATATCATGTAAAACACGATTTTCAGATGGATCAGGAATTTCAGCAGAAATATATTTATCAACAATCTGTGGTGTAGTTATTTTATAATTGTATTTTAAAGTAATTAATATATGAACATGTGGCAAACCACGTTTTTGAAATTCAATAACATATACAAACGCTGCTACTTCACCAAAAAAATTTTGTTTAATAATTAAATCGATTAAATAATCTTTTTTAATATTAAAAACTCGAACTAATATCAGGTCTGTCAGCAGCTTGTTGGCCTGGCAAAAGATTTTCTTCAATTTCTCGCCATTTTGGATTACAAGTCATTGTAATAAACAGATCAGGTTTACCAAATTTACTAACAATAGCCATTGCATCTTGATAATTTTGTAACATATTACGTGGTGAACCAATAAATGTGGAAGGAAGTATGACCATTTTACCAATACGTCCTTTTAAATTATTTGCTGTAGTTTGTAAATAATCTCTTAAACCCTGATATGTTTCAGTACGTAATTCTTTCTGATGATTTTTATATGAATAATCAATCCTATCTTTTTCAATTTTTACATAATTATCTACAAGCCACTGTTGAAATAAACGATGACCTAATATAAAAACATTAAATTCATCACGAATCGCCATTCGATATTTAATATATTGTCCTCTAGTTATTCGTCTATTACTATTTAATTTTGTTAAATCACGATGCCATCCTTTAGTACCACATGGATAAAATAATGGATATACCCATGGTTCAACATTAGGATCCATAATACTAACTTTTTGTAAAGTTTTAGTATTTTTGTTACGTATTGTAACATATGAATCTGGAATTTCTCCATCAGCAGTTGTATAAAAAATAGCTGCAACTTCATTAGTTCTTTGAGGATTATATCGATGTCGATTCATACCAGGTTTTAAAGTAAATAATAATTATAATTCTGGTAACGATTCACCAGATTCCATTATTAAACGCTGTTGAGTTTTTAGTTTTTCACTCATCATTTGATATGATTGAGCAAATACATTATATTCACGCATTATATGTTCAAGATTTTGTACAATTTCAAAATCTAAATATGAGTTTTCACTAAGACGATAATTTATCGCTTCATTTGAATCCACAAAAAGTTGACCATAAGTAGGATTTTCATTTTTTGCAGCATATAATGCTGTATTAATTTGATAATAAATTTGTCCTTGTATTTTGAAACAATATGGACCAGGTCGTCTACCTTGTAAATTAATTAAATTAGCATTAAATGATGCAAATGAAAACGAACTATTATAACTACGAATATGTTGAAAAAAATTATTAGACTTTGTATGAGCTCCATCGAATAAAGAATAAAGAAATTGAGGAAGTTTTGGTAATGGTTGAATATAAACTGCACCATGATTACAACAATCATGGAATGAATTTCCCTTATTTAAAATTTTTTCAGCTGCGAAGTGTTTTGCATTACAATGAATACAATACACATCCATGGGACCAATATAATGTCCAATTACATCATTCATTAATATTGAATCACTATTATTTAAACGAGGTTGATTTTTCTGCCGTGATCGATAACGAGATTGACGAGATTCTATAGAATGTTGTTGACACGTTGATGTAGTATCTATAGAGCTTTCTCCAATTACTTCAGTATCTAATTCTATAATACGATTATCGCGTATTGTACCAGAAATACGAACAGATTGTTGTTGCAATAATATATTATTTGTTAAATTATCTTCAACATTATCATTTAGTTCAATTATACGATTATCACATATTGTACCATCAATACAATGAGTACTAATGTTAATGTCAATTGAGTTCGACATATTATGTAATGTTTTTGCATTATGACGACGACGACGTTGATTTTTTGCATTTCTTTCACGACGTTGTTGTTTAAATTTTTCTTCTTCTTCTAAAGTACGCTTTATTTTTCGTTTTGGCATTTTGTAAAAATAAAAATATACTTTGTAATACAATAAAAATTTAATCTCTTAACTTTAAAAGTTTAAATAAGTACAAATATGTAATTATTATATCTTTATTATATAAATATATCTATATTAATTGAAAGTTGAAAAAATATATTGAAGAAAGTTAATAGTAAGTATATAGTGAAAGTTAAACGCAAATGTGTGAACGCAGTTCTTTAAAAATAAACAGAAAGTTGAATAAATATATCTATATTAATTGAAAGTTGAAATTATATTAAGAAATAAGATTTAAAGTATTAATATCTCTGTTTTTTTAATATTAATATGTATAAAAGAAAAAAATATATATGTATAATAGAAATAAATGCTAATTATTTTTTAACCAAACCAAACTAAATTCAATTTTTTTAATTATTAAAACTAAAAAAACAAAGTTCAATTCTTTAAATTAGATTAATATTTAATAATTGAATTTTGAATTTATCTGTATAAATTTACAAAATAATAACAATTGTCATAATTATCATCATCATTATCATCATCATTGTTATCATTACCATTATCACCATTCTTGACATTATTATCATCATCATTATCATTATCATCATCGTTGTCGTCGTCAACATAATCATTATCATCATCATAATCATCATTATTATCAACATCATTATTGTCATCAGAATCATAATCATAATTATTATCATCATCATTATTGTTTTATTATTAAACGTTGTACATACACAAACAGAAATAATTATTAAGTAATTTGACTAAAATAACTAAGAAGTATAACTAAAATAATTAATAAGTAATTTAAATTAACAATTAATAACATATAATTTATAATTAATTTTAAATATATTTTTAAATATCTTACATATATTATTGAATAAAATTACACACATATATTATACACAATTATATTCTTATTTTATACACACTATTCTTATCTAGTATTTTATACACAATTATCTTCTTTATCTTTCACTTATCGTCTATATTTTTCTTATGGACCTAAAAATGAAATAATAAATATTATTATCAAATAAAAAATGCTATATTACACAATATAATACAATAATTATAGATACCTTATATATATTTTCTCCCTTTTTCTCTGGTTCACTTTCTTTCTTCTTCCTTTTTCTTTATATCTTTTGTTCTTCTTGTTTATTCTTTTTTCTGTCTCCTTTTTGCGTAATAAAAATAAAGTTTTTATTTTTCATTTCATTTTCATTTTTTCTCTCTTATTTTAAAAAGAAATTTTTTTCAAAAATTTTCATCTTTAGAAATTAAGAGAATTATATCTTTTAATTCACAATTCAAGTAGAGTTTAATCTAATTTTCATTTAAAATGTAATTATAAATATTTGTTCAATAATAGAAATAAAACATAAGACGCTTGAGAAACGAACTGATCAACGAACCCTAATAATAGCGTGAGAAGAAATTATTGATAAAATATTAAATTGACATACAGAAGTCAAGGAAAAATAACTAATAAATACAATAAAAACAAACTCAAAATATAGTCAAACGTTTCGATCTATTTTACCTTTTAAGAAATAAAACATTTTAATATAAAATGAAAATCATACATATATTGATAAGAAAACATTAATAACATAACTAATATGTTCAAGTGATTATCATTTTTTTAAATTAAAATAATTAAATATTTAAACAAAGTATAATAAATTGTAACATAATGCATTTAATTTTATAGATATTATATCAGTGTGTTAATAACATTCTGTAGAATCTCATTAATCTCGTTATCGATCACGGCAGAAAAATCAACCTTGTTTAAGTAATAGTTACTCAATATCAATGAATGATGTAATTAAATATTATATTGTAAATTAAAATAATTAAATATTATATTGACCAATGGATATATATTGTATTCATTGTATTGCAAAACACTGCAGCTAAAAAAAATTTAAATAAGAGATACCCATTCCATGAATGTTATAATCATGATGCAGTTTATATTCAATTATTAACAAAACTTCCTCAATTTCTTTATTATTTATTTGATGAAGTTTATATAAAGTCTAATAATTTTTCTCAACATTTGTAGTTATAATAGTTCGTTTTCATTTGCATCGTTTAATGTTAATTTAATTAAATGACGAGATAGACCTGGTTCATATTGTTTTAAAAGAGACAAGGACAGATTTATTATCAAATTAATACAGCATTATATGCTGCAAAAAATGAAAATCCTACTTATGGTCAACTTTTTATTTTGGATTCCAATAAAGCGATAAATTATTGTCTTATTGTTAGTGAAAACTCATATTTAAATTTTGAAATTGTACAAAATCTTGTACATATAATACGTGAATATAATGTATTTGCTCAATCGTATCAAATGAGTGAAGAACTAAAAACTCAACTAAAAACTCAAGCGTTTAGTAATGTAATCTAGTGAATCTACCAGAGTTCCAATTATTATGAAAGAGAAGTTAGGAATGCAGAAGGTATGGAAGGATGAGCATGAAGGGTAAAAACCAAGTCCTTTCTTTGCAAAAGCTGAAGAATAAAGATTATATATATATATATATATATATATATATATATATATATTAAAGCTTTACAAAATATTAGTATTATGGATCCCAATATTGAATCATAAATATATTCATTGTTTTATCCATATGATACTTGATTTATTAATGATTTCTTAATTTAAAAAAATTAAATAATAATGAATGAATATTCAGAAGACAATATATTAAATATAGTATAACATTTTTTGACGAATTTAAATTTTTCTTTTATTAGGAACGTCGCTTATTTCAGCAGTGGTTTGTAGATAGATTTATTGCTAATAACCAGTATTTAAAAATTTTTATTTAAGAATTAGGAAACATAGAATTGATTATTGCCAAAATAATTAAAAAGAATTACATAGTAATACATACCAAGGTTTAAAAGATTATTTGTAAACTACAACGAATGAATATAATTAACGCTTTAAAAATTTTCAAGTAATATATATGATATAAAGCGTATAAGAGCATATTCTATTCTTTATTAAGATATTTATTTAATGTTAATGTAAATTATATAATCCATAGAGTATGCGAAAATTAAAGTACGAACGTTCCGATTTGATTTTTTAAACCATCTTCAACGAAATAAAAGATATAGTATAAATAATAACTGTATATGATCTTGATTAAGATGAAGACACTCTCATATTAAATTAAAAGTTTATATACAATTATTATTCGTATCATGTTTTTTGATTCGCTAAAGATGGTTTGAAAAATCACTTAAAAACGTCTGTACTTTAATTTTCGCATATTCTATCGATTATATAATAAACGTTAACATTAAAGGAATATTTTAATACAGAATAAAATATGCACTTGTACTTGTACGTATTTTATGCTGTATTCCTTTTTGCTCTACGAGTGATAGTTTTCTCGAAAATTAAAGTTAAAGATATATCCCAAATTAATTGTTGTGTAAATGGAAAATTGTATGCGCGGATACAGTGGGTTCCGCCCCCCTGTGGCTCCAGAAGAAATAACCTAACCCAAACCCAATTGTTGCATACGTGGAAAAGTGTATGCGCGTATATAATCGGTTGCACCCCCCTGCGGGAGGCTTCACTTGCAGAAGATATAACCCAACCCAAACCCAATTATTGCATACGTGGAAAAGTGTATGCGCATATACAATGAGTTCCGCCCTCCTGCGGGGACCACCATTTCCGGAAGAAATAACCTAACCCAAACCCAATTGTTGCATAAGTGGAAAAGTGTATGCATAATAAATTACAGGTTTAAATAAATTCATGTAAGAAATCCATTATGCAACAATTGGGTTTGGGTTAGGTTATATCTTCCGGAAGTGGAGTCCCCCGCAGGGGGGCGAAACCCACTGTATCCACGCATACACATTTCCATTTACAGAACAATTGATTTAAGATATATCTTTAACTTTAATTTTCTAAAAAACTATCATTCGTAGAGCAAAAACGAATAGAACATAAAATATGTATTTTAAAGAAATCTACAACTTCTGTTTAAAACATTTTTTGAAATTTCCAGTATTTGCTAAAATAAATACAAAATTCATGAATTTTTAACGATTTTTGTTAATAATTTTTTAGTTAATAATTAGCGATGGTTAAAACCTGTTGGATGTTACTCAGGACAATAACCTTGATAATATATCTCAAGATCAAGATGATCGGAGCTGGATCCGCTAATGTCAATATTTACCATAACTTCAATCAGCCGTATTGGGAAAATGATCGTATTTCTTTCTACATTTATTCCATCGCCGCGTAATATGTAACATTCCAGATGCAATAGTAATCGTTAACAAATTTTAAATACCACATCTTTTTAATACCATGACTTACAATACAACATAGCGGGAAATAAAAAAAATCTTGTCAGGTCAATAAGCTACTGATAGACTTGATATTTGTGCTCGTGTTTATAATATTAAAAACAATTATTTAATTGATATAATTGTCAAGAAAAAATTTTTTGATGAAGTGATAGCATTTGTGTATGTGTATTCGAGAAACGCGATTTGCCATACCTTCATATATTAATTATTTTAAAATACAATAACAAAATAACAATCCTACAAATTGTTGATTTTATTTATGCTGAAATACCTGATTCATGTGAAAATTGTATGTTACATATGATATGGTTATGAAACATAGACCTTGTTGCGATTGGTAGATATTTGTTAAATGGACGGTGTTCAAAACATTCAAAATTCTTTTCAGAAGAAACTATAATAAATGAAGATGCTTATTATATTTAATTGTCATATTAATGTAGAAATAGTTTCAAGCATCAGATAAACTACATATCTGTATAAATTATTTATGAAAAGCAGTTGAACCAGTAATAGAAAATGTAATTGTTGATCATAATAAATTACACCATCATATTGAAGCTCGTTATGTTGGACTTATAAAAATCAGTTGGTGTATTTTTATCAAGAAGTTACAAGATAAAAATCATGCTATAATGCGCTTGTCAGTTTAACTTTCTAACAAACAAAATATTATAATTGAAAATGAAAACATCGATAACGCAATTACTTCTGCTTGAAATCAATTTACCATATTAGTATATAATTTTTCATTGAATTTACGCAATGAAGAAGCAAAAATATTTGATATAAAAATTCCACAATAATATACATTTAAGGAATAAAAAGTCAATGAGAAGAATGTATTGCGTTGAATTAAACACAAAAGTTATAATTGTGTTTGACGAATCTATTCCATCAGTCCAATACAACAAATTATTTAATTTACGATTATTATTGCTTACAATAAAGAGGGTTACAAACTTTAATATGTTAAAAACTGTGAATAGAGAAGAGTATCAGTCATTTTCAGATACATGTTGTACTTTGGGTCTAATCGAAGATGATGAATAGATATGAGCTATGAATGAAGTTGTTGAATGGATAATGCTTCGAGAACTCTATAAATTATTTGCACATAATACTTTATTACGTTGTATCAGCTGTCATCCTTCATAGTTATGTGAAAACTTCGAAGTAATAATGTCTGAGGATAACGTTAAACATTTTTGAATATTACAAGGAAATATGCATAAATCAATAGTATATTTCGTGTTAAAGATATAAACTTTGTCAATTTTCCACAAATGAAGCAATTAAGAGACGACAACGAAGAAAAAAAATATATGATACTGGAAGAAACTATAGAAATATACACAATACAATATAAACAATTAAACCAAAAACAAAAAAATAATTAATCTTTTCTATATTAAAGGCCCAATATTTATATAGACAAACGTTTCTATATTGCTGGTCCAAATGGACTAAATAAAACATTTATACGTACAACTATCTATTATTTAGTTAAAATTATAAATAAACGCTTATGTATAATAACATACACATGAATTGCAACGACTACTCTCTAATAAAGCGATTACTATCTAATAAAAATACCGTCCATAAGACATTTGAAATATCATCATCATTATTTACTGATTTAACACCTATAATTAAAATCCAATCTAAAAAAGTCCAATATTCTAAGGAAATTAATATTTATATTTGGGATAAAGCACCAATGATATTTCGATATGTTTAAAAGATTATGGATCGGCCTCTATATGATATCATAAGACTTTCTTGTAGAAATCTAAGAACATTAATCAGAATTGCAGTCGAATCGATCATAACTCGTAAAAAAATTTATTTGATAATAACCGACTTTGAAAAATTGAAAACAGCAATGTGTCGAAAATATTTATTGCACGGCGAAATATCCTAAGACTTTCTTGTAGAACTCTGAGAGCGCTATCCATAACTGTGGTCCAATTGATCAAAACTTGTATAAAAACTTTAGTTAGTAATAACCGACATTGAAAAGTTGAAAACAACAACGTCGAAAAATATTTATTACACGTCAAAATATCATAAAATTTTTTAAAAATTCTGGAAACCCAGAACTGTAGTCGAATTAATCAAAAATCGAAAAAAAAATTTATTCTGAAGTAACAGACAACTTCGAAAAACCGAAAACAACGATGTATCGAAAAATACTTATTGCTACTTTATCACATTAAATAAAAATTATAGCATTACCTGCGTACTCCTTTTTTTCCTTTTTCTTTTCTTTCTCTCTCTTTCTCTCTTTCTTTCTTTGATTCTTTCTCTTTTTCTTTCTTTTCTCTCTATCTCTCTATCTATATTTCTTCCTTTATTTTCTGCTATATATATTCTTTTTCGACCTTTTCTTTCTCTTCTATAAAAATATAAAAAATGATAGAAATATATATATATATATATATATATATATATATATATATGTGTGTACATATATATGTATATACATATATAAATGCATACACAAAAATACACTCGAATTTACCCTTAGTCAGAAAAAAAATTTTAATGATGATAACCAACGGTGCAAATGATGACACCTCCAAAAAAATATGCTTATTACACGATAAAATAATACAAGATCTCATAGAAGTATATAAATCTTGTCTAACTATGTAATATAAATAAATACCTTTTTTTCTGTTTCCTTTCTCTTTGTTTTCTTCTTTATATATATAATATTAATATTTTCTTCCTTCTATCACAACTTCTTCGTGTTTTTTAAATTAGAGCTCGCACTCACTTATTCAGTCCGATATTTTTATATATTCTAATATTAATTTTAAATTGAAACTTAATTTATTTTATGTCGCTTAGTAACGTATAAAATGACTATATATAAAATTATCAATTTTACAAAAACAAATAAACATTCAATTTAAAATAAGTTACACACGCGGTGACTCTTAAGTTAACATTTGAACTGAATTATACTTTACTATGTAGTTCATAAATACTAAAAGGAATATGTAATATTCTAATACACTATAATACTATACATAATACTATAAAAATATATTAATTTTATTTATCAAAAAATACAACGTATAAAAAAAAATTATAATTTATCATTATAAACTTTATACAACTTTGTAATTTTAAAAAATTATATGTAGGTTTATAGATATAATTATATAATATATAATAACTTTAATATTATAAAAATTTAAATAATAAAGTTATAATTAAAATTAAATCTTCCTCTTTTCTTTTCTTTTCTCTCGAACTCTATTCCTATTTACTTCTGTGTTTCTTCTCCTCTTCCCTTTTTTTCCTCTCCTATAAAAATATAAAATAGATAATGATAGAAATTAAAAAAAAAAATATAATATATATACAGGGTGAGCCATTTTAATTAACGCACGCAATTATTTCGGAAAAAAAGCATTTTAGAGAAAAATGTTTCAGACAAAAGTTTTATGGTTTTGAGGGGGCCATAAGATGGTATCATTGGTTTGACCTTGAAGAGTTATTTGAAGGTCACATGAAGGTCACCTTCAATTTCTTAAATGGAACCTACTATTTGTCATTGCATATTCTTGTAGCTTATCTCGAGAGCTTTCCAAAACACTATAATTAAGTACCTTTTCGTTAAGTACTTTTTGAGTTATGAGGCTTGAAATAATTTCTTAATTTTACATAAACCGTAAAATATCTTGTAAAATATTCATTTTTCGATTATCTTACTTTAATACTTTTATGTACAAAATAATGAGAGGAATCAATTGGTGTAAAGAAAACACATAGTTGTTTTTAAGAAAAAATATGGAATTGTTAATTGCAAATTATATATTTTTTCTTCAAAACAACTATGTGTTTTCTTTACACCAGTTGATTTCTCTCATTATTTTGTACGTAAAAGTATTAAGGTAAGATAATCGAAAAATGAATATTTTACAAGATATTTTACGGTTTATGTAAAATTAAGAAATTATTTCAAGCCTCATAACTCAAAAAGTACTTAACGGAAAGGTACTTCATTATAGTGTTTTGAAAAGCTCTCGAGATAAGCTACAAGAATATGCAATGACAAATAGTAGGTTCCATTTAAGAAATTGAAGGTGACCTTCATGTGACCTTCAAATAACTCTTCAAGGTCAAACCAATGATACCATCTTATGGCCCCCTCGAAACCATAAAACTTTTGTCTGAAACATTTTTCTCTAAAATGCTTTGTTTCCGAAATAATTGCGTGCGTTAATTAAAATGGCTCACCCTGTATATACAGGGTGAGTTTTAATGGTTGTGTCAATCTTTTTATCATGCGGGAGATTATCGATCGCAATTTTAATAAATTGATTGATACATAGATGTCAGTTAATTGGATTGACCGTATCGAAGGCCGAAATATAATGTGTACAATTAAAGCAAGTTAAAAGCTGAAATTATGTATGGATTTATTATTATTGTTAAAGCTACGCACTTATTATTATTATTATTATTATTATTATTAAATATATATATTATTATATTTATTATTATTATTATTATTATTATTATTTTTAATATTATTATTATTATTATTATTATTATTATTATTATTAAAGCTACGTATACACATTTAATATATTAAAGCAGTAAGAACACATATTTAAAAATTCAGTTCAAATTGAACGTTTACGTCAAACTTTACCATTTTATGTAAAACTTTATTTGAAATTCCGCATTTATTTTTATGATAAAAATCTTTATTATTGTTATACGCTAAAGGTATGTAATATTTCTGCCTTCTTGAAATAAAATCACGCAATTGTTCCACAAGAAATACATTCTTATGAAACAATTGCGTAATTTTATTTTAAGAAGGAAGAAAATTTTTTGCTGCATATTTTTAGCATATAAAACAATAAAAATTTATTATAAAAATAAATGCGGAATTTGAAATAAAGTTTTACATAAAACGTTAAAGTGTTAAATTTGAATTGAATTTTTAAATATGTATTTCTTCCGCTTTAATATATCGAATATATATAATAATAAATCCCTAATTTTATCACAGTAAAATAATAATAATAATAATAATAAATATAATAACATATATATTTAATAATAATAATAATAATAATAATAATAATAATAATAAATGCGTAGCTTTAATAATAATAATAAATCCACACTACATAATTTCAGCTTTTAACTTACTTTAATTGTACACATTATATTTCGACCTTCAATACGGTCGATTCAATTAACTGACATCTATGTATCAATCAATTCCCTGGCAAAAATAAGAAACTTTATAAAGCGTTAACAACCGTTGAGTGAGGGTTTTCTGAGAGTTTATATGCTTTTCAAACTTTGTAAGAGCACTTACATAACGCTGTTGGGTTTTGAATGCTTATCAAACGCTGCAGTGTTGCAATTTTTGTTCTACAAACTCTTTATATAATGTTACATGAAAGTTTTGCAATGCTGAGGTAACATTTTTCAGAGTACGTTCAGTAAACGTTGATACATCTTCGTGTACAGAGTTTACTCAGACTTTTCAAACGTTTACGTTTACGCTATAACGTACAAACGTCTTTTAAACGCTGCAGTGTTGCAATTTTTGTTCTACAAACTCTTTACTAATCGTTTTTAAACTCTCGACGAACTTCCACAAACGTTCATGTAAACGCCAAACAAACGTCTCATTTTTGCCAGGGTTTATTAAAATTGCGATCGGTAATCTCTCGTATGATAAAAAGATTGACACAACCATTAAAACTCACCCTGTATATATATATATATATATATATATATATATATATATATATATATATATATATATATATATATATATAAAGTAACTATTAAAGTAATTATTAAATTAGTTATTAGTTACCGAAAATATGTAACTGAGTTAAGTTACAGTTACAAATTGAAAAAAAGGAACGAATTAAGTTAGAGTTATCGAAAAAAAGTAACTATAACTGTAACTTCGTTACAAGTAACGAGTTACTTCCCAACCCTGGACATAATCGTCATCCACAATTATGGACGTAGCACGGACACACACCAAACACGGTGTTTTATCGTGCTATCGAAAGTGGACGTGGCCTTGTAGTTCCAAGCGGCTGTAAAATGGATGTAGAGGCGCTGCTGTACGAGACCGAAAAGCTATCGTAAGGAAAACGGCCGGATGACCGCTCTCAGGCTTCTCTCTGATATAAATTAATTGTGAATTAATAATTTGGCATTATGGCAGATCGTCTGACACAGTTACAAGATACTATAAATCAGGTAATGCAAATTTTATATTTTTATTTCGCTGAGATATCGTTTACTTTCCCAGAATTTTTATTTTGTCAAATACATATCAATGTCTGTTATTTCAGCAAGCGGAACACTTTTGTAACAGCGTTGGTATTCTACAGCAGTATTCTACACCTAGTAAATTCCTTAATTTTGACCGTAATGGCACTCCACAATCGCATCAGCCTCAAGAAGGTAATGATGATTTCTCATATATCTCACGTATATTATTATATGTAATATATATATATATCTCATGTACATTAGTATTAAACATATATGATTTATCTGTTTTAGATTATGCTGCTTTATTTGCGAATCTTATTGCAAGATGTGCAAAAGATATAGATACATTAATAGAGAGTTTGCCAAGTGAAGAATCATCTCAGGAACTGCAAGTAGCCAGTCTTAGTCGACTTGAACAAGAGAATCAACAGGCTGGTGAGCAATTGGAAGAAGTAGTGAGACAAGGAGAAGCACTCCTTCAGCGAATCCAAGCTGCTCTGCAAGACATAGCGCAAAGTCAATTAGATATGCAAAATCCCACATCTACCACCGTGATAAACATGAATCTTAATAGTTGTAATATAAAGCAAGAAGCGTCTATAAATACTTCGAATAATACGCACCAACTATCGGATCCTTCACCTAATTCAATAAATCAATGACATATTTATGATTTATTGTAATTATTTATAAAACATTTTTACAATATAAATAATCAAATTAGTATTAGTTTCTTTTTTGTTACAATATTGATTGGGACAATAAATGGAACAATAGTTTACAATTTCATAATATTTCTGTATTTTGGTACAATTGTTTATAATGAAGATATAAATTCGATGATAAAATAAATTTTAAAAAACAAAATTTTTTTACATGACAAAATTAAAAACTAAAAATTTTATCCAGAAAAAATAATAGTTTTATTACAGCTATTATAGAGTTGTTTTAGGATATGTCGATATGCATTTAGAGCTCTGATTCTAATATCTTACAATATATATCAATTAAATGAATAATGTAGATGAAAGAGAAAAAATAAAATTGAAGTGCTTAGGATTGAGGTGTTTTAATTTTGATTTGCACTACTTTATACATACATAATCATATTCTTTTAGGAGGATTATAATAAATACAAATAAATATAAATGGATCTTTGAGAATTTAAATTTTTGAATTTTGAACTTATATGCTCATTTCTTCATATATATAAAAGCTTATGATTACATGTAATATAGTTTAATAATTCAATTAAATTCAAACATACCCACAATACATGTAATAATTTGATAATTCTATTTTTATATGCATTTTTTCTTTTTTTGTTAATTTTATTTACTTATTTTTTTAAGCAATTGTCTCTCCAAACGCTTAATTCAATATTGTGCGTCTTCAAGTTAATTTATTAATCAATTTATTTATTAACAACACTATATTTTATTACGTTGTGGTCTTTACAAATGGGTTAAATTAATCTAAAATAAATATAAATTAATTTTAAAAATTGTGTCATTAAAAAAAATGTTCCGAGTATTGATTTGTAGATTCTATTATAAACTTTTTAAATCGAATGACGCATGCTATCTTCAAACTCAGCAATTAGGTTCATTAGGTTACATTAAGTAATTGCATTGATAAATCACAATTTTAATAGGAAATTTATTTATTTACATAAAAATACAAGATAGAATAAAAGATTTTCACAAATAAAACTTTATTCCTCCAAATTGAAAGATACGATGATTGATTATATCGTCTTGTCTTTTTTAAATTAAAATTCTCTTTTCTATATTTTGATTAATTTATGATGTTTTTTCATTAGTTTGCAAAAATTATCAAATTCAACGTGGAAAAAATCGAAAAGTGGCGATTATAATCGAACGGAAATGTGCATCGACAAACCAATGAAGTGGCCGAACAACAAGAGAAGCAGTTTTGATTTTCATAACGAAACCGAAGCTGCGATTAACAAGCAGATCAATATAGAATTAAAAGCATTTTATTATTATCTATCTATGGTATGCAAAAACAGCGTAATTTCTTTATATTTCTAAATATAAAACAGTGGTAAAATAGTGAATATATTTTTATATATAATATGATATAATAATATATTATACAGATTATATTTTTTAAATACAAAATAAATAACCCGCATAATATTAACAATAACTAATAATTGTATTATCTTTGTATTTTATTATTTAGGCTGCATATTTCGGTCGCGTGGATGTCGCTTTACCGGGCTGTGAATCATTCTTCATGCAGATGCATTACGAAGAGCACAAGCATGCTCTGAAATTTTTAGATTATGTAAAGATGCGAGGCGGCAAAGTGCATTTATGCACCGTCTCGCCGCCGGATGACCAAGATTGGAAGTGTCCGTTGCATGCGTTCAAAGTAAATTTGCGCATCAAACAGTTTGAGTTTATTGCAATTTAAAAATATTTTATAATAATTGCATCATATTTAATTGATTAATGTTTCTCTTTACATAAATTTTTACAGACGGCATTGCAGATAGAAATTCAAGTTAGTAAAAAATTAGTCGCGGTGAACGCTATAGCGGAGAAGCATGGTGATTTAAATGCGAGTGATTTCATCATCACCGGTTTTATGGCGGATCAAATGAAGAGCATGGACGAGATGGGAAGATTAGTGACCGTGCTGTCGAGCATCGGTGATCAAACATTGGCACGGTTTATGTTCGACAAAGATTTACTCGAGAATTATGTCATGCCTGATTTCAATGTTTTGAAAAGTAAATTTAAGCGAAAGAAATACGAGTAACTACTCTACTTTTTTCTGAATTTTCATAGGGTTTACCACATTTTTATATTGAAGAATATAATGGGTAATGAGTAATAAATAATAAATATACATTTCAAATTAACCGGTATATATACATATATGTCGGACTGTTGTGGATTCCAATAACAAAATAAAAAGAGAACACAGTTTTTATTTCTATCGGTCGAATTCTAATCTTCAATGAGCAATCTAAAGCCGGGTCTACATTGGTCGTATCGTAACGTCGTAGTATCGTAGAATCGTTGTATCGTAACTACTTGCAAATGATACACAAATGACGGTTATCGTGAACCTACACTAGAAGTTATGAAATACGCGGTCGAGATTGAAGCTGATTGGTTGTCGTAGAGCTTTCGCACAAGGTGTTCCTTATCGCATTACGTTACGTTAAGTATAGATCGTAAATTTAACTCCGTACGTAAAATTAAACTTCAGTCAACGCACAGAAGAAATCGTAACGTAAAGACATGTCTTTACGTTACGATTTCTTCTGTGCGTTGACTGAAGTTTAATTTTACGTACGGAGTTAAATTTACGATCTATACTTAACGTAACGTAATGCGATAAGGAACACTTTGTGCGGAGGCCCGTAGTCACTCGTAGTGTCGCAGAATCTAAAAGTTTGGGTTTGGTTGAACTTCTACGACGGCCTGCGACGACCCGTTAAGGGCAGTCTACAATGGCAGTAGCAGTAGGTCGTAGCAGTCGTAAGCGAAATGTATTCTGTATTTCTGTTGTGGCACTGGGCAATATTATTTTTCGCCCATGCTGCCAGATATCTTCGTGAGTATTAATAATCAGCAGAGTTTCTTACATTAAATAAAGTACAACAATCAGGGGTCATAGGTAAGGAAGGGGAAAGGATGAGGGGAAGGAGTAGGAGGGGGATTGGGGCGGCTATATCGCAGAAATAAATTTTCTGCCTCAGCGGGACTTGAACTCAAGACCCCTTTTTGGCTTATATGGCAGGCAAGTACTTTGTCGCCTTAGCCACACGCCGCCCCGTAAGCGAAATGAACCAAATCCATTTCCTACGGATTTCGTGCGTTCTACGGCGGTTGCGCATACGCAGTCACGGAAGAATTCTGCGTTCTTAATTCTGATTGCGCGTCCGCCGTAGAACATACATTATAGCATTACGATGAGTCGCACGACGCTTACGACGCTTTGCGACGTTACGATACGACCAATATAGACCCGGCTTATGGGCCATCATACACGAAATTGCATAGCTGCATATGCATAACCAGGCATAACATAAGACCATATGAACCAATGAGCATCGAGTATTAAGTCGCCATATTGGCTGCGTTCGCTTTGCACGCTTTGCGCGCTGTGAGCATCATTCTGTCTTTATTGTACATCGAATATCAAACGAAAATAGAGCGATGCTTTCAGCGCTAAAACCGTCAAAACGAACGCAGCCATTGACTTACATAATACTCGATGCTCATTGGTCCATATGATCTTATGTATGCATATGCACCCAGACAGCACAAGAAGGCCAAAAGATGTCTTAAAGACGTCTAGAGGACTTTAAGACATCTTTAAGTCGTCTTTTAGATGTCTTTTGGACATGTGTGCTGTCTGGGCAGCTATGCATACATAAGACCATATGGACCAATGAGCATCGAATATTAAGTCGCCATATTGACACATAACATAATACTCGATGCTCATTGGTCCATATGGTCTTATGTTATACATATGCAGCTATGCAATTTTATGTGTGATGGCCTTTATTGTCGCCTTGAAATTTTGACGCATGCGTGTCAACAGTGTCGAGTAAAGGCCCTTGCACAATGCTAAGGAACAGGCAATAAGAACAGAAATAGTATCTATTCTCTGCTCCAGGAGCGTCCCGTTTGACCACGTTGCGATTGACCACAGCCAATTATATCGACCTATGCCTAGGGTAACCAGCAATGATTAACCAATCAGAGAATCCTATTTTGAATTGGCTAATTGGCGACGTGGTCAATCGGGTCCCACCCCTCTGCTCCTATTGGCGAATATTTTCTCTTCCGTATATGCAATTTACGTATACGTTTTTTTCTTGGCGTTTCCGAGTGGTCGGGTTTGACCAAGGCTGCCAGATCGCATACGCTGCGTCCAGCGGCGTCACGATTTGTATCCCCACCATTTTCAGACACAAAAGCATAAGCTCTCAATGGTCTAGTTTCCACCGAAGTCTTCAATCCGATTCTGCTTCGGTGCGCATCGGATTTAAGATATTGTTTCCATCGAAAGTAGAATAGAAGTGAGGAAGATTAAATTTCAGTGCAGCCAACTTAACTTTTGTTGAATGTAATACAGTATGTGATCTAACCTCTAAATATATATAGTGCACACAGTTGGATAAAAAGAAAATGAATATTAAAACAATTGGAACATTGGATAACATTTTGGATTGCATGTGTGTGTGCTAAAGGTTAGCACATGAAAAGTAAAGGTTGGCACTATTTATTATCAAGCTTTTCCACGGACTAAATTTGGTATTAGTTCGCTGCCGCTCCGATAAAGCTTGTAGAGCGAAGCGGGAGTGAAATGAGTATTTAGTCGCGTTTCCATCGACTTAAATTTGATTCTACGCCGCACTAGATGCGAATTAACGCTTCGGTGAAAACTAGACCATTGAGAGCCTTATGCCTTTGTGTCCGAAAGTGATGGGGATACAAATCGTGCCGCAGCGTATGCGATCTTTTATTCGTATTAAGTTAGCCGGAAATTTTTCAGCCAACCAAAAATCTCCTTATGGAATCGTTTGTATTTTGTATGAAGATGTTTGAAGTGTGATTAAAAACGTTTGTGAGTAATTAGAATAATTATAAAAAATTAATCATTTTTACAGTATGTAGTTAGCCAACATAACTAAATATTAAAAATTCTCCTTATGAATCGTTTGTATTTCGTATGAAGAGTTTTGAAGTATAATTAAAAAGGTTTGTGAGTCATTCGTTTAATTTTAATTAAATTTTTTTATATTGTGAAGTTAGCCGGAAGCTATATAAAATGGACGCCGTCCTGTGATTGGTCGATTTGCTTATGGTAAATACTAAAATTTTCTCATGTGTACTGACTTTAAGTGTAAGCAAAACGAGCAAATTTATCTCTTTTGTAACTTTTAATCCATGACTAATTTATTATTAATTCCGCATAATCGCATAATATATCATGGATCGTGGATAAGCGTAGATAATTGAAATATGTTTTTCTACCAATAAATAAGTAAATCTTTTATAATTGTTTTATAATGTAGTCATCATTCAGAAAATGATCACAATTTGTGATTATGGTTCATATTCTGAATCCTCTTTTATTGATAAAAGTGCCTTTAAAAGTGGCTTATAAGCCTTCTGATTGGCTGTAAGCCACTTTTAGAGGCACTTTTATCGATAAAAGAGGATTCAGAATATGGACCTATGTATTTAATTGTTATTTTATATTCGCTTTCAAATAATAAACTATATAATAATAAAATTTATATAAAAAGATGGTAATATATGTAATCCAATTAATTATAATTGACAAAATAATTTCTTGTGAAAAAATAAAAGTAAAAAATATAGAAGAATTTTTTTTATAGCTTGTATAAAAAATCAGTTTTATGCTAAGTATATTATAATTTTCTGGACTGTAGTAATATTTAATATATAATTTTTGCTATATAAATATATATTTCTTCTTAATTGACAATAATTAACAAAGTAATCAATAATAATCAATAATAATTAACAAAAAAAATGATAACAAAAGAATATGCTAAAAATGTGCGCTTATACCCAGCAAACACAGAATATTGTAGCAACATTGCTGCAATGTTGTAACATTGCCGCAATGTTGCCGTAATATTCTGTGTTTGCTGGGTATATATTTGAAAATACAAAAGAAGACTTACTTCCGATAAGGCATGGGCAATTTTCAAGTTTTCAGATGCAAAAATAATAAAATCTACAGAGATATCTATTTTTGCTCTTACAACATCAGCAATGGATTCATATTGATATATGCCATCTCCTCTCTCTCGCATTTTGATGTAAGCCTTCCGATATTCTGTGACATAACTCAGCCGATCTTACTATCTGTAGAAATAGATTTTATATCAGAAATATATATTTATATAGCAAAAATTATATATTAAATATTACTACAGTCCAGAAAATTATAATATACTTAGCATAAAACTGATTTTTTATACAAGCTATAAAAAAAATTCTTCTATATTTTTTACTTTTATTTTTTCACAAGAAATTATTTTGTCAATTATAATTAATTGGATTACATATATTACCATCTTTTTATATAAATTTTATTATTATATGTTTATTATTTGAAAGCGAATATAAAATAACAATTAAATACATAATCACAAATTGTGATCATTTTCTGAATGATGACTACATTATAAAACAATTATAAAAGATTTACTTATTTATTGGTAGAAAAACATATTTCAATTATCTACGCTTATCCACGATCCATGATATATTATGCGATTATGCGGAATTAATAATAAATTAGTCATGGATTAAAAGTTACAAAAGAGATACCGCATTGCAGCTATTTGATTGGTTGAATGGGTTCTTAAGACGATCTTAAATATAAGAACGGACTATGAATACCGGCCTAAGTGAGACCTCCCCCACCACCGGAGTTTCCAGACCTGTATGTAAGACCGTGTGCGGAATTAATAATAAATTAGTCATGGATTAAAAGTCACAAAAGAGATAAATTTGCTCGTTTTGTTTACACTTAAAGTCAGTACACATGAGAAAATTTTAGTATTTACCATAAGCAAATCGACCAATCACAGGACGGCGTCCATTTTATATAGCTTCCGGCTAACTTCACAATATAAAAAAATTTAATTAAAATTAAACGAATGACTCACAAACCTTTTTAATTATACTTCAAAACTCTTCATACGAAATACAAACGATTCATAAGGAGAATTTTTAATATTTAGTTATGTTGGCTAACTACATACTGTAAAAATGATTAATTTTTTATAATTATTCTAATTACTCACAAACGTTTTTAATCACACTTCATACGAAATACAAACGATTCCATAAGAAGATTTTTGGTTGGCTGAAAAATTTCCCGCTAACTTAATACGAATCATTCAATTGCTACTTAAGCCGACGGCACACGGTACGATTTTTCGTACTGGATTTGATAAGATTTAGTAAAATACTAAAAATGCACCAATCAGAATGCAGCATTTCTAATATTTTACTAAATCTTATCAAATCCAGTACGAAAAATTGTACCGTGTGCCGTAGGCTTTAGGGTGCAGTCCCACGTAGAAGAAAAAGCGGAACGGAAAAGCGGAACGGAAAAGAAGTATAGTGGGGGTAACCAATCAGAACGTTTCTCCAAAAGACATATCTGTTCCGATTTTAAATAACCGGGTTAGGTTCCCCCTTGTACCGGAAAAAGCGGAAATAAGTAAGAGTAAAAAATTATTTTTTATGAATTATAGTTAACAAGAATAATCAATTTTGTAAAAAATATCTTTTTATAATAAATGGAAAATTCCAATGGAATATAATTTACGAAAAAACAAAGCTAATTCAGAATTATTGTAAATTTTAGGTTAGAATTTTTTCCGTTTTTGCGTAAAATATATTCCATGGGGAATCCAGTCATATAAAAGCGGAATGGAATAAAGAACTTTATAATAATATAAATTTAACAAGAGAAATATATTATTTTAGTGTAATTTTGTTATGTTTTTATATTTTGTGAAAATATAAAATTAAACTAAACTATTTATATGAAACAATGATAAAATTACATTTTATATTTTATAGATAACAAATATTTCATTCAGAACAAATATTTTATTCAGAATAATATATTACAAATATTTTATTCAGAATAATATATTTTCACCTAATTTAATGTTAAGTGTAATAAATTGTTACAAAATTTAATATATATATCTGAAAATAAAACACATACACACACATATTTTATATTATAACAAAAAAATTTACGGATGACATTATTATTTTATATAAAAATAAATTTATAAATTTTATTTATGAATAAGAAAGACTAGATATGCTAGGTATGTACATACATACGAGAACGCTAGGTATGATGTCTTTTGGAGAAACGTTCTGATTGGTTACCCCCACTACACTTCTTTTCCGTTCCGCTTTTTCTTCTATGTGGGACTGCACCCTCAGGGTGGGGTCCCATGGAGCGTATTACGATACGCGCGTATCGGGCGTATTGAAAATCTGACCAATCGCAGACGTTCCGCTGTTTGTGATACGGGAAAGTTACGTCTGCGATTGGTCAGATTTTTAATACGCGCATATTGTAATACGCTCCATGGGACCCCACCCTCACTCTACTAATTGCACTAGTGTAGCAGTGCAGCTAAAAAGAACAGGCCCATGATTAGTATGCAATATGGCCGCTATTATTCCGAACATCGTCGATCAGTTGGACGGTTGACAACGGAGTTGAACGGGGTCAAGGTATTTAATCAAGGTTGCGATTGCTTAATGCTGACAGTGCACGGTAATCAATCGCGTTTATTAAATCCGCATTCTCCAAGAATGTCAGACATTTTTTTTCTCCACATGTAAAAACGATTTTTTTTTGCGCGATACAAGATTCCTGCGAAGGTCAAATAGGAATCCCCGTGATTTCCTTCTGCTACTTGTGAATATCTTTATCTATCGGGACACACAGATTATCCCATTCTTTGTTCTCGATATAGTGCTTCGCATAACTAACCTCAAGCCTTAAGAAGTGAGTCACGTGTCGCGAGACGGATTCTTGGAACGACTTTTGAGGTCGAAAACGTATAACCGCCGTGGGTAAGTTTTGAATAATGGCGAGCGATCTGTCGAGCGGCTGCATGGAGACAATCGACATCCTCGACGATGAGAAGGAGGAGGGTGAGATCTCATTGGAGGACGTCAGTTCATCCGAGGAAGGCGGGATAGGCCATTTGACCTGTAACTACGTCATCAGCAGGACACGATCGTGTCCAGACTGCAAATCATGGGGTGAATGCGCTCCCTGGTGCACCATGATGTATCATTCTAAGAGCAGGAGAGGTAAAATTTGCTAGATCACATTATCTTTTGTTCGAAATACACAAGTTATATATAAAATTCCTCTCTTTTCCTTGATATTTTATTGTTAAATGTTACTTAAAAGGGACCTTTGCGAGAAACATTTGTGTATATTTTCTAGATTGTCATTTAAATTTTTTTAGATATACATGTATATCTAATGCAATGACAGTGCAATGACAGTTGTAAAGTCTTTGTACATTTTAAGTAATTTCTTTTGATTAGTGTTATTGCAGTAATCTATAATTTCGTTTTTCCGTGAACAACTTAATGTAAAATTGAATATACAGAATATATAAGGAATTTCTTTTAAAAATTATTATAAACTGAAATGCTAAAACAAAAATTTTATTATGACTCGAATAATATAACAATAAGTATGTTTCTCATTAGATATAAGATAAAAATGTATAAATTTAGATAGAATAATTAGATATATTGCTATTGATACTGATATATTGTTGTAATCAAGTAGAAGTTAATCTGATTTTATAAGATCCAGTCAAAGGAAAAGAAAATCGTCATCATGTAAGAGAAGCAGGCTGTACAGCGGCAAAACACACAGCGTCGACTTTACAAGAGAAAAATGATGACCTAGTGCCTATTTCGAGCGATAGCGATATGGAGATTGTCGGTCTCACGGACACATCTAACCGATCAAAAAGTAGAATGAAAAAGAAAAAGAGAAAGAAAAAGGACTATGACATTATTACCATCGATGACTTAATTTCTCCAGCTTCCGATCCTATAACAGACTTTGGTACGCTGAAAAAAACGCATTATAGAGAATTAAGTCCAGTTCGCAGAAGTGGCAGATCAAGAGTGATTTCGAGATCACCAATCCGAAGACACAGATCACCCGTGAAATCGCGATCGCCTATTCGATCATCCCGATCTCCGTTAAGTCGTGTTAGATCGCCGATGTTGAGGAGATCTCCGCGAAGACTCAGATCGCCGAAACGGATTTCGCCGCATCGTTCGCCCGTCAGATCGACGAGAAGACCATCGAGGCTAGATTCGTCGCCGTCCACTCGTCATTACTTCAACAGACACGGTGACGTGACAAAATTGTTGAAGAAAGTAAAGCATTTAGATTCCATGGGTATTCTCGAGTCGGAGTCGAACGTCGATCGGAGTAAGGAACATCAATCGTCGTTGAAAGAGAAACTGTCAAATATGTTAAAGAAGCAATCTGATAGCAATGATAATACGATGCGTTTTAAGGAGAAAACGAATAAAACGGCTGAACCCGATATTGTTAATGATGCCGATGATGAAGAAGATTTGGCATTGCTTCGACAAAAGGCATTGGAGACAAAACAGAAGAAGTCTAGTAAATCATCGAATCATGGACAGACGGATATGGAACTGGAGAAGAAGCCCGCTGCAAAGAATGACGATCAAGACGAAGAGGCGCTGCAACTGCGCATGATTGCACTCCGTTCGGCAGTCATGAAAAAACATCAGAACCGGGTTCGACGTGGCATCAGAACGAACAAGAAGCCCTCTCGCAGCGAGAGTCCATTCAGTCAAAGTTTCCTCGACGACATACCTGTGCCCGGCGACGAGCTGTTGAAGTTTGCATCGCCGCCGTGCACACCACCATGCGACAGTAATCGCATCGAGGATATGGAGCTGGACACGGACGTCGAGGGCGAGAAGGAGGGAGAGTTGCCATATTCACCCACCGATAAGATAACCACACATGTGCCTATCGATACGTCGTTACTTGGCATTGAACCGTCTGACGTGTCATTCATCAATGTAAACGAGACGAATAACAAGTCTCCGATCTTCAATGACGCAGAGCGGAACAAAGACATGCCATTGCTGACCACTGACGTTGCATCATGTTATAGTAACACTTACTTAACGTCTCACGCTTATGAAGCATCGCAATACTATGCGTACTCGCCGTCTCAGCAGTGCACCGAGATCTTCCTCGGTTCAGATTTGAATGATGAACCAGAAAAACTATCCGATCACCTCAGGGACTGTCAAAGCGATAATGTTGTATGCGACTTAATAGACGGTATTTGTTGCCAAGTCGATTCTTCAACAGGTGTTGCATTGACGCAACATGACGTGCCTGATACACATCCGATTCCAGTTCTAACCAGTCTTCTTTCCACTCCTTCCATTTCATCAAAAACACAGCAGCAGGTTATAGAGCAATCTACTGATATTCTATTCGCAAACGTAGATTCGACATTCGGCAAGTGCACTTACGAAGCACAAAATATTTCCGAATGTCCTTTTAGAAGGACTTCTCCGACTATGTATGCCGAACCACTATCGCCGAATGAGTCGATAGTAACGATCGACGATTTTTTAGAGACGGAGAAAGATTCATTGGGTTCTCCTGTTATTGACAAAAACTTGCCGACCACAGATTGCATCCCGAAAGAGATAGCGTCGAACCAAGCTGTCGAAGGAGAAACGGAAGAACCTCTATATATGCAAGGTGTGCCGGATATCACCAAAGATGCGAATAAGATACCTACCTTAATCAACAAAACGTTGGTTCCCGCACCTATATTAAGATCGAACAAACAGCTTCAGCAACCGTTGCCAGTAACGAAGAAGTGCGAGACGCACGTTTTTTCGGAGCCAAGCTTCAAAAGCGCCGAGATGCAACCGGTGACCGTTACCGCAAATGCGCAGAACGCGAAGAGCGGCAGTAATTTCAAACCTATAAAATTGCGAGTTGCCAGGAAATCTGCGCCTATTTTAACAGCGTCCGTTGCATTCAATGAACTTACGAACGAAAATTCGGAAAATGATACATCGGAAGTTCAAGAAAAAACCTCTAAAGATAGTTCTGAAGTAATCGAACATTTCGTCACAGTTAAGACGGTGTGTACTGCGAATAATGACGTCGCTTCGGCGCGTAAAAAACGAAAACGCAAGAAAGAAGTCCAACTTCCGTTCAACCGGTACAAGAGTTTCAGCTCATTGTTCCAATTACTCGTAGAGAAACAAAACAATTCAGATGACTGTGTAAATAAAGATGTAAATATTATATTTTCGTCTAATGTGGAACGACAAATTACTGAATCTCCAAGTGAAAGTAACAATGACAATAAAGCACAGAAGAGTTTAATGGAGAATGAAGAATCGAAATTGCAAAATGCCATTGGCAATCAGGAATCAGTTAGTTTTAATAATATTACGACAGAAAATAAAAGTGCTGAGAAAAGCGATCTTACTTCTACATTATCAGCTTCCGCTGAATGTCCACAAGAGAGAAATATCGAATCCCATTCATCAACAAATTCCGCATCCGACAATCTTGACTCTGCATCTAATAGAGCACCCAAAGACATTGATAACAGAAGGCAAAGTGTCGATGAGGATGAAAATGAGTTGCGAGCTATTTTACTAGCTTCTATGAAACGAAAATTAATAGACATTAATAATAGTCCTTCAACAATTTCGATTACTGCAAACTGTACAAATTCTCAAAAACCTATACAGAAAACATTAACAGATACCGCATCAGTTGCGGTAATTAACGCAACGCACGCAACGATGAACAATAATGCTGTGTCATCAACAAGATTGAATTCATCGCAAACTGAAGAGAAAGAGATTAATCGTGTACCTAGTTCATTACTCGTGAGCGGTAAGAAGAAGATCAACATGGACGCAAAAAGTCCGCAGAAGAAAATGATGAGAAAATCGATTATCCCTGCGAGTACGAAGGTGGTGAACAATGCTAAGAGGTATCAAAATATGATAGAGCAGAGAAGATCAAATCTGCGAAAATTCGATAACAATACGAAGCCTAACGAGAACGTTTGGTCTAACGCTAATCCGTCCAAGACGTCGTTGCACGTGTCCGACACTCAGCGATTTGTAATAAGCTTAGGATCCGACACGGACAGCGAGTCCGACGGTGAGAAGCGTAAGGACTCCGTCCTCGTTCCCGCCGTAGAGAAGCATCAAGCGCAAGATATCGGTGCTGATTTCGAACAGAGTTTGCACAAATTTCTGCGCGACATGAGAAAAGAACAAGAACAATCCACCGTTGCAAACGTGGCTAAATCTGCGACAACACGAGATGTACCATTAGTGATTAAAGATTCATCTAATATGCATACACCATTGGTAAGGCAACTTTTTACATTATATTTAATTAATATACATCAGCAAGAATAGCTTGTATTTATTTGAAAGAATTAGTATTATCTAGATATATTATTATAAAATAAATTGTCTACAGAAATTTTTTGTTCTGGAAGCTTTTATATTTTATTGCAGGCTGTGAGGCATCTTCCTGCATCGCAACAAGAGGAATATCGTCGTTTGAAGCAGCAAATCTTAGAGCGCGAAAAGCTGAAACTACAGAGAAAGGTAGTGGATAACAATAATAGCGCCAACAATAATAAATTATTAAATACTAATATGACAACGAGTTCCCTAGTAAAATCTCAATCAATGTCTGAAAAGAAAAATATGCACATTAAACAGAATCCAGATAAATCAACAGAATCGGAAAAAAATTCTCAGCAATTACCAATGGAGAGCAAAAAGAGAAATATCAATGCGGCAAAAAATTCAGTAACATCAAATGTATCTCATACAAACGCAAACAAAAATCTCTCAATAAATGTTGTTAAGCCAATTCTAAACTCCAATTCTGAACATTCATCAACTAAAGAAGCTAAGAAAATAATACCGAACAATCTCAGTATCTGCATTACTAATGAGATTGCACCGAATTATACCGGGATAGAAAGTAGAACGGTTGAGAATTCGTCCGAGAAACAATCAGCGAGCGATAAACAACAAAATAATAGACCTGCTCTGAGAGCATTAACTAAAGAAGAGATAAACCGTAAATATGTTCAAGTTTTATTAAAATCGGACATAAGCGGGCGAATTGTTACTATAAATGACAGGTCAGCTTTGCGACACGATACAACAAATGTCAGTCAAAGCAAGAAACCAGTTGGAAACGATGTTAGTACAGAGATTTCAGAGGAAAAACAAAGAAATAATGAAAATAATAATAACAGTAGTGTATTTTCCAACGCATCTACCGTAAAGCTTTTAGACCTCACCACCAATTCAAGCATGAGTAAGCAAGAACATGAAGACTTCATGATGGAAACTACAATGCCGCTTTCCCAATATGAGGCAGAAAGTCAACGAGAAATTAATCGTAATACTTCATCATCGCTATCTTCAGAAAATAATAATAGTAATAATGCTTTCTATAAATCTGATTCTGTAAATGTCGACAATAAAGGTAATACGGATGACGTTTGGGATGCGCTTAAAAAAGATGTTAAAGAGGAACTAGATTCTCTAATAAATCTTCCAAAAGCAGAACAAGAGCGATATTTAAGAGATACCGAGCATAAATTAGTTGCGAGACGGTAATTAACACATTTAGTAATTTATACACAGAAAATAGTAACAATAGCAACAATAAAACTTTAAATTGTATATGTATGATGATGTATAGGTATACGGTTTTGGATCATTTGGCAGAAATGTCAGGGAATCTTCGTCAGTGGGACATGGAGAAGGAACTACAGAATAGTCTAGCTAGCGAAGTGAAGAAACTTAAGGAGCAATTAAAGATGGCAGAAGAGAGATTACAATTGCAGCGGGATCGCGTTAATAGTATGGGACCGAAAGTTTCGACCGCGCGTCAAAAGATCAATGCTGGACGACGCGAATGTTTTAAATTATCGAAAATTTGTTCGACCTTAGGTAACCGGCTCATGGGAAAGATTTACAAGTACGCAAGTATAAAAACTGCAAATATTGATGTTTTTAAATTTACATTTTTAAATTTATATTTTTTAGATTATTTCGATTATGAAAGGATTATTCTTTTAGATTACCAGAGGCAGGAGGTCAACTTTTGAGTGATAAACTTAAAGAAGTTGCTAATCACACCCGTCAATTTACTAAAAAGAAGCGGATCCAATTTAATGATGTTCCTGAAAATTCCAATTCTAATTTTTTACGAGAAATTTCAGAATCATCTAAGCATACACGCATCGAAGATGATTTGTCATTACAAGAACAGCCAATAAATGATACAGCTAATGAAACGGGAAAAAACGATACTTGTCATTTGAAGCAATGTAGTGATGATGGAAATTTATTCACATCAGAATCTTCTTTTATGTTAAATCTCTCGCAAACATTTCTAAATCAATTAACACCTGTTAAAAGAAAAGAAACAATTACGTCACTTCATAATGATGAACAAGTTACACCTCCTAATCAAGATGCTTCTGAACCAAAACTATACCAAAGTACTCCTGTAGAACAAAACAAAAAAGATAAACAAAGAAGCTGTAACACATATGATCTTATCACATCTTCAGAGTTGGAATCATCAGTGACAGATCCTGTTTTATGCCAAGATAGTGAACAAAATAATAAGAAATCATCGCCATCACCATCGTTATCGACGTCGACGACGAAGACAACAACGACGATAACAGTGACAACGACGACAATAGCGACAACGATGACAACAGCGACAACGACGACAATGACGGTGAAGGCGATTGCGCCTTATGAATCAATATTATCGCATTTAAAGACACCAAGGTGGGTCTCTCTCTCTTTAGATTAAGAGAGATTGTCACAGTATTAAATTGTCCATTATCTATAAAATGTGCTAAAAATCATGACAATTTTGTGTGGTTTTTGTTACTCTTCTTACCAGAAACACAAACCCCCACGGAGTCCTATGTCCGTACGAAATGATGGGCATTTGCAGAGACGAAGATTGCCAATACATTCATCAGTCGAGGAATCAAACCTGAAATTGTACATTACTGAATGCACTCTTTCAACATGATATACGTAAGGTGGTTCTAATTTCTCAAAAGTGTCAATATATGCCCATTTAAATTAACAGCTTGTCGAAAGCATCGAAAATGTTTGAATTCGTCATAATGTCAATTTAGTTTCTTGATTAGCCTACGTTTTTTTATCGCAAATGATATATAAAATACGTTATATATGTATATGTATGTATATATGTGTATATATGTGTATATATATATATATATATATATATATATATATATATATGTATGTATGTATACAGATATAATAAGAATGTATACAGATATATAAGAATTACAAAAAATTATGTTTTTAAAATAATGTAAATAGCGTAAAATATGTAGGTTGCAAAAAGTTCCAATTGTGCGAATTTTTTTTTATATTTTTATTGAATATTTTATTGTGATAGATTAGAGCAAAATACTCATAATGAAAAGTAGCTTTAATTGTCTCCTTCAAACAAATGTCTTTGCTTTCGCATTTGCAGGTATCGTCGATTATTATCTGAGAAATATAAATATCAATGTAGAGACGAGATGCATTAGCTAAGCAGAGGCAACGCTCGAAGATCGGTAAGTTGTCTTCATCCATGGCAGACTCTAGTACTCCTAAAAAAGTGCGCAATCCTAAGAAATTACTGTTTTATAAAAAAACTTATATTTTATGCGTAAGACTTTTTTTCATTGTGCTACTACTATGAAGCAGCAGCTGTATTTTGTTGAAACTTCAGAGAATTTCTACAAGTGTATATTTTTTGAAATATAAGAAAAAAAGTGTTAAAAACTGCAAGAGTAATCAGTGCGGTAAAGACAGAAGAAGAGTCTATTTACCATACTAAGAAGAATTAATATTTGAAAAAGAAGACCCTTCAGCAATTGCAGATCATCATTGAACAATTGCATCAGTTATTCGCACTTCGTACTTTGATATATAAGTTACCTCATAATAACTAATCTTGTATATGTATAATAAAAGTTGAATATTTTTTCTTATCTAGGGTGTAAATAAATTCAATTATATATTTTCCTACTTCTTTTGTATATATAAATTATCTTTAAAGTATAATACTTGAAAAAGAAGACCGTCCCGACGTATAATTTTTTTGTCTTATATAATTCTTATAATTATCAAAAGATAATTCTTACTAATTAAAATTAACAATAGAAAATAATTAATAACTGTCATTATCATTTAATTATTTCATTTTTCAAACATTACATTCTTTATTTTTATTCAAAGATAGAGATTCTTTATTCGCCATATTTGTTACCGGGAAAAGTACCTTGTGTTTTGTATTTGTGCCAAGGTAATCTGCCCGTAAGTCTGAGTTCATCCCAACGCTGCACCCAGGCGTTTGGACAAATAGACGTGAAAACATCCTTAAACCACGTGCACGCTTCAGAACCTTCGCCTAAGATATACTCGCATCGATAAAAATCAGTATACATTACGAAACATCGTTGTGTCTGATTTTGCTGTTGAAATCTGATTAAAAACCGTAATTAAGAATGCACGATGTATATCAATTTCTGAATTAATTTTTAATGTGTCTTGTATAATTATATACCTTGGGTCATTGCCAGGAGTGAATCGTAACTCTTGTAATGCTTCCTCCTCTATTTTATCTTTTCGTTTGAGACAAGACTCATCCTTATCCACGACGATTGTTTTCTTCTTTGAACCGTTCTTTTCGCTCGTTTCATGATTTCGTATTAAAAGTGGATTGTCCATCTTCTCTTTCATTTTCTGCTTAAATGTATTAGGATGCGTTGACAATTCTGTTATATATTTTAAAATATTCTTTTTTTAAACTGTCGGCTTCTGCCATTTTTAGATTTTCTTTCGTTGTTTTCAATTGTTTAAATTTTTATAAAATTATATATACTGCAATGTGTGAAATATATAAAAATTAAATTAGTATTTTTTATTGACACGTGAAAAACTAATGTATAAAGCATTACAAAAAGGTTCCATAAAAATAGCATACAAAAAATACACAATATATAATTAATCACAGCTAATATAAGGCTATATCTGTTTGTTATTTTCTATATCTGTGATGTTGGAGTTTTTTCAATGCGTATCAAGTAAATTTATATCGCTTTAAAAATAACTATGAATTATATAGCAGTACATATAATGCTTTTCCAAAGAAAGCAATTGTGATAATAAAAAACTAAACGCTAACACGTAATTAACATATCCAATGCGAGAATTAAGTTTATACTTAATTAGATATAAAACTAAACTTTTCAGCGAACACACTATGGTAAATAAAATCTTATAAGGTTATTTTTTTAATATTATACGCCGAGCGATAAAATATATAAGCATATATAACATGAACAATTTATATATGTAATTATTCACATATCTTTGTATATTGTCATTGTTCTAAGATTAAACACATATTCACTTTTATGATTTTTTCCATATATTGTTGGGAATATTATTATTTTTTTTAAATTATATATAATTACATATTTTTCGTTCACAGTTAAGACTATCAATAGCATCTGTAAAACCTTCAGAATGCGAAGTCTGCATGTAACAAATTTATAGACTCTTTTGCCTAATCATATAATAATTGCGCTTGTAGAAAAAGCTACATCCAATGGTAATAATTTATTAATAATAATCTTTCGCGATGCGAAATTTTTTTCTAAAAATTCGCATTTAAATTGTGTTTATATAGAGAACATATATATATATATATATGTGTGTGTGTGTGTGTGTGTGTGTGTGTGTGTATTAATTTTATATATATATATATATGTGTGTGTGTGTGTGTGTGTGTGTATTAATTTTATATATATATATATATATATATATATATATATATATATATATATATATATATAAAATTTATTATTGAGAACACAATTATTGAATATAATATAATAGAATTTGACACATACACAAGTGGAAGATAAAGTTTTTAATAAAGTTATTAATTTCAATTTAGGAAACAAAAATATATATACATATGTAAATTCAAAATATACATAATATATCATATATATATCATAATATTATCATCCACTTGACATTTCGATAATAAAAGGCACTATTTAGGTCCCAATATTAGTCAATTAGCCGACATTAGGATCGATTCAGGATTTCATAATAAAATTTCCATCTAATTCGTTATTCTCTTTTCTCTCTATTCATTATACAGAGTGTCCCAATTAACGTGTGTCAAAGAAAAAATAAGTAGATCTCGCTAAACTGAATTAAAAAGTCGTATACCATTTTGCAAATAACCACATAAAATTTCGAGATATTAAAAAAGATCGGCTAATAAACGCGCGATCTACGTGGCTAGGCAGTCGACCATTCCAGCAAGGACGGCCCACCGCCTGCCCAAAACACAACGGTGAACATCGGGCGGTAGTGAAAAACGAAATAAAAATGACTTTTATAAACTTGTAAACCAAATCATTTATTTCTTTGGAGTTGTAATTTATTTTATAACAGTTCTGCAGTTTTGTATCAAATATACCAATAGGTTTTAGCAAATTAAAAGCAAAAAATCAATTTTTGAATACTCAAACTATCTGTATAAGAAAAGTAATGATCGGATCATATTTTTACGACATTTGCACGCAGTTTTGTAAGAAATTTTAATCACTTTCTAGTTAAATAATTATTTTTCAAATGAAAACCATTTTCAATATATAAAAATCAACATTGATTTTTAAAAAATTTTTGCAAAGCCGATCTAATAAGATTTCGGCACAGCATTCTTTCTATAAAAAAATCGTAGAACTTTTTCCTGTAAAATAATTATAATATTTCCTGTAAAATAATTATATATTTCCTGTAAAATAATTATATTTTAAATATTAATTTTTAAATGTTAAAAATGGTTTTTATTTGAAAAATAATTATTTGATTAGAAAGTGATTAAAATTTCTTACAAACCGCGTGGAGATATCGCAAAAATACGATCCGATCACTACTTTTCTTATATGAATTATAGTTTCAGTTTTCAAAAATCGATTTTTTGCTTTTAATTTGCTAAAACTATTGGTATATTTGACATAAAATTGCAGAACTATTGTAAAATAAACTATAACTTCAAAGAAATAATTTATTTTCATGATTTAGTGCGCTGCGTGAACTTTAAACATATTTTCAGATTCAATTTTTTTGTATCTAATCATCAAAATTATTTAAATTGTTTACACAAGATACTGGAACTATTTAAAAGAATGTTAGAATTCTAAAAAAAATTTTTATATTTTTAGATACGGTGTTTACAAGAGTCATTTTTACTTCGTTTTTCGCTCCTGCCCGTTAGTCACCATTGCGAGTCGTGTATTTCAGACAGACGGTGGGCCGTCCTTACTGGAAGGCCGACTGCCTAGCCACGCGAATCTCGCACTTATTTTAGCCGATCTTCTTTAATATCTCGAAATTTTACGTGGTTGTTTGCAAAATGGTGTAGGACTTTTTTAGTTCAGTTTAGCGAAATGTATTTATGGTTTTTCTTTGACGTACGTTAGCTAGGACACCCTGTATATATATTGTATATACGTTATACAAATTGTGTAAAATTTCTTAAAAAAAAAAAAGAAAAAAAGTGTGTGTATATACGTATTAAAAAGACTTCATGACAGCACTGTTCTACTTTTCGATCAATACTTTTTCTCTATTTTAAAAGTCAATCATTTATATATATATATATATTAATAATATTATATATTTCTATTATCATTGATGTAACGTGATCAATTGCAGTGTCGACAAATTGTTATAAATTTTTGTTATATATATGTATATGTCTTATATTAGTGCATTGTCTAAAAAGGAAATATTTAGGACCAGTCTTCGATTAAATTTTGTAAGCGTGTGAGTGTGTGTATGTGTAATAATAATAGTGATAGAGTATGAGTGAAGTATATGTCCTGTGCAATTATCTCAACGATGAGAGATAAGGTTGACAAGTCATGCGCTGCACAGGCTGATAGAGTCTTCTTTGTACTGGACTGGCGGTAACATTATCAATGTTTTGTGCAAAGTTATAGATATTGGGATTCCTAGACAAATCGCTAGAGCTAATTTCTGTAGGACGGTTCTCCTGTAGAGGAGAATCGTTTCTAGTTTGAGATTGCGTAGCGGCTTCGTTCCTTTTGCGGAATTTCGTCGAATACTTGTAAAAGTCCGACATTTCGAAAGGCTTCGTCACTTCTCTATACGGCTGATATTTCCCTGGTTGCACAACTGTGCAATTCTGCGGTGAACCTAATGATGGTCGTATCGCATCATCGCAAACATCTAAAGATGGTTTCGATTCGGCCGGTATCTCCAGCATCTTCGGTCTCGTCACAGACTGATCGTAACAAGCGTGTGGTTGTTTTGTGAGTTGCCGACACTCCTCGGACTTATCCCTATTGTGGCGATTCACCGGACTCATATTAGGCAATGGCGCACCACTTTGATTGTCCTTTCCGTTTTCATTGCCTGTCTTGATACGAACTGGCGGAGGACTTGATTGATAAGCGACCGTATTCTTATGAGCGACAATCAAATTACGATCTAAGCCTGCACTCGCTCCTGAATCTACGGATGTTTCGTACCATTCCTTCTGACGACTCTTACGATTATTATTATTATTATTATTATTGGCATATTCTGCGGCTGGCGCATCTTTACCGTCGTGCGAATCATGAGAATAATTCGACTGCCACGTCTCTACACTTCCCAAAGATTGCGTACGTAGCAGCATCTTGTTATGGTTGTTGTTCGCCAACGGCATTTGTTGTTCGGCCAACGGCAACAGATGAACAGAGTGATGCTGTTGGGATGACGTGACGATGTTACTGCTAGCGGATCCTTTGACGCCTGTCACGGCGACTGTGCGATAACGCGATTGCACGTCCGAATTCGTACCACTACTATTGTAATGAGCATTCCGCCGTCTGCGGTCTAGACTGCCAAATCTATCGGGTTCGTCGACGCTTACCCAGTGAATGTCATCATTGTGACGCACCCAATAGCCAGATAGTAGTTGCGTCTCGATTGACGCATTGCTAATTGCAGTGTGCCGCGGAATATTTTTGCCGCTGGACGAAGACGAGTCGCGGTCTCGCCTCAGTAAAGGCTGAGATTGCGCACTATTTTTATAATAAACTTGGTAATCAGTGATAGGCGTATAATGTGACGCACGAAAATCTTTTTCATAAGTTCCCTGACTCGTTCTTCGTACGACATCCGCGTTATCCAGATGCTTATACTCAATGGAACCTGTATATTGCGGTCTGTGACTTTCCTGTAATTGTTTCTGTTGCAGATGCTGGAGTTGTCGATAGCGCATTTGACGCTCATCCTCAGTATAGGTATTCGGCACGTAAGGTCGATAAGTTCTTTCGGTATCTGGATAATGTCCGCGAGACCCTCCGCTTCCGTGAGAATACGTACGAACGCGATATTGATCCGGCAAGATATAAATGTTGTGATTCTCATTGTGATCATGCTCGACGATCTTAATGTTCGAATGATCGACAGGGTTCGCACCGGGATAAGTACCACTATGATAATGATGATTGCAGATGTTCGATATATTCGATTGCTCCTCGTAGCCATGTCCGGAATATGTATTTGGTTTATCAGGAATACATTTGTCTTCAGGTCCTAACGGACTCAGACTGATACCAGGTTCATGGAGTATACCTCTTCCAGCAAATTTTGGAGTACTTATTTTGTTTCCTATCATATATGATGATATGTTACACACATAAGACACTATTCATAAGAACATTATTTAAAAATTTAATTAGTGATTTGAAAAATACCTGTACTATCTAACGGTGGTCGTGGTTTTTTCGTCCTATGTTTTACATTAACGTGCGAATGTGATTGCGTATTATAACTTCCTGTGTGGATCGGTAATTGCGCCGATCGATGGGTTTTTCCACGACTCTGCCTTATAAAGTTCAACTCCGTTTCTAACTCTTGCAGTCGTCGCTGGCTTTGCTGATAAGCAAATCTGTGCTTGCGTCGTGTAGCCTTGCTCTCTGTAGAGTCATTCACAATACTCAACGCAGTTTCCATAATTTCGAGTTGTACCTGCTTCTCCAATTCCAATTCTGACTCTTCCTATGAAAAATAATAATCAATATATTTATCAATGATTATATAAGTTACATTATCAGTTTTTTTAAAAAAAGATAATCTTACAGCATCGGCTGTTTTCAATACATTAACTGATTTTTGTGGGTACATAAATGTAACGTCTTTCCTACGAAAAGTTGGAGGACTTTCCCCAGGCTCCAAAGGTATTTCTGGAGGTAAAACTCCCGTTATCTCTGCCTCCTCCACACACAAGTTTTTCAATTCACTATTTTTTTGTGCAAGCTTCTCTTGCAAAGCCTCTCGGCGTTGACGTAACCATTGTAGTCTTGCGGATAATGCGTCATCTGCCAAGGCACCTGGCGCATTTTCGTTTCCTGCCATCACTAAGCATGTCAAAGAATAATTTTAGTATTGTTCTTAGTTATCAAAAGCTCACAGATTATATCGTGTTAGTTATACTCACCCATATTATTGGCAAAGATAGAACAAGTAGGTCAGCTGTAATCTCTTCATATGCTTTAATTAATATATTTTGACAACAGTATATCTTAAATTATAATGCCATTTTGTGACTTAACGAAAGTAACAAAAGTAACACTAAAGTATATTGCAAGAAAATTTTTAAAAATCAAGTATCTTTATACATAAAGACTCAATAGTCAATATACAAATCATCGGTACACCAGAAATTTCTGCAACATAAAAAATTATTTATAATGCTCGGGTTAAGCATTACAATCTACAAAGATGTATTCAGATTACTTCAGTTTATAAAGATGTCAGACATTTGTGATAAGATATAGAGAATATATAATATAGCTCGAATCTCTTACAATAGTGATTTTTGACAATTAGGTCAAACTTATTTTAATCAAAATTTAAGTAAATCTGATCAAACTGAATATAATTTAACACAACAGACAACTAGAGAACTTTTATTTTTTTAAGCCTTTCTTCTTAACTTTTTACTTACTAGTAAAATAACGATGCTTTTGATCCTTCAAAGATGTAATAGGATATATGCATAAAAAGGAAAACAATCGAAGAATACATACGACTTCAAAACTTTGCACGTTCGAGTCATGTATTTTTTTTGTTGCTGTATAAACACTTCTTCTTTTGCTACAAGAGCTAAAACGCTACTAACTTTTTTACCAGCATAGTTGCAGCTGCACCTTGTCGGTGCCTTTGATGAGTGTTGGGTCAAAACGGAGTGCGCGTGCGCAAAATAAATATGCGTCATAAGCATATAAAGTACATAGATGAACCTATGAGCGTAACAAAGATTTCTTTATACTAATTGGTTAATCAACGCAGCTGTAGAATGCAGTCGATTGGCGTTATAAATGATTCGTAATATTTCTCATAGTTTTTTATCTTTTTATAAGATTTTTCCTATAAATAATGTTTTATTTTTTGTTGTACGTAAGAATATTGTCACAAAAAATACTGTCAAATTGAACAGCGCATAACAATCAAGTTGCAGTATATTATTTGTCCGTTCGCGAATGATTTTTTAAAACACATCGAGAGGCGGAAACGCGACGCGCTTGATGAACGAAAGGAAAATCAACGGTGATCAACGACGACGACATCGTCATCGGCTTCGGCTTCATTGGGTGTGACAATGACGATGTCGCGGATAATGTATGGAGATCGCGCAACATTCGCTACCACTTGCTGGAATCGACGTGCGCGATTTGATCGATGTCGCGACTGCGATGTGCGCGAGACTGTCGCCGAGCGACAGCCAGAGAGACATTAATCAAGCCATCGGTTGATCGAGTGGATAAGCAGGTCTTATCCGGTATTATGTCCAGACACGTTTCTTCCCTCGTGCCATTCGAACGAGCGCGAGGGAAAAAGTAAAGAGAGAGAGAGAGAGAAAGAGAGAGAGAGAGAGCGAAGTGACGATTAAAAGGAATTGAATTTTTGCACCGCACAGTACCGGAACTGTAACCCGTCCATTTCTCTCTACGCGAGAACGAGAGTGCAATCGTAGAGCATTGCGTGTGCCCAAGAGAGACCGCCGGAAGGCGTGGAGCGGCAGGAAAGAGAGAGAGAGAGAGAGAAAGAAATGGGGAGGGAGTACGTTTCGATAGAACGGTGCAGCAACGAGGAATCCGGAGTAGGTAGGTAGATACCGACCTATCATCGGGTGGTGTGCGCGGTTCTTCGCGGGTGAAGGTGAAATTCAGTCACGATGGACGAATGTATGCTAAACGACTTGTTGGAGTGTTCGGTATGCTTGGAGCGACTTGACACCTCCAGCAAGGTCTTGCCATGCCAGCACACGTTTTGCAAAAAGTGCTTGGAGGAGATCGTGAGCACTCATCGTGAGTTACGTTGCCCGGAATGCCGAGTGCTCGTGGACGCCAAGGTGGACGATCTGCCGCCAAACGTGTTGCTGATGCGCATCCTCGAGGGGATGCGCAACGCCGCGCCGAAGAACCAAGCCAAGTCCGCGTTGTCGAGGTCTTCCGGTGGCACGGCCGCGCCGCAACGACTGTTCGGCGGCCACCAGGTCGCTCCAGCGCCCATAGTGACCGCCAATCTCGTCCCCGCCGTCGCTATCGCTTCCGAACCGGCGATACGACATTCTAATGCCGCCGCTAAGCAGGTGCACTTGCACAATCAACAGGCGTACGGAAGGGCGATCTACGATTATGTTTCCAAGGAGGCAGGGTACGTTCTATGTTTTGTTGCTATGTACCTGTAATTTATTTCACAATATTTGCTCTTATAATATATAGTTATTATTAATGTCATTTATTTTTTTAGCGACTTGAGTTTCAAGAAGGGTGATATAGTCATACTTCGAAAGAAAATTGATAAGAATTGGTATTTTGGGGAATGTGGCAATAATCATGGTGTCTTTCCGCTTTCTTATATTCAGGTATAAAAATTCTATTCAAAATATTCTATTCTCCATTTGCTATTGTTCACTTTAATTTATTGTAATTTATAATATCGTGACTTGCAGGTGATGACACCTTTAACGCCACATGTACCTCAATGTAAAGCGCTATATGATTTTAGAATGACAAATGATGATGAAGATGGTTGTCTAACCTTTAATAAGGTATTTTGCGTTGTGTTTTTTCAAATACCTTAACTATTTGCGTATTATTATATATATATGTAGAAAATATGTATAAATATATTCTCAGGGAGAAGTCATCAGTGTTATCAGAAGAGTAGATGAAAATTGGGCCGAGGGTAAACTCTTGGATAGAATTGGCATCTTTCCATTAGCTTTTGTAGAACTGAACAGCGTCGCTAGGGCTCTGATGAAACTTTCCACTAAGTAAGTAAAACGATTAATCGATATAATTGTATCATATTTTGAGCAAATATATATTTAAATAGTCGCTTAATCAGTGTACAGCCAGGACCGTCGAGATTAGCTCCACCAACTCCAACGAATGAAGAAACCACGCCATTAATACCAACCGATCATACGCGTAATGTACAAACTACCAGCCAATCTCGATCACAATTGGTACAAGTGAGTTAAAATGTTGTAATCTTTTGAATTAGTTGCGCGAGATAAATATATTTTGACATTGTATCTTGCAGAATGCCGCGTTACCAGTATCCGATTCTGTCTCAAATGTCTCGTCTGGCGGCAGCTCTACAACCACTACTCCAAATACACCCAATAGTTCGACTACGTCCAGTAGTTCCAGTACTGCTCCAAGCAGCCCTGGTAGTCCCGCGACATCACCGCCTGCAGTTGGGAATAGACATAATGTTAAACGTCATAGTTTCACTGCCGTTAATACAGGTCATCATGCTCATCCCCATCATAGACATAGCGCTGAGATACTTAGTCCTCCAATAGACAATGCTCCTAATAACGCCAATAATAGTGGAGGCAATGAATCATTTTCCTCCTTACAAGTAAGAAAATATATTTTCTATTCTTTTTTTTTTAATTTCAATATTTCTCTTTCTCTTTCATTTTCTTCTTTTTGATAAGAGTTCTATATTAAATAAATTTTTTTTTATTTTAGGTCAACAGTTGTACAGATCACAATCTTCGTCATAGACGAAGCGGTAGTAGCGATCTCGTTCTTGCCCAGCAGAGTGTACCCACTAATCAGACTTCCAGCGCATCTGGCGCGACACATTTACCAGCGGCATACATAGCATTATATCCGTACAAGCCTCAGAAAGCGGATGAACTCGAGTTGCGAAAGGGTGGAATTTATATGGTGACGGAACGTTGTCAAGATGGATGGTTCAAAGGAACATCCAATCGCACCCAGAAATGCGGAGTCTTCCCTGGAAATTATGTTGCACCTGCTAAGTATGTTTATTTCTTTATTACATTCTCCGAATCGCAAGCATGTCTATAATCAGCCGTGTATCAAGTCTTCGATATCCGATTACAGATGTCAACGCGGATTATGTCGCGGATCGCCAAACGCACCGAGCCAACATCAAGTTTCACCATTATCAAACGCCGTATCGAATGCCGAGTCACGCTTGGCTGTGACATATACGAAGAGCAAAGGTCCCGCACCACAACCTTCTTATAATCCTCGCGCACTGCCGCCGCCTGAATTACCGCCGCGCGCTATCAGTCCCTCTTCGACGACCGTATCTTCACCCTGGCACGGCAGCGCTGGCCAGCCGAGTCAAGGGTCAAATCAGGAAACTAGTCCACCGCGACACAATGACCAAAACGCAATCACCAATCCGCTCGGACGTAGTCATAGCGTAGTAATGACTTCAAATATCCGTATGTGTTTCGAGTATATTATATTGTCTCGTAAATAAGCGCTCTTTTATATGATCTATTTAATCATATCATATCTTTCTAGCTTCGCCTGGTAAACAAATTGCGGTATCTGCATCGCTACAACCGCCTGTTGGTCTCAATAGCGCTAATAATGGCTGTAGCAGTGCTACTATTTCCGTTCCTTCCTCTTCCGCAAGCGATATGAATAGAAGCCCGAACAATACTTTGCGAGTAGCAGCTTCCTCGAATGCAGCCGCAGCTGCGTACAGAACCACGGAAAAGGTATTTTACTTCTAATATTTACTTCTATTTTACTTCTAAGAGAAATACACATATACATATACATATATATTTATATGCGTATCATTCTGACAATATCATACAATATTACACATATATATTATTAATTACAGCCAAAGGAAAAAAAGGATAAATGTGTCTCTTTAATGCGGCGCTTGACCAATATTAAAAAGTCCAAATCTCCTCCACCAGCGACATATTCGATGGATAATCCTGTATTCGACGACGGTAATTCCGTCAATCCGATGCATGTCCGGTGAGTAATTTTCATCGCAAAATTACTAATACGTGTACGTATGTGCATAATTTATATTATTATCTAGAAATCTAGAACAACAAAATTTATTCTTTAATGTGCACGTTAATCGATTTAATTTGATGTGTATGCTAATTTCCGCATGTATATGTATTGTGTATACATCATGGGAATAATGTTTCCACATTATCGCACAATGTTTACATGTACGTGCGCGTATATACATATAATGTATATACATATAATGAATGTTTGTCAAAGTGTTTTAATGTTTAAATAAAAATGTTTTTTTATTGCAAAAATCGTTGCATGATCGGCATCGCCATATTTATGCACACATGTAGAAAGTGGTGAGCAATCACTCACGAATAATGTAACCGTTTATTTTAACATCATGCTTTGCGCATGACATAAACTGCACGCTTTGAAATGTTTCTCTAATAAATTGTATTGGGGAATGGGGCGACAATCGCAGATCGGGATCTTGTCCAAGTCAGTTGCTACAGGTGATACCTACACAGGAATTAAATGCTTCAAACAGCCAACATCGCTTATGTCCAGGCTCTGTGCAAGGACATGTCACATCTTCACAGAGATTGAAATACAAAGAGAGACCCTCCTTACCAGTATCAGTAATTCAGAGGTTAGTCGTTTGTAATGCAAATCAGATAACAGATAAATTATAATGAACTATAAAGTATATAACATAAAAAATACGTATATATTTTTTTAATAAAATTAGCAATATATTATATATATTATATATATTTTTTGCGACAATAGTAAATATTTGATATTTTTATGGAAGCTATTGTACAGGATGACAATTATTTTCAATAAGAGATAAACTTATATAAAGTTCAAATTCTTTTATTTTAAGCAATGAATCCTTAATTTTTATGGTAAAGAGACATTTTGTGTGTAAGTCAATATACACATTTGAAAATTTTGTATAATCCTATCTGACTATATTTTTTACATTAGCATTTGCAATTGATTGTGTGATAGAACTACATTTCATTTTCAGGTAAGCCTAGAAATCTTTAGAGAAAAAGAGAGATTATTTTTACATAGTTTATTTTATACTGTTGTATAACTGACATAAATAATATATTTATATATCATAGATTTTAAGCATACTTGCAAGAGATAAAATTTATCTTTTATAAAGATATATAGATAGCAAAATAAAATTTAGAAAATTAAAGGAACATTGATTATATATATAAATATATTTTGCATGTTTGGAAAATTTATTGTGATAATAATGGATATTTGTTACACATGCTTGTGAGGTCAGTTACAAAAAGCAGAGCAGGTGAATCTGATAGATTTTAATTTATTATGGGAAAACCTAATTTTTTTAAATATTTCTGCTAATCGTATAGTACTAGTTTTCAAATCCATTTTCGATTTCACCGCCGCACGATTTCTTTTTATTGAAATATACAAGTATGAAGTTATAAGAAAATTTATGTTAAAGAAAATTTATACGTAGGCATCAATAGGACAGAACCATATTAGATCCGCTATCTTGAACTTTGAAAAGTCTTACATCTGTCAGGTTCGGTTGTTTAAAAAAGTCCTGTAGAAATATATCTAATATAGTTGTTACAAATTTTGATGAATTTTTCTAAATTTTATACCTTATCCAAATATTGATTCGTGATAAGGCAAAGAGGTATCACAGTTGACTTGGAATGACTTATTGGAACTCTTTGCATGATCAATCTTGTATATCTCAGCGAAAAAAATCGTGCAGCAGCAATCAAATGTGGATTTGAAAAGTGAATACTATACGCCGAAAAGTGAGTACTATACGCCATTGGCAGAAATTTTCCAAAAATTAGGTTCCCCCATAATAAAATTCATAAAATTGGTCAAAATAGCTATTTTTAAACTATTTAACCACAAATTGATCAAAAACCTGACGTGCTGGAGAAATTCTACGGCCAGATTCGTTTTCAGTATCAAAAAATCTATCAGATTTACCTACTCTGCTTTTTGTAACTAACAAAATCTAGAATTTCGCAGGCCTGTGTTATTTATTATATGGCTATTAATAATTATCTTTGTGTATGAAATATATTTTTGAATATATTTTATTTACTTATATATGTGTGTGTTTGTGTATGAGGTCTTAATGAACTTATTTAGTGTACAATGTTAATCATGCACATCATGTTCATATTAAAAATTATTGTATATTCTATAGTTTTGTATATATTGTAACAATAATTTTTTTATATACATTATTCTCTTTATTCTTACCTAGATCCAGTGAATCTGGTGCAATGGTGTGTCCCACTGTTGGAAATCATCATCGTAAGAGTAACTCTTTAGACGCTGGGATGGGAAAACAAACAAAACAACAGTCGTCACGCGATCGGTAAGAGTTATTCTATCTCTCAGATTTATCGTCGCGATTATAAAAATTTGTTACGTTTTCACTTGTCAGGTTTGATTTTGATAATTAATTTTAATTATGATTTTTAATTATTATTACTTATTTAATGATGAATAATGATATTTAATGATGATTAACTGTATTTATTTTCAGTGATCGAGTGTACAGATTTCGTTGTATTGTACCGTATCCACCTAATAGCGAATTTGAACTGGAGCTCCGCGTAGGAGATATAATATACGTACATAAGAAGCGTGATGACGGATGGTACAAGGGTACGCAACAACGCACCGGTCGTACAGGACTATTTCCGGCAAGTTTTGTAGAAGCTTTCTGAGACCCAACACAAAGTCGCTTAGTGTTAGAAACTTGTATATAAACTCGGCCTTTTGTGTAAGTACCATATATATTACGTATATATACCGTATATATTCGTAAAAACAGGAATTGCATCCTGACATGAAGATTATGTGTATAGCATGCATGCTGTACATATTTGTTGCTGATTTCCTTGGATTTTAGAAATTATTATCGGTTTCAATGAATTATGTGCATACATAATATATACATGTATGCTGTATTTGTGACTATGCAATGTAATATGCAAATGAAATTATTATACCTTATATAATTGCAATGATGAGAAAATCGGCAACAAAGCAGTACCACCAAAAAGTATAAGAATGCGCCACAAACTTGACACATTACCAATGTATGTATAATAGATATAAATAATTGATATATGTCAAGTTAAGGAACATATTAGTGCAGTGAATGTAATAGGAAATTTTAGTGCAATATAATTATATGCATATTTTACGTAAATATGCAATGAAATGAGAGACAAAGGATAATAGAAATATGTAACATATGCGTATTGAGACTACCCGGAAAACTTATACTGCCATTCGGTAATGTAGGCTGATGTAATGAAATGATGAATTCATTATTGTGCGCGACGTTACTGCCATTTGCAAAGATAAGGAAAAAAATACTAGTTTTTTATTTTAAAAGCTATTGATTTTTAAAAACTTACTTGCTATCTCTTCAATATGTCCATGACATACAAGAGAGATTATATATAAGTTGTGTAATAAGTATACATACATAAAGTCATTCATGACAAGATAAAAAAGATTAATGAATAAGTAATAAAGAAATTGGCTCATTTTTACAAATGTCCAAATACTTGCGTTTATGTCAGTTTGTATTAGTTTGTGTCTTGAAAGATTTAAAAAATTGTAGATTTAATATTATTGATCAATACTTTTTTTATTTTAAGTTTTATGTCTAATATCGACTTCATTAATCTGCCCTTGTGAATCGGTTTATTAGCTTAAATGATTTATTATATTTAAAAAGAGAAATTAAGTCAGTTTTTTAAATATTACTTGAAAACAAAGTTGTCATTTTATTAAAAGAAGAATTTTATTATAAACTTGTTTATTTTTTTCTTCTTAATTTATTCGATCATTATTATTTATTATATTATATGTATAGATTTTATACTATGTTTGATAACGCGTTTACTTCACTTTTGTAAAAAAGAAATACAGGCGCTTACAAACAAGGAACATAAGCGATTTACATTTGCATTAATATTATTTAAGACTGAACTTTATGTTTCGAAATTGTTAATTATTAAATTAATTTGAAATTGTTAAATTAAGAAAATGTTTTTTAGTAGATATATTCATTACAATATCATGCAAAGGAAAATGTTCCATTTTAAAGCAGTTTGGATTGCTGTAGATAATTTAGCTAAGGCTAAATAATCTATTTAGAAAATGGCCTTGATGCGCAAAGTTGATGTAGTGCTATACTTCACATATATGTGTATATACTGTTTTATAACTCAATTTATAACTTGTTTTTTAATTTATAAAGTTATATACAAGCATCCATGGCATGACAATGAATTAGTTATTTAAAAAGCTAATTCAAAATAAATACGAAATAAATTAGTGCTTCCATTATCTAATTAGTACTCAATATTTAGATGAATTTTGTTATGTTCTCTATTTTTTATTATTATTATTAAAGCAATTTTACTCTATTGATTTTTATAAAACTTTATACATGCATTGTTGAAAAATTTATTTTACTAATTACGACTATTATATTAACTTTTGCAATTATCTTTTATAAAGTTATATTAAATTGCAACAACTTCAATTTCAATATGTTATTCAATGATTTTGTTTACATCAAACTAATATATATACAGTCCATGTGTATAAATATAAAAAAATATATATACACACACGCATCCATAAAATGCTCAATTCATTTATACATACATATATATATATATATATATTTATACATTTGTGATTGAATTTAGAAGTATATATATTGCACAAATCCACAATTATGAGCAAGAAACATACGCCATATACATACATGGTATAATTTATCGCATATGTACATGTATATGCATATGTACATGATATAAACGTATATTTATATTAATTATGATATATTTAATGACATTTATATGTAATTATAATTTTATTATAATCTTGATATTGTAGGAGTCTGCAGATGTTTTGTCACCTGAAAATAGACAGAATTCTATGTACAACGAAGTATAATGTAACAAAAACACATATATAGTACGACATATTGTAAAGTATAAATAGTACATACAGGGGATTCCAGCTATCGCGTGCCAAAGAAAAACCATAAGTAGATGTCGCTAAACTTAACTAAAAAGTCCTATACCATTTTGCAAAAACCCACGTAAAATTGTGAGATATTAATTACAAAAGATCGGCCAATTCGCGTGAGTGAAAGCGTGCGGCGAGAAAAGCCGTCCCACTGTAACTTGATATTAGGCATGCGGGGAAGTGGTGGGCGGAGCTTACTCACCAAGGCTGTGTTCCAAAATTCACTGCCAGTACTGAAAATCTATAGTGTACGTCACGTAAACTATAGATTTTCAGTACTGGCAGTGAATTTTGGAACGCAGCCCAAGTAAACTTACGTATCGCTGAAACGCCGCCATCATGTTTTGGAAAGCGCCTCATCCGCTGCTTCCTCGCACGCCTAGTATCTTCTTCTTCTTCTTCTGTCGTGGCACTGGGCAATATTAATCTTCGCCCATGCTGCCAGATATCTTCATTGCGTTCAAAGTTCCAATAGATGGAAGACACAATTCATCCGACCAGAGAGTGAATGGCCAAATTATACAAGCACATTAGTCTTATGGAAAAAGGTTAAAACAGGATTTATGATTTTAACAGAAGGATTTTTTAAAAGTTCAAAAATACTGTAAGGAGGGGGGTACGCCTAGTATCAAGTTACAGTGGGACGCCCTTTCTCGCCATGCGCTTTCACTCGTGCGAATTGGCCGATCTTTTTTAATTAATATCTCGAAATTTTACATAATTTTTTTGCAAAATGATGTAGGACTTTTTAGTTCAGTTTAGTGATATCTACTTAGGTTTTTCTTTGGCGCGCGATAGCTGGAACTCCCTGTATAAAGATTATTTACTTGTATACAGCTCTCTCTCTCTCTCTCTCTCTCTCTCTCTCTCTCTCTCTCTCTCTCTCTCTCTCTCTCTCTCTCTCTCTCTCTCTCTCTCTCCCTCTCCCCCTCCCCTCCCCTCCCCTCCCCTCCCCTCCCCATCTAATCAGAATATTTATTATTAATTTAATGAAATCAAATTCACACACACAAAAACACATGCACTTCAATGTTATTTTAATTCTGTAAACATTATTAATTCTATCCCTAACTAATTGATGCGCAACATGTAAAATGTTAAATATAATTTTGATATCTGCAAAATTCTACGATATGAAGAATTTCATTGTCTTTATTGAAATACAAAGTAAAATAGAACAACAATTTATGTTATCATCACGCAAAAATCGTACAAAGGATAACGAAAGCGTCCACTTCTGTCCTTTGAAATAAACAAAAAAGTGTTAGCTGCAAGTTTATGACTGAATGATTTACTCCGATTATCAAATCGGAGAAAATGAAGAAAAAAAGAAAAGATTGTCATGATCGATAAGATCAACGAAACTTACTGATATCGATGAAATCTAATATGAATACCAGCAAAATGTGACTTACAGATATTGAATGTCTGCATACACATGCGAAAAGCTGTTATTTTATAGTTTTGAATGAAAAGTGGCTGAATATATTTTTTTATATATCAGTCACAATTCGGCGTGAAAAAAAGAAAACCGATCGATCGTTGAATCGAATTTAATCGAGTGTTAGAATTAGTGAGGAAAAAAATATCTCTTACACTCTTTTATGCGAGGGGCCATACTGGGCATGCTGTAATAAAGTCGGCAGTCTTGTAACGCGATATTTAGAAAAAAAATCGAAAAAAACGATAGAAAATAAAATATACTATAATATATATATACGTATTTATATATGGAAGAAAAAGAACTTGTCTATTTGTGTTCATGCGCGTATCATTCGAATCATTATTATACTCTATCGCATTTATATCATTCAAGTCATTTTAATGTCATTACGCACAATGTATTGCATATGTTTTGCATTTCAATTTTGCATATCCATCTCTGATAAATATGTAAGCATATATAAGCATAATTTTCGTAGTTTTTTTACACCTTCCTTGAGGTACATCTTCTATCAGTCTTTGTGACTTCTCCGTAGATGATTAAATTATACAATTGAATTCCTTAAGTTATACATATATTTGGAAGAAAACTATGTAGAAACTTATTTATAGACATACGTATGTGTGTTTTATATATGATGTACACTTAAATAATTTATTATTAATGGTTCGTATATATACATATATAAATGATACTGTTTGCTGCGGGCGGTATATCCAGATTGACCATAACGAGAGACTAATTTATTATATCATTATATGTGCATTGTGCGCACGAAAAATGCGACATGATCATGTGTAAAATCGTTCTTCGCATACTGTAACATTGATTTAACATTGTTGCCCGTTCATTTTTTAAGAGCCACAATGTGTTTACAAAATCATTGTTCGTAGCAATAGTCTTAAATCAATGTACGTATGTGCAAACGTCTCTGTGGGTTGTAAATATGTTATTACTGCAAAATATCTGGCATTCCCGCGACGGTAAAGTAAAATTATGACATTATATCCTCTCTCGTATACGTAAGGACAATGGCTCTCTTGCGTTTCGCGTAAGTCAGAATCTGTACTACATTACAGAACAGATATATAGGTAGCATAGAGAATGTGTAAGATGAAGAGTCAAGAGCCTTTGTTTAGACCAAATGTGTTTCTAGCACTTCTTTCGTAAGGATAAATTTAGAGAATAGTCATTATATACCGATTACTACCTTTACATGCTACTTACGCTATTCGGTATTTTGTCACTAACGTAATAATGTTCCAACACAAAAATCTATGTCGATGTCGTGTCCAAGCGTATAATTTACATATAGAAATATAGATATTATTTAATATTTAAATAACACATATAAAGTCTGTAATAAATCCTTCATAGACTATCACAAATGGTGAGTATATATACCCCATGTTAACACTGTATTTCCTTTCTTTTATCGAATCATTCTTTTATTACACATTATATATTCTTTTATTAATGCTCGAAATTAATATTATCAAATATTTAATTTTATCATAAATAATTGTTATAATAGGAAATCAGAAATCAATAATTCGGATACATATATATTATACAGGACGACCGTATCAGCAGTTTTTTAAGAAAACGTATTTTCGTGAAAAATGTTTCATACAAAAGTTGTAGGGCTCTAAATGGTGCATTATATAATAATATTAGTACGATCTTGAATAGCACCATCAAGGTCACATAAAAAAATCACTTTGAATTTTTTAAATAAAATCCCCTATTTTTCATTAAGTACTTTCCGAGTTATGAGGCTTGAAATAATTTCTTAATTTTACATAAAATATTTAGTAAAATATTCAACCATAAAACTATAAAATATCTAGTAAAATATTCATTTTTCGATTACCTTACCTTAATATTTTTATATACAAAACAATGAGAGAAATCAATTGATGTAAAGAAAAAAAACTGCTGATACGGCCCTGGCAAAAATGAGACGTTTGTTTGGCGTTTACATGAACGTTTGTGGAAGTTCGTCGAGAGTTTAAAAACGATTAGTAAAGAGTTTGTAGAACAAAAATTGCAACACTGCAGCGTTTAAAAGACGTTTGTACGTTATAGCGTAAACGTAAACGTTTGAAAAGTCTGAGTAAACTCTGTACACGAAGATGTATCAACGTTTACTGAACGTACTCTGAAAAATGTTACCTCAGCATTGCAAAACTTTCATGTAATATTATATAAAGAGTTTGTAGAACAAAAATTGCAACACTGCAGCGTTTGATAAGCATTCAAAACCCAACAGCGTTACCCTGGCGAAAATAAGAAACTTTATAAAGCGTTAACAACCGTTGAGTGAGGGTTTTCTGAGAGTTTATATGCTTTTCAAACTTTGTAAGAGCACTTACATAACGCTGTTGGGTTTTGAATGCTTATCAAACGCTGCAGTGTTGCAATTTTTGTTCTACAAACTCTTTATATAATGTTACATGAAAGTTTTGCAATGCTGAGGTAACATTTTTCAGAGTACGTTCAGTAAACGTTGATACATCTTCGTGTACAGAGTTTACTCAGACTTTTCAAACGTTTACGTTTACGCTATAACGTACAAACGTCTTTCAAACGCTGCAGTGTTGCAATTTTTGTTCTACAAACTCTTTACTAATCGTTTTTAAACTCTCGACGAACTTCCACAAACGTTCATGTAAACGCCAAACAAACGTCTTATTTTTGCCAGGGTATGTAAGTGCTCTTACAAAGTTTGAAAAGCATATAAACTCTCAGAAAACCCTCACTCAACGGTTGTTAACGCTTTATAAAGTTTCTTATTTTCGCCAGGGGGTCGCTCTGAAACACTATACAGTGTGCGTGCGTGCATGCGTGCGTGCGTGCGTGCGTGCGTGCATATACAGTACGAAAAATTTTAGATGATTCTTTGTCGAAAATTTAGGAGGGTTTTTTATATAAACATACTCCTACATCCCTCCCTGTAGAGTTACATTCCTCCAAAAATGGGAGTAAAAATTAGGTTTTTATTTTTTCCTCAAATTGGGAACAAGTTAAAGAAATGAAATTAGGTGGATATTTGCTACTAGTGAAAAGGTTATTTATTAATATTTTTTTCAGCCTTCCGTATTGTTATAAGGGGATGAAACTAGCAACTCCTATTCAATTTTTATTAGAACTTTTTAATGGGCCGGAATATGATCATCTAAAAATATGTATTAAAAAGTTTGATTTATTTAGAAACTTTTTTATTTATTTTATTTTTTTCATAAAATCAGTAGTTTTTAAGAAAAAAAAATAAAATACGTTATCGTGCACAACACGAAGCTAAATAGCATAGATTTCGAATAGATTCGAAGCATAGGTTATGAGAAGTTAAATTTTAAAATAAAAATAAAATTAGAGTAAATATTGGGAAAATTGGAACAAAAGCAAAATTATAATTAAAAACCTGAAAACCTAAAAAATAAAAACCTAATTTTTGCCCCCATTTTTGGAGGAGTGTAACTCTATAGGGAGGGATGTAGGAATATATGTTTATATGAAAAACCCTCCCTTAATTTTTGACAAAGAATCATCTAAAATTTTTCGCACTTATTAAGAAACACCCTGTATATAAGTATGTATGTATATAGGCATATATACAGGGTGAGTCAAAAGTATGTGTTAAAAATTTGTGAGCGTGTTCCTGGATAAAAGAAGAACAAATGTTCATATGAATATATGGTCGTAAATGCTTCGTTATCGAAATAATGGACATAAATTAGCAGTATCTACTATGCTCATTAAAAGAAAGGGAAAAGGAGTCGTTTGGTTTATTCTTCTGTCTTCTGTGTGTATTTCCTGTAATAGCGTTTGTTTGTAAACAAATTGATTCGTTTCTGTACGATGGAGCTCCATCATATTTCTCGTGTTTTCGAACGAGTGCGCCAGTTATGTAGATGTTGTGCTCAAATATGTCTCTTGTAAAAAACAACAAAACTGTGAACGTTCAAATAAATCATTATTTGATACTGCTAATTTATGTCCATTATTTTGATAACGAAGCATTTGCGATTATATGTTCATATGAACATTTGTTCTTCTTTTTTATCCAGGAACATGCTCACAAATTTTTAACACATACTTTTGACTCATCCTGTATATATGTATATTATGTATGTGCAAACATATACACACATATTTTTTTCGAGTAAGTTATTTAATTGTATGAAATTGATCGATAATCTGATACGGAATCTTTTAAATTTTCGCAAATAACACATAGAGAACTAAAGTTATTTTTATTAATTATTATCTACGAGCTAGTTTACATCACCCGCCTCCCCCTCTTTTTTGAATTGAGATTTTTCTTTTACTCGATTATTTCAAATAACTAAAAGTTTAGAATGATTTCTATTCCTGCTCTTTTTTGGCATGTACATATTAATTTATAATTTTTACTATGTGAATGATGTAAATAATTTTTTTTTGATATATTAATTTTTTTTAAACTGCACGAACAAAGCCTGTTTTCTTCGAGCTCGATATTTGTCTTACATTTACATTATGTATTATTCGTGTCAACTACTTTAATACGATAGCTCACCGTTATCTTTATCTTGGAAATGCTTCTTCATGTGAGTTTATCAATTGAGTCATGTGTTGGGTCTTTATAAAAGTTAATTACAGTTTCTAATCATATACAATTACCTCTATATACAAAGTATTTTTTTATATTTTATGTCTGATCGTCATGTATTCCATTTTCACTTCCATTTTTGGCATTTAAATTTAAAAATAAAGGAACGTATCTAAAAAGAAATAGTCGTTATTGGTAAAAAATCAAACAGATTAGCAAAATGAGTATTATATATCTCGTATATAATATAATTATAAAAATTCACATATTATATAGCTGTCATTCTCATTAGGTATGCTCTTTGACATATTTTAAAACGCAATTAACATATACTCTTTGAAATAACGATGTCTTTAAGATACTTTGAAAAAATAAGTAATTTCAAAAATTTATTAATTTACTTAATCGATTTTATTAATCGTAAAATTATAGTGCATGGCAATGTGGAAACTTGCTATTTTATGAAGAGAAGTCTTGTATATTTTGTTGCTTTATACGATACAAGTAATAGCAGAATTTAGAATGTAAAATGCCGTTGCGTAATTTTTTCCTGTCAATGTCACGATGTGTTTTCTAAAAGATGTTTTAAAACTATTCAATGTTTTAAAACTTTCTCAAAATTTATGTTTTAAGACTATTCAAGTGTAACATTAGGAAATCACAGTGTAAGTATTTGCGATGCGCGGGACCTTGAAGATTATACGTATTTATATATGTATAAAATGTTGCGTGCAACTCAACATTATAAGCGAAGAAAAAATGTCATGCGCGAGCTACGCACGAGAGACAGGTCCAAGTGCAAAAGACACGCGACGGGTGCATTCACGCATTAAATAATCCAGACACGCGATTAGAGGGGACGGCAAGAATGGTCAGACAAAAGTTGTCTGACTGGCTGACCGACTAGCTGACAGATTACTAAGTATCGACCGGAGTTACATCCGGAGTAAGTATGATTTAATTTTACGTAACGCTATTATGTGACGCGCTTCCTCTTGATGTGTATAATTTATGCAATCGCCGAAATTAACGAGCTGAATAACTGTCATAAATTTACTATTAATAAAACTTGTCCGAGTATACCATAAGATACTTGCGGCTGCGCGATGTAAAGTTCAGCTTTTGGTTTTCTTTACAATTGAATTATCTGTCTTATTATTTTTTTTTATTTATTCTTTCGAGAGAAAACTGATCTAAAATGTAGAATATATCTGTAAAAATATTTTTTTTAATAAAGAAGGAAAGGATAGAGAAAAAATTTTTATCCATGTCATTCATTTCATGCCTGTGTCATCCATTTTACTTCTCTTGCAATATATTTTTTCTACATCTTTCTCAAATTCATAGCTCATGTGTTTCTTTTCATTCTTTCCATTATTTGTAGATATATTTCTTATCTTTATTTTAGAAATAAGTCTAATTTTTGCAAATATATTCACTACTTCACTGTGACTCCCTCTTGTACCTCGTTTTAATCGCGCAGTCGCGAGACCGAAGAGCGATCATTACTCGTGAAAAGAAATTCAGTGTATCACAGTGTACGTGTATGCGTGAATATTTTACATATGTCATGGATATGTTTATGGATTTATCATTGTGATTTTGCACTTTATGTCGACGAACACATTTAACAAAGTTTACTTTTATTGCAAATATTGAACGATGCGCTGTCAATAGTTCATTCCGGAACTCGTAATGCTTTAATTTCAAGATTGTAATGATTATCGCTCGGTAAACATTTATTTTATTTTAACGAGATATCAGATTTAGATTTTTAACTAATCTTTATTGAATGTTTATTAATAGCTATAAAATAGCTGTTTTACATATCGTTACTTTTTTTTCGGCCTGCCAAGTAGGAATATTGACATGTATATGTGTAAAAAATTATAAAAACAACGTCTGCCACCTGTCACATACATCTCTTATCATGTTTGACACGAATGATGGTGTTTTAATTATTGTTCCGTCTTAACACTCTAAGTATTTGGAATCGACGGAAAATACGAATCATCTAATTGAATGGAATTTGAACTCTTCGCACTCGGAGAGAGGAATAGAGGGGATGAGTTAATTATATGAGATATGAGAAATAATAGGCAAACTAAGTCTGAGTCGAACATTATGCAGAGTCAGTGGAATTATTAAAGTGTACACATCATATAAAATCACATATTCATTAGAATCTTTGCGTAAGTGTCGATAGTGATACACATGTTAATCATTGATTGATTATTAATAATTATTAATTATAAATGCGATATATTGATGCTCCTTAAAATAATTAATTTTATTGTAGGTGATTGTATGTGTACACCGAGAAAAACACGGAGTTTCTCACTGCAATGATTATTAGTGTTTTACGTAGTGTTTTCGTAGGAAGGCAAATTAATATGCATGCACCATCACAACTATTGAAGTGTAATCAATATTTGGTAGTATATTCTTTTATCTGGAATTATGATAATAATGAGGTTATGAGTATACTAATCACTCAGTATACTAATTATTTCTATTTCTTACTTACATAAATATATGTCGATATACTTACTATTTTTTTCAGGGTATTGGACAATTGACACGTATGTTGTCTTCCCATCATGTTTCAAAAAATATTGAATTCATTACGCAAGATAATCGTGTTGTATCGTCTAAAAATGTTATACAGAATAGAAATGTGCCAAACAATCGTCCATTGCTAGTTATTCTTACTTGGTTATTATCTAAACGACAGCATGTTATGAAGTTTGTTAACTTGTATATGGAACAAGGTTTTGATGTGGCAGTGGTATCTCTTACACCTTGGCAACTTATGTGGCCTACAAAAGGTTCCAGAGTAAGTATATACAATATAATTGTGTTGTAATCTATTTATTATAAAATTTTTAAAACTTATTTTCAGTTAGTCGCAGCAGATTTGTTAACTTTCTTAAAGCAAAATGAAAGTTATCAACAAATTCTATTACACGGGTTTTCAGTGGGTGGCTATATGTGGGGAGAAGCCTTGGATTTGATGGAAAGTAACAAGGAAAAATACAGTGGCATTGTAGATAGAATTGTTGGACAAGTATGGGACAGTATAGCTGATGTCAGAGAAATTACAATAGGTCTTCCTCATGCAGTATTTCCAAAAAATGTAATGCTGCAATCCATGTTACGAAAATATATGGAGTAAGTAACAAAGAGAAAAAAGGAAGAAGATCGATGAAACGAGAAATAACTTGTTTTAATTAATACAAAATAATATTATCAGGTATCATATGAAGACATTCTATCAGCAAGCAACGCAACATTATATTCGATCCAGTCAAGTATTTCATTCTGCCAGTATACGTGTACCAGCGTTATTTTTCGTAAGTAAAAGTGATCCTATTGGGACTGTATCCAGCAATTTGACTTTACATGATGAGTGGGAATCTGCAGGAATAAAGGTAAAATTTACGTTTGCTGGTTTATGAGAGGATTATAAAGGAAATATATGTATTTATCTTGCAGACCTATGTGAAGATATTCGAAGAGTCGCCGCACGTTGCCCACTTCTACACATATCCAAAGGAATACGTTGCTGAACTCTATGCCTTTTTACAAAAACTAAACTTGATACAAAATGAAGAAAAAATTAGATCGCGCCTTTAATTATTTTAAAGGTACTTTTGATATGAATCACCCAATTTTTTATATTTTTGATTGTATTTTTTATATAAAATTATCTTTTTGGTAACGTTACACACCAGACATTTGTAATATCCAATATTTACACATATACATAGTACATACAATGAATAATTTTATATATTTTACATATATATATACACACACACACACACACACACACAGGGTGATTCATTTTAATCTTAACAGGCAAATATTTTGAAAAATATGCGAGATACGAAAAAATGTTTTAGACAAAAGTTATATGGTTTTAAAGGAGACATAAGATGGTGTCATTAATTTGACCTTAAATAGTTACTTGAAGGTCACCCTCAATTTTTTAAATGGAACCGCCTACTTTTTATTACATATTCTTGCAGCTCATCTCGAGAGCTTTCCAAAACACTATAATTAAGTTAGTTGTCATTAAGTACTTTCCAAGTTATGAGGCTTGAAATCATTTCTTAATTTTACATAAACCGTAAAATATCTTGTAAAATATTCATTTTTCGATTATCTTACTTTAATACTTTTATGTACAAAATAATGAGAGGAATCAATTGGTGTAAAGAAAACAGTTATTTTTAAGAAAAAATATGTAATTGTTAATTGCAAATTACATATTTTTTTTTCGAAATAACTATGTGTTTTCTTTCGAAGAAGAAATATGTAAATTGCAATTAACAATTACATATTTTTTCTTAAAAATAACTATGTGTTTTCTTTACACCAATTGATTCCTCTCATTATTTTGTACATAAAAGTATTAAAGTAAGATAATCGAAAAATGAATATTTTATAAGATATTTTACGGTTTATGTAAAATTAAGAAATGATTTCAAGCCTCATAACTTGGAAAGTACTTAATGACAACTAACTTAATTATAGTGTTTTGGAAAGCTCTCGAGATGAGCTGCAAGAATATGTAATAAAAAGTAGGCGGTTCCATTTAAAAAATTGAAGGTGACCTTCATGTGGCCTTCAAGTAACTATTCAAGGTCAAATTAATGACACTATCTTATGTCCCCTTTGAAACCATACAACTTTTGTCTGAGACATTTTTCTCTAAAATGCTTCGTTTCCGAGATATAAATCTGTAACACTTTACGTGGGCCACCCTGTATATGTATATACAGGGTGGCCCATTTTAATCCATCCATTCGAATATCTCGAAAACCAAGCCCGGGAGAGAAAAATGTTTCAGACAAAAGTTGTTTGGTTTCGAGGGGGCCATAAGATGGTACCATTGGTTTGACCTTGAAGAGTCATTTGAAGGTCACTTCAATTTTTTTAAATGGAACACTATATATTTTTGCATATTCTTGCAGCTCATCTCGAGAGCTTTCCAAAACACTATAATTAAGTTAGTTGTCATTAAGTACTTTCCAAGTTATGAGGCTTGAAATCATTTCTTAATTTTACATAAACCGTAAAATATCTTATAAAATATTCATTTTTCGATTATCTTACTTTAATACTTTTATGTACAAAATAATGAGAGGAATCAATTGGTGTAAAGAAAACACATAGTTGTTTTTAAGAAAAAATATGGAATTGTTAATTGCAAATTACATATTTTTTCTTCAAAACAACTATGTGTTTTCTTTACACCAATTGATTCCTCTCATTATTTTGTACATAAAAGTATTAAGGTAAGATAATCGAAAAATGAATATTTTACAAGATATTTTACGGTTTATGTAAAATTAAGAAATTATTTCAAGCCTCATAACTCAAAAAGTACTTAACGAAAAGGTACTTAATTATAGTGTTTTGGAAAGCTCTCGAGATGAGCTACAAGAATATGCAAAAATATATAGTGTTCCATTTAAAAAAATTGAAGTGACCTTCAAATGACTCTTCAAGGTCAAACCAATGGTACCATCTTATGGCCCCCTCGAAACCAAACAACTTTTGTCTGAAACATTTTTCTCTCCCGGGCTTGGTTTTCGAGATATTCGACTGGATGGATTAAAATGGGCCACCCTGTATACACACACACACACACACACACACACACACACACACACACACACACACACATATATAATTTAATATATATATATAATAAATTATATATAATTTATTAAGAGAAGTTCTACATAAAGAAACGTGTTCAAAAGTATTTAAAAAAAAACTTATCTTGATCATATTTCTACAAGTTTAAAACTGCCTGTCTTAAAGAATGAATTATATGATAAACGTGCATTATTACTTATAATTATTTAGTAGAAAATATTTAAATGCAAAATTTAAAATATTCTCTATAAATATGTATTATGGTTTTCTTTGTGAATAAAACAAGATATATTGAAGAAGATATATTTTAGGTATATATTAAAGATAATAATATAGTTTAAAACTATATTTATTAGTGTATCGTACACATTATGAATAGGCATTGTGTAATATATATATTTCATATCACACAATTTGATTATATACATGTTATATATATTAGTTTTATTTGACGTTAAAATTGTTTGTTTCAATTTTTTCTTTCATTTTTGGCTTTTTCTTTTTCTTTTGTTCCTCTAAAAGTTCTTCTATCTCGTCCGGATCTTTACCTTCTAAAATTAATTTTTTCTTTTTATTGATCATTTTCTTTTCATAAAAATCGGTCTCATCCAGCCTAATCTCCGCTTCTCGTTTCGCCACTGATATTTGTGTCAAGATTGTAACAATTTCCTTATCTAAAATTCATTAAAAGGCGATTAGATTATTGTAAATTTTAATTACTTGACAAAGAGAAATGAGAAGTATATACTCACCATCTACCTTATATTCTGTTAATTTAGTACCTATGGTGTCTTCAATCATATGTAATAATTTAATATCATTTGGAGTTATCAAGCTAATTGCCATCCCACCTCTACCCGCGCGAGCTGTTCTACCAACTCTATGAATGTATTCCTTTGGTACATTTGGTATAATATGATTAACGACTAATTCTACTGTCGGGATATCTAAACCTCTTGCTGCGACATCAGTGGCAATTAAAATCTGTACATGATTTGACTTGAATTTACTTAGTGCTGCTAAACGTTCCTTCTGCTTTATCATCGCATGAAGAGCCACATTTGTAAATCCAACATCATTCAGCGTCATTGATAATAATTGACAGTGCCTAAATAGAATTATATAACTAAGTTTGAATTTACAAATGATTTTTGAGATTTTCTCTTTATATATACAAAGAAAATAATTGTTATACTTGCAAGTATCCGTAAATATCATAATAGAACCATTCTTATTTGTAGCACGAAATGTCCTAATTACTTCTACTAGAAATGAATCAAGTACATCTTTAGGACATAATACATAACGTTGATCCAATTCCCTTACAGTAGCAATACCAGCATTATCCTCTTCTTCCCATATGAAAACCTTGAATAAAAATTGCAACTTTTGCTTTTTCTGTAATTTAATATAATTATAATCACATTATTAAATGATCATACCTTACTAGAGGCTATTTGCTTTACTTTATCAAGAGCATCTGTCATTGTAGCACTGAATAATAACACTTGTTTCTGTTTAGGTACTGCAGCAAATATTTTCTTCAGTTGTTCATCAAAATGACCACCCAGCAATCTATCTGCTTCATCTAATACTAGGAATTTGATTTTTTGCAAGGAAAATGTATCACAGCTGTCCAAGTGATCTGCTAGTCTACCTGGTGTAGCTACAACTATATGTGGCCGTTTCGACAATTCCAATCCTTGCACCATCATATCCATACCACCAACAACTACACATTTCTTCAGATTGATTGCCTTGCCAATGGCAGCAAATTGATCAGCAATCTAAAATAAATATCATTAGATACTATAATAAAATTTATATTAATTGCAAATATATCTTATACAAATATGTTCTGTTAATTACAAAATTTTCCAAAGAGCAATTGAAGAAACTAAAATAATTATCTCACTTGAAAAGCTAATTCCCTTGTTGGTGTTAACACAAGAGCAAATATACCGTACGGATCCTCGCACAATTTTTGTAAAATAGGCAAAGCAAATGCAAGAGTCTTGCCACTACCTGTTTTGGCACACCCTATACAATCTTCGCCTGCTAATATTCGAGGAATGCAATTCTGCTGAATGGGAGTGGGATTTTTTAAACCTGAAATAAATAATATAAAACAACTGTAATTAAATCATAAAATTGACAATTTTTTAATAGCTCTTAAAGTATTATAAATATTTTACTTTATGACAGAAACAATTCTCCGTAAATTATGTTCATAAAAAAGTTATTTACCCATCGTATCGCATTGTGCAAGGAGCCAGGAATTCAGTTTTAAATCCGAGAAATCTTTAATTTCATTCATTCTGTCGAATATGAGTTATCGCATGGTATACATTCACTCGTCGCATTCAAAAATAAATTTTTTTTTTTTTTATAATAAAGTTTAATGTGCCTTCAACCAGTTTAGTCCTGTTGTGGTTATTTAGGCACTCATATCTCTTTTTCTTTTTTCCTCTTTTTCAAAAATAAATTCTATTTATTAGGTTAGGATTACATTCTTCTCAGGGCGCATTCAGACCTTGGTAGAAAAGCGGGAAACAGAAAAGCAGAAGCCAATCACAATTCATACTGGTAGTAAATAGGGATGGGCAATATGTTTCGATTAATTAAATATCGATATTTTTTTTCCTAATAATCGATTATTTTTGTCGATGTTTCTGTAAATCAATTAATCGATTATCAATACTTTTTTTACATTCGTATTAAGTTAGCCGGAAATTTTTCAGCCAACCAAAAATCTCCTTATGGAATCGTTTGTATTTCGTATGAAGATGTTTGAAGTGTGATTAAAAACGTTTGTGAGTAATTAGAATAATTATAAAAAATTAATCATTTTTACAGTATGTAGTTAGCCAACATAACTAAATATTAAAAATTCTCCTTATGAATCGTTTGTATTTCATGAAGAGTTTTGAAGTATAATTAAAAAGGTTTGTGAGTCATTCGTTTAATTTTAATTAAATTTTTTTATATTGTGAAGTTAGCTGGAAGCTATATAAAATGGACGCCGTCCTGTGATTGGTCGATTTGCTTATGGTAAATACTAAAATTTTCTCATGTGTACTGACTTTAAGTGTAAGCAAAACGAGCAAATTTATCTCTTTTGTAACTTTTAATCCATGACTAATTTATTATTAATTCTGCATAATCGCATAATATATCATGGATCGTGGATAAGCGTAGATAATTGAAATATGTTTTTCTACCAATAAATAAGTAAATCTTTTATAATTGTTTTATAATGTAGTCATCATTCAGAAAATGATCACAATTTGTGATTATGTATTTAATTGTTATTTTATATTCGCTTTCAAATAATAAACTATATAATAATAAAATTTATATAAAAAGATGGTAATATATATAATCCAATTAATTATAATTGACAAAATAATTTCTTGTGAAAAAATAAAAGTAAAAAATATAGAAGAATTTTTTTTATAGCTTGTATAAAAAATCAGTTTTATGCTAAGTATATTATAATTTTCTGGACTGTAGTAATATTTAATATATAATTTTTGCTATATAAATATATATTTCTTCTTAATTGACAATAATTAACAAAGTAATCAATAATAATTAACAAAAAAAATGATAACATAAAAGAATATGCTAAAAATGTGCGCTTATATATATTTGAAAATACAAAAGAAGACTTAGGCCCATATTCTGAATCCTCTTTTATCGATAAAAGTGCTCCTAAAAGCGGCCTGTAGCCAATCAGAAGGCTTATATGCCACTTTTAGAGGCACTTTTATCGATAAAAGAGGATTCAGAATATGGGCCTTATTTCCGATAAGGCATGGGCAACTTTCAAGTTTTCGGATGCAAAAATAATAAAATCTACAGAGATATCTATTTTTGCTCTTACAACATCAGCAATGGATTCATATTGATATATGCCATCTCCTCTCTCTCGCATTTTGATGTAAGCCTTCCGATATTCTGTGACATAACTCAACCGATCTTACTATCTGTAGAAATAGATTTTATATCAGAAATATATATTTATATAGCAAAAATTATATATTAAATATTACTACAGTCCAGAAAATTATAATATACTTAGCATAAAACTGATTTTTTATACAAGCTATAAAAAAAATTCTTCTATATTTTTTACTTTTATTTTTTCACAAGAAATTATTTTGTCAATTATAATTAATTGGATTACATATATTACCATCTTTTTATATAAATTTTATTATTATATAGTTTATTATTTGAAAGCGAATATAAAATAACAATTAAATACATAATCACAAATTGTGATCATTTTTTGAATGATGACTACATTATAAAACAATTATAAAAGATTTACTTATTTATTGGTAGAAAAACATATTTCAATTATCTACGCTTATCCACGATCCATGATATATTATGCGATTATGCGGAATTAATAATAAATTAGTCATGGATTAAAAGTTACAAAAGAGATAAATTTGCTCGTTTTGCTTACACTTAAAGTCAGTACACATGAGAAAATTTTAGTATTTACCATAAGCAAATCGACCAATCACAGGACGGCGTCCATTTTATATAGCTTCCGGCTAACTTCACAATATAAAAAAATTTAATTAAAATTAAACGAATGACTCACAAATCTTTTTAATTATACTTCAAAACTCTTCATACGAAATACAAACGATTCATAAGGAGAATTTTTAATATTTAGTTATGTTGGCTAACTACATACTGTAAAAATGATTAATTTTTTATAATTATTCTAATTACTCACAAACGTTTTTAATCACACTTCAAACATCTTCATACGAAATACAAACGATTCCATAAGGAGATTTTTGGTTGGCTGAAAAATTTCCGGCTAACTTAATACGAATCTTTTTTTTACACAACATCGATATTTTTTTATCTCTATATGAAAACATTGAAAACTGAACACTTATGGCAGCGGACCAGCGCGATAACGCGATGCGCGACTGCGTGACTGCGCGACGCGCAATATCCAATGAGCGTATAGTTTTCGAGAAAAGCTTTATGCTCATTGGGTATAAGTCGTGTTCCGAAATTCATTGCCAGTATTGAAAATCTATAATACGGAAGTAGATTCCAGTACTGGCAGTGAATTTTGGAACGCGACTAAATCGGAATAAGAACACCATACGCCATGTAAACATAGTGACTTATGATTTATGATAGGTTAGATATATATCTTCTGAAAATAATATTGTGAATTGTGTGAAAGTCGAAGATTGTAAGACAATGGTCCATATTCTGAATCCTCTTTTATCGATAAAAGTGCCTCTAAAAGTGGCTTACAGCCAATCAGAAGGCTTATAAGCCACTTTTAAAGGCACTTTTATCAATAAAAGAGGATTCAGAATATGAACCAATATGAATGAGAACAGGTAAGATATAATATTCATATGATATTTAATATTTAATTTTATATTGCATATATTCATAGATTTGTAATAATTTTTGGTACATAACCTTTCTTTTCCGGTGCCTGAAAACCTTGTGTATCTTTTCATTATTTGTTTAAATCTTTGGTTTTTAGTTATTTTCATTACATAAAAGATAAAAACGAAAAAAATACAGCATTTTAATTATTTTTGAATTATAAATTTTTTTAAAATTTTAGTGCAAGAATCGCGACAACTTCATCTGATTGTTCTTCATTAATAAGTGGAGATGTAATCTCAAATCCGAGTAATAGCTCGATCAGTCTAGATGGTAATTATTTTCAATTATTATTGTTTTATTTTTATTTAAATTGAGTGTTTATATGTACTTATTAAATTAAACTATTTATTATCAACAGATGTCCAAAGCGTTGAGTTTGACAACAATTTGTCTGATCCATCTCAGTCTATTGCCACAAGAACTGCAATGTTACAAATTCCATCTACTCAAGAGTCTCATGATTTACAAAAGTACGAGATTTATTCAATATTTATTAACTTCTTGATTAGATTTTTCATAAAAATTGATATTTATATAAATTTATTTATTGATGTTATGTAGTGTATAAACAACTCTTTATTTTCATTATGTTTATTATGTTTATTATACAGATCAAAAGCAGCGAGTCGTGTGTGGAGTTTTTTTAAAAAAGTGGATAACTCAATGGCCCATTGTAATCTCTGTAAAAAGAAATATAAGCACGGGGGCAATACTACAAACTTACGGCAACATCTGACACGGAAGCATCCGATCTTTTACACAAGTGACGTGTCAATAAATATAAATCGAGAAAAACCACAAACAGGATCAGAGTCCAGCAATGACGTCGATGACAGCAATGAAGTCGATGACACCTTACTCAGATGCAAGTTCGTCCTCTATTGTTAACAATAAGCGTCGGAAACTTGAATCTAATTGTAAGGTACGTTATCAAAATATATATTCATAAAAATATATATTCACACAAAATATTTATATCATCAAAAACTATATATGTCATTACAAATGCATAAATTATAGGTGAAGCCCCACCGTGATGTACGAATTGATACAGCGTTTCAGAGAACGAGTTCTTTTGCAGGTTAGTAAAAATTAAACTCATACTAATGAAATTAGATAACTAAATTGAAATATAAATTTAAAATGTTTTCAATTTTATGATTTTGTAGACGGCGGCTCAATGGCTGATCGAATAACAAACGCAGTTTTATATATGATCGCTGTTGATAATGCACCTCTATCAAAAATGATGGTTTTAAGCTACTGATGAAAACTGCGGTTCCATTATATAATCTGCCTAGTAGGAAGACAATCACAAGACTAATGGCTATCAAATATGAAATGCTCAAGAATGTCAAGGTGCATCTCAAAGTAGTTATGTCATACACAATAACCTGCGATAATTGGACGGACATAAGCAATCAAAGTTACATTGGAATAACAATTCATTATGCAATGCCCAACGGAGTACTGAAGAATAGATGTTTGGCAGTTGAACCATTACATGAAAGTCATACAGCTGCATATCTATCAGAAATTCTACTTTCCGTACTCGATTCCTTCGAATTGAATCCAGAGAACGCGACAGCCATTGTCTCTGATAGTGCAGCAAATATAAAAAAAGCTGTGTACGATTCGTTTGATCGAGTCAAACACTTATCGTGTTTTCACGTACTGTCACATCTGGTTCCCGATGTGATGGCTTCTATGACAATTCTATGACAAACGTAAGAGATACTATTACATAAGTGAGAAATATTGTCACTTTGGTAAAAAGAAGTGTCGTAGCTTCGGATGAACTAAAACGATTACAAGTTCGTGACGAAAAACCTGCATCAACAGCTCTCAAATTCATTCAAGACGTTCCAACTCGATGGAATTCAACTTTATACGTGCTGGAGAGATTCCTCATTCTCGAGGAATATGTTTATCCTGTAATTCTCAAATGTCGAAATATTCCAGAGATGCTAACACGTGATGAAATTCAGCTATTGAAGAATCTTACTAGCTTGCTCACACCTATCGAAAGGGTCATTACGGAAATAAGCGGCGACTCATATCCAACGGCGAGTGTTATTATATCAATAATACATTGCATGCAAGTGGCGATATACTCTTGGGAACCAAAACAATCGGAAGTCGATAATAATGTGACGGAAACAAGTATGCAGTTTAAGAACAAACTTCTGATGCTAATAGAGCAAAAGTTTAAAGACTTTGAATTTAATTCAATCCTTGCAATCTCAACTATATTGGATCCGCGATTCAAGAAACTACCCAGTTAGCAAAGTCTGTTCAAACAGATTTTGTCAATTTCTGTTACAAATTTTTGTCGACAGTAAGATTGCAGATTGTATAAAAAATTTGTTATATCAAATAATGATAACAGAATGTCAGCAGAAATGTTGCAAAACCTGCTGACATAATTTGATAGCAGAAACTGAACAGGATTTGTTTAAAATTATCATAGCAGATTGGTGGCAGAAATCGAGCAAGATCTGCGCAACACAGTTTGATAATAGATTGGTTGCAGAAACCGAGCAGGATCTGCTCAATGAAATTTGATGTCAAATTCTCGGCAGATGTCGAGTAGAGCCTGCTGATATAACTGACGGCAGATTGATGGCAGAAATTGAACAGGATCTGTGCGACGCAATTTGACAACAGATTGTCGGCAGAAACCGAGCAGGATCTGCGCAATGAAATTTGATGTCAAATTATCGACAGAAATCAAGTAAAGCCTGCAGATATAACTGACGGCAAATTGATAGCAGAAATTTAACAAGATCTGTGCGGCGCAATTTGATAGCAAATTGATAACAAAAATCGAGCAGGATCTGCGCACACAATCTCTGATAGCAGATTGACGGCAGAAACAGAACAGAGTTTGCATGATGCGATAGTTCCTTCACTTACCGCTACGTGAGCTGTACTTTCTCGTAATCTAATTTCTGTCAGAAATATATATAAAGTCGCGAATATGAATAAAAGACTAAAAATATAGTAATTATCACTTTAATTTCTGATATCTGATACAAGCAGATGAGATTCAGAATATTAAACTGATTGGAATCAATATGATAAATGGTAATTTATTCATGTACTGCCTATTTGAGGCATAAAGCAAGAATTTAATTCTAAATAAATTACATCTCCAGTTTTACAAGTTACATTTACTTTTATCATTTACTTTATTATTAATTTAATTTAATTAAATTAGTCCTTCGCTATATGAGATATAACTACGATATAACATATATTAGATTAACATATATTACGATATAACATTTGACATATATGTCATTTTAGAAGAAAATTGTAATTAACTTGCCGATAATATTCTTATTTAGCACTTGTAATAATCAATTTTGTTGCATTTATATAATATTAATAAAAGTAAGCATAAATCTTGTGCAGTTTCTGCTGTCAATTTGCCATCAGGTTGCATGCGCAGATTCTGCTCGGTTTCTGCTGGCAATCTAACATCAAATTGCATCGCGCAGATTCTGCTCGGTTTCTGCCGACAGTTTGTTGACAGGTTATGTTTTACAGACTCTGTCACCAAAACAAAAGCTTAATGCGGACACAGATGGCTATGGTTCTGGTGTGGGATTCTGATCGAATTTGCTGCCAATCTGCTGCCAACCTGCTAACATTTTGCTTACTGGGTACATTTCCAATCTGCACTGGCAGCATCCTCAGCAATTACAAAAATTAACACATTAATGAAATCTAATACGGTTTCTGAAATGTCCAATAGGATTCCGACAAGGATTCATCAAATAATGAATCAAGTATATGGGAATATCATGATGAAATGGTGACTAAGAATATTGATTCGATAAGCAACGACAAAAAAGGTGTGAATCTTGAATTACAACAGTATCTCAATCAACCAGTAATTTCACGTTACGAAAATCCTTTGAAACACTGGAATACTGTCAAATCAGCGTATCCGTCACTATACAAATTAGCCATGAAATATGTAAGCGTCGTCGCAACATCTGTTCCATCCGAGCGATTATTTTCCAGAGCGGGAGCAATTAAAGTGGACAATCGCAGTAGACTTTCGGGTGAGCATTTAAATCAGTTACTTTTTCTTGGATGCCTCTCTCGCGAGGATTGGGGATTAATTTAAGCAAAATGTAAGATATCCTAATAATTTGATAAAATTGTTACTAAACTAAGGTGATTGATTCTCGCATGTGTTTTGTAAATCCTACTAACTTCTTATGTGTTCTTCTTATGTGTTCTCTCTATTCTCCATTATTTTATGTTTAATTTAAGTGCATTTGTGTTATTATATTCTTGTGACTGTTATTAATTGTTCCTCATTCTTATTATGTGTTCTTAGATTAAAAAAATTATCTTATCCAAATATTCTATCTATACTTTTCTTTATCATTTCAACCCTTTTGTATCTATTTACTATTGCAGGTACAGTGACTTTTTATAATGTACGCATGATATTTTGAAGCTTATACTGCTTATGCATATCTATTGTTAGAATATATCCCATTCTTTATAGATTTAATAAAAACTTTTTTTCTAGTCACGAAGTCAATCCTGTCATATTTATAGCTCAAGAACCCGCAAAATACTATTACTACTTGGAGGAAATTCATAAATATTCTTCGAAGTTAACATTAAATGTACGATTCTGATTTAAATATATTTTTTAGTAAAACTTAAATAAAAAGTTAAGCATGATTTTGAAGGAATTACAAGTATATAAGAAAGATGGTGTAGTATTTTTTTTACCTGTATATGCATTTTCTAGGCTACGTTCTAGGAAATGTTATCGGAGTGCATTTTCTCTCTTTCTATATCGCTGAGATAAAAGTGATATAGAAAGAGAGGAAATGTGCTCGGGGTAATGTTTCCAAAAGCAGTCCTATTAAAAAAAAAAATCGATACTTCGATATTTTTTAAAAAGCATCGATGTTCAAATATCGATTTTTAAACTAATCGATTATTTTAACATCGATATTTTTTTCGAACATTCCTAGTAGTAAACAATACATTCTGCATGTCTAAATGCTCCCTAAAGCAATGACGTATATAACTAGACCAAGCTTTCATATAGTTTATTGGTGAGGGGAGTGAAGCCGGATATTGACAGTTTAAAACAGAGAGAGAACGTTGAATGGCCTCTATGCTTTCTCTTTCTATTCTATAGACTGTCAAAAGCAATATGGCGTGATATGACACAAACGCAAACTGGACATGCGAAACAGTATATGAGTAAAATTGGTAAAGCAAAATTAAACAAATTGGTAAGTAAATTTAAGAAAATGTTATATATAATGTGTTACAATATTAATTAGCAAGATATATGATACGATACCATTTATTTAAAAAATAATGAACTAAATAAATATAACAATATTTGTATTATGATCATGTGTATACTGCATAAAATAATATTAATATTAATAATGTATCAAGATAAATGAAAATTTCGATTCCATTTTTATTTCTGTACCACCTTATATATAGCTCTTGACAGCTTTGGGACGGCCATTTGCTTCTTGTATGATAGAAAAGGAAAGCATAGATGCCGTTCAACGTTCTCACTCTGTCTTAAACTGCCAATTTCCGGCTTCACCCCTCTCTGAGAATGCTTGGTCTAGTTATATACGTCATTGTCCTTAAAGCCGTAAAGCCGTAATCACACTACGGGTTACGGGTTCGGTTGCGGTTGAAATTGACCAATCAGAACAAAGCAGTTTGTCGGCCGGCTACTTTCGAGCTTGATTGCGATCATGGTCTTACATACAGGTCTGAAAACTCAGGCCTTTTTTAGTGGTGGGGGAGGTCTCACTTAGTGTGTCCGTTTCTCGACTAGAAGTCGCAATACGAGCGAGAGAGACAGAGATAGACGGCAGTAGTCGTTCTCTCTCTAACATACGTCTAAAATGCGACTTCTAGATCGCAGCGAACCTAGCAGGCAAGCCGTGAACTCCCGAAAAACGGACACACTAAGTGAGACCTCCCCCACCACCGGAGTTTCCAGACCTGTATGTAAGACCGTGGTTGCGATCAAGGTTCTTAAATACACAGGTTGCCCAATGGCGATCTTTTGGGTGGGGGGTCTCGCGGCAAGAGGGGATATTGTGACGTCACTGTTGGTATATCTATCTCTTTTCAATTGAAATGTGTCCTTTTTCAGTGTTCATATGGTTATTATAAAGCGCATTATTGTTGTTATTACGTATTGCAGTACTATTTAAAATAATAAATTTAATTACAAAGAGAGGTAAACTTTATTTTATATTATTTATTATATACATAATTTTATTTTATATTATAATTTACAATTGATTAGTTATTATAACCTCACACTTCAGTCTACTACATATTGTTGCGTCCGCGGAACGATTAATATCGAACGCGCGCGACACAACCGATCGGCACTCGCGTACACGCTCGCGCACACGCTCGCGCATTCGTAAATAATAAACACTCGTGTTTAAACAAGAACACAGGAACTTTAATAACACCAGAGAACACAGAATGTAACAGATATAACGATAAGCCGCGGATCGAAACGCGACCGCTCAGCTTGACAGCTAGCTCCAGACTCAAATGACGGCTGCTCCATCAACAACTTCTTGACAACGAGATCTTCTTCCTTTTTCAAGACAGATTCGACCGCGACTCAAACCAGGGACGTAACACTTGCCCTCCTCTCGAAAGATTGTCGTCCCGACAATCACGAAATGGCAAGCTTCCTCAGGAATCCGGTCGAATTATAGCTCCCGATGTTCTCCCTGAACTGCTGTTCCAGGTTACCGAACTGCACACCTTCTTGGGACCAAACGACTCTGATTCCACAAATTTCTTCCAAAGATTAAAATCTTCAGGCCAGAGGGGGGGTATCTTCCCGTGGACACTCCGTTCTCGCAAGAGAACTCCTCAGGCCCCTGCCTCGGCATTCGCCCGAAGATCCACGGGAAAACCACGGGTCAAAAACCGTAGGTGAGGCAGCCTTTATCTCTTCAGGTTATCGTCGTCTCTCTTTCTCCTTCCTTAATCTCTCTTGTTTCCCTCGTTGTCAAATTCAAATGAAACTCTCCTGAAAAGAATTATGCAGCAGGAATGTAAACTATTTTTAAAATAATTCTAAATGAATAGCGGGCTCCGAAAAATTCCCTCAAAACAATCTTTGCCGCTCATGAAAAGTGGCCAACCTATCAGAATGAACTACTTTACATTTATGTTTATTCGATTTTCTAATTTCAAAGACAACGTCACTAAGTTTCTTAACTATTTTATAGAGTCCCTCCCAGTTACTTTGTAATTTGGGAGATTTTCCTCTTTCTCTATGAGGATTATAAAACCAAACATTCTGACCAACATCAAAGTTAATTTTTCTAACTCTTTGATCATACCGAATTTTAGAACGAAGAGATTGAAGATTTAAATGCCGCCTAGCATCATTATGAACATCATTTAACTTTTTCCTTAATTTTTGAACATGATTCTCGGAAGAATCCTCTTCCCCCCCTCTCCGGAGGGCTTCCTCGCAATAAATCTATTGGTAATCTTAAATCCCGAGCAAAATACAGCTCCGCAGGAGAGGCCCCCGTGGCCTCATGTCTTGAAGAACGATATGCTAACAAATACATGGGAATCCAACTATCCCAATCTTTTTGATCCTCCGAAATAAATTTAGCCAAATAATTCAGAATCGTTTGATGATGACACTCAACCTGACCATCTGATTGCGGATGTAGGGCAGTCGTCCTAGTTTTCTTAATTCCAAGAAGATGTGTTATTCCTTGAAAAATACTTGATTCAAAATTCTTTCCTTGATCTGTATAGATCTCTAGTGGAACTCCATGACGAGAAATGACCTGTTTTACAAATACATCCGCTATTGTATTCGCTTTAATATTCTTTAATGGGAAAGCCTCAACCCATTTAGTGAAACAGTCGATGACTACTAATCAATATCGATTCCCAGCTGAGGTAATTGGGAGAGGACCAAGTATATCCATCTGTACCCTCTCGAAAGGAGAATTTGAATTATAAATTTGCAAAGGAGATTTTCCCTTTTCTGACGGACCTTTCTTTGCCACACAGATTCTGCAGGAACGACACCATTCTTCCACGTCACTTTTACAAGTAGCCCAGTAAAAACGTTTCCGAATCTTTTCTAACGTTTTGTTTACCCCAAAATGGCCACCAGATACAGAATCATGGGCTTCCTCCATTATTTGACCGATGAAATCCTTAGGAACGATTATCTGAAAAACTTCGGATTTAAAATTTGGAGATTCTCATTTTTTAAATAAGACTCCTCCCTTTACAACTAAAGCATCCCAATAAGTCCAATAAATCTTAGCTGAAACATCTCGTTTAACTACTTGCCAACAGGGACGTTCTCCTAACTCCTTTCCTCGCAAAAACATAGAAACAGTGGGATCTTCTATTTGCCTTTTACGCTATTCTACAAGATTATCTTCCCTCAAAATTATTCAGGCAACAGAACTTTCCGTTAGTTCCACTTTTGCACAATAAGCACAGCCTAATTCAGAACAAGGGCGCCTTGACAATCCATCAGCAGTCTGATGTAGATGTCCCTTTCGATGAATAATCTCAAATTCATACTGTTGCAACCTCTCTAACCATCGGGCCAATTGTCCCTCCAAATCTTTGAAGGACATCAACCATTTGAGAGAAATATGATCCGTCTGAATTTTGAATTTTCTTCCATACAAATAATGGTGGAAAGATTTTAATGAAGCCACAATAGCTAATAACTCCCGTCGGGTGATGCAATAATTCCTTTCCGCTTTATTTAAGACTGAAGTAAGCGATAACCTTTTCCGTGCCATTCTGAACCTGCGACAAAACTGCTCCAACTCCGTGATTTGAAGCATCTGTATCTAAAATAAATTGTCCCTGCTCCTTGGGGAAAGATAAAATTGGCGAAGAAATCAATTTCTGTTAATTCCTGAAACGCTTTTTGGCAAGAAGAAGACCATTCGAATTTTAACTGATGCTCCGTAAGCGTAAACAGAGGTTTAGCTATTAAGGAGAAACCTTTAATGAACTTCCTGTAATAGGAACAAAATCCAAGGAAACTTCGAAGCTGTTTCCTATTCTGGGGAACAGGCCAATCCCTCACAGCGGAGATCTTCTCAGGATCCGTAGAGATGCTCCGTTCGGAGACAATATGTCCCAAATATTTTACCTCCTTTCCAAACAGAGAACATTTTTGGGGATTAATTTTCAAGTTTGCTGCACGCAAACGAAGAAAAACCTTCCTAAGATTGGCCATCATTTCTTCAAATGTCTTGCTGAAAACAATGACATCGTCAAGATATACCAAACAAACTTTTGAAAGAATATCTTGTAAAACCTTTTCCATTAACCGTTCAAAAGTCGCCGGAGCATTGCAAAGGTCAAAAGGCATGACTTTAAATTGTCACAATCCATTACCTACGGAAAATGCCGTCTTTTCCTTGTCTTCGGAGCTTACCTTCACCTGCCAATACCCACTCTTTAAGTCCAGAGTGGAAAACCAGGAATTCCCTGATAACTGATCTAGAATATCTTCGATTCGAGGCAACGGATATGAATCCTTTACCGTGACTGCATTCAGTTTCCTATAATCCATACAGAATCTAAGCGAACCATCCTTCTTTTTCACCAAAACTACAGGGGAGGACTTCGAGACTCCTCGATCACACCTCGTTGCTTCATCTCCTGAACAATGTGCTCAACCTCTTCCCTAAGATGTAACGGGATTCTTCGAGGAGCTTATTTAATCGGTTTGGAATCTTTCACGTTGATAGAATGCTTCAAAACTTCACAGTTTCCTGCAACTAAATCTTCTGAGAAAACATCCTGAAATTCTATTAGAAAGTCAGCAAAAATATCTCTCTGAAAAGAAGACAGATTTTTAGAATTTTCTTCGAAAAACATTTGCAGAAAATAAGGTACCTTTTCTTCTAAAATTCAAGAAAATTCATTTCCACTTTCTTTTTCAGGTTTTCCAAATTCCGACTCGAAGATCTTGTCTAATTTCACTTTTTCAAGAAAATCAGTCCCTAATATACAATCATCAGAAATACCTGCAACTAACATTGGAATTTCCAAAAGATACTTTCCTAACCCGATCTCAACATTGACTCTATATTTGACTGGGATGGTCTCTCCAGTCGGATATCTAAGAAAACAATTTTCTATTTCGAAACGAGACTTTGACCCTCCACTCAATCTCTCACTCACAACCGAAACATCGGAGCCCGTATCAATTTTAAATAAACAAGTTTTCCCGTCAATAATCCCTTTATAACAAAAGAAACTCTTCTTAATTCTACTTATTCTAAAACATTGATTAACAATTCCTGGGGCTTCGGCTATAATAGTCGAACCTGCCCCACGAAGCTCGACTAGCCCTTGTTTTCCGCCAAAGACGGACATTCTGAACGGAAGTGCCCCTCCGCGCCACACTGCCAACATTCTTTCTTTTGTTGATTAAATTTATTCTTTTGAAATTTATTATTTTTACCATTTGCAAATTTCTTTCCATTTCCTTCATCTTCTTTTTTAATATTTTCCTCATTCTTTTGTTTATTAAATTTGTTAAATTTGTTGAATTTGTTAAATTTGTTATATTTATTATTATTGTCATTTTGAGCAAATTTACTTTTCGTAAAACTATTTTCCTGGATAACTTTAACCGCCATCGCCCTCTCCACAGCGGTTCTTAAAGAAGTGATATTTTCTAATTGCAAAGTTCTCTTAAGAAATCCGTCTGAAAGCGCGGCTATAAACTGCGCGCAAGCAATTTTATCTCTCACTTCATGAGAGCATTCAGGATAAGCTAGGCGCGAAAGTCTCTCCAAATCCGCACCCAATGAAGCCAAATCTTCCGAATTTCTTTGTTTCCTATTCGTGAACTGAGTATAATAAGTCTGGGCTAAATGCCCGTCCCCAAATCGTAATTCTAATTTCGACTTTAAATCTTCGAATCTTAAATTCTCGATTTCAAATATTCCATCCAAAACCGAACGCGCTTTATCCCTTAAACAAGCTGCAAGAGCTACCGTCTTATGGGAATTGTTCCATCCGTTAGCCCGCGCTATCAACTCGAATTGAGTTAAAAATTCGCGCAAGGGAACACTTCCATCAAAATTATCGGGTTTTAATTTTAAGCCTAACGCAGAATTAAAATTTTCGGTTTGCGCTCTATTATTGGGAGGACTTAGCTGAAACGGAGGCTGAGACCGGCTCCCTCGCAGAAGCTGCAGCTCCTCATCCTGCCGACGAAGCGTTGCGGCGATTTCTTCCTCCCGTCGCGCCTGCTCTTCGCGCATTCGCCGCATCTCGAGCAGAACGGCCTGCAAAGCCGTCGATTCCGTCGCTGCCGCCTCCGACGCCGCCGACTCCGACGCTCTCGCTTCCGACGGCGGCTCGGATTGCTCGCGCCTCCTTCTCTTTGCAGCTATAGAGGCCATCACACAATATCACTGCTGTCCGTTCAAATCCCGGACGAGCCCCCAAAATGTTGCGTCCGCGGAACGATTAATATCGAACGCGCGCGACACAACCGATCGGCACTCGCGTACACGCTCGCGCACACGCTTGCGCACTCGTAAATAATAAACACTCGTGTTTAAACAAGAACACAGGAACTTTAATAACACCAGAGAACACAGAATGTAACAGATATAACGATTAGCCGCGGATCGAAACGCGACCGCTCAGCTTGACAGCTGGCTCCAGACTCAAATGACGGCTGCTTCATCAACAACTTCTTGATAACGAGATCTTCTTCCTTTTTCAAGACAGACTCGACCGCGACTCAAACCAGGGACGTAACAATATCGAATATTTTTCTTTTTAGTGGCCATGCCTGGATATGCATGCAACGTTATTAGTTGTAATAATTATTATGAAGACACGGTTTTCAAAACCAAATGTTAATTATCATCGTTTTCCAAAGAACCCGGCCATACGAGACATTTGGATTACACGATGTGGTCTCAGCAATTCATGGCAAGCAGATAAAAGCAAAATATGTAGTATTACACTTTTGAGACGAGGATTATGAATGTGATTTGCGAAATAAATTAGTAAATGTGCAATTAAAAAAAAAATTAAGAGGACGCTGTACCAACGCTACATTTACCAATCTCTGTAGATGATATACAAAGTTCGTCGATCCTGAGTGATACTGTGCTTCACGACCACTCGAATCAAGAATCATCGATTGATTATCATACTTCAGCAGTTCAGACAGAAATTAATTTCAACATGGAGACGTTTAATACATTATATTCTACGATACATAAACTAGAGGAACAGTTAGCGCAAAGTCACAGCACATGTAAAGATTTGAGAAATCAACTGCAATCTCTTATATCCCAAGTGAAGAAGAAGGATAACCTACTGGCAACAAAAAATAAAGAATTTCATGATTTCAAAGAAGGTATTCGAACAATCCTTTCTGAGAATCAATTAGCATTGGCATTGCAGAAAAAAAAGAAGGTCAAATGGACAATTGATGAAATATCCCAAGCATTTACAATACGGTAAAAATTCGAAAAATAATTATGTAAAACTTCTCTATATTTTTTGATTAATAAATAAATTTTATAAATAAACACGAAATAAAATCACGAACTTTTTTATCAAACAACCACATCCCCAAAAATTGTTAACAGTCCGCAAATATTAACAAAATAAATAATAAATAAAATAATAAATATTAACAATTAGAAAAAAACAATAGGCAATAGAGAGCATGAGAATTAAATTTAACTTAAAGTAAAGTAAATAATCAGAAAATATAATTCGTTACAGTGATACAAAAAACTCGAATAAATTCTTAACGAGATTTTTCAAGGTGATGAAAACAACGGTAATAGAAATATGTACATAAATAGGCGAACGTTTCTGGCTCTCGCTTTGAGCCTTCTTCAGCGCATTAACAAACGATATAAATTTAAAAATTACGTAATGTCGTAAAATCGGACAGACTTGTTAAAATCCATGTTAAACTACCAACTGTCGGTGGATCACGCCTAAACAATTCAGACCTGAGACGCATCGTTGGTGGGCTCACGCTATCCATGTAAGGCTCCATGGTGGTTGAGCCACAAGGTCTTCTGTAGAATATTTTATTATCACATTCCGATCCGATACCAGTACCAATCGTATCCTAAAAAGTGACACGATATAAGTGTATGAAAAAGATTATCTAATTGCACTCAACTAAACCACTTTAACGCTGATTTTACCAAACTCACAGAGAGAGAATGTTCAATAAAAATATTATAACGGATGAAAGTAACAGTATCGTTCTCAAGTCGAACAGTTAATGTGTGGAAAACTCACGGAACAAATTGTTTATGTACGATTACATGACTTTCAAATTCTCGGAAGCTTATTTATTATGTCCTGATATAAGGTCGGTAGGTTATCTGTGTCCATCTGTAAATTCAAGCCATTCTTTTGTCTTTTAATATGAAGCATTTCTGAGATAAGTCTTTTATTGTAGTATGGGATCTCATCTAAAATTTCAACATCGTTCCAGCAAAATTCATGATCAAAAAGAAGTCTATGATTAGTGATCACCGAATAATTAGTAACATTTTTATTAATTTGTGATCTATGTTCAGAAACTCTGGTCTTCAGCATCCTAGAAGTTTGACCCACATACGAAGCATCACATTCAGAGCAATTGATCTTATAAACAACATTATTTTTACATTCACTAGGGATGTTATCTTTGTGTGCTCTGATGAATTTTTTTAATTTGTTTAAACTAAAGTAAGATAATCTAATATTCATATTTTTTATGATGCTTCTAAATTGTTCTGTGACATTAGACAAATACGGAATCGTGAAGAAAGAGGAAGCATTCTCCAGTGTCTTGTCATTAGTGTCGTCGTGTTTTTTAAACAAATATTTTAGACGTTGATTGAAGACGTCAAATATCAATTTTAAAAGATAACCATTATCCAGGAGAACTCTTATAACGAAGTCAAAATTTTTGTTGTGGAATTTCGGATGTGATAAGGAGAATGCTCTGTCCACTAAACCAATTATTGTGCCTTTCTTCTGGCAGAGTGGATGTTGTGAATTAAAGTTTAGATATCTTCCTGAGAAAGTGGACTTATGAAACCAGTCAAAAATTAAAGAATTGTTGTCCACTATAAGAGTCACGTCTAAAAAATTAATTTTCCGGTCAACTTCTACTTCAGAAGTGAATTGTAATCTGTCATGAAAAGAATTAAATGTTACAAGAGTCAATTCAATAGAATCAGAAGGAACTGTCAATAAAATATCGTCTACATATCTAAAATAAAAAAGAGGTGTAAATCTTAGGGTGTTCAGAGTCCTCTCCTCGAGATCCTGTAATACAATATCCGCTCTTATGGGCGATAAAGGAGAACCCATGGGGGTTCCAAATGTTTGTTTGTATATTATGTTATTAAACGTGAAGTATGTGGAGTGCAAAACCAATTTTACTGCATTTAAAAATTCTAATTCGGGCAGGTCACAATTGTTACGAAGGAAACACCATCTATTCGCGACACTTTCTAATGCGAGATCTGTGGGAATATTAGTAAACAAAGAAATCACGTCCAGTGAAACCAATTTCGTGTCGTTATCGATCTGAATATTCGATAACTTATTTACTAGATCAAGACTGTTACTGATATGGCTAGAAGTTACCGGGAAATTGTTATATATAACTCTATGCAAGAATGATGCGAGAGAGTAAAGAGGGCTGTTTATGGAGGAAACAATAAGTCTGTAAGGAATATTAATCTTATGGATCTTTGGTAAACCATAAGCCCTTGGTAAGGTGCCATCAGTAAATGAGAGTGATTTCTTCGTTGCATTAGAGATGTAGCCATGGTCCTTCCATCTAGTTAGCAGTTCTCTCAAATTAGAAATTAATTTTTTTGTTGGATCTTTTTTAACAACTGTATATGTATTTCCATCTCGAAGTTTTTCCATTTCACTTAAGTAATCAATTCTGTCAAGTGCTACGGTGACATTACCTTTATCTGCACGTGTGAGGATAAGATTTTTATTTGAATGGAGAAAACTCCTCGTAGTCATCCAAATTCGTGTCAACCATTCATTCTGTAGAGTTTTTGGATATGAATATGTGGAAATGTTCTTAATGATGGATTTCGATTGCTCTCTAATTCGCGTTCTTGATTCTGTTGGAAGTTTCCATAAGTTGTTTTCTATATTCTTTATGCATTCCATAGTAAGGATAGGCTTGCCAATCAGGGGGAGGCTGAAAGTCTCTCCCAATTGCAAAAAACACTGTATATCGTGCGGTATCTCTACTTTAGATAGGTTGACAAACCAATTCTCTTTAATTTCTTCCAAATTCGAAAGCGAATCTGAGTAGGCGGTTGGATCAATCCGAACTTTAATGATCTCATTAGTTGGCGTATTGGTAAAGGAAGCGTGTTCAGAGGAAAATTTGAAACGGTGTTGTAGTAAGTCGATACTATTAGCAGATGATGGGTGCTGGAGACCATAATATTGAACGGGTTTGATGACGCTTAAGTTACGTCGTTTTGACAATAAGAAATTGAATTTTTTATCAAATCTGTTATTTTCTTTTTGAAAATGCTTGAAAAGAGGAAAGCTTTGTTTGTTAAAAAAGTTGTTACAGATAAACACAGGTAAAGTTCTGCATATTTCATCGGATAAGTGGAACATATTTTCGTAGCTGTTTCTAATATGAAAATAAATATCTCTGAGTTCGAGACGTATTATTCTGTTAAAGAAATTCAATTTAGAAAGATTGTAAAGGTGACTTGATTTGTAATTCTTAAAGGAAAATTTAGATTTTGGCAACAATCGGTCTATATGTGACGGGAATATATTATGCGCAATACAACTTCTCAAGAATTTGACTCTAATTCTGTTGGATATAATAGACTTTCGAAGATTGATCCATGATTTTAAAAGTTTGGTAGAATTGTAGTTGTATTTTACATTGATGTAGGAGAAAAACGAATTGAATCTGCGACGCATACTTTCAGCCGGCGTAAATCAATAAGCGTTGAGAAGAGCTCTCTTTAAAATTAACAGATGGACACAGATAACCTACCGACCTTATATCAGGACATAATAAATAAGCTTCCGAGAATTTGAAAGTCATGTAATCGTATATAAACAATTTGTTCCGTGAGTTTTCCACACATTAACTGTTCGACTTGAGAACGATACTGTTACTTTCATCCGTTATAATATTTTTATTGAACATTCTCTCTCTGTGAGTTTGGTAAAATCAGCGTTAAAGTGGTTTAGTTGAGTGCAATTAGATAATCTTTTTCATACACTTATATCGTGTCACTTTTTAGGATACGATTGGTACTGGTATCGGATCGGAATGTGATAATAAAATATTCTACAGAAGACCTTGTGGCTCAACCACCATGGAGCCTTACATGGATAGCGTGAGCCCACCAACGATGCGTCTCAGGTCTGAATTGTTTAGGCGTGATCCACCGACAGTTGGTAGTTTAACATGGATTTTAACAAGTCTGTCCGATTTTACGACATTACGTAATTTTTAAATTTATATCGTTTGTTAATGCGCTGAAGAAGGCTCAAAGCGAGAGCCAGAAACGTTCGCCTATTTATGTACATATTTCTATTACCGTTGTTTTCATCACCTTGAAAAATCTCGTTAAGAATTTATTCGAGTTTTTTGTATCACTGTAACGAATTATATTTTCTGATTATTTACTTTACTTTAAGTTAAATTTAATGCTCTCTATTGCCTATTGTTTCTTTCTAATTGTTAATTTTAAAGAGAGCTCTTCTCAACGCTTAATAAATATTAAATTATTAATAATAATTAATAACATCATTTTCATTTTATTCGAAATTATTTTGTTACTTTATTGAAATGTTTAAATCCATTAATCTAGAATAGGTTAGGTTAGGTTGGGTTATGCAATGCATAAGACAGAGAACGATGAGTGTGACAAGGATAGATATACCAATAATGACGTCACGACCAATCAGAGAAAAGTGCCCGATTGAGGCAACCTGTGTATTTTTAAGAACCTTGGGTTGCGATTGGAATTGACCAATCAGAGTATCCGGCCGACAAATTGCTTTGTTCTGATTGGTCAATTTCAACCGCAACCGAGCCCGCAACCCGTAGTGTGATTACGGCTTGAAGGTGCACTTTGGCAGAAAAGCAAAAAGCAGAAACGTAGAAGCCAATCAGAACTCGTGCTGGTAATAAGCAGTGTGTAAGCAATACATTGGCCGCATTCAGCAGACTCAACAGTTGGGCAACATTACTAGATTTTCCGATGTAATTCGACGCTGATTGGTCGGACCTGAAAGTAAAAACCAATCATGTTCGATTGCTACTTAGCGGCTCTAACAGCACATGTAGATACTGAGAATGTTCGGAGAACATCGCAAAAGTATATTGCGTACATTCTCAAAACATTCGATATACGTACTACGATATACTGAGTACATGCTACGAACATTCCTATATCCCACTTATTATAATTCGTAGTATATGTTATGAATATCCCGCAGTATATTCACAGGATATCGTCAGTAAACGTGTAGTATGTTGTCAGTATATCTATAGAATGTCGTTCAGTATGTTATTAGTACATCATTATCAGTATGTTATTAGTATATTGATTAGGATAGGTTATATTAGTTTTTACTCTGTGTTCAGTAAATAAATAAATATATTTATTTATTTGTTAATTATAACAAATTTATATATATACTTTAATACGGAGCTCGGCAAGAACTGCACATTTCGGCCGATTTTCAGCTGGCTCCGCCTAGCGCGTCCCCCCTTACCTCGCCGTCCCGCGCAAAGCCTACGAGCCGCTCGGCGCTCAGGAGCGGGCGTATGGCAATAGCTTTCCACGTCACCCATGAGGTACTATTGTTGACGCGTTTTTTTTTTAAGTGGTATCCCCAGTAGGCCTAATCCACTGATGACTAAAACGACCCTTTAACTAATTGCACGGAATTATAAATAATAATTAATATGATGAATATTTATGACTTTCGGGATTTTTTACAAGCGAGATCAGGAACATCAATTTGCATATTGCATAAGCAAGTCGCATAAGACGTGATAAAGAATCGTCGCTTAAAGAAGAACGTTTCTCATTCTTTATAAACTTCATTTTTGAAAATAAAGTCTCGCACAAATATGTGGATCCGAATATAGAATAAATTCGAAGTCCGAAATCGCGAAGCTTGGGATAGGATGATTTTGATAAAATTTTATAAAATTCAGCACCAGTTTCTTTAACCGTTTTCAGAGAAATATCACTTTGTAAATCACATAATTCATCTTGTAAATCAAGATGCTGTTCTTCGATTGACGCTGTAAGAGGATTCTCGAAAAGAATTCTCATTTCTAAGTTTTTCGAAACAGGTAAAACGCGTATCGAATTCTTCTATAAGACAATCTACGAAATGAATATATTTTTTGAAATTACAGCTACTACCGTATTCTTCGAGAAGAATCTGGCAAAAAGGGAAAAAATGAAAAATATCGTTATTTAAATGAGATTTGAATAACTGTAATTTTCTTCGGAAAGAATCAACATGACTAACTAATTGGGAAATATTTTGATTAGTCTTTTGCAGCTTTAAATTGAGAAGCCTAAGTTGATTAGTCATGTCAGTAATAAATCCAAGTTCGCAAAGAAATGTGATATCCTCTAAAAGAAATATATATTCTTGAAATTTTTGATTGTTCATTTCTTGCAAGAAAAGGAAGATCTCTTTTCTTATTGCAAAAAATATTTCCAAACATTTTGCAGCACTAAGCCAACGTACTGGACAATGAAGTGGAACATCTGTGTGAACAGCATTATGTTCATTGAGAAATAATTGTAATATAAATGAGAAATGACGAATTTGATATCCTCTCTTTCTCCCTCTCTCTCTCTCTCTCTCTCTCTCTCTCTCTATATATATATATATATATATATATATATTTTTTTTTTTTCTTATATATGAATTTGCAATGAGCAGCGACATATTTTTTCTTAAGAACAATCATATTTTCGTTTTCTTTACATTAACTGATTCCTCTTATTATTCTATGCATAAAATTATTAAAGTAAAATAATCGAAAAATGAACATTTTATCAGATATTTTATAATTTATATAAAATTATGTCAACTTAAAGAATCAAATATCTCGTTAACTACTCAATTTTTGACTATCCTATCTTTATAACTTTTTACACGGAATATTGCGAGGAATCGATTTATATTAAAAAATTAGGAGGGTTCCATTAAAAAATATGAAGATAATCTTGAAATCTTTGAAACGCTTCTACTTACGAAAACAATATTACTAGCATATCATGGTCCTTTTAATCGTAGAATTTTCGTAATTACAATTTCTTCATATCTGTAAAAATAGCGTAGATATTTCAAGTGAGCAAAGTTATATATATATGTGTGTGTGTGTGTGTGTGTGTGTGTGTGTGTGTGTGTGTGCGCGTGTGTGTGCGCGTGTGCGCGTGCGTGCGTGCGTGCGTGCGTGTGTGTGTGTGTGTGTGTGTGTGTGTGTGTGTGTGTGTGTGTGTGTGTGTGTGTGTGTGTAGCGTATACGGGAGTTATGTGAGCAAGCGAGAAGGTAATAAGAGAGCGAAATGGCAATAAGAGCGAGCGAGATAGCAATAGCACGAGCAACGAAGAGTCGGAAATCAAGTCTTTCTTGCAGCCTGGCATACTATTTCTTTCTCGCTCGCTCCTATTACTATCTCGCTTGCTCCTATTACTATCTCGCTCGCTTCTGTTATTGTTTCACTCGCTCTTACGTACTCATATACTGTCATGCTCATCTCATTATCAAATCTGCCGCTGGCAAGCGGCCGATGACAAATTGTGACAAATAAATAAGTTAATTATTTTAAGATATATTTATAAAGGTATGCAAGTAATTTTAATGGAATAATGAAAATTTTGCGATTAAAATAACATCAAACACGGTATCAATCGGATAAATGTAGTTAAATATATAATCAAAATTTTTATTATCATATTATATATATGTGTATATATATATATATATATATATATATATATTCTGTAAGAGGTCAGCACCTCACAGCATGTGCGTGGACGCAATGCGTGCGATACTTAGAGACCCTCTAATCAGAGTCACGAAATAACGTCAATAAGGTTGGATCGGCAACGCCATGTTTTTACTAAAACCGGAAATATTTATGGAAGGAAATAAATTTAATTTGAATAGTATTTGAAATAAATAATAAACAAATGACATGAATGAAAAATAAACTTTTATTTTCGTTTTAAATATACATTGCCATAGTTTTACTATCAAAATGTTTCTTTTTTTCTTTGTGTTTTTTACATGCAATTTTACATCTAAATACAGCGTATTTATTAAATATTTTCTTTTTTAAGTTGTGGCAATCAGGTATAAAACTGCATTTTATATAATGAGTAAATAATTTTTCTAATTGTGTTTTAATATTTTTTGTTTGTGTAAATGTTATTTTTTTTTTAAATTCTCGGAATATATGTTCCATTTGTAGAAACATGTTAAATGTTATTCTGTTAACATAAAATAACGCATTTTTATTGTAACAACGTATTCGTACAAATTTGGCATAATTAAGTGTTTCTCTCTTAATATTATAAATTCAATGAATACATCTTTTGCATAATATATTAGTTTTTTGTAAACTATGGATTATATAACCAGCTATATTATATAAAATATTCATTTCTATATCATTAAAAATAGGAATTTCTTCAATATTAATATTTAATTCATCAATATTTACATTATTATCTAAAAGTGTTTCTTTCTTTTTTGAAGCAATAATATCTAAAAAACCAGTTAAATAATTTCCGTCATCCTCTTCATAGTTGCTTTGTGATACATGCCGTATATATAAAGAAGTAGAAATCAGTTTTAAATTATTTTTAAATTGTAATACATTAGGAACAGGATTCTTGGTTCTCATAACTGAAAATAGATTTTCCACACAGTCTTGGATAAAACGACTAGTAAAAACAAATTGAAATGATTTTTCTTCTAACAGATAATTAGCAAGCTCTAAAATGGATGTAGTGGTAATTATTATTCCTTTTTGCATTGGTTTGAATTGCCCTTTTTTACCAACTATTAAGTTTTGGAAAAGATCAATACATTCATGTAAGAAAGAAACACTTTCATTGAAGTTATCTACGTGTAATTTTCCTAAAGCTACAGAACAATGTCTCGAAGTCATTAATGTAAACCATTTAGCTATTGTCTTTATAAACCAGGCTGTTGCAATATACTGAGGAGAATTATTCTCATCAGCTAAAAATTTTAAGGCACTACTAACATCTGTACTTAAAACATTTTTTGCTATATTTACACGCATTTTTGAAAACTGATTGCCACAGTCTATATCAGATTTACATAATTTTGGCGTTAACAAAAAATCTAAATCTTTCTGCTGCATAAGTAATTGGATAAGGTGATCGGAATGAGCTATATTTGTGGGTAATTTATATTTTTCCTGTAGTACAGGTGGAATTGTAATAAATTTATTATTTAATATACAAGCTTTTAAATTTTTAAGAAGATGGGATGCATCAGCTATAATGTATAATTGTCGTTTAGGATCACATGGATGCTGAATTTTATTCACTGTTTGTGAATACCGTCCCGCTGTTATACCAATTTCTCGCCAAAATGCAATATTGGTGGGCCCCATGTTTGATGTAATATTATTTACATGGAGATGGATTGATTCAGCTTTATTAATAATCTGTAAAATAATTGGTTTTAAAACAGCTCCATCAAAACCATCTCCTGTAAAATAATAGCCAACAACTTGTTTCCATCTAGAAGCTAAACCAGCTAACATAAACACTAAGCCATGTGTAGCAGTACCTGTATGATTCGGCAATGTAACATTTTCTATAAAAGAATGTGTTGTTGTATCATACTTTTGCCCTGATGTAATACTCATCTCGTCCATAATAAGAGAACATTCTTTATCCCTTTCGTTTTCAAAGTGCGACACTTTAATCTTCAGGAATTCAAAAATTTCATCAGATATTCCACTTGAAAACTTTAATCCTTGTAACCTGTTTTGAAGTGTTCGAATATTTGGTAATGGTATATTTTGCTTTATTAATTCCTCGTAACCACGTTCACCACAAGCAAATTTAAGTTGTAGTGCTTTTACAATTGTTTCGTTAGACCAATGTCGTGGTCTTCTAGACTTTGTTAATAAAGCATGAATTTGATTTTATGTGAAGATTTGTTTTAGTCGAGTTTTATATAAATTGTTGTCACTTTCTTTTTTTAATTTTCTAAAAGAATCTCTTGATTTCTTTAATTTCTTTCTTAATACTTCGATTTTTTCTGTTAATTTAGCTAATCTATTTCTTCCGCACTTTTGTGATGATACTGTTACTTGCCTATCCTTCTTTATAAATTCCTCTTGACTATAACTTGTTGAGGGTAAATCTTGTCTTTCCTATGTAAAATAAGCGTGTAAAATAAAACATAACATAAATAAATAAAATAAATAGAATATGTAAAATACAATATACAATACATAATACAATATAAAATACAATACATAAAATATATAATTCATAAAATATATAAAATATACATAAAATATATAAAATTGTATTATACAAATATAATAAAAAATTCATAAAATACAATAAAATATCTAAAATACAATATACATAAAATACATAAAATATATAATACATAAAATTCAAAAAATGCATAAAATTCATAAAATACATATAAAATATACATAAAATATATAAAATTTTATTATACAAACACAATAAAAAATATTATTTATACAAAAAATTATATAATGAAATCATTACTGTTGTTCGTATTTCAGATGACTGATCAGAATTATTTTCCATAATAATTATATTATTATCATTAATGCTGCTTGTATTGAGATTAATTTCTTTAATTTGGGATTTTTCAATTATTCCAAGTGTAGATTCAGATTTAGATAATTGATGAGTTTTGTCGATTTTACATTGATTGAGATCATTATCATTGCTTTAGGAAAAAATAATCCTAATAAGAATAAATTATCATATTTGTAAATTGTACATTGTAAATTGTAATAAATCGAGTTGTTTTGCGTACTTTTCATTTTTTTCATCCTGTTTCTTTAAATAAAATCCAAAAATTGTTGGTATTGCATTATGTTTTAGTTTTCGACGACCATCAACTGTGGTTTTTTCCCACATTGTCGATGCAAAATGTACCTATATGATATAAAAAATAAAATATATATATAATTTATAATTAAGTGTACATTAAAATAAATAAGTATACATTATTTTATTCAAATAACTTAGATAAAATGATTAACGTCAAAAAATAACCTCGCAGAGAAATGAAGTGTTGGTTGGATTCCAATTTTTTTGTCTCACATTTGCTGCCCATTTTGCTCTTCGTTCTTTATCGCGTGGAAAAACTTTCATTACATATCCTTTTTCAGTTGAATTTTTACAATTTAATGCGGAACAACCAAGCATGTTTGTAATTTTAAACTATTTAGTAAAAACATGGCGGCACCAATCAGAATTGGGGACGTTATTTCGTGACTCTGATTAGAGGGTCTCTAGCGATACTGAGAGCGCAGCGCTCTCCAATGGCGCTGACTTATCGGAAGTTACGTCACCTCCTAATCGTTCGAGATCCTTCGAGATCAGAATCAAGTTCCGTAGAGAAACCGGACGGAGCACTCTCACTCCAAGCGTCGTTGAGAACACACGTGTTAATATTCAGTCGAGTCATTTACGAGTTTTCTAATAAAGAGACAGTGAATCGTGTAAGGTCTAATACCGAGTTACTCATTTTACATCCATTTATATATTCCACCCTGATACATATCCTCTCAGTAAAGAAAAAAGCCTTACAGCCACCTCAGAAGCGGGATAAAGATCCTTCGTGCATTCGAGATATTTCGCACGCCATAGATCCTTTGTTCGTGCCACGTCGGTGCCACGTGCTCCATAATAAGAATTCGGAGTAATAAACCGGAGCAATATTCCGGAGTAGAGAGTCAGTCGAGACGGTTAAATCAATTTTTCCGTATACTAAGTCGAAGTCGATTAGTCGAAAGTGTCGAGTGTTAAAAAATATTCGCGAAATGAATCATGAAATATTGGAAGCCATGACAGTGCAACAGTTAAGAGAAGAGGCCCGGCGATATCGTCTCAGCTCTTCTGGAGGTCGAAAGGACCTAGTCGACAGTATCATCACTCATCTAGAGAGTCATGGTCCTGTGGGAGATCTTCTCGGAGGATCTCGTGGAGAAGTGACTCCACAGACGGGGGTCGTGAGGGGGTCCGAAGACCTTGCGGAAGACGCCCCAATAACGGCTTCCCGGTTACGGCAAGCGTTGTCCGCAGTGACAATGGATATTCACGCTCAGCAACAGGAAATGCTCCAACAGTTTACAAGGTTGGTTGAATCTTTAACGGCGGCTCGTCGGGATGAAACGGCGGGGTCAAGCCAATAGGAAACGAGGCCGGTCGTACGTTCAGGCGATATGGTGCTCAGGTCGTCGACGGAGACACCGTCCACAAGGCCGTCTCCAGCACCAAGGTTGCTCGATGGCGGTGCAGCAGGATGCCCAATTAAGTAGCTTGCAGCTCAAATTCCAAAATTCGGTGGATCGGAAGATGAGAATGTCGTTACATGGACAAGAAGAATTGATAAAGTTGCGCTAATACACGGTGCGACGGATGCAGCAACGTTATTGGCCGCATCCAACCGGCTAACTAATAATGCAAGAAAGTGGTATGATGTGCAATCCGGAGAGGTGATCGAAACTTGGATCGCTCTTCGAAATGGTCTGACTAAAATGTTCGAACGGAGAATACCATTCTTCAAGGCAATGCAAAAAATAGAAGCCAGGAAGTGGTACCCGTCAAAAGAAACATTTGACCACTACGCAACAGACAAGTTGGCATTAATGAATAATTTAAACTTGCCAGTTGTCGATGATAAATTTATTAACTGGTGGAATTACACATAATTCAGTGCGTTGCACAGCACTATCAATTAAAGCCAGTTCAGTGGAATCCTTTCTAGACGAGATGAGGCACATCACAGAAGGCTTACCGGATCTAGAAAGAAAACAACATCAAGTTACTTCAAAACGTTCAGTGGCGAAAGACGATACCTGTCGTAATTGCAGTAAAAAAAGCCACACACACCTGGAGTGTCGCAGTAAAATCACTTGCTTTTTCTGCAAGGCAAAAGGTCATCGTCAATATGATTGCCCAGAAGCTAAGAAGAAGGAAACGAAAGGTGTTCATCCAGGAAAGGAGCAGCAGGCAGTTGCAGTGGTAGCAGAGGAAAAGGAAGCTCCAGCTACGCTACAGTCAGTTGCCACCATCAAGGACTTCGAAAACGAGATCGATGACGACGATGCCAGGGTATCTGTAATCGAAATCAACGGAACAATATGTGAGTTGTCTGCTCTCATAGACACGGGCAGTCCCGTCTCTCTTTTTGCGTTTAAATATTTATAATAAGTTTGTCAATTCAGGTAATTTAAAATTAATGAAATCGAGTCGTAGATTAGGTAATATTAGCGGAGGTCCGTTAGATATAGTCGGCGTCGCGGAAATCGAGTTAAAATTCGATCCGTTACAAAAGGTTAAGATTAAAATTGAATTTTGTATTTTGCGGAATAGTCTAGAAGCAATTACACAGGCCCACAAAAAAAAAAGTTTTCAGTACTTTTGACCAGACATACTTTTTCTTTCGTATTTTTTGACGCTGAATCCGAATCTGCAATAAAAATATAGCCTTCTCCTGCATATTTTTAACTTTCCTTAGAAAAACCCCATTTTTTACGTTTTTTTCGTGGTTTTTTAAAATTAAAAAAAAATGGAAGAAAGATACGATTAATTTGACTTCAGAATTGAATTCTACGGTAAAAAATACATCAAAAACCATGTCTTGAATATTTTTTTAATGAGATTTCAACCCCTCATACGGCGTTGAAAAGGCTAAAGAACCAGAAAAAGCCAACATTCATTCCAAATTTGATTAAAACGCGATTAAAATTTGATTCTACAACTTTGAAAGAGTTTATAGGCATTATAAATACTACTCTGGGGATTTTTGAGGTCGCTGATCATGAATTTGATGTCAGATTTTTTAAAAGACCACTCCCAGGAGACGTTAGTGGATAGCATACGGGATAAATTAATTGGTTTTTCTGAAAATCGATGTTTCAAATACTATTTTGGCGGTTTTCCATAACATGGTTCATGAAAACAAGGTTTATTTGGACTGTTAATTGTGAATTGGATTTGAAATTCATGATCAGCGACGCTAATAAACCCCGGTATAGTATTTTCAGCTAATTTCAAGAAAGTGTCTCATACTTTTAATGATACTGTAATTGAGATAATGCAATACTTGCTAACAAATCTGAATTTCAGTGGCGAGGTGACGGATACTAGGTGTCAACGCTTTCTCTCTCTCTTTCTCCCCCCCCCTCTCTCTCTCTCTCTCTCTCTCTTTCTGAAATATGTTTTACCGAATACAATTCTTTATTTGAAAAATAAGTTTTAAGTAAATCTAAATATTCTTCTGCTCGATTTTTATCAGCATAACCGATAAGAATAGATCTTTGCCATCTTAAACATAAAGTGTTAGTTTAATCTGAAGCTCAAGTTGGGGTGAAAGAAGCCCAATCACAATTGTCACTTGTATTCGAGACGTATTATGATATCTCAAATAAGTATTAGTACTCAATAGTAGTACTAATCAATAGTACTAATCAATAATAGTACTAATAGTACTAATAGTACTAATCAATAGTACTAATCAAAAACCAATTAATTTATCCCGTATGCTATCCACTAACGTCTCCTGGGAGTGGTCTTTTAAAAAATCTGACATCAAATTCATGATTAGCGACCTCAAAAATCCCCAGAGTAGTATTTATAATGCCTATAAACTCTTTCAAAGTTGTAGAATCAAATTTTAATCGCGTTTTAATCAAATTTGGAATGAATGTTGGCTTTTTCTGGTTCTTTAGCCTTTTCAACGCCGTATGAGGGGTTGAAATCTCATTAAAAAAATATTCAAGACATGGTTTTTGATGTATTTTTTACCGTAGAATTCAATTCTTAAGTCAAATTAATCGTATCTTTCTTCCATTTTTTTTAATTTTAAAAAACCACGAAAAAAACGTAAAAAATGGGGTTTTTCTAAGGAAAATTAAAAATATGCAGGAGAAGGCTATATTTTTATTGCAGATTCGGATTCAGCGTTAAAAAATACGAAAGAAAAAGTATGTCTGGTCAAAAGTACTGAAAACTTTTTTTTTTTTTGTGGGCCTGTGTTATCATAGGTCGTGACTTTTTCAAGAAACACAAGTTTACCTTTGTTTATTCACCGTCATGTCAGGACGAGGTCGAGCGGATTAAGTTGTTTTCCGTATTACCTTCTTGCTATGTTTGCGATCATGAAGCGAAGGACGATCTAGAGGAGAAAGTCGAAAACATTTCAATAGATTTTGAAGCGAGTCACAAAGAAAGATTAAAAGAAATATTTCGAGAAATTCAAATACAAAAGATTTTACCAGTTAACGATGATTATATGGTAGAGGTTCATTTGAAAGATCCTTCAGTCTACGCGTATGCTCCACGTAAATTTGCGTATGGGGAAAGGCAGCAAATACGCAATATTACTGATGATTTATTGAATCGTGGTATAATAAAGCCCAGTGTGTCACCTTATTGTGCCAGAGTAATACCAGTAAGGAAAAGAAATGGTCAGATAAGATTATGTGTGGATTTACGACCATTAAATAGTCGAGTTGAAAAACAGAAATTTCCATTTCCAGTAATTGAAGAATGCTTAACGCGTTTAGGAAATAAAACCGTTTTTACATTAATTGATCTTAAAGACAGTTTTTATCAAATCAATGTTCATCCGAATAGTACTAAATATTTTTCTTTTGCTCCCGACGGTCAATTCGAGTTTACAAAATTACCATTTGGTTATTCAGAATCTCCTGCGGAATTTCAAAGGCGCCTTATTCAAATTCTAAGCCCGTTGATTCGGCAGGATAAAATTCTTGTATACATTGATGATATTTTGATCCCTTCTGAATCAGTGGAGGAAAATTTAACAGTATTAAAAGAAGTGTTAATTATTTTAAAAAAATACCGGTTTGAACTGAACATTAATAAATGTCAATTTTTAAAGAATCACATTGAATTTCTTGGTTATATGATTTCGGGTAGTGGCATTACTTTGAGCACACGACACACAGAAGCAATATGTAAATTCAACAAACCACAAAATGTAGCGGAATTACAAAGATTTCTTGGGTTAGCCAGTTATTTCAGAAAATTTATTAAAGACTTTGCACTTAAAGCAAGACCGCTACAAAACCTGTTGAAGATAGATGTAGAATATGATTTTACCGACGATTGTAGAAAAGCGTTTCAAACACTCAAAAAGGCGTTTCAAACACTCAAAATTAACCGAGTATCCGATTTTACGATTATACAATCCGTGCGCAGAAACAGAACTGCACACCGATGCTTGTTAGTAGATATATAAGGAGAGTTCTAACTCAGGTCCTCTCAGGGAGGTGAGGTACGAGGGGATCTCAGTGGAGCGGGGGATGACGTCACGCGGGTTCTAACTCAGGTCCTCTCAGGAATGACGTCACGCGGGATCTCAGTGGAGCGGGGTATAACGTCACGCGGGATTTCGGTGGCGCGGGGGCTGCGGGGCGGGGGACGCACGTATAAACAAAAATGGCGGTATTCCTTTGAAGAAGATTTTGGGCCTCTCTCTATCCCTCCCTCTCTCTCGCTCTCTCTCTTTCTCTCTTTATCCCTTTATCTGTCTATCCCTCTCTCTCTCTCTCTCCCTCTCTCTATCCCTCTATCCCTCTATCTCTCTATCCCTCTATCTATCTCTCTATCCCTCTCTCTTTCTCTCTTTATCCCTTTTATCTCTCTCTCTGTCATCTCTGTATTATCGCAAGTATACAATATTACCAGTTAATAAACAATATAAATAGAAGTATTCTTTGAAGGATTGGACGGATGCAAATACGTGTGAAAAAATTACATCATGATTTAGATTTAAAACTCTTTATTCTTTGTTTTTACATATTTTTCTTACGTACTATGGACTAAAAACTAAAGCTGCCAGTTCGCAATCGACGAGTTGATGCTTGTTGAAAGCATCACTCGCGCGTATTACATTTGATATTTCTTTCGGATTTATTACAGTGGACGCGATATTGGAAAATTGCGTAAACTTCACATCAACTGCTTGGATAATTTTATCCAATTGATCAAAAGTTACATCTATGCAGTGATCGAGATCGAACATGCGATGTAACGTCGATTCGATCATCATCATGCATACGTTTGAAGATTCGAGACTTATGAGTTTGGCGTCGTTAATCGTACGAACTCTCACTGTTAGCAGTCCAACGCTTATGAAATTGTAGTCATCTTTAGAGTCGTTCCGAAGGAAATTTTGAATATTGCGACGTTGCTCGTAGAGTCCCTTCCACGTTTCGAGAGATAATATCAGTTCCTTTCCTCGATGATCTCCTATGGCAATCTCCACGTAACTCGGTGAACCCACGTTGATACCAATTTCGAGGAATTTGAATTCCGTAGCTGTCAATGCGTATCGTCTACCTAGTATACGAACCGCACGACGTTCCAACGAAATGCTACAGAAAAATTAAAATTAAAATTAAAATAATAGTAATAATACAATTTGTAAAAGAAATATAAACAAATAGAAAGAAGTTAAATGAAACTTACTCGTCACATTTGTTCTCAAACGATGGAGTTTTATCACGATTCGGTACGTAATTATTCACGCGTCTTCCGATGCCGCTGCTGCTGTTTCTGTTTCTTTCGACGTAGTACATTTCTCTGGGAGTTATGAAAAGTGAACCACGAGAGCGGTGTTAACGCGACACTGATCGTATAAGAAATAACCGAGTATACATGACGCTCATCTTCCAAAGTATAATGTGGTGGGGGGATCAATGCTTCTAACGCTCTGAAATTTAGGAGAAGGGGAGACGGCGCTCAGATAAAAATTCTTAGAAACGCAAGGAAAGAATTAGGGAGGGGAAATAAGAGATAAAACATATTAATGTTTACATTTTTTTTATTTTTCTTGCAATTCTTTCTGGCGTTGCGACCACCAGTTAAATATTTTGAATACATTTTGTAATGCACAATTCTTAACATGTTTTCCATATCGCATACTATTGGTAATATCTAATTTATTTAGAGCATCGATATCTTCATAGTCAACATCCAAAGTTTCAATAATATAGCCGTTTCCCGCATCGTCTAGTATATCGGTCAGCCATTTTCGCTTTTCAAGTCCTTTAACGTACACGACAGACGATTCTTCTTCTTCTTCTTCGTGTATCGTACCAACGACAGCTGTTGTAATTACACGCTGAGCCAAGCCATACGGAACGTTTCCGTCTTCCCATTGTAATCCATGATGATTTCTAATCACCCATGAAACTTGACATCGCTCAGATTTTGTAAGCACGCTCCACGGTACAGGACTTGCGAAAAAGTAATGCGAGAGAACATATCCCTTTCTCAGGATTGCCGCTTCCTTCACGAAGAATAGTTTGCCGATGGTAAATCCTTGCAGATCCACAAACGTTGGTACGGACATGATGAGATCTCTCTCTCTCTTTCTCTCTTTCTCTCTTCGATACGTTAGTCGAGAGGAATGACAAAACTCTAAAATCATCTCGCAGCACTGATTTATATCCTGCTCCTCTTCCCCTCTCTCTCTCTCTCTTGTGTCGATGTTATCGCTTAGGTGATTTTGCGTACAACGTTAGTCAACGGATTGTATTGGATCACGCGATCGTGTATGATGAGACAGTACGCAGTGGTATTCATCGGCACGTTCTCCTTACATTCGAATTCCAATCTCACATCCACGGTTGCGCTCTTAACCGATTCGTTTTATCGAGAACAATCGATAATCACGAACGGACCGTTAAGAAACGTCGAGACGGTGAGACTTGGTTCGAGATACTCGTATCCGTAATAGTTCTTGCAGAAGCGCTTGTACGTCTCGTAGAGAATGGACCATCTGTTTTTATTGAAATCCAGATTCATATCGTCGTACGGATAACATTCCGAGTTCAGATAGAGTTTCACGTTGATCAATTTGCAGTCGTCGAATCGACTCGTATCCTCAGACATGATATTTTTCTGGCTTGTCTGCAGAGCAAAGAAAACGTATCGTGATTTCTCCAACTGAGTCGCGGTCTTAATGGCCCACGAATGCTTGGTTGTACGCTGCAATAGCGGAAACTCGTACAGATCCCACGAGCGAAAACCCATGCTGAGATATCGTCCGCTTTCCAGAGCACGCAGCATCGACAGCTTTTCGATCTCGCTCAACAGCACGTGTGGCATTCGCTATTGTATCTTGAATATGTTGATCACAGGCTCCAGTGTCGAATCTCCAAACAGACAATTGTTGTCGTTACGCGATCATATTAAAATCAATTCATGACGAGCGTTAATCACCACGCGTCTATAATCCTCGCAAAATTCCAATAACATGTAGAGCGGTACGCAAAAATTGAAGTGTCCATTCGCATAGGTCGTCGGATCCCAGCCGGCGTTCCTCATAATCACATTTCTATCGGATGATACTGTTACATAGTGTTTGAGCGTAGTAGTTATTCCTACGTTTCTATTGCGATCAATCTCAACGCCATCGAGTTCGTATCGAATCTCATCGAACATGAATGCGACGCAATATTTCCCAGTATCACATCACTTCCTTCAGCTGGTTTGGTTTTCGTTAGTTGTCCCTCGATGTATAGGAAACTCTCATACGGCAATGTATACAGATCCTGTTGTTGTATGGGTATTCTTATCTCGTCACTGTGTCCGAACGTTGTATTGGCGAACGGGTTGTACGCGTGAGTCTCAATCTTGACGATACGATCGTCAAAGATCGGTTCGTCACCGATGTTGAAAATGTCGGTCATCGTTCAGCTGTTTCGCACCGCGAGTCCCAAAGATCGTAAAAACGCAACGTTCGATGCACTGAGTTTCTTTTTCTTGGATGGTTGGATATTAGCGAACGTCGACGCTGTTGTCGCTGGCCTCGTAAAGATTGTATTATCTCTCACGTCCTTCGATCCGTTCAACACGAGCATTTCATACGTCGCATACGTACGTTATCGTCGTCCCTGGCGAAAATAAGAAACTTTATAAAGCGTTAACAACCGTTGAGTGAGGGTTTTCTGAGAGTTTATATGCTTTTCAAACTTTGTAAGAGCACTTACATAACGCTGTTGGATTTTGAATGCTTATCAAACGCTGCAGTGTTGCAATTTTTGTTCTACAAACTCTTTATATAATGTTACATGAAAGTTTTGCAATGCTGAAGTAACATTTTTCAGAGTACGTTCAGTAAACGTTGATACATCTTCGTGTACAGAGTTTACTCAGACTTTTCAAACGTTTACGATTACGCTATAACGTACAAACGTCTTTTAAACGCTGCAGTGTTGCAATTTTTGTTCTACAAACTCTTTACTAATCGTTTTTAAACTCTCGACGAACTTCCACAAACGTTCATGTAAACGCCAAACAAACGTCTCATTTTTGCCAGGGGTATCCGTCGTACGTGCAATCTTACGGTGATCTCTTCTCCTCGAAAATCAAGCAATCGTCCGTTCTGATCGACAACACGTAACGTTAAATCCGTAATGCTCCGCGCGATGATCGGTAGGTAAATGATCTGCGCAGGCGTTTCCGATATCTTATATCCCGGTGGTACTCTCGGTGAAAATTCATGTATCGTATGAACGAGTTTGCCGTTATTGTACGCGCCCGCGGTCACGTTACACTCTATACGGATAATATTCACGTTGATAATGTTAATCGGCATGTTCGATTCGTACCATTTTCGCGGCTCGAGAATACGATTCGAGAATCCTAGCAGCGATCCAATGTTGTTGGGCTTGCTAAAGTTTATTCTGTAGGCACATTTGATCTCGCTCCTCATCGTATTGTAATTAGCGCGGAACACTATCGGATATTCTCCATCTTCATAGTCAATGTGTTTCTTATCACGGCGTATCCGTAAAATTGCGATTGTGACGTAGCATCTCTTGCAACTGACGTTGCGCGGCTTTTCCGTCGTTCACCGCCTTCGCTACACCAGCCGCTCCACCGATCAGGGATCCGAGCGCACCCAACATTGGTAGAATCGGCAATACACCGCCGCATTTCGCTACCGGAAGTATCCGTTTCTTCGCCGTTCTTTTCTTCGTCTTCGTCGTCTTCAGACCCATACCGAGCGTCTTGGCTTTCATCGCTGTCCAGACAGCTGTGGCGGCGGCTCTCTCACCGAGAGTCGAATCTCTCGCAACGATGCGATTCCGCGCTTTCTCGGCGAGTATCCTATCCGCCGCGTGTCTCTCGGTGAGATCGTTGCTCCGAGAGTATGCTACATCGTGTTCACGACACGCCGCGTCCAATGGGTTGATACCTCGATCGCCTCTGACTAATCGCTTCTCCAACCGTGTACCTGACCCGCAAAACTGATAGCCGGGAATATGGAATTCGATCGGAAGTGTGTTTATCGCGTGATTTAATAGGCCTCTACCTATTTTCGTTGACATTCGCTGCAATTCTTTATCAACGGCGCCGAACCGTCGATATGCGTTTCCTGCCACGGCTGATAGTGTTCGTAACAGCGACGATACGTCTGAACCTCCGGATCCGCCTTTATGTGTTCCGGAAGTTTGTCCCACACGTAGTGGACGTGATCACCGCACATTCGCAACAGAACAGCTTTTGACACAAATTGTAGTTGTTCGATGCTCAAATCGCGAATGTCGGAAGGACTTGATAGCAGAACGAACATTTTTTCTCTACTGAGCGATTCGTGATTTCGCACACCTATAAATAGGCAGGCATTCGATCTAATCAGCAGTGTTGAAAAAATGAGATTCGTACGACAACCTTTGACGATATGCGTGACAAATTGCGACGACAGATTACGATCAATGGAGGACAATGCGGAGATGCGCAGGCACGGTACGATGCTACCGACTACTATACGCGCGATCGTTTGCGGCCCCTCGAATTGTGGTAGAACCAACGTTCTGATAAGTCTACTGGAAAGCCCGCACGGTGTACGTTTCGAGAACGTGTACGTGTACTCGAAGTCGCTGCAACAGCCGAAATATTGATATCTGGAGAATTTGTTGACATTGATCGATGAAATCGGCTACTTTACGTTCTCCCAATAACAGACGTCATTCCACCGAGCGAGGCACGTCCAAACTCGATTTTCGTCTTCGATGACGTGGCGTGCGACAAGCAAAATACGATAAGAGAGTACTTCTCAATGGGTCGTCATTCGAACGTCGACTGCTTCTATCTCTGTCAGACGTACGCGAGAATACCAAAACACCTTATACGCGACAACGCGAACCTGCTGATCTTGTTTAAACAGGACGGTACCAACTTAAAACATGTGTACAACGATCACGTACAACGTGAATACCGACATGTCGTACGAGGATTTCAGTGAATTATGTCGTACTTGTTGGCAACAAAAGTATGGATTCCTAGTGATAGATAAGGACAGCTCATTTACGAACGGGCGATACAGAAAAAGATTTAACGTGTTCGCGATACCGCAAAACGATTAGTTGCTGCCGACACTCTGTCGACATGGTTGAAAGCGATAATATTCGCGAGCGTGAAAAGATTGCGAGGGAGATTGAGAAAACGAGCGAATCGATCCGCAAGAAACATCGCGCTTTGAAGACCGGTAAGATCGACAACGATATCGTGGTCAAGATCCATTTTAGGCCTATTATCGAGCCACTACAAAAAATCGTCGACAACTCTAGCTTAATCGTGGTGAAAAACGAGCCGGAGAGTAACGCTGACGCTATAATTAAAACGTTACCCATCAAGCGGTACAAGGAGGAAGAGGAGAAGGAGGAGGAGGAGGATACGACACCGAAAAAGAGACAACGATTGAAGGCGAATCGTTTATCGACACCGCGTACATCGGATGAACCGCTGATAACCTCCACACCGTCCGCGACAACGAGAATCGTACAACCCACGATACCCGAATGACTCGCAATCGAAAATGTTTTCGAAACCACGGGCAACCCGCTCGAATCACCATCTGTTCGAAACATGTTACAAACGTTGGAAGGTCAAAAAATGTTACGAGAACACTTCGGGCCACTGGCACAAAAGTACATGAGCGCTCTCCTTAGTGGCGACGAAAAAAACCAGATCGATCACGTGTACGGTGTCTATTTCGACAAGAATGAAATGTGGCGCGGTAACAAACGATTCGACATCGGCGGAGATGACTCTATAATCATAGACAAAGTGAGGTACATTGGTACACCTGGATTATACGAGTTGATCTTCATGAGAATTCCCGATGATGACATATACACTGAGGACGTTATGCAAAAATATAAGAGCATATTAAGGGCGACGAGTGCGCATAAACGCCAATATGATGCGCAAGGTCAATTAAAGAGCAACAGGGGATACAAGTATAAACACATAATTGCACCGTTGATGTCGATCGAATCGAAAACGAAAAAATGCGGTACGGGAGTATTCATGCCTCGCGCGATGACGCTAACCGACAATAAGATCGATTACGTGCACTGGGACGATCCCAACGAGCTAGTGGATCGTCTACGATTGCTCGACGCTTCGCGCCGAGCTGGCCACAACGCTCACGACAACGAGATCCTGTCGATCATCGATGAACTTGGCGAAGTTGGTCTTATTATAAATTAAACGGTGTCTCGACAAAACTGATCAGTTGATCGACGTCACTCGCATCAAGAAAAAAAAATGCCCATCAACAAATTTGGATTATTCGAACAGAGAAATGAAGCAATTAGAACAAGCGATCATTGGGGTAAATCGGTGACAAGTTACTTGCGTCAAAACGCTCTGTATCGCGTCGCTACGTACTATGACGCGAGGTCGCACAAGATTCGCCGTGTAGCGCAACCTGAGGCTGATACCGATGCAGTCAACAAACTGTACGTGGAACAATGCGTTAAAACGTTGAAGAATCAGCTGAAAGAATCAGACGAGAAGCTGAATGCGTTCGAGAAGGACGTGCGAGCTTTGCAGACTGCGATAAACGAGCTTCAGCATGCGATTAACACTAATTCAGAAACAGCTACGAACGGCTAAGGAGCGGCTATTGTACAATTATTGAACATCTACAAAGGCTTATCGAACGAAGGGTTATCAAACGGCTATCGAACTACAATGAGTGGTAGTGATCGAAGAGGAAACGGCTGCGAACGAGGCTACGAACAATTCAAGAACAGCTGCGAACGAGGCTATGAACACCTCAGGAACGGCTGCGAACAAGGCTATGAACACGTCAGGAACGGCTACATACGAGGCGGCATACAACTCTGGAACGGCTACGAACGGGTCAGAAACGATTGCCAACGAGGCTGCGAACGGGTCAGAAACGACTGTGAACGAGGCTACGGACTACTTAGAAGCGACTACCAACAGGGCCAATTACGGCAACAAACGGCTGCGAACAGCTATCGAACGACTATCGAACGGCAACGAACGGGGCAGGAATGGCTATCGAACGACAACGAACAGCTATCGAACGGCAACGAACGGGGCAGGAACGGTAACGAACGACAACGAACGGGGCAGGAACGGCTAAAGAACGGGGCAGGAACGGTAACGAACGGCTATCGAACGGGTCAGAAACGGCTACGAACTGTTAAGGAACGGTAACGAACGGCTATCGAACGGGGCAGAAACGGCTATCGAACGGCTATTGAAAAACGACAAACGACTGTGAACGGCTCAGAAACGGCTAAAGAGCGACAACGAATGATAAAACGCACGGTGATACTCGAGGCACACATCGTTTGATCGACGAATCGAAACAACGATGGATCGGCGATCGGGAATAACCGAGGAAGCGAAGAAACAACATAGTTTAGAGAAACAGCAGTTGGTGAACGAATTGCACGCGCCGGCGAGAAAAAATTTTCCCTGAAGACATGTTATAGTGCAGGAACACGATGACCTGTGGCAAGCTGACATCGTCGAGATGCGTCCGTACTCTCGTTTCAACAGAGGTTACCACTACATACTCACTGTCATCGATGTGTTGAGCAAGCACGCGTGGGCCGTACCACTCAAGAGTAAAGGCGGAAGAGAGACAGCTGACGCTATCGCTGAGATAATCCGAGATAGCAAAAGATGTCCGAAAAACTTACAAACTGATATGGGGAAGGAATTTTATAACGCTGATGTGCAACGGCTCATGCGGAAACATGACATCAATCACTATTCTACATATTCGGTTGAAGGCATCGATCGTTGAGCGATTCAATCGCACGCTGAAAAACGACATGTGGAAGATATTTACGCTGAACGAATCTTACAAGTGGATCAGCGCGTTGCCGCAACTCGTATCGGATTACAACGCGCGCAAGCATCGAACGATCGGTATGCGACCCGTCGACGTTACTCCCGCGATCGCTGAAAGACTCTTGGCTACTGTGTACAACCATGTAAATATCGCGGGTCCGGCGAAATTCAAAGTAGGTGACTCGGTACGCGTTAGCAAGTACAAGACAGTTTTCGAGAAAGGTTACACGCCAAATTGCACAACCGAAGTGTTTAAAATTGTAAAAGTACAGCATACTAATCCCGTAAGCTATCTACTGGAGGATTATCGCAAAAAATCTATCGCTGGAGCGTTCTACGAGTACGAGTTGCATCGCGCGAATTATCCGGACGTATATCTCGTGGAGAAAGTACTGCGTAGGAGGGGTGACGAGGTTTATGTGAAATGGTTGGGATTTGACAATTCGCACAATTCTTGGATACACAAAGACAATGTGATTTAATTCATACAGTGTTTATTTTTAATTTTCTGGAAAAATATATGTGTATAACATATATATAATATTTGAAAAATGAAAATATACATAAAAATCCTTATCAATATTCCTTGCGATAGTACATGTATTTTTAATATAAGATGTATGAGATATGCATTACATAAAAATATATAAAATATAAAAAATACCAAAAAAATCTTTATTAATATTTTCTTTAATAGTATATTGTATCACACACACACACACACACACACACACACATTTTTACATTTTACATTACATATTACAATGGTATCTTATAATGTCCCCATGGCAATGTATCGGTGCTTTCGGGTGCGATATACCGCTTATCATCGTACGGACTCAGAGCAATTTTCGTCTCGCGGATCGTGTATACTTGGTGCAGTTTAGATCGTATGTATACACGATTGTTGGCGCGTCATTTCAATTTCTTCTTTCAAACACCGTGTTTAATCGTCAAACGTTATCGTTCTCGCGACAACGTTGCTCTTGACGCCTTTAACTTTCTTCGTATCCTTTTTCCCATTGACTCGTAACGCGTACATTTTTGCTCTGAGCCCGGCAAATTCGGTCATTATGGCACCGTTATTTTCATCCTTCATTAGACCCGGTACCTTTTTATTTACGAGCGGTATATCGTACGCATTGTTCGCAGCATAATCGCTAGTGTCGAATCTGCTGACGTCGCGCTTCATATTTTTGTACATGTCTTCGCACTCAATGTGATATATGAGACTATCGGTATCGGTGTACATGACTTTACATTTGTCGCGATACATTGGCGTCATATACTCGTGATGAAACTCGTACAAACATGTCTTGGATATGTCGAGTATGCACATACCCACGTAGATTGGTTTGTAGAATTTTACCTCGAGATTTCGCAATTCCACAGCTATTAAATTTTCCGAAAAGACGCTTCTGCTGTGGAAATTTGGTTTAGCGATCATTGCCTCTGCACCGTACCGCCCGTCCCAGTTAGTAATTTTACATCAACGCGATTGCGCACATTTTCCATCGTTTTGCCAAATACCGCATTGTTCATTAATTTGTATAAATTTTTTTCGAAATCGTTTTTAGCCAATGTTCTGAAATGTGTATTGAGTTCTATGTAATTTCGAAGCCAGGGAGATTGTGAAAACTGTAAAATTCTATGTATTTTTGTAACGCGAAGACCGTGACGCGTACACTGCTGCAGGTTGCGGTAATGTATCACGTAACGTTTCTTATCGTATAATGTTGCGAGCAGCTTGAGCTCTCGCTTGCCAGGTGGTTTGTCGCGTGTCGGGCAAAACGGTAAGTCAGTGTGCGCATCGTGAAGATGTTGCGGATACTCGAGATCGACTTCGAAGATATAGCCTGTAGGCGAATCTAGCGCGATCGATGATACAATCAAAACTTGACATGTCGTCGACCCATCGAAAATCAGCGTAAGGCAACGGTTGACACATTGCCCATCCATACAAGTTATTTACATCGAAATACATCAAGTACGACGATGGTTTCGATGGATCGTACGACTCCATGTACTTGTTATTAGCACGCGCGTATCTGTTGGAACACTGACTCAGACTACCACGTATACCGCGTTCGATAAACATGACCATGTCGATGTCGGTAAGCAATTCGAACGTAATCTTTGTATGCTTTAATATGGCATCCCACGTGTATCCGGGAAGAGTATAATAATATGCGGGGTCGAGTCCGTAACTTTCGATACATTTGTCGCGAAAGTTTTCAAAAATATCGGCTAATAACAAGATATTGATTTTAAGATATAAATCGCTATATTCGCCTAGCGTTCGAATGGAGAATCGCGTCCAGATGTTCTCGGCGTGCGCGTAATCGCTCTCGGATATAGTTTCACCGGTTAAGGAATTGTAAAATGATTCGCGCGGTGGTAAACATATATCTTGCAACTTGTCAACGGAATCGATGTATTCGTATGGAAACACACCTTTTCGTGTTAATAAATTGAAATTTTCACTCGATAAATTTTGAAATTCTGATTTTAAAATATCGAGTTTATCTTTATCTAGATAAGATGCTAATTTGTCGAGACTTGCCGTAAGAAATTTGTATGAATCAATAAAACGTAATTTTACTTGATTTTTTGGTTTTTCTTCCTTAAGATCGACATTTTTGGTAAACGATATATATTTCTCTTTCTTTATTGGAAGTAACTCGACTCTCCCTTCGAACGCTGTGGCTATTTCCTCGATAATGAAATGCGAATCATAACCGGATAAATTGTGAAACACTATTGGAATACAGAAAGACTCTTTATAATTTAAATTACAATTTGAATGCGCGGGACCTCTGTACCGTCCGGTCAGATGGCAATGATCGCGTACGCGTGTATCGTCTTGCGCGAATGGTTTTTCGCATATATGACGTTGAGTAGCGCTATTAAATTTTTCACATTCTTCGAATGTTAAATCTACCATAGGGACATTAGTAGTTAAAATATTTTTTACACGAAATGCTAACATTTTAAGTTGCTCGACGAACCATGCTATACAATCGGTACTGTGACGCGAATGGTATGCGGATAATGAGTCGTCGTACGAGCAATGTATATAATATGCTATGCTAAATACTTGATGGTGCTGGCACATATTCTTCTCTTCCTCCATCTTGGCCAGAACGCATTCCAAGTCGGCGTACACGATGAATGGAAACTGCTCTTTCCTGTTGTAATTGTTGAACGATAATCACTTGTCCTTATCGCTCGGTAACCGGATAGCGCAGTCGTTCATCTTTCCACAGTCGACAGTATGCGACTGCAACTTGTCGTCCGAACCAAAATAATGCAAGCATCTATAAAAGAAAATAAAAATTTTAAAAAAATTAAAGATTTATATATATACAATTTGCGCTACATAACTTATAATTATTTAAATTATACATACCGATCGCAGATATATTTCTTATGGTCCTTTTTGCTCAATTGCGAGCTCACGAGCCGGGATAAGTTCTTGATCCATGCGAAATGTCCGATATTGTTGCCATCTTCCACGTACAACAAGTTGACATGCTTATCCCGCTTCTGCTCCGTCAGTCGTAGCGGAACAATGTTCTCGCTTTCGATGTTGTAGACGTTGATCGAAATATCGTTGACAAGTTCAAATTTTTTAATCTGATTGACAGTCACTGGAAACTCAATGTCCCGGAGATTCAGCACTGTCGCGTAATGCGGGTACGATGATTCCCGTTCCGCCTTTCTTTCTGCAGGATATAAAGCGGCGACCACTGCCCACGCGAAATACGCATTGTCTTTTGATTGTACGTTAATCACCGCTCTCTTCATCATAATCTCCCGCGACAATTTTATATGACATCCCGCACGCATAGGATTATATTTGTTTACGTTAACTGTCAAATTTAATATTCGCGACAATGCCCATCCGCTATCGCGTTCCTGAAACTCTTCCAGCGATGCTAGGGTGGGTTCGATAACGCGCCGTTCGTACCACTCGCGTAAATCGGACGTGCGAAAGAGTTCACAGTTTCTCGTATTAATACTTTTGTTAGCGCGTTTATCTCCGGCCACGAACTCGCCGTTGAATATGGTGTTCACTTTCACATTATAGTGTTTTTTCATAATGTTTTTCACATGTTCTAGCACAATATCTTTGGCGTCCTCGAGAAATTGGCGAGGTTCGATGTGATTATAGTTTATCACCGCACCAGTCAATACACAATTGTCGAACGCCGTATCAATCTCGCGCCACACAAGTTCATTTTGATGCGCGCTACATCCGGCACCCGCGTTATTGTCGCCACTGTAATTACCACCACTGGGCATAAACTGTCTCTGCAATCGAGTCTTTGCATCTTCGAGTCGCGCGATCCGAGTAATCAGCGATTGTCGATTCCCGATCGATAATCGTGGTCGTTTGATCCGACTTTGCTCTTCCAGCGACTCGATGTACTCGTTGCATCATTGTAGCCATGCAAAATATTCGCCCAAGGTGGCAATTTGGTTGGATCGCTCCACCAGGTCGCGTTCAGTCTGTTCGATGTTTTCCATTTTTTTTTCCTGTCTTTTTCACACTTTTAACACACTATGTCACAGTTTTCTATGGAGCACTTGCACACATACATTGCATAATCGCGCAAAAATCTTTCTAACAGAATATCGCTATACTCTGACAACCGATGTGTCGATGCGCGTTCAAATCACGTACTGTGACTTGATGCGCTTCAATCCTCCCTGTATTTCGTCTAAACCTTTTTATCTTTGTGTAAAATAAATAAGTATGGTGTATCATAATAATCATTTATTTACATCTCAGAAAGAATTCGTTCTCTCTCACATGCGCGGCAAGGACACAAAGCAGCCGAATATCGGCGCTGATACGTTGCAATTCTTCCTAGAAAAAATATGGAAAATAATTCTGGGTCGGCCCTAATATCCAATCCTCTTCAAATACCGCTGTTTATCAATCGGCTTATGTAATATTGTTTATACTTGCGATAAAAAACATCCAACACGTCCCCAAGCGTCCCCCGCCCCGCGCCTCCATACTATGATTTGATATGTTTCAATCCTCCTCCTTATATATTTCGTCTAATCCTTTCTCATCTTTGTGTTTGATGCGCAGTAAAAAATTTTGCGTTAAATTTAACATATTTCACATGTCCCAATTTATCCACTCTAATTTTAATGTTAATTTTAACAGAGGGCAAATATGTAAATAACACAAGTAATATGTGAAAAATTAACACTAAAATTTCTACACGAGAAAATTTCAACAGAAATACAAAATGTTTTTTACCGTGTAAGTGTGTGTGTGTATCAATCATTTATTTACATCTCAGAAAGAATTCGCTTTTCTGAATGTGGGAAGCGAAGATACAAAGCAGTCGAACATCGGCAAAAAATGAAAAAAGAAAAAGGGTCCTAAGATCCAATCCTCTTCAAAGGAATACTGGTGTTTATATTGTTTATGTTAAAAATATATAATGAAGAGGAGTCTGCTGCACTAGAGTATCATTTCTTTCGTTGCTCTTCTGTGTTTCGGTTGTCTTGTGCAATGGCTGAAGAAAACGTAATTATCATCGACGATGATACGGTGGCTGAAGAAAACGTAATTATCATCGACGATGATACGGTGGCTGAAGAAAACGTAATTATCATCGACGATGATACGGATAATGATTACGATTATTGAATGGATCCAGTTGTGGCAGAGAGGATGGAGATAGAGAGAGAGGAGAGAGAGAGGAGAGAGATGGAAGATGATAATCTAATGAAAGATGATGATCTCCATGAATCATCAGACGAGGATGGGTCTGATATAGAAATAGAACCCTTAGCAGACAGTGATTATGAGAGTGATAGTAGTGATGAACTAATACACACTAAACATCGAAATTTAAACTTGACTGAAATAATGGGATTGGATCAAACGAAGATATGTTGTATATCCTACTATTATGTGGAAGATGAGTCCAAATATTGTACCGAGTGCTTCTATAGATTATCATTCCTATTCTTAGAAGCTGGTTTTGTTCGGGAACATAGATGCACATATTATGAACATTTATCTAATATGTCTTGCAAAGAATGTAAAAAATCTTTACGGCAAATAATACCGTGCAACATGTGTCCCATTTGTACAAATTAAATAAATGGATCATGAATAATATTGTAAGTAACTTACAATTTATAATACATCAAAAGTATCTTAAAATAAATTATTAAATAATTTAAACTAATGAAATGCATATGTTTTCTTCTGTTTTCAGAAACGGCTTCCCCAACATAGCCCGACGGCCTATTTTATATATTATTATTTTTCTTTTATATTGTATACTTTTTTATTAAATTTTAATTATTAAACTCACACATACACACATTTAAATAAATTATATATATTTTTAATCGTAACAAAAAATTGCAATTATTTACACGCCTTTCTCTTGCGCTCCAATCCTTTGTGCGCTTTCGCACTAATTATAAGTCTCGCTATCGTTCTCTCTCACACGCGCGGCAAGGGCACAAAGCAGTCGAACATCGGTATCATAAACAAAAAACAAAAAAAAGAAGGTTCCAAGATCCATTTCTCTTCATAGGAATACTGTTCATATTGTTTATACGGAGCGTAGAGAAAGACCATGAAAGGATCACTAATGGTTAATATATACAGTGGGTGTAAAAAATATTCGTACACTAGTGTAACCCTTCGAGTTTTGAGACCTTTATAATTCCTACAGCGGAGAGTAACATTCGATTTCGATCCGAGTCGTGTATTGTCCGAGAGGAGAGCGTCAGCGAGTTTAACCGGTATTTCTTTTTCCGTGTGTGCGATTATTCCTTACGCTGCATAAAATGGATTGTATTATTAATTATTCGTTTTGGAAGAGGAGTTTCATAGACCTCTTATTTTTTGTAATATTAAAAGTGGCATTCGTCTGGAAGGTAGGTAGTGAAAAAAAATTTTTGTGAAAAAAAAATTGTGCGTATGTGTATGTGTATGTGTATTTTTAATATATTATTTTATAGTTCCCCGATGATGTCGAAATTCCTGGTTTTATGAATATCGAGCATCGACGCAGCGTGCGGGCGGAGCGGTGGAACGCGCGACATGATCTCGCGGAGGAATTGGGTGACACCCCGGAGAATCGTCAAGATAACGAGATAAACGGATGGAGATATTACGACATCTTTAACCTACGGCGGCTCTTCGGAATGGAAGATCTAAATGATGAAATAGATGATATAGCAAATGCGCAATACGAAGAAAGAAGAAGAATACGGGAGGAGGAGGAAAGAGCATGGTTAGAGGGCTGGCCGTACTTAATAGCTCCAGGGGGCTGGCAGCACTTAGTAGCTCCAGGGGGCTAAGGTACATATTTCTTTTTAAAATTTTTGTTATTAATTATTAAGATTAAATTGGTTTTTTTATTTTTAATTAAGATAAAATTAATGTAGCATTTTTCCTGTTTCAGGAGCTGCCTCTTCCTTACAGCCTGGCGCACCGTCCGCATTATTTTATATTCATCATTTTTTATTTCTATATTTTATTAATTTTTAAATTTTATATAATTTTAATATTAAGTACACACACATACAATTTGTAATACTCATACACATTTTTTAAATAAATTTATATTTCAAAAAGAAAAATGTATAATTATTTACGCACCTCTCCCTTGCATTACCCCTTTACCCATTCTTTGCGCTAATTATAAGTCTCGCTATCGTTCTCTCTCTTTCGCACTTTTATCGTTCTCTCTCACACACGCGGCAAGGGTACAAAGCAGCCGAACATCAGCGCTGATACGTTGCAATTCTTCCTAGAAAAAATATGGAAAATAATTCTGGGTCAGCCTTAAGACCCAATCCTCTTCAAATACCGCTGTTTATCAACCGGACATCGGTTTATGATTGTTTATACTTGCGATAAAAAACATCCAACACAAGCGTCCCCCGCCCCGTCCCGCAGCCCCCGCGCCTACGAAATCCCCTCCGTCCCGCGTGACGTCATTCCCCCGCGCCACCGAAAACCTCCTCCATCCTGCGTGACGTCATTCCCCCGCGCCGCTGAGATCCCCTCGCGCCTCACCCCCCCTGAGAGGACCTGGGTTAGAACCGGCCTAGACTCTCTACTGATCGTCAAAGATCGGTTCATCACCGATGTTGAGAATGTCGGTCATCGTTCAGCTGTTTCGCACCGCAAATCCCAAAGATTGTAAAAACGCAACGTTCGATGCGCTGAGTTTCTTTTTCTTGGATGATTTGATATTAGCGAACGTCGACGTTGTTGTTGTTGTTGTTGGTGTTGCTGGTCTCGTAAAGATTGCGTTATCTCTCACGTCTTTCGATCCGTTCAACACGAGCATCTCATACGTCGCATACGTACGTGCAATCTTACGGTGATCTCTTCTCCTCGAAAATCGAGCAATCGTCCGTTCTGGTCGACAACGCGTAACGTTAAAAAAATCCGTAATGCTCCGCGCGATGACCGGCAGGTAAATGATCTGGGCAGGCGTTTCTGATATCTTATATCCCGGTGGTACCCTCGGTGAAAATTCATGTATCGTATGAACGAGTATGCCGTTGTTGTACGCACCCGCGGTCACGTTACACTCTATACGGATAATATTCACGTTGAGAATGTTAATCGGCATGTTTGATTCGTACCATTTTCGCGGCTCGAGAATACGATTCGAGAATCCTAACAGCGATCCAATGTTGTCGGGTTTAGTAAAGTTTATTCTGTAGATACATTTGATCTCGCTCCTCATTGTATTGTAATTAGCGCGGAGCACTATCGGATATTCACCATCTTCATAGTCACCGCCGTCAATGTGTTTCTCATCGCGATGTTTCCGTGAAATTGCACGTTTCAAAAATTCATGTATATTTTGCAACTCATACGATCCCTCGGGAATCGTAATTTCCTCGTCGTCTTTGCCAAAGTAAAATTTATTATTCGAGGAATTCATATTTGGTATCGTGTGATAAGTCTCAAAATCCGTTAAACCGAGCTCGGATTCGTCGTCGCTCAAATCTACGGTGGGAAAGAAGTTTGCCGCGAGAACGCTACTCTTCCCAGTCAATGTGAACGTCATAGACATGTCGACGAAACTGTTTAATGAATACTGAGTTAAATAGCGCAATATCTGTCTTTAAATTCACATGCATCGACCGTTCGAAGAAACTGCAAGCACAATTGTCCGCAGATACTCTGATCATAAGTTTGAACAGGTGTGTAATTGTACTGTATCTTCGTTACGTTTCGTCCGAGATATCGCACCAATTCATTCGGTGGTCGAAGATTGCACAAACTGTCGAAATATATAACGCGATTCCCCCTCTTTGCATACGCTACCCAATGAGTACCTAGTCCTTCGACGCTATCCAAATTTACGATGCCGCTCTCGTTTTGATATATATCACCGATCGGTAACGAGTTGCGCATGAAAACACCTCTAAAATATGGAATGCGCATACGTTTTGCCAGTTGTAGCAATTGTACGTTGGTAGTTGCACCCTGCGGCATTTTTAGCGTCTCTTTGACATTTTTTTTTTCTCGTTGAGGCTCCTCGTCCGTATTTATAAGGAGCGAGATATAATCCGCGACCTTCCATGGCGCAATTGTGACGTAGCATCTCTTGCAACTGACGTTGCGCAGCTTTTCCGTCGTTCACCGCTTTCGCTACACCAGCCGCTCCACCGATCAGGGATCCGAGCGCACCCAACATTGGCAGAATCGGCAATACACCGCCGCATTTCGCTACCGGAAGTACCCGTTTCTTCACCGTTTTTTTCTTCGTCTTCGTCGTCTTCAGATCCATACCGAGCTTCGTTTTGGCTTTCATCGCTGCCCAGACAGTTGTGGCGGCGGCTCTCTCACCGAGAGTCGAATCTTTCGCAACGATGCGATTCCGCGCTTTCTCAGCGAGTATCCTATCCGCCGCGTGTCTCTTGGTGAGATCGTTGCTCCGAGAGTATGCTATATCGTGTTCGCGACACGCCGCGTCCAATGGGTTGATACCTCGATCGCCTCTGACTAATCGCTTTTGCAACCGCGTGCCTGGTCCGCAAAACTGATAGCCGGGAATATGGAATTCGATCGGAAGTGTGTTTATCGCGTGATTTAATAGGTCTCTACCTATTTTCGTTGACATTCGCTGCAATTCTTTATCAACGGCGCTGGACCGTCGATGTGCGTTTCCTGCCACGGCTGATTGTAGTGTTCGTAACAGCGACGATACGTCTGAACCTCTGGATCCGCCTTTATGTATTCCGGAAGCTTGTTCCACACGTAGTGGACGTAATCACCGCACGTTCGCAACAGAACTGCTTTCGACACAAATTGTAGCTGTTCGACGCTCAAATCGCGAATATCGGAAGGATTTGTTAGCAGGACAAACATTTTTTCTCTACTGAGCGATTCGTGATTTCGCACACCTATAAATAGGCAGGCGTTCGATCCAATCAGCAGTGTTGAATAAATGAGATTCGTACGACAACCTTTGACGATATGCGTGACAAATTGCGACGACAGATTACGATCAATGGAGGACAATGCGGAGATGCGCAGGCACGGTAAGATGCTACCGACTACCATACGCGCGATCGTTTGCGGCCCCTCGAATTGTGGTAGAACCAACGTTCTTATAAGTCTACTGGAAAGCCCGCACGGTGTACGTTTCGAGAACGTGTACGTGTACTCGAAGTCGCTGCAACAGCCGAAATATCGATATCTGGAGAATTTGTTGACATCGATCGATGAAATCGGCTACTTTACGTTCTCCAATAACAGTGACGTCATTCCACCGAGCGAGGCACGTCCAAACTCGATTTTCGTCTTCGATGACGTGGCGTGCGACAAGCAAAATACGATAAGAGAGTAGCAGAGCTACTTCTCAATCTCGTCATTCGAACGTCGACTGCTTCTATCTCTGTCAGACGTACACGAGAATATCAAAACATCTTATACGCGACAACGTGAACCTGCTGATCTTGTTTAAACAGGACGGTACTAACCAAGGCTACCAGATTGCATACGCTGCGTCCAACGGCGGCACGATTTGTATCCCCACCACTTTCGCGCACTAAGGCATAAGCTCTCATCCGTGTACGCTCGACGTTCGGTCATCTTCGGTTTACAGAGGAAAACGGATAGATTAGGCTTCTGTCCCCTTCTCTCCTGAGAGGTCTATTGTATCTTACCTATCTCTCTGAATACAATAGCTATGTGATCCTCGAAATCTCGAGCTGGCGAGTTGGCGATGCATGTTGCATCGTTGCAAGTATCGCAGCGATACTTATTATCACACATAATATTTTCCTATTGATTCTTTTTTTATAAAAGTTTATATGTTGTTTAAAAAAGAGAATATAACATATACAAAAACAAATTTTACATATTTTTATCTAAATTCTTATTTAACATATTTTTATCTCACTTTTTATCTAAATTTTTCCACTCTTGGTCAATATGTACGCTTTTTTATTAAAAAGAAATTTCTTTAAAAAAATAATTGTAATAAAATAATATTTAAATTTATTTTAATAGAATTGTATTTTGTTATTATTATTTTGTATTAATGTATGACGTACATCTTGTTGCTCAACGGAAATCGCGAGAAGGTGGTGGTCTCTTCCGGTAAAAAGGTAATGTAAAAAATTTAATAAATGAATAATAATAAAAATAAAATTAAAATAAAATAATAAAATAATGATAAATAATAAATAAAAATAAAAAATAAAATTATAATAAAATAATAAAATATAATCAATTTTCTAATTGATAAAAGGTCAAAATATTATTTCACATTTCCTTACATACATATATATATGTATGTGTGTGTGTGTGTGTATATATATATATATATATATATATATATATATATATATATACAGGGTGTCATGGAGATTTTAGCCCATACGAAGTAAGGAGGTAGATTGGCTCAAATTAAGAAGGAAGGACTTGTACTGCTTTGTGATATTCGCAATAATTAACGAAAAATTAAATAAAGAATATCGGCCAATCTGCGTGAGTAGAAGCGCGCGGCGACGAGAGTCGTCCCACTGTAATCCTATACTAGGCGCGCGGCGAAGCGATGGGCGGATCGCTCTCCGAGACATGATGGTGGCGTGCGATATATCGCAATACCGCGCCGAAAAATGACCCGTCCTTTTAGTGGCGAGAAAATGATGCGCTATCATTTCCACACCACCTTGCGGTAGATAGCATGGTGCGCTTTTTTTATAGTGGTTTCCCCCATAGGCCTATTCCACTCTCAATTTAAATATTTGTGAAAATTGTTCAAAATTTTACTGTACGCTAAATGTATCGTAAATGTAAAAAATTGATGATGACAGTACCTTCACAAAAATTGATCCGTGGTTGAAAATCCCTCGATAAAATGTGTTGCACACGTTGGTAATGATACGGACGTAATCCATTACACGTAAAGCGTGATGTACTGCGTATCGCGAAAAACCAAATTCGTGTGCCACATGACGCACGCTAGTTCCAGGATTTTCATAAAATGCTTCCAGAATCCTTTCTTCATCTCGTACACGAAGACGCACTGCTGGACCGGTTATCCCGATTTTATGCACGACACCCAGTTTCACATAATTATTGCACAACACGTAAAAACGTCCACTTGGTTTTCGCCCGGGAAATCATTCCACGTAAATTGCGGCCGCGCGATAAGTATTTTCTCCCGCTAGCCGTATGCCACAATCATATCCGTATATTCCTGCAGAGTACACTTCATTTTTACTGTTAATTTACTACGCGAACACATGATTTTTACTAAAACTGTCTCAGCTCTCGCAGGCTGTTGCCAGAATGCATACGCCAGCAGCACGCAACTACAGCTAAGCGGACATGCGAGTGTAAGCGTACGTGTGAGCTCGGCGCCTGCACATATAATATTTTGAATATATATTTGGATATACAGGGTGTCCCAGACCACCCGTACATCCCTTTTAAAATGAAAATAAATGGCTTTTATCAAAAATCGCGAACAATTTTTAAGTAAATCGGGTACACTTTATCAAATGGTGATATTTTCAACTTCTGATTCCGACCGGAAATACGCCATCCGGATCGGAAGTTGAATTTTTTTAGAGGAACATGGTACTTTTTATTACAGATTCGAATTGTACATGAAAAAATAAGAAACTTTTGTATCAAACGTTTTTTCTGAAACGTATTTTCTTTTTTTAAAATAGTTTAAAATTTTTTTAACGCATTTAATGCATTCTTTCAAGCGTCAGAAACGAGAATCCATTTATTGCAGCCAAAATCTAAAAACTTTCTTTTCCAAATCTGTCGAAATTTTATAAAAGAAGAATATTTAAAACCATTTTCTTCAAATATTATATTCTCATTAAAAGAAAATCAAAAACCTATTAATGAAATTATTTTGGGATCAGAATGTGAGGAATATCTGAACGAATTAACGTTGAAAGATCACATAAACATAGTTAAAATTGTTCGAGAGAACTGTTTAACATTTTATGTGACTGCTGCAGAAGAAATTTGTAAAAGATTACCTATAAATAATGAATTTTTATTAAAGTTACAAGTTTTTCAACCATCTGTAAGTTTATTCGATAATAATAGACAAACATCATTTGATGATGTTTCTCTCGTAGCTAAAACTCTCGGCGATTTTGATGAAGATGTTTTAAAAAAAGAATGGATTGCATTAGCATCAGACCTTACAGTGGAAGAAAAACAAAATTTTTCTAAATTAAATTTTGACAATATGTGAAAAGCAATTTTACAACGTCGGCACACGAATAATGTTCCTAAATATTCCAATTTAACGAATATTATAAATACTATTCGAACGCTTCCGAATTCTAATGCCGATCCTGAGAGAATGTTTTCTCTTTTAAACAATTTAAAAACGAAAACACGTAATAGCTTTTCAACGGTTTCCGTTAATGCTATTTGTGTGTTTAAGTCCGCATTAAAAACTAGAGGAGAAACAGCTTTAAATATGCTCATTAATGAAGAGCATTTATCTCTTATGTTGGCGGATAAATTATATGCCGCTAATAAAAACAATTTAAAAGTCCATGCCGATGCTGACGTAGCAGGCCCTTCCTGCGATAAATAATTTTAAAATAAATTTTTATATACATCACTTAAAAAATAAGTGTGTAAAGATATATATATATGTATGTATATATATGTCTGTGTATATATATATATATACATACATACATACATACATACACACACACACACACACACACACACACACACACACACACACACACACACACACACATATGTATGTAAGGAAATGTGAAATAATATTTTAACCTTTTATCAATTAGAAAATTGATTATATTTTATTATTTTATTATAATTTTATTTTTTATTTTTATTTATTATTTATCATTATTTTATTATTTTATTTTTATTTTATTTTTATTATTATTCATTTATTAAATTTTTTACATTTCTTTTTTAACGGAAGAGACCACTACCTTCTCGCGGTTTCCGTTGAACAACAAGATGTACGTCATACATTAATACAAAATAATAATAACAAAATACAATTCTATTAAAATAAATTTAAATATTATTTTATTACAATTATTTTTTTAAAGAAATTTTTTTTAAAGAAATTTTTTTTAATAAAGAAGCGTACATATTGGCCAAGAGTGAAAAAATTTAGATAAAAATTGAGATAAAAATATGTTAGATAAAAATTTAGATAAAAATATGTAAAATTTATTTTAGGTATATGTTATATTCTCTTTTTTAAACAACATATAAACTTTTATAAAAAAAAAATCAATAGGAAAATATTATGTGTGATAATAAGTATCGCTGCGATACTTGCAACGATGCAACTTGCATCGCCAACTCGCCAGCTCGAGATTTCGAGGATCACATAGCTATTGTATTCAGAGAGATAGGTAAGATACAATAGACCTCTCAGGAGAGAAGGGGACAGAAGCCTAATCTATCCGTTTTCCTCTGTAAACCGAAGATGACCGAACGTCGAGCGTACACGGATGAGAGCTTATGCCTTAGTGCGCGAAAGTGGTGGGGATACAAATCGTGCCGCCGCTGGACGCAGCGTATGCAATCTGGTAGCCTTGCATCGGACGGCCGGCGATCCGGAACAACTTTTCATTATTAAAATAACGTTATTTTAAGGAACACGTATTTCTGACGTAATTCTAAGACATTTTCTTCTTTACCAAAATTTTATTTAAAGCATAATTTTATGTTATAAGATAAAATAGTTAGCTACTCATGCGGTGGTAATCACCCGTCGGGCGGTCAGCTGCGCCCGCGCTCGCGGCACGCCGCGCCGCTCCTGCCTGCCTTCCGTACCCGACGCGTGATTTACTAACTATTTTTGCTCATAATTCAAAAACTACGCTTCAAATCAAATTTTGGTAAAGGAAAAATTGTCTTAGAATGGTGTCAGGAATACGTCATTTTACAGACGGAAGGTTTTTCGGGATCGCCCTGTATATAATCACACAATATATATTATCACACTTTCTGATAGAACACTATACTTTCTGACAGAACACTATACTTTTTGACTATACTTTTCCTATACCGACGTGTCGATGCGCTTTCAAATCACGTACTATGATCTGATGCGCTTCAATCGTTCTTATATTCAACCAACAAACTTTCAGAGATTGTCGAGAGCATAAAAGAAAAAAATTTTTTTTTGTAACTAAACCTAGGGTTGAAAATGTGTTGTTATCTCGCTATGATACACAGATTGCTCAAAAAGGTCGGACCCCGAAATATCTCAAAAATGTGTTGTTATCTCGCTACGATACACAGATTGCTCGAAAAGGTCGGACCCCGAAATATCTCAAAATATAAGTTTATGACATAAAGTTATAAAAATATATATAAGGGTATAAAAAACCTTTTATAACCTTATATATATTTTTATAACTTTATGTCATAAACTTATATTTTGAGATATTTCGGGGTCCGACCTTTTCGAGCAATCTGTGTATCGTAGCGAGATTCTCCAATATCGCGTCCACTGTAATAAATCCGAAAGAAATATCAAATGTAATATGCGCGAGTGATGCTTTCAACAAGCAGCAACTCGTCGATTGCGAACTGGCAGCTTTAGTTTTTAGTCCATAGTACGTAAGAAAAATATGTAAAAACAAAGAATAAAGAGTTTTAAATCTTAATCATGATGTAATTTTTTCACACGTATTTCCATCCGCCCAATCCTTCAAAGAATACTTTTATTTATATTGTTTGTTAACTGGTAATATTGTATACTTGCGATAATACAGAGATGACAGAGAGAGAGATAAAAGGGATAAAGAGAGAAAGAGAGAGGGATAGAGAGATAGATAAAGGGATAGAGAGATAGAGGGATAGAGAGAGGGATAAAGAGAGAGGGATAGAGAGATAAAGGGATAAAGGGATAAAGAGAGAAAGAGAGAGAGCGAGAGAGAGGGAGGGATAGAGAGAGGCCCAAAATCTTCTTCAAAGGAATACCGCCATTTTTGTTTATACGTGCGTCCCCCGCCCCGCAGCCCCTGCGCCACCGAAATCCCGCGTGACGTCATCCCCCGCTCCAGTGAGATCCCGCGTGACGTCATCCCTGAGAGGACCTGAGTTAGAACCCGCGTGACGTCATCCCCCGTTCCACTGAGATCCCCTCGCACCTCACCTCCCTGAGAGGACCTGAGTTAGAACTCTCCTTATATATCTACTCTTGTTGCAATGGGTTAGGAGCTATTCTTTTACAGAAACAAAAAGAGGGTGTATGGTCCCCAATAGCTTACTTTAGTCAAACAACCAATCAGTCAGAGAAAAATTATCATAGCTTTGAGCTTGAAATGTTAGCAATGATTCGTTCGGTTGAAAAATTTCATCTATATTTGTACGGTATTCCATTCACTATAGTAACTGATTGTAACGCGTTAGTTTACGCATTAAATAAAGCGAATTTAAACCCGCGAATTGCTAGATGGACTCTTGCATTACAGAACTATACGTTTAAAGTAATTCATCGTCCGGCGACGCGTATGTCTCATGTTGATGCATTAAGTCGGAGTGTAGCTTATGTAAATGAACTTCCACTAGAAAGGGAGATAGAATTTAGACAATTAAATGATCCAAAAATAAAAGAGATTAGTAATTTATTAGAATTCAAAGATGATGAAAAATTTGAATTAATTAACGGTTTGGTTTATCGGAAAGACGGCGATAATAAAAAATTTGTATTACCAGATTCGATGGTTAATAGCATTTTACGTGCATATCATGATAATATGGCTCATTGTGGGTTCGAGAAAACGTTTCAAGGAATAAGTCAACATTATTGGTTTCCTAGTATGCGTAAACGAATAGCAGACCACATTGAAAATTGTTTTACTTGCATAATGTCTAATAGTTCGTCAAACCGTTTAGAAGGAGAAACTCATTTATACTCTAGTGCCAATAATCCAATGGAAATAATTCATATAGATCATTTCGGGCCGTTACAAGAAACAGAATCGAAACATAAATATATTCTTGTAATTGTTGATTCATATACTAGATTTACTTGGCTTTGCGCTACGAAATCGACAAGCGCGAAAGAAACATTATCTCACATAAAACCGATTTTTGACGTTTTTGGAAAGCCAAAAGAAATTATTTCTGATCGAGGTACTGCCTTTACAGCCAAAGAATTTTCAGATTTTGTTGAAAATTTATCTGTTAAACATCGAAAGTTGCAGTGACGGCACCATGGGCAAACGGGTTAGTTGAACGAATAAATCGATATGTTAAAAGTTCTTTGACTAAAATAGCGTCGACGCCAGACGAATGGCAAAACAAATTAGGCGAAATGCAATACGTAATAAATAATACTCATCATTCTGCAATTAAATCTAGTTCCTCGAAATTAATGTTGGGATATGAAGGAAAAAATCATGTCGATTTTCCCTTCTTAGAATTAGTTAGTTATTTTGCGAACGACGAGTTAGATTTAGACAGCGAGCGAGCGAAAAAGCGAGATTCAGCCAAACAGGCGTCCGATTTAATACGCCAATATAATAAAGTTTATAGGTTTATAGTTATATTCTCATAGTAAGAAATCAACTTTATACAAAGAAGGCGAGTATGTATTGATTCGAGACACTCGTTCTAAGCCAGGCATTAATTCAAAATTTAAGTCGAATTATAAAGGGCCTTATATGATTAAAAAAATTCTTGGAAATAATCGATACGTAATAACTGACATACCTGGGTTTAATGTAACGTCTCGTCCGATAGATACCATTCTTTCATCAGATCGCCTTAAATATTGGGTAAAACCAATTAAGTATTGTGTTCAATTAAATAATATGTTCAATTTAATAATAAGTAGAAATAATAGATTTTATATATATGTATAGTCGATAAGAAAATTTATGTATAATGCATATGTGATACTTACCTGTAATTCTGTGATTCAAATGTGATAAATATATACATGTATCTAAACTTCAAGGCGAAGTTCTGGCAGAATGGCCGAGCTGTAAGAAGTCAGCACCTCACAGCATGTGCGTGGACGCAATGCGTGCGATACTGAGAGCGCAGCGCTCTCCGATGGCGCTGACTTATCGGAAGTTACGTCACCTCCTAATCGTTCGAGATCCTTCGCGATCAGGATCAAGTTCCGTAGAGAAACGGACGGAGTCTTTGGACTTTCACTCCAAGCGTCGTTGAGAACACACGTGTTAATATTCAGTCGAGTCATTTACGAGTTTTCTAATAAAGAGACAGTGAATCGTGTAAGGTCTAATACCGAGTTACTCATTTTACATCCATCTATATATTCCATCCTGATACATATCCTCTCAGTAAAGGAAAAAGCCTTACAATTCCGTGCTATGTGCACGAAATATCCGTAACACGAATGTGACGAAATTTTTAAAGCAAGATGTTTATATGTATTAAATATATTTCTATTATAAATAAATTTTATGGTCTCTCTCTTACTCTTTTTTCTGTATATACAAGGTGGCCCACGTAAAGTGTTACAAATTTATATCTCGGAAACGAAGCAATTTAGAGAAAAATGTTTCAGACAAAAGTTTTGTGGTTTCAAGGGGGACATAAGATGGTGCCATTAGTTTGACCTTGAAGGGTCACCTGAAGGTCACGTGAAGGTTACCTCCAACTTTTTAAATGGGACCTATATGCTTTTGCATATTCTTGTAGCTCCTCTCGAGAGCTTTCCAAAACACTATAATTAAGTTAGTTTTCATTAAGTACTTTCCGAGTTATAAGGCTTGAAATCATTTCTTAATTTTACATAAACCGTAAAATATCTTGTAAAATATTCATTTTTCGATTATCTTACCTTAATACTTGTATGTACAAAATAATAAGAGGAATCAATTGGTAGATAGTAATTTGCAATTAACAATTACATTTTTTTTTCGAAACAATTATGTGTTTTCTTTACACCAATTGATTCCTCTCATTATTTTGTACATAAAAGTATTAAGGTAAGATAATCGAAAAATGAATATTTTACTAGATATTTTATGGTTTATGTAAAATTAAGAAATTATTTCAAGCCTTATAACTCGAAAAGTACTTGATGAAAAAATACTTTATTATAGTGTTTTGGAAAGCTCTCGACATAAGCTATAAGAATATGCAATAAAAAATAGGTGGTTCCATTTAAGAAATTAAAGGTGTCCTTGACCTCACCTTAACGATGCCATCCAAGGTCAAACCAATGACACCATCTTATGTTCCCCTCAAAACCATACAATTTTTGTCGAAAACGTTTTTCTCTAAAATGCTTAATTTTTGAAAGAAAAGGGGTGTACGGGTGGTCTAGGACACCCTGTATACGAAGTTTGTTTTACTATCAAAGCAGTAATAGAATTGATCTAGAAGAAAATATGTAATGCATATTAAAAAATTGTTATGATAAAGAGCGCTTCGATAGAATTTAGACAGTATGTGTCAGAGAGAAAGAGCGAAAAAGAGAGTGAAAGAGAGAAATAATTTACATACCAGTACAAGTATTTTCAGTAGTTTCATTTACAACTGAAATAAATTCTGGTGCAGTTGTGGCAATCGCAAAATACTGTGACATAAAATCTGCATCTGAAAGGGAATTATCGGTTAACTTAAGTTGTTGAGAGAGAGAGAGAGAGAGAGAGAGAGAGAGAGAGAGAGAGAGAGAGAGAGAGAGAGAGAGAGAGAGAGAGCGAGAGAGAGAGAGCGAGAGCGGAGAGAGAGAGAGAAGAGAGAGAGAGGAGAGAGAGCGAGGCGCGGAGAGAGAGAGCGCGAGAGGGAAGAGAGCGAGAGCGGAGATACAAACGGCATATTTTTATACATATATGTATTTACCTGATTGTAATCTTGTATGGATCTCTTCTGTATCAGTGATACTATATTGCGCATCACCGATGGTATAATTTACACTATACATTTCTCGTGTTACGTCCGATGAACTCCACGATTCTCTTCTTTCTTCGAAACGATATCGTGGAAGAAAAAAATCAAGGATCGGCTTGCATTTGAAACACAAAACGATCATTCTTCAGAATAATGATAGCGCATAGAAAAACGCAACCTAACCCGCGTATATAACCATTTAAGCCTAACAAATCTAATTCAGGGAATGGCCAGTCGAGATAGCGTTAACGAAACTCTAAATAAATTCGTGAATTATGAGATGAAAAATTGTGAGAAACTCTAACTGTCCCGTATCTATTGGTACGGCTTTATGTTCGAAGCCTCTCTATCTAAAGAAATTTTAAAATAAAGATCTGGTTCTCGGGAAGATTGTCAAAATCTAAACATACAGCAATATTCTTGAAATTGATAGTGCACGTGCGCTCGTTCGACAGGCCACCCTCGAGCGTTCTCCGAATCGCTAAATCATCGAGCGATAAGATAATCAGCTCACTCCCACTCTCTACTGGATGGAGCTAAGTCTCGAGCCAAAGGGCTTAACCAATAAAAATCTTAAGAGACCTCTCTCCTTTTAAAAAATCAAGTTCCTTGACCTTAGGAAGGGAGTAATAGAAATTATTTAATTCGCCTAAAAAGATTCCCCACCATCCAGAAGGGAGGAGGAGTAATAACTTTAAAATGCAAGCGCAAGGCGCGACGCGCGCTATTAACACTCCAGTTGACAGTTCAGTACGCTAATTCTTCCAACGAGCAGCAGTGCAGTTGACAGTTCAGTTCACAGCTCCAGTCAAGATTCAGTCATTCAATTTTAAAATTATATAGCCTCGGGGATCCTTTTTTTTCTTGCATTATGCAATTGAGTTATTCATCTGTTTTATATCACAGTGAAAATGATTTTGTTAACATTTAATTGTGCATCGTGTGAATTTTCTGATGAACATCTCCATTACCCATCTCTTCATGTTATAAATCTCCGACCTCAGCCATTGCAATTTTATGAACGCACTCATTTTTGTGATGCCAACGAGTTGTGAGTAAAATTGAGTAATTTTCATTTTCTCCCTTTCCCATATCTTACTATCTCATAATTTAAAATCTATGTCTGACAAATAATTTTAAACGGTTTAATAACCATTAAATTTTTACTAATTACTATCAATCAATCAATCCTTGTCTCACCTCTCCTCCAGTCTCATTCCTTGTTCTTCCTGTTCGCCGAGAATCTCCGCAAGGCGATTCGCGAACAATTCCCCGTTCGCCGGGAATCTCCGCAAGGCAATTCGCGAACAATTCCTCGTTCGCCGGGAATCTCCGTAAGGCGATTCGCGAACAATTCCCCGTTCGCCGGGAATCTCCGCAAGGCGATTCGAGAACAATTCCTCGTTCGCCGGGAATCTCCGTAAGGCGATTCGCGAACAATTCCCTGTTCGCCGGGAATCTCCGTAAGGCGATTCGCGAACAATTCCCCGTTCGCCGGGAATCTCCGTAAGGCGATTCGCGAACAATTCCCCGTTCGCCGGGAATCTCCGTAAGGCGATTCGCGAACAATTCCTTATTTCTCTTTATTAGCTCTTTCTGATTTATTTACCGAGAATTTATATTGTTTTCTATCATTATATCTCGTTTCAGCCCTTCTTTATATACAGGGTGAGCCATTTTAATTAACGCACGCAATTATTTCGGAAACAAAGCATTTTAGAGAAAAATGTTTCAGACAAAAGTTTTATGGTTTCGAGGGGGCCATAAGATGGTATCATTGGTTTGACCTTGAAGAGTTATTTGAAGGTCACATGAAGGTCACCTTCAATTTCTTAAATGGAACCTACTATTTGTCATTGCATATTCTTGTAGCTTATCTCGAGAGCTTTCCAAAACACTATAATTAAGTACCTTTTCGTTAAGTACTTCTTGAGTTATGAGGCTTGAAATAATTTCTTAATTGTACATAAACCGTAAAATATCTTGTAAAATATTCATTTTTCGATTATCTTACCTTAATACTTTTACGTACAAAATAATGAGAGGAATCAATTGGTCTAAAGAAAACACATAGTTGTTTTTAAGAAAAAATATGGAATTGTTAATTGCAAATTATATATTTTTTCTTCAAAACAACTATGTGTTTTCTTTACACCAGTTGATTCCTCTCATTATTTTGTACGTAAAAGTATTAAGGTAAGATAATCGAAAAATGAATATTTTACAAGATATTTTACGATTTATGTAAAATTAAGAAATTATTTCAAGCCTCATAACTCAAAAAGTACTTAACGAAAAGGTACTTAATTATAGTGTTTTGGAAAGCTCTCGAGATAAGCTACAAGAATATGCAATGACAAATAGTATGTTCCATTTAAGAAATTGAAGGTGATCTTCATGTGACCTTCAAATAACTCTTCAAGGTCAAACCAATGATACCATCTTATGGCCCCCTCGAAACCATAAAACTTTTGTCTGAAACATTTTTCTCTAAAATGCTTTGTTTCCGAAATAATTGCGTGCGTTAATTAAAATGGCTCACCCTGTATATATCTTTTCATTTCTATTTTTTTTTGACTCCCTTTCGTTTTCTTTTAATTTCCCATCCTCATATTATTATTATTATTATTATCTTTTCCTTTCTCTTCATATTATTTTCCTTTGAATTATCATTACTTTTGGGAGAAACCGTTGAAATAGATGAATAATTTTCGAACTTAGACTTGGCGAATCTCTTATCTTAATTTTATTATTGTATTTTAATTTAGACCTGTGTTTCAGTGAATTTAGAAAATTTTAATTCTAACTATAACACATATTCGCAAGCGACGAATTCTATACTTCTTCTAATGAGTAAGCGTTATTCATATTTTTATTACACATTCACTTTTTATTTTGTTTTATTACTTATATTATATTAATTATATGTATATTGTATTAACCAGTCAGAATTTAATTCTTAACGTAAATTCTTCCCTGTATATTCTGACTGATAACCTCCGAACGATTGTAACACCCGCGAGAATATATACATACACACACAGATACTCACTCACGCATACCTACAACTGCTAAGATGTATTTTTCTTTCATTATTTTTTTTATAATATATGTATTTTTAATTTAATGTATAATTTAATTATTTAAACCGTTCTCTTCCCTAAATCCCGAGATCGCACTAGGTCCCATCCCGCGTAACAAGGATTAAATTCCTTTACCGAAAAGGGACCATCGAACGAATAGGCTTAAAACGCAGCGTTAAAGAGACCTTCGGTCGCTGACCTGTGTCACCCTTCACATTCGTTCGACCCGATCCATACACACGCCCGAATAAAGTGTGTCACGGGGTAAGTAAGTTGCGTCCTTCCATACGGCCCATCCATTCCAGGGTCTGGACGTAACAATATATATATATATGATTAACTTATTTTATATATTTCTTATATGATTAATATATTTTATAGTAATTTTATAATATTTATCTTTAATATTTTAAAATTTGGTTTAGATATGTTTATTAATAATTACAGATAATGTTGATACAATGTTTGAGAAATCAGAAATAAACGAGTTAAGAAATTCAGAAAAGTTCCATCATGAAATAAAAGAGTTAAGTAGGAAATGTGAAAAATCGGAATTATTGATCAGAGCTTTACAGCGCGAACTTGCTAAACAAAAACAAAAAGAAAAAAATACTGTAAGAAGAAATGTACAGAAAATATTGAGCTCAGTATTTACCCCGGGGCAAATTAAAATGCTCCTTAATCCTTCGCAGAAAAAAACGCATTGGTCTTCGGAAGACATAGCAGCTGCAATGTCCTTGCGCAGTGTAAGTCCGAAAGCCTACGTATATTTACGAAAGGCACGGAACATCCCTCTTCCTGGAATGTCGACACTTCGGAGATGGGCAGCAGCATTTGACTTAACTGAGGGTATTTTAAAAAATGTTGTGGATATAATGAAATATAAAGGTCAATTTATGACAGAAACAGAAAAAATGACTGTTTTATGCTTTGACGAAATACACATTATGGAACAAATTGCAATTGATAGAAGAGAAGAAAGAGCGATTGGACCAAATAAGAAATGCCAGGTCATTGTTGGTAGAGGTTTGTTTAAGAAGTGGAAACAACCGGTATATTACCAATTTGATCAGGATATGACGAAGAGTATTATTCTGAATGTAATCACAGAACTACATCATAATGGTTATACGGTCATTGCTCTAACATGCGATTTGGGAACTACGAATCAAGCTGTTCTAAAAGAACTTGAAATTGAGTCTGTCGTAGATAGAGAAAAAACTTATTTCCAACATCCATGTGATGTAACAAAAAAAATACACGTTTTTGCCGATGTACCACATCTGATAAAATTATTAAGAAATCATCTATTAGATTCCGGTTTGCATATAAGTGGCCAATTTATTAATAAATCTTGCTTAGAAAGATTGCTAGAAATTAATAGCAAGGATTTAAAAATAGCTCATAAATTATCACGACTGCATCTAGACGTCACAGGACCTCAAAGGCAAAATGTTAAATTAGCTACACAGATATTTTCAAACACTAATGCAGCTGCAATTGAATGGTGCGGTCTTCGTGGCTTTATGAACGATTGCTTGATGTGGCGCGAAACTGCATGTTTTCTCAGTCTATTTAATAAATGGTTTGATGTTTTTAATAGTATGAGCAAGTTCGGTAACCACGAAGGACTTCATGCCTATGGTATAGATCTGAAGAAACAAAATGATATTTTAAATAAAGTGACAAATATGATGAAAAATATGAGAGTAGGTAAACGAAAGAGTCTACTTCCCTTTCAGAAAGGAATTTTATTATCTAATGCTTCGTTAATGCATCTATACGAAGACATCACAAGTAAAAATGCAAACATAAAGTATATCATGACCAACCGCCTTAATCAAGATGTGATCGAAAATTTATTTGCGTACATCCGAGCTATAGGAGCAAATTACGATAACCCAACACCATTGCAGTTTCGATACAGACTACGCTGGTACGTGTTAGGAAAACATTCATCAGATGTTTTCACTATCGGCAGTAATACCTCTATGCAAGATTCGTTAGAAGAAAAATGCTTAACTAGCGATATCGACTTCGTTGAAGACAAGAAAGAAGAAGAGAGAGAAAAGAATAAAGAGAAAAATGATTATGATGAGGCCGAATTAATCCTAGAGAACATGCAATATAATACATATTCGGATAAAGATTTCTATAAAGATAAAGATTTATACGAATTTGTGGAATTTGAAGATGAAAATGATGAGCCTGGTAAGCTAATTCAAGAAGAACACAAAAAGCAAACTAATATCAATTTGACGTCATCTTGATTAAATCATGACCAAAACGATGTAAATTTAGTCAATATGACGGCAAAGTGACATTACTTTGACTTCGTGTTCTTCTTGGATATGTATGTATACGGAAAAAAAATAGTCGTATAATTAATCGATTCCGTTGTGAATAAAATTTGATCGTTTTTTCTTAAAATAACTATATCTTCTAGGTTGTAGGAAATTGTAATAAAAATATTTATTTCTACAGGTATAGAAAATAATGTACCATTTATTATATTGTTTTATACGGTTTTTGATATATAGATATAAGTATAAATATACAATATTCCCCAACTGAAGATGAATTAAAGCTTCTGGATCAAATCGAAGAATTGAATACAATTGATGTAATAAAAGAAGAAGATCTTAAATATATCGCAGGTTATGCAGCTTATAGATTTCGGAGTGAATTTCCGTTTTTAGGAACTCCAACCGAATTATTGGTTAATCCAGATAACGACTGGATTAATTATATTTTTAAAGGAAAAATAATCAGCCCTTGTGTGTACGGAATTATTTGAAACGGCGAAAATTATGGAAAAGTTATTTCAGGATTACCATGGTTTCTCTATTTGTAAGGAACCATGGATTTTCAACACATTAGCATCAAAAATCATCGAAACAGAAGATTAAAATTGTTTAGTAATACCAAAGAAAGTATTATTATGTTTAATACGTACAAGAACATATATCCGTGTTCGAGAATTAAATAAAAAATTAAAAAATGATGCATTTAAAAGAAAAAAAGGTAAAAAAATGAAAAAAATTACCAATACAAAAAAATAAATGTGCATTATATGCTCTTCTTCATTTTGAAATTGTATTAATAAATAAATTGTATTAATATTAATAAATAATATTTTTAAAATTAATTAATTTTACTCTTCTCATTGCCTACAATGACATAATTTGTATAAAAATTATTAATTTAAATAATAAATAATAAGTAATAAATAATAAATAATAAATAGAGTAATAAATAATAAATAAGTATATAAATAAGTAATAATAATTAAGTAAAAGTATCAAAATAAATAAATAAAATAATAATAATATCACGTCGAATTCAAATTGCCGCGGCAAAATGGCGGTATCTGGCATCACTTTCTCATTGGCTATTAGAAATATATGCGTATGAGCACATCTGGTTTTCTTCCACCATGGATAGCGGAGAAAAAGTTTGATGGAAAAAATGGCATCCGCTCCCTAAACATGTTGAGTAGCGGTGACTGAGCGAAGTGCGTTCAGCAGACACTCATCCAACAGTTGTGCAACAGTTGTATCTGCTGAACGCGCCCAGTATATGAGTACGTAAGAGCGAGTGAAACAATAACAGAAGCGAGCGAGATAGTAATAGGAGCGAGCGAGAGAGAAATAGTATGCCAGGCTACAAGAAAGACTCGATTTCGGAGTCTTCGTTGCTCGTGTTATTGCTATCTCGCTCGCTCTTATTGCCATTTCGCTCTCTCTTATTACCTTCTCGCTTGCTCACATAACTCCCGTATACGCTACACCATAGACCTTATAAGTATGGACTGGCAATTGCCTATAGTTTCTGTAGAGAAGCAGTGTCCGGAGGAGGTTAGAGAGAGAAACATACTTTTTAGTACTTCTCTTTCTACAAGTGTCCGGACACTTGTAGAAAGAGAAGTACCAAAAAGTATGTTTCTCTCTCTAACCTCCTCCGGACACAGTCTGATACGTATTGCCAGTCCATATCTGTAAGGTCTATGCGCTACACACACACACACACACATATATATATATATATATATATATATATATATATATATATATAACTTTGTTCACTTGAAATATCTACGCTATTTTTACAGATATGAAAAAATTGTAATTACGAAAATTGTACGATTAAAAGGACCATGATATGCTAGTAAATATTGTTTTTGTAAGTGGAAGCGTTTCAAAGATTTCAAGATTATCCTCATATTTTTTAATGGAACTATCCTAATTTTTTAATATAAATCGATTCCTCGCAATATTCCGTGTAAAAAGTTATCAAGATAGGATAGTCAAAAATTGAGTAGTTAACGAGATATTTGATTCTTTAAGTTGACATAATTTTATATAAATTATAAAATATCTGATAAAATGTTCATTTTTCGATTATTTTACTTTAATAATTTTATGCATAGAATAATAAGAGGAATCCGTTAATGTAAAGAAAACATATGATTGTTCTTAAGAAAAAATATGTCGCTGCTCATTGCAAATTCATATATAAGAAAAAAAAAATATATATGTATATATATATATATATATATATATATATAGAGAGAGAGAGAGAGAGAGAGAGAGGATATCAATTTCATCATTTCTCATTTATATTAAAATTTATTTGATATACGTAAGCACCTTGCTGTACAGCACTGGTGCTACCAACATTTTGTGCACATAGCACGGAATAGAACCAGAAATTGTGCACCTTATATGTTACCCTCTGAGAACATTCGTGCACCTTGGCTTCGTAGTTTAGGTGCACGTTTTTAAGGTCCACAGAGGGCGTATCGCTTTCAGGGATCACCTAAAAGCGGGCCATGACACCTCTCAGTCTTCTCTCTGATAGTACAATCCTCTTACAATCATAAAATAACATTTTGGACACCCTATATAATATGCCCACACGAAATATGGCGTCACGTGCTCACCTGTGCATCATGTCCGCCTGTATCTGTAAGGCTGATGGCAGAGAACGAAATATTAGCGCTTACGTCTGTCGTAGTCATGGACGTAAAGTAAGGCAGAGAAAAACGTACATGCAACTTACGTATACGTTTTTCTCTGTCTTACTTTACGTTCACGACTACGACAGATGTAAGCGCTTACATCTGTCGTAGTGAACGTAAAGTAAGGCAGAGAAAAACGTATACGTAAGTTGCATGTACGTTTTTCTCTGCCTTACTTTACGTCCATGACTACGACAGACGTAAGCGCTAACATTTCGTTCTCTGCCATCAGCCTTAGCAGTCTAGTGTATAATGCGTCGTCTACAATGAGATTTTAAGGAGACTTAAGGCGTAAGATTTAAGAAATTGACCAATCACAGTCGAGTATTCTCTTAATACTTGACTGTGATTGGTCAATTTCTTAAGTCTTACGCCTTAAGTCTCCTTAAAATCTCATTGTAGACGACGCTTTATAGGCCGGTATTCATCGTCCGTTCTTATATTTAAGATCGTCTTAAGAACCCATTCAACCAATCAATGACCGCATTGCAGCTATTTGATTGGTTGAATGGGTTCTTAAGACGATCTTAAATATAAGAACGGACTATGAATACCGGCCATAGAAGTCTGTGGATCTAACCTCTAAATCATAGACTTCTCTAAATATATGGTTGGCACTATTTATTATCAAGCGTTTCCACGGACTAAATTTGGTATCAATTCGCTGCCATTCCGATAAAGCTTGTAGAGCGAAGCGGGAGTGAAATGAGTACGGTTAGTCACTTTTCCATCGACTTAAATTTGATTCTACGCCGCACTAGATGCGAATTAACGCTTCGGTGGAAACTAGACCAATTATGGCAATTGGAACGCATTTTGTGTCACTGTGGTCCGAATTCATAGTCGTTTCTCAAATCTTAAGACTAGAGAATTTCTTAAATCTATCCTAATGCGACCATTTCATTGGTTGAATAGGATAGCTCAACCAATGAAATAGTCGTATTAGGATAGATTTAGGAAATTCTCTAGTCTTAAGATTTGAGAAACGACTATGGGCTCGTTCCCACTGAGCGCGTCACGCGTCGCGTCACCAGCGTGAGCCAATCAAAACATCCCATTGTAATAACATGTTTTCCGTGTTATTACAATGGGATGTTTTGATTGGTTCACGCTGGTTGACGCGACGCGTGACGCGCTCAGTGGGAACGAGCCTTATGAATTCGGACCTGTGTGCACGAAAGTGTCTAGAGATATTGTAATTGGAAAGCACCCTATGTATCTCGAAAGGAGTGAAAATGTGAAGTGAGCAAATTTACTAGATGTTGACTAATGAAATTATAAATATTCTAGTAAATTTGCTCACTTTTCACATTTTCACTCCTTTTGAGATACATAGGCTGCGTTCCAAAATTCACTGCCAGTACTGAAAATCTATAGTTTACGTGACGTATGTACATTATAGATCTTCAGTACTGGCAGTGAATTTTGGAACACAGCCATAACAGACCCCCTTAACAGCACTGCACTGCTAAAAAAAACAGCAGCATCTGACGTCACTTCTGTTATGCGGTGTCTACAATGAGATTTTAAGGAGACTTAGGGTGGGGTCCCATGGAGCGTATTACGATACGCGCGTATCGGGCGTATTGAAAATCTGACCAATCACAGACGTAACTTTCCCGTATCATAAACAGCGGAACGTCTGCGATTGGTCAGATTTTCAATACGCCCGATACGCGCGTATCGTAATACGCTCCATGGGACTCCACCCTTAAGCCGGTTATACAATAGCTGTCGTAAGTCGGGTGTCGTAAGAGTTGACCAATCGTATTCGATTATTCTTCTCTAAAATCAACTGTGATTGGTTAACTCTTACGACACCCGACTTACGACAGCTATTGTATAACCGGCTTCACAGTTGATTTTAGAGAAGAATAATCGAATACGATTGGTCAACTCTTACGACACCCGACTTACGACAGCTATTGTATAACCGGCTTTAAGGCAATTGAGTATTCTTTTAATACTTGACTGTGATTGGTCAATTTCTTAAGTCTTACGCCTTAAGGCCCATATTCTGAATCCTCTTTTATCGATAAAAGTGCCTCTAAAAATGGCATATAAGCCTTCTGATTGGCTACAGGCCGCGTTTAGGAGCACTTTTATCGATAAAAGAGGATTCAGAATATGGGCCTAATGGCCATCACACATGAAATTCCATAAGCACATAAGACGTAAACGTAAGGAAATCGACCAATCACGGTCAAATATTAGCCCCTCCAAGGGGTCAAAACTCGACCGTGATTGGTCGATTTCCTTACGCTTATGTCTTACGTGCTTATGGAATTTCATGTGCGAAAGCCTTAATGGCCATCACACATGAAATTCCATAAGCACGTAAGACGTAAACGTAAGGAAATCGACCAATTACGGTCAAGTATTAGCCCCTCCAAGGGGTCAAAACTCGACCGTGATTGGTCGATTTCCTTACGCTTATGTCTTACGTGCTTATGGAATTTCATGTGCGAAAGCCTTTAATGGCCGTAGCATAAGGTTGTAAGGCCGTAGTCGTAAGAAATTGACCAATCCCAGTTGAAGTTCAGGAAAATAATCAACTGTGATTGGTCAATTTTTTACGACTACGGCCTTACAACCTTATGCTACGGCCATTGTAGACGACCCTATAGAGTTCGTCAAGTAAGAGTTAGGACACCGCGTGATGATTTCTGATTGGTCGCGCCATTTATAGGGAAGCAGTGAGTGAGAAAGAGACAGAAAAGAAGAAGACAAAGCTATTCGAGACATGTCACGGGAAATAATGTATAGGTATGTATTAAAAATAATTCAAATATAACAAAGAATTAATTTTTATATCTATTTCATTTCATATAACGATTATTAAGTGATATTTATTAATAAAACGTATTCTTTTATTGTAAATTTATAAACTTAAAACTGAGATATAACTAACCTTAATGTAAAACTTTAAACTTATATATAAAAATAACATAAATTAAAAAATATAACAATAAATTAATAAATATAACATAAATTACAAATAGATACAAATAAATTACAATAATATAAATTAAAAACATAATATAAATAATTCCAAGTAGCAAACAAATGTATAAAAGAATGTTTCAAACTTATTTTCAAAGATATTTTTAAAATGGTAAAATAATTGGATAATATCCCTTTTTATTCATTAAAAGAACGTTTATTTTAATGTTACTGTAATATGAATATTTATTTAATGCTTATTAAATATTTATTTTATTAATATTTAATTAATATTTTATTAATAAAATATTTAATATTTAATAAACGTTAAATAAATATATATTACATTAACGTTAAAATTCGCTACTTAGAATATATTACAGAATAATTTTTTATTATTTATTAACATAAATGAAATATAAATCTCTATTTAATAGAATGTACATGATAGAATAGAATGATATAAGTCTTTCAAATTGCGCGCGCTACAATTCCCTATTAATGGCGGACGTTGTCCTAACTCTTAAGGTGCCTTTACATGGAAGCGTCTGAACGTCGAGCGTCTGCGCAGAAAACCATTACCAGACCATTGCGCAGATGAATCCTGCGCAATGGTCTGGTAATGGTTTTCTACGCAGACGCTCGACGCTCAGACGCTCCCATGTAAAGGCACCTTTACTTGAGGAACTCTAATCCCATGGTGTAAGTAGAAAGGTGAACCATTCCGATAGATGCGCAGTAGGTTAAAATAAGTGGGGGACAGTCAGCCAATTACGCTTTGAGCTTTTATGCGAAATTCAATATGGCTGCTTATATACTTTCACTGTCACATTGAATGAGTTGAACACGAGTTGAACTGATCGTTATTAATTATCGGTTGAATGTTGTTCTCATCGTGATTAAAATGTGCTGAAAATGCCAGTGTGCTGCGTTAAAAATTGCAAAATACAAAACTGTACTAAAAAAGAAAAAATAAAACTCAAACATATGTGCAATAAACAATCTGTATAGTCATACTTCGCATCTGTAATATTTATATTAAATACAACATATTTTTATCCAAATTGCGTTAGATACAATCTCATTTCATTTTTGAAACTTTCAAACAGCGCGCTGCCTAAAAACTCAAGTTCTGATTGGTCAAGATCTCAGACCTCCGCCATTACGCGCAATGGTTCACCTTTCTACTTACACCATGTCTAATCCCTTACTTGAGGATGCCTATGCGTCCGCTGAAGCGGAATAGCCGCTCTCAGGTCTCTCTCTGATATGACTCTGGAGAAATATAATAAAAAATATTATAAATGTATATATAAATTAAATATATATACATATATATAAATTAAAAGACTTAAAATTTTTTTTAGATCAAAAAGAGATAATGAGATGTATAAAGTTGAAATCTTGATGACAAATGTGTTTTGATCGAAAAGATATATGTACATACATATGTCAGTTTAAAAAAGAGTCAACATGATAGAAATCACGGCAAAACTCATTCGAGGTCCTATATATTTCTCCGGAGAAATTATAGAATGTTTGGTGACATTTACTAATCCCCCAAATCCGAATCATCAAATATCACAAAGTCACAGGTACAGTATATTTGTTATACATAGGTTGTCTCAATAATATAATGAACTATTACGTTTATAAAATTAATTTATGATCTCTTATAGTGATCTGTTTGAAAGTCTGGCATGGGCAAGCGCACAGGTACATTGCCAGTGTACGACGAATAATAAAATAGTACTTTCAGAGAAAATAAATACTACAGCTCGTTCAGTGGCAATCAATGCAAGTAAGAATTCAGAACAATTATTTTAATATTTTCTTAGAATCTTTTTACTTTGTTTTTCCATTAATTATGTATTTATTTTCATTTTGTTGTAGATACTACCTTTGCACCATGGCAGCAAGACAATGGTCATGTAGTACTAAATACAAAACCAAAAATTTTATGCTGCGATTTAAGACTGTTACCTGGAGAAAGTAAGACCTGTAAGTTTACTAGTAATTTTAATTAAGAATATATATCTAAGTATTTTTATTTAATAATTCTTGTATATTGATTTATTAATTGATTAAAATTTTTTTATTAGATATTTATCGCGAAACAATACCAAGTGATGCTCCACCTTCATATAAAGGACAGGCTGTAAAATATTCGTACAAGATAACAATTGGAACGCAAAGAGTGAATACTGTTATAAAGCTATTACGAGTACCATTTAGAGTACTATCTTTAAGTGGTAATAAATGTTTGGAAGATAAAAAAAATATAAGACATCTATTATTTTTTTAAAATAATTTATATAATTTATATAAATTTATATAATTTATATAATTTTTTATATTTACAGAATTGCCAGAGATTACAGCGTGCAATGATAGTGTAGATTTGAGTCCCAATAATCCATTTATGGAAACACAACACAGAGAAACTCCACTAGATATTGCGCTACAAACACTGCAGGTTGTATTGCTTTCCTTTATTGTATTTGAATTTGATTTAAGAGTTTTACATAGCTTTTTAATGTCATATCTTTTAATGACATTTTAGAATTTAACAGCCAGACGCAGTCCAAACTTTTACAATGTGACAAACGGTCGTGGGCGCGTAGTGCGATTCTGCCTCTTTAAGAATTCCTATAAACTGGGCGAGGACATAGTTGGAACCTTCGACTTCTCGAATGCGACCGTCTCCTGCGTTCAGGTATCCGTATCCTTACAGTCGGAAGAACACGTATCGGAAGAGTGCAAACGAGGCAAGGTCACCACGCCAACATTGATTAGCTACAACAAGCATCATGAAATGTGTCTGGGTCTGAAATACTCGCACTTGGTGCTACCAATACCTCTTCACGTTACGCCAGACTTTACCACCGATCTAGTGACGCTCAAATGGCGGTTGCATTTCGAGTTTGTCACGACGCCAAAGCTAGTAGAAATGCCCAACGAGAACACCATCAGCTGGCACGGACCATCGACTCTGGATGTCGAGACGATGATTTGGGATCTTCCATTGCACATCCATCCGACCACCACGCCGCCGAACACGGCGCAACAGACGAAATACAATACTGACATATAACTAATAACATAGCGTAATATACGCGTTTGGTATATGTTCGATTGTAAATGACGCGAATTATCGCTACTCTAATATACAGCTAATGCGTGTGTTGTAAAGATAACGTAGGAACGGAATAAGAAATTCTCCGTTTTTCTTTGGCGACTCTTGCGCTATACTGTTATTCTTCACTTTATCATACTTTAGAAAATGTGTATTCTGCATGATAATTTATTGTACACAAGAGATATATTTTCGTATATTTATGTGTTTGGATAAGAGAAGTTGCATAATGAAAGAATATGTTAGAATCACTTTTGAGAGCATACTTTTACATCTCTGTGTGATAAGTTTTGTAATTATATTCTTGTCTATATATATCTTACACAATAATGCTTTGGATTACTGTGTATTAAATTCCTAATGCGCTTTTACTCGGAGTAATAGTTTCTCGGGAGATTAATGACTTTGTAGGAATGATATATTACAGCAACGAAGAAAAATAGACAGACTGATTTAATCTCTATAAATAAGGCACTCGTATAAATTTTCCTTTTTACATGATTCATGAGATTTATTTTCTTTTTGATTGCGCCTTTCATGTTTTTTTAGCAATCTTATCGTTTTTTTCTATTTTTCTCTTGAAAACTTAATGCGTTATTTCGTTCATAAAGCGAATAAAAAGGTACAACTAACAAGGACAGATCTTATAACAAAATGATAGAAATTTATTTCGCATAGTTTTCATTCTTTTCTTCTTCAAAGAGTCAATCAATTTCTCGAAAGAGACGACATTAATGACGCGCTTCGTAAGGAAACTGTCGATCGTCTTGATCGACCGGCAGTCTCGACTGCAGGGGTGGCACCAAGGTTGGTGGCGACGGGGTGGCGAAAGGTGCGTGATAATCGTATCGGTAGTAAGCTAGAGACTCCCATCGGCCCGGATGCTGCACTTCGTAGGACGTCGGTGGGCCCAGTGAGGGAGTCGCGTAGTAGCCGCCGCCACCCCCGCCGCCGGGTCGATCGGGCACGCTGGGCATAGGATAGCTGTACTGCGGCTCCAACAGACTCTGCAGATGCCTGATGTACGTGATGGCGTGGCGTAAAGACTCTATTTTGGAGAGTTTCTTACCGGGCGGCTTGCAGATCGGTAGCTTCGATCGTAACAGCTCAAAAGCGCGGTTCATGTCGCGCATGCGGGTGCGCTCGCGATCACATGCCGACTTCTTGTAGTCTGAAATCGTTAATTACCGAGAGTTAATGACTGTTCTTGCTCCGGTATATGCGCCACTCGTCGTTGTCGCGCGACAACGACTTACCGGAATGATTGAATGAATCGGCTGTTTTTTTGACCGGGCGAGCTGAAATCGAACTTTTTAGAAAAACAGAGTACTGATGAATTATATGTATATATAAATCTATATTAATAATAAATATAAATTATATAAACTCTTGATATACATGGGAAATGAAGAGAGATTCTATAAAAATGAACACGAGGTTTTTTTCTAAATTATATAAGTAACTGAAAATGAATTTTTACCGATTAATTATTATTAAGAAAATTAATTTTTGCAGTTTTTGCCGATTAATTATTATTGAGAAAAAGTTTTAAATGTTTCGAGAATGGGTCATTAAAATATATATGTATAATAACATTTATAAATTATTTAATTTTTTTCTCGATTAATTATCACTGAGAAAAATTTTAGTTTAAAATGGGGTTAGAGAATTTCTTATTTAAACCGTTGTGTGTGTAACAATAATTATATCATATCAAAAAAATATTCGATAAAACGTAATGCAATGCTCGATGCAAAATTAATATGAAGTTAATTCGTAATTTGAGAAACATTCCTGTTGTGAAAACAAAAAAGAGACTAATACGATTAAAGCACAATTATGTATATAAATTTTGAGTATTTATCTTGTAAAATGATCAAGAAAAACAGGCTGAAAAATACACCGTAATATAAGAAATTTTACTATTTATTTTTGGAAGGAAATACGGAGTTTGAAAAGAAATCGAAAAATATTAGAAATGACAAATATAAAAGCAAGCCGCAAAGGTTAGAACCGATTAAAAGAGAGCAATATATGTATTATTTAAATATGCATTAAATAGAAGAGTGAATAAGAATGTAAATATTTCTGCGAAACATAAAATTTTACAGCGTCTCGTAACTTGTATCGCACGTTAATTTGATAACTTATTGTATATTTAATATGTAATTCAGTTTGTAACGTATATGATTATTATGCATATGACTATTTATAGCGTATCAAACACGACGTGTCTCACAAAAAAATTATTTTACATTAGAATCTAAATAACCGCGATCAAGCTAATTATTTCTTAACATTACGATTCTCCCATTAGGTCTTGCTACAAGTTATTTGCATTATTCATTTCTTAAACATTCACAGACAATATTTTTAAATTAAAATGTCAATTAATTGATACTACGGAAATCAATATGACATTTAATTAGATGACGTCTGTATTTCAAATAGCTTGATTACATTTCGCATAAAAATAAACATATATCTGTAATAACGTAACGATCTGTTTCTAAGTTTTCGGGGATACAATTGAACCAAGGTAGAGTTCTAAAAAAGTACGGTAATCTGTCGAGAAGTGATCGAGGAGATGCTGCGCGATGCGACACATGAGATAAACGAGATAATAATGTGGAATAATATGTTTTGCATATATCGAAAGGAATACGACTGAATGAAGCGCGGTATTTTCGATTACCCTTGCCACATATGCGCAAGAAGATGACGATGATACGAGTGATACCACGAGTCCCAGATTCGGAACCGGGTCGTTTTCGTGCGGCTCAGGTTGCTACGAATCTGAATCCTGGATGCAGAACTATTCGAGATCGCAGCAAGACGATAGAATCTAGACAAAGCTCGGTCGAAATAGCACTTGTGACGTGCCACGGCTTCGAAGACGTCGATCAAAGTAAGAAGTAAGAATTAAATAACAATAAAGAGCATACATGTATATCTTTTTCCCGATCGTTCAACAAATCCGACGATTAAGTACAAAAATATAATACTCGTCGAATCAGTTCACGAATTCCCACGTATTTATTATTTGTTATGATTGATTTCTATGACATAGATAAAATGAGAAAATTGGGCGACTCAATTCATTGATAATACAAAAAAAATATTTATATTCTTTAATATTGAAAAAAATTATATTTTTTTGTATACATCTTATTTATTTATATTCCACAGAATTGCTCAAAAATAAGTTTGTAGATATTGATTTAATATATTAATTTGAAGTAAACTAGTATACGAGATGAAATCCTATGTAAACGAGAAAACGTAAAAAAATTTATATCACATAAATTTATATGAAGCATGTGGTCGATAGATTCATAATATTATACCCATATTTCGAAGATAAGGAGGGACATCAAGATATTTGCTTAGAAACCGAAGTTATTGAGTCTCCTAGCGATCTACTATTTTCGACGCAGCAAAAGGACGTTCCGACGATTATTCAAAATGATTCCGGAAAATCTACAAAATTTCCGCAAGAGGAAAACGACCAGTGTCAGCAAACCGCACGCGGGATTGTGCGTAACGACACATTGCGGGGTCACGTGGAACGTAGCTATGAGAGCGTCGACCGGAAGCAGAGCTGCGACGATCGCATTGTCGAGGTCGAGAAGAAAGAGGAGAGATGTAGCAGTTGGTGGAAGGATGGCGGGCAAACAATTTTACATTTCTTCGCCAAGATCCTGGGGAAGCGCGCAGGAATGGACGCTAAGGGACCGGCGGATCGTGTTTCGCCTATCAGCAAGCATGTCAAGCGCGTCTCGAGGGGCGATAAAAACCATAACAGACACAGAAGAGGCATCGATGGGGGTATACGCTTGAAGAGAGTCAACAACGGCTACATTGTCCCGAATCACGTATATAGGTATAGACCTTATAGAGTATATAATAACGTTCTCTACTGTTTAGTAACATACCCGACAAAAACAATTACGTCACATCCTCGTCGAATCCACGTATTTTACGTGGCTTACGTGGATGCAGATTTATCCACGAATTATCTACGTGGATACAACTTTCTTTTTTCATTATTACATCGAGGTACTTTATTCTCGAAATATCAATGTAGATTTCATGTGGATATTTCTATTGAAATTATGATTAATCATTCAACGACTCGGTAATATTGTAATGTTAAAAGATATTTTATTAAAATTTTTCAATTGTAATTTTGTATCTGAAATATTTCAGAAATATACCTGCATCATGTTTTTTATAATATTTATAATATTTATATTATAATATTATAATATTCATATTTTATATAATATTGTATTTGCAATATTTCTGAAATCTTTCAGAAAGATAAAAAAGTTTGCTAAAAAAAAATTATCTCTGTATGTTTCTAAATATGTAATAGTACATATTTATATCTGTAATAGTAATTTTATATAGAATATGCTTCCTCGCTTTGCCGTTATGCGGCGCTGCATCAAATTAGCTAACTCGTATTCAACTTTTCGTCATAAAGTGTATATAAAGAACTGATACTAACACGGTCCGAAGTTTATTTTTTCTTTTAAGGATCGTCTACGATGGAAATAATATTGGTGGAGTGGACGGTGGAGTAAGGCGTAAGAATAGTTCTTTTCCATTTCGCATTACTCCTAGTCTTACGCCTTACTCCACCGATATTATTTTCATTGTAGACGGTCCTTTAGTCAGTTTAATTTAATAAACTGATTTAATTTAAAATAATTTGTTTAATAATCTGGATCGCTTGTTGGGATTCAGAATATGGAACAGATTATTTGAAATTAAACGGATAAATGGGAGATAGCCTATTTATTGCGTATATTAAAAATAAAATATAAATAATAATAAAATTATTCTTATGGCCGAGTGTAATTATATACTTTTATAAATGTTCAAGATATTCACTTATCAAAAATGAAAAAAGTAATATGTCTCGAAAATTCATGAAATTTTCACATAGATTCCACGTAGATTCTAGTACCGTTTTTGAGCGGATTATCCACTCGAATATCCACGTGAATTCAACGATATTAATCTACGTGGTAATAACATGGATTTCACGTACTGTTTTTGTCGGGATGTGACAATAATATATCTGAAAGAATTTATAATTTGGTTTCTCTAAAAGAATCTCTCACCCTTAATGCGGGAATAGGATGCACTCTAATCTTTTGATTTTATTAAAAGTATCGCGATTTTTTGCAAGCGTCTCAATTTTAGAAGCTTGAACGTACATGTGAATGTAATTTAAAAATGATGCGTAAAAATGTACAGCATCGGAAATTGAGCGCAGTCGTGATGCAAAAATGGCTGGCCTTTTTCCCGAAATACACGTTTCACTCGAATTGATATTCATGCGCCCACCATATCGTATTCGCAGGAACGAAAGGAGCCGACAGGTCACGGTGGAAGATAAGCCGCGCGAGGAACAGCATCATCCATCGATTTTCGTGCGACAGATACAACGGACTCGTGACAAAAATCTACGTATCATGTTGCTGGAGCGGGAACTGCGCATACGTTCATCTAAGAAAGACACACAGTTAACTGTGAACAGCGTTAACATCAAACAATTAAGCAGTCCTCTTTGTTGAATCCTCTCTCGCTATAAGAAAAACTGAAACTCGCTGAAAGGACTCTTCGTTTATAGATAATTCGAATTGATTTGTGTCACCTCGGTTTCTTTCGGAAATTGAAAAGCGTATCTAGCATTTTAATTATCTTCAATATCACGCGCATTTCTCTAAGACGTGTAAATTAGAGTTCACTCATGGATGTGATCTCACCAGGCGATGCGCAATTTGACATTGCCGCACCTTTCTCAGTCTGCGATGACTCCCGTTGCACCGATTTGATGTTGGCTTCGTGGAGCATCTCGAGATGCGAGTGTCCGCCGATTATCTCCGGTTCCGGTACTCTAATCACGAGCACTCTCTCTCCCTCGGAAGTTTGCTCGTCGCGCGACTCGTAACTTGTTTCTTGCCATCTGCTTCTTACAGACTGTGAACGCGTAGTTTCTTCTATGGGAAACGATACTCAGTTAATGAGGCGATTTTACTATCAATTATATATGAATAATAACACCCTATCCGAATTATAATCTAAGTTGAAAAAGTCCGTAGTGTAAATTATCGATTTTTTATATAATAAAAAAATGCATTAAAAAGCTGATTAATTGGTGACGTCGATAATGATCGAGAATCGTTTAACTCATACATGATAAGCATAGATAATTTTCCGATATACTTTTGATGTCAAGAGAGTTCAAGATAATCCACGCACCTGGAATTAATCCTTGATCCTGTTGATTCACTGTGGAACTCGATGAGCTCACTTCCCGACTTGCAGCTTTCCGTTGCTGCTGCTTCGAGTTCTCGTCCAGGTCGAGCAACACCGGCGAACGCGTGTAATCCTCCTCGTTACTCTCGTTCTCGGACTGGAACATAAGTTAGCGTCTTTTTTTTTGCGCAGACAAGTTCGAACAACAGATTCTAGAGCAGCGCGATTTTTCGATCAGCCGATTCTCTTTCTTCTTCCTCCATATGTTTAAATAAAAAAAATAAAATAAAATATACAAATCATACAGAAAACTGAACAATAGATATCGGATTCAAAATATAATGCGTTGCTTTGAAAAATTTAATTCGAAACAAAAAGTACAAAGAGTAATATTTTATGTTACATTTTTTTTTCATTTTATCAGCGTTATATATATTCATGATATCGGACTTGCACAAAATAAGGACACGGCTATCGATCGAGTCATTGGGAAATATTTGCGATGATTGTGCAGCAAATTCCAGTTCTACCTCATTCTTTGCTGATTCGGCACGATATTTGTCCGAATTTTGTTCCATCACAGGTATCCGATCAAGCACAAATGACATCTCCTCGTTGATTCCGGTGTCATCCATCGACGCACCATAGAGAAACGATGTGGAAAACTGACGAGTCGCCTTTCTCATCGAAGCCTCGTAAGACATATATCACGTGGGTCTAGTGACCGCGTTTGTTCTCGGATAAGATGTGGATCGACCACAGTCGTTTTATTAATGTTAATTTTATCCGTTTATTAAGTATTCAGGTGTTCCGCCAGGGGTTCTTATTTTACTGCGACCAGATGGTCGCCTCGAGAAGAGAGATGTACCGAATAATCCTGTGTGCCCTGTTCGAATTATGATTCTAAATTGAGAAAGTCCCAACTTTCAAGTAAAATTAAAAGAAAGATTGAAAAATACTGTAGAAAATTATTGATACAGTAATAATACCAAGAAAATAAAGTAATGTGCTCGCGAAAATTGACGTTTCTGTAAAATAACAACAACTATTATCTTGTGAAATACGTGTATATTGCGATCATTTTTTACATAATAAATTTTCATAATAATTATTGTAGAAAATATTTATATACAATTGATACAAAAAAATATTTTGTAGAATTTAGTCAACTTTTGATACAAGTGTAGGAAAATTCATATTTTTTATAGATCGATTGACGTTGATAAACTCTAAGGAAAGATTTTGTCTGCAATAATTGGCGCATATAATACTTTTATATTTTTCTTCCTAAATATAGTTTTTTGCTTTCAATTGTACGTATCTCTCAGAGAATTAAACTAGATATAATGGTGGTGTCCGGGCATGAGTGTCTATACCTGGTGCGCGATATTAACATATGAGAGCCTCTGGGATGATCGGGATAAAAATGGGAGTACAAACATCGGAACATAATAGATGCCCCACCGATGGAAATACTAATGAAGTGGAACCGTGCAAGTATAACAGATCGTGTAAGAATGGCACACGTGGGCGGAGATGCGACAGGAATTTTGAATATGATAAAAAAAAGACTCAAAAGCGCAAATTACATCACGCTTTCGCTACGGTTATATGGTATGTGATAAATACGCACGATCGAATATCGTGAATATTTTCAAGTGATGAAGATTCATGACGATGGATATTACAAACCATATGGCTAATCATGTTGAATTCCCACAAAAGAGTAACTTGTTTGTACAGGTATTTAAAAAAATAAATGATTTTTTAACAGATAGTTTTATTAAGAAATTCTTATTTAAAAAATCACATATTGCATGACATTGTTGTATCGCGAAAATCATTCATACTCTGCAATTGTATGTATGAACGAAAAAAAACTATATATTCACAATATATTCTTTATATTCAAAGCAGTTCTCAAAATGCAAACTTTGTTTCGTTTTCTCCTCACCCGAATATCTTTGAACTTGCAAGTCGTGAAATTCTAGAAATAAACGATGACGTTGCAGAAGGTGTATCTGACGCATTTTGACGTGCATCTATATCTGTGAGAAAATAATATATAAATAGAACATTATATATACATATATATATATATATATATATATATATATATATATATATATATATATATATACACTCCCTCTCGAGAAATATTTGTGTTTTTTAAAATAAAAATACATATTGATACGAGATTATAAGAAGAATCATGATTACCATAATTTAACGAATAGTCTCTTTTTCTGTAGAAAAAAGTTGTCAACGCTGCACGTAAATCTTTGTTGAAAGCAAAGTAAATCCAAGGGTTGACGCAACTCGTGAGACTATTTAGCAGACTTAGAATAGTGAAAGCAGCTCCTGCGGATTATGAGCATAATATGAGGTAAAATTTAATGAACTTAAAGGCTTAGAATTTAAGATGTTAGACCAAAAAAATATGGCATTGTTGCATTGCTTCTTGAAATTGTAAATTAACATTGTCAAATATTATGAAATTACATAAGTCAATCTATTACAATTTAGTTAAAGAATATCAATATGAATCGCCAAGTAGTATACAAATGTTTGTAAATTTCTCTAGCTAATAATAATTTCTCAGTTATGTTAATTTATATCGTTGTTATTTTACATAATATTCACCAGTAAAAAATGGCAAACTAAAAGCTTTAGGATCCCACGTTGCCCAGAGTTCACATCCGATAAATGGACTACCGGTAACAATAAATAAAGTAATAACAATGATCGTCTGTCTCACGGTATTGAGCATAGCTTTAGAGATGAGGGGATCCCGATTTTGATGCGAGAAATTGGCCTTATTTTTCTTTTTGAAATCAATGACTCCTGACATCTTATTGCTCCTCCATATTGCTATACATATCCTTGTATATGTGTATACAAGTACTATGAAGGGTAATAGGAATTGCACGATACTATACCTATAATTAAATGTAAAAATCATGATGTTGATATATAATTAAATGCAAAAATCACGATAAATTTATCTTTATGTTGAGCTTATATGTAGTGTATATGTATATATGTATGTGTGTGTATTTATATATATATATATATATATATATATATATATATATATATATAATAGTTAAAACATAATTTTTCCATTAAAAATTATTTTGCTTGATTTTCAAAAAACATGATTTATATATACATATATATCATTTATATATATATATATATATATATATATATATATATATATATATATATCATGTTTTTTGAAAATCAAGCAAAATAATTTTTAATGGAAAAATTATATTTTAACTATTAGTGTAATTCTCTCTCTCTTTTTCTCTCAATTATAATTTAATTATATTTAATTATATAATTTCATAATAATAATACTAATACTAATTAAATTATACGAATAATATTATTTTAATTATACTAATTTAATTATATAACTTGATAAATAATAATTTTAATTTGTTTTTCTATTAACAATTTCGTTTCATTTTCAAAACATGATTTATTTTCTTTTTACAAAAGAGAATACATGTTTATTTTATTCCATATTGCATGTTCTAATTCGTAATAAGACAGAACATATCTAACGTTTCTTATTTTCTACTGTATATTAATAATAAAAAGTTTGGATCAGTATTTACGTAAAGATTGTATATGAAAAAAGCTTTTTTTATATATTCTTTTTATAATTAAAAAAAAGAAAAGAGATGTCTCTATCTCTCTTTCCCAAATAATTATATACATAAATAATTATAATATATATATATATATATATATATATATATATATATATAATATATATAAATATAATATATATAAATAATTATATACATATATAACATATAAATGTGAATATTACCAAGTGACATAAACTCTCTCGCCATATTTCAGATTAAAAGTGGCCCAACAGTCCCAGACGTCTGGCGATATTTCCTCGTATGAGAATATAAAAATCTAGAATTTTTAACAAAAAAACCCTATAATTTTGTTCTCTTTTTTGTAATAGAATAATACGCAACAATAAATATTTGAAAAATTTATCTTGATGATCCAGCCACGCGGATATACATTTATCAAAGATGTCAAGAAATTCGCAGAAGCGAATTCTCGCGTGAGACAAACGGATGATACATTTATAAGCGACAAGTCTGTGCAATTAGCGCTCTCATAAATTAGCCTGTCGCGACGCGCGCGCTATTAGATTTGCGTCCGCTGTCTGCATAGGATAAAAATTAATATCTCAAGCGCTAACTGATCCGCCCATCGTGTAAAGCGAAGTGGCGGGATGAATAAGATACGCTTCACAAAGAGTAGAGGCGCGAATTAAATTTTCAACGAACCTGCGGTATACACAGTATAGCGGCGAACACCCATGCCCCGTACACCATTATTTTCGATCTTCTAGACGTGATGCTGCAGTAACTAAATGGATGGCAAATGGCCTGATACCTGTCTATTGCGGTGACCGTCAGGATATAGGAACTGAGATACGGACCGAACGGCTGTCCGAATTTGATTAGTTTACAGAGCACCGCTCCGCCCTGAAATCTGATGGTCGTTTTGTCAAATTAATTTAATCGAATCATTCATATTAAGCTGTTGAATGATGGCAGAATACGCACGAGAAAATATAATATAAAAATTTATATACTAGATATATTAAAATTGTATAAAAAAATGTATTTGCATGTATAAAAAAATGTATTTGCGAGAAAATATAATATAAAAATTTATATACTAGAGATATATTAAAATTGTATTAAAAAATGTATTTGCATTTCTTCTCAATGTTTTTTCATTTATCTATTATTTTGAAATATTGATGAGTTAATATTTGAAAATAATAAATTGTATTGTATTTTTATAATACATATATATATATATATATATATATATATATATATATGTATTATAAAAATACAATTTATTATTTTCATTTATCATTAATTAAAACAATGGAAGTTTGTTATTTTTAAAATTTCTGAGAGATTCTCTGCGATAAGACTATATTTTTCAATTGCGAAAATTAAGCGTTGATAAAAACTTCTACTTATATCAACTCTGTTGTACGTCATATTTTAATAACAAAATAAATTTTTTGATATTGATTAAAATATTGATACATACGATTATATTGAAGAAGCAAGAAGTGTATCTATTTATATTAATTTTCTTGGAATTAATTTTTATTTTTGTATCGCAATTTATTTCAAAAATATAACATTTAATAGATTTATCCGCTGCCAATCAAATCAAAAACATCGATAAAATTTGGCTAAAAAGAGAAGTTTTCTTTCTAACATTACATATTTATATATTTATATATTTATATATATTACATATTTATATATTTATATATATTACATATTTATATATTTATATATATTACATATTTATATATTTATATATTTATATATAACGTCATACACTATTTTGCTATATTTTAAACATGTTTTTTTCGTTTAAATAAAAGAACCGATATCATATCACAATTGCTATCAGTTAAAAAACACGTTTGTGGCATTTCCTTTTATTATCTTGGCAAAAATCTACATATTGATTAACTCATTTAAAAGTCACAAGACTGATCGGAGTAGCAAAACAATTTACCTGAATGTTATATCCCAAGCAAGTTGCGGTAAAACATCAAGCAAACCTGTCAACAGATCGGCGACGCTCAAATGTAGAATGAAAAAATACATTCTGGTGAATTTTCGTCGCTGATAACGTCGTCTAACATAAAGGGCAAATAGGATCAGAGTGTTGCCGATGAGCGTGATGAGAAATATGCTGGTTAAAATTGCAATTTCCCATCTGGCGAGATATTCGTCTCTCGTGTTGTCTGGCGTTTGCATCGAAGGTGACAATGACGGTAGCGAAGTATTCGAGTCGTAAAACATATTTTTTCAAGATACTCTTTACACTTTCCTTTCTCAATCTCTTTCTCCACTTTTCGCTTTGTCATCCAGACAAAACTCGTCCCGAAAAAAAGAGAACTCCGCGCCTACTACGAGCGTGTGACGTGAACACGCGCGCTCGCCGATTGAATATTCATACGAACTTCCGGTAGCAATGATGTAACAACGCTTGTTGCCTCGATGCAATTTTTGTGGAAAATATTGTTGAACATATTATGAAGTACGCCAATCGAGAACGATCAAACACGATTCGATTTACTGTTAAAAGATGGACATATCCGGTCGAAAATCCATCGGTGTGTTGGAGAAACGCGGGAGAGTAATCCGCGGATAGCGAATTCCCACGGGAGCGAGCAACTTTTTGTCGCTTAAGCAACTTTCTCGATCTATGCGATTCGCGCGAGTCACGCGTGCAACATCGATATTGCACGTTATATTCGATCCATAGACATTAACATAGACTGCTTATGAGACAGTGAAGTTGGGGCGTCCTCCTGCGAGAAAAGGATAGCATAAATTTACTTGTGTGTCTGTCTTTTTCTAACAAATGTACCCGTGCACCAGTATGCGTGACTTTAATAACCTGAAATTGCATCATTCGTGTGTCAGAGGAAGACAAACATCAAGTAAATTCATGCTATCCTTTTCTCTCAAGAGGACGCCCCCCACTACCTTATAAGCAGTTTATATTAATATATAATATGTTTATGATTCAATCGGATCTAATCAACTTCGCCTCAAGTCAGTCATGAAGGATCGATGAGAAAGAATAGAGTCATATGAGGAATGGAATTTATGGAATTGTGTTGTATGGAAGGAGAGTTCATGGAATGATGTATGTGAATTATGCGTATATAGGGTATTACATATGTGTGCAGATGTAGTTGGGAGGTATTTTTTTGGTGCCTTTTTTTCAATGCTTTTGAAATATATATATATATATATATATATATATATATATATATATATATATTAAAAGAATTTGTTTTCCAGGAATAAAAAATTTAAAACAATAAATGTAAAAATTCTCTTATTGTATATGTATTCTCTCTATTTATTCCTAAAAACAAATTCTCTTACTGTATATATATTCTAATTATTCCTAGAAAACAAATTTTGTTATTGGAAATTTAATACGTTTTTCGCGCATACGCGCAAGAGTTACTAAAAAAAAGCATCTTTCGCAAAGCACATTTTATACCAAATGTAGTTTGAAAGAAAAGCGCATGCAAATTTTAAGGGAAACATACACCTAGACGTATTGAAAGTGACTATATTCACGAATTTTTTTCGCAGAAGGTATTGTGACATCGAAACATGAGTTTAACCATATACATATATTTATTATATTGTATATACATATATTTATTAGTACAGGGTTAAAGTTTTATTAAGAAATATTAAAAAATATAACAGATATCATTGCTGGTATCAGACGTGTTCGCTGCTTCGTTAAGCTTTGCTTTAACTATTGTGCCATCTATATGGCTCATCTGAAACAAAAATCAATTATTTCTTAAAATATATGGATAAATCTCTAGTCTTTGTCGTAGCTGATTTTAGAAATTTGCAATATTTAAAAAATGGCATTCATCTGAATCTAAAGGTGTGAATTTTCGCCTAAAAATCGATCATTTTTTAGCTATAAAAAAAAATAAAAAGGCGTAAAAAAATGGCTACGACAAAGACCGCATAATTTCATACTAAATAAGTAGAAAAAACCAGAATCTGGTGGTTCTCGAGATTTTTGTTACCGATTTTAAAAACATACAGTTTCGAGAAAAACGCGTTTAAAGTATATTTTTAAACAATATATCAGTGATTTTTTTGGACATTACATGGAATCATTTACTTCAGGATCGTATAATGAATCCTCTGCAGACACAGTATCCTCTATCAATTCAAATTTGGTTTGTCTACGACGTAATTTTGCCTCCTTCGTTATGTCTTGAGCGATATGCTCCACTCTTATTATTCGGCGCAAACCTTCTACAGAAGCATATTGATACGCATTTGATCCTACAGCGATGTTCATTGCTTGAATGAATTGTTTTGCAATAGTGATTTTAAATTTTAAATCCGAATCCACGTATACTTTTGCTTTGAATGTTATATCATCACCACAATGTTTACATTTTACACACTCAGATATTGTGAAATAAAGTTCAATATTCTGTATCCAATATTTGTTTCTTCTGGCACACAAACATATTACTAGCGTTTTTTAACATTTAGCAGAAAGAAAACGGATGCAGGCGCTACAGCGCTTGCCAGGTAACGTTTGCCCGCCCGATAAAGTTGAGCGTCTATCTCTTTAAATTAACGCTATAATTTTTTTATTTTTTTTTAATAATTTCGACTTGAAACTTTAGGAAAATATTCTTAAGATATCATACTGTAAGAAAATACAAAAATCGATTTTTTTACCAATCTAGGTGTATGTTCCTCCTTAAGTTAGATATAAGAAAGCAAGCATAGACTAAAATAAAATATTTCCTCAGATTTTTATTATGTATGAATTATCTGCCAAATAATTTCAAATAATTATTACCATTATCATGAATTTATTATTCAAAAACAGCGAATCTTTTCAATATGATATATGATATATAGTTGCAATCACATTGGCTGTTGATGGGAGGGTATTATCATAAACATTTTCCATAATTATATAAATGATGCATCGCAACATCGTCGTTCATCATTTTTATGGATCATAAACTTATTAAATTATGTCAAAAGTTAATTTTTAAATGAAACTTTGTTAATCGAGTAGAAAGAAATGCGCGATTACAATAACCAACAATCATCTACAATAATACAATAATATTTCGAGAATGGTGTATTGTGAAAAATTTGCAGTGAATGGTATATTGCGTAAAAATTATAGAGATTTTAGTACTGACTATATAAATCGATGATTTTTCTCTCAAAAAATTTACAACAATTTTGTATTAATTTTTATATATCCGTAAAATTAAAAGAATAATAAAAATTTTCAATAAGATTTTTAGTTTTTTTAAATAATCGATGCTGATTTGACGTATATCGTTTATATATGTATTTATTATTTTATTGTATGTTTTTCTTCTTCAAATTTAAATTGAAAACATTTGTGCACATAATTTTACCTTATAGATTCAACAGATTATTTTTACATAAGATAAGACTACTTTTACATTTCCAATCCATACGTAGATTTTCTTGAAAAATGGTTATTTTTCGCGCAAAAATATACAAAAACAATCTTATTTTCTTTTACGCGCTTCGGCATGTAAAATGAGTCAAAACAAACATCTTATTTTTAACAATTATGCCATCTAATTTTAGTTACAGGAATTTTTTCTATTAATGATCGATAAGTATCGATCATCGTGTACAAACGTTACGAAGCATTCGTGTCCGTGAAACATGCGACACAATCTTTCCGCGTCGCCACGGAGGCGTACCGTATAATTATTTATGACAGTATCGAACGATACGAAGTGTGCACAATGGGTTTTTTACAGTGAACCATTTATCGTTCCCTGGCGTATTCGTCGAGGTCTCACCGAAACGCTTCGCAAAAAGTGTCTTTCTCTAGCGTGCGATGCGATATATGTATAATCTTGCTAATGCACTTTGACCCGCGGCAAAAATGTCAGTTTTTATCAGTTTTTTCAGCGAGTGTAAATTAAGGTCATTTATAAGTTGACGCGCTTCGTTCGAAGTTGAAAGACACGAATCGATCGACGCCAAACCCCGACAAGAGGAGATTTAATATCGCGAGATATTAAATTTTTTTTATAACGATTCGGTAAAAAAATATGACTTTTTGCAAAAAAAATTATATCATCGCTTGTTAAATAAAACTATCGTTATTTATAACGACTGCTGATTCCAAGAATCTCCTAGCAAATTATTCATTTGCATAAAAAGTTTCATTTTTTCATGATCAATAAAAGAAGATATTAGAAAATTACTGTTAGAAAAAAGAAAAATAATATCATAAATCAGATAGCGCATATCAAATGACATGTGCATGCTACCTGGGATCTCGATATAAATCAAAGAATATGCAGTTATATACAATTATACGTCTTTTCCTAAGAAATTTATGTCATATTCCTACGTGTAAATGCGCATTTATAAAGAACATGTCTAGTCTTATTTACACTTTTCGCGCGATAAAAAAAAAATAATATCAATGTTATATGTACTTCGTTCTCTTAACTGAGGAATATATAATATAGTACTTTTTACTTTATCCAGTAGAACGACTATGTAAGCATGACTTGATAATTGACTCGCGGCTAGGTAACTATAATGTATAATTAATTAGTGAAACGCAATCTCGATGTAAATGCGTTCATGTGCTGGTTAATGATCGAGCGACAATGTCGAACGGGCTGGGCGTGATCGCGACACAGCTTCGGACGTTTGTTTGATCAAGGTGTAGGTATACTCGGTTCGTTTATTATGCGCCGTATGGCATTGAATGGTTAAACAGTTTAATTAAATAGGCGTAAATGAGAGAGAGAGAGAGAGAGAGAGAGAAAGAGAGAGAGAGAGAGAGAGAGAGAGAGAGAGAGAGAGAGAGAGAGAGAGAGAGAGAGACCTGTATTCATGCGGATTGCGAAAAGACACACGAGCTGAAAGATCTTAGCGCATTGTAATTATTTGCATTTTGTACCCGTTTAAAATTTTAATTCTTATTTACAAAATAAGTTCCGTAAATATTTCTTTAATCTTATATTTATAAAAGGAAAAGTTTACGTAATAGATATAAATTCAACGTTTTACGTCAATGCTTGTCAATTTTTTCTTGTTTGTAATTTTTTTGCATTTTTATTTAAAAGATCTCATTTTTTCATGATCAATGAAAAAGGAAACTAGAAAATTACTGTTAGAAAAAAGAAAAAGAAAAAGGTAATAAATAAATAGAGATTAGGAGAGGCACAGCTCGTTCTTTTAAAAAAATGAATGAGAAATATTCGATATAATATATTTGAAGGCATTTGATTGACACACATATACATACATATACAAGAGAGGTACTGAAATATCTAATCATATTTTTTGATAAAAAAAAGTTTGTTGAATAAAATAATTTCAATGTTCAAATAATCTCAATTTTAACAACGTTTATGACAATAACTTACAATTAGTCGTAAATCTCAAAAATTTTAATGAAACCAGACTAGTTCCGTTACTGTAAATACTTAAAAATTTGGAAGATTGATATATTTTAATTATTGACTTTGAGCACTAGTGGATCAAAATCTCAAGTATACTCACTTAGATAAAAATTGTGGTGATCCTATTTAAAGAAATTTTTTATGGTGAGCTAAATTTTTCATGTTTTACACCGAAACTTTACATGTTTGCATTTCTTCTAAAATATAGCGTAGTTTCCAGGTTTAGGAATCACCGCTTTATCAACAAGAAAAAACTGACAAGCATCGAATCATCCCTTACGATACATTACGGGCGCATCTCTTTCGACGCTGTCGCGCGTAATTGACTCGGGGGGGGAAGCAATCGACGCTCTTCGACTCTCTCATAACTTACTCCACTATCGTCGGCGCATTACCCCGCCCTGTGCCCGAAGGAGGGGTTGCAATATCTTTGCGTTTTCTTCATTTCTATGGCCTCGGCGAGCCATGTCGGTATCTCGTATGTGCCGGCCCTTCGCCTTTTCGCCGGCGCAGCAAGTAAAGACGTTTATCATTGTCGACGCCGCTCGTCGCCCGGCTCGTCGTTCTCGGTTATTACGGGTTATGAACGTCCTAGGAGGCGCGCCGCACGCCGGTCGATATAAAGGGAGAAAGTGATGACCTCGGCGCGCGCTCTGGAAAAGCTTCATAAAGTAAATTACTATGTGCCGCACGTACATCTTATGAGGATTAAGGAGGGACGTACCGGGCAGACACCCTGCTGTCGAGGCGTCTCTTTTGGTGGACTCTCTTCGCCTCTGTTTCTTATTCCCGATGTACCCGCCGAGAGAAGGTTAAAAATCACGAGATACTCTCGCTTTCTCCTCCCCCAGGTGGTTGTACGCACGCCGATGAAAAAAAGGGAGCATCGCAGATAGGATCAAATAGAGGAGGGGAAACTCGTATAGATTACAGCGTATTAAAAGAGTGTAATAATTCGATTTCATTGGACTTTTTTCTCATAACAAATCTTGCGAGGACGCTTATTTCTTGTCATGGATGTTTTTGTCCATTAAACGCTATATTCGGGGTATGTATTCCTCAATTATACCTACTATGCTTGTAAATTCAAACAATTTGTAATTGTACTTTCTTGTTATTTTTCGTAACTATAGCAAAGGATCAGGGAAACGCGGTGAGTGAAACTAATAAATTTAGGAAACTCGATAATAAACCGCATATCATAAGCAAGATATTTCATTCCCCTCCCCTCTATTCTATGTAATATATTACTTTAAAAAATAAATAAAGCAAATTTCTTTGAATATACAGTTGTTCCACAGCAATCGCGGCGCTTTGAAGCTCAAGTTTTATTAGTTTCTATTCTTAAATGCTTCTCTGTAGAAATTGCATCATGATAAACGCAGCAAAGTTTCATTTATAAGGAGTTCTGTGTCTGTTATAAACATCGTTATTAACCGGATACTCGTATTAACGAGCACGCTGGAAGGTATTACTGACAATAAGAAGTCAGTCAAATGTCATGTTTATCTCGTTTAAATGACAGTGTAATTTAAATTAATATTGAAATTCTCTCAATTATTGATAGTAATAATGTTATTTGAGTTAACGAAATTTGGCATCCGCATTAGGTATGTATAATTAATTAATTAGCATAAGAAAATTCTTTGTGCCGTTTCGCTGCATTTGATCCATCATAACGATATTAAAGCGAACGCTGATCAAATATTCTTGGTAAACATTTTACTATGTTCATTTATAATTACCCATCGTCATTAATTTTCCGTTTTATCATAAAGAGAAGTTTTTAGCGTAAAGAGAGAAACCAACTATTTTATTATAACAAATTTTCTCACGAAAATTCGCATTTTCTTGATTATCCTGAGCCTACTATTTTATCGTTTTCTCATTTCGTGTGTAATACGACATTGTTGAGTAGATCGAGATCTGAGCTTTTCATAAGACATAATTAATCGCAAATACGAAAAGGTTCGCACGAGAGAGATAAGAGCGACACCGAGATGGAAGAACTAAAGACAATGATAAATATTGACGGATAAAAGAAGAAAACGGACCAGAGAACTTAAGCTTTGTGTGTGTGTATGTGTGAATGTTAAAATGAGATCTTTCTATCTTTCTTGATATTTACCAGGTGTCTGTCCTCGCCTATATTATTATCTTCATTGATCTTGCATACTCAATACGCGATTTCCAAGTGAAACTTTTAATTACGAGGATTGAAATTAACGGCCATGACGGCAGCTATATATAAAATGATCAGAAGATCATAATAAAGTAGATGTAGTATATTCTCGTATCGTCATCTCGATTATTGACTGTCAGAACAAGTATAGAACTGATTCCTAAATATACATACTCTATTAAAAATATTGCTAATCGAGGATTATTTTCTGATTAATAATACTTGAATGACCTAATTTATTAGCTATTAGTTTATATTTTACAGCTATTAGTTTATATTTATACATAGATTTGTAGATAAAAAGATTGAGTTAATCAAAAATAAACTCTATCATAATTAATACACGATTAGTTTTAAATTTAAATTTGGTTATATCAAAAAGATAATTGCAAATCCTGATTAGAAATCAATAGTTATTATATAGATATTTAATGTATCTTTATATTATGAAATACATTTTGTGTTATCAGAGAAAAATTCGTTATTCAATTCTAAATATTGCGCATATGCGTGTGTGTAACTAATTCTATATTTACTTAAATAATTTTCACTTAAAATAAAATAAATAATGCCAAATGTTTCGCTATTACCAAAGAAACGTTATAGATAAATAACACTGCATGAGGTCTACATAGAATTTCATCACGAAAGGTCACAACATCAATCATAATTTCTTTCCTAAGATCGTATTAAAATTCAAAGTATTTTATTATAATTTATTTAAGTCGTAGAGAATTAAAATATGCTCGTCGCAAATTATTCATTAAAAGTTTTACTAGTAAAGAGGTACTTTGCTATTCGATCTCCTTCTCCCTTTCCCGTGAAAATCTTAACTACGGCTTCAATTATATTTCTTTGCATTTATCCCGTTCAAGATCAAAACGTTGTCATTAAATAGCTCTCTACAAGATGTTCTTTTCTGATGTTTTATGTGTCCTGATTTCAGTCCTAATTGACTCAATTTTAGTAAGAAGTTGACAAGAGAACATACAGAATCAACAATGTTATTTTATTTTCGTAAATAATGCAAGCCTCGCGCATATTGATCGAAACTTTAGAAAACCGCGCACTTACAATGGTTGTGATCGCAATTTGATCAATATAGAATTAAAAATATTTCTCGCGATTTTGAAGAGCTCGTTTTACGCGCGCGATGCAGAGAAGCAACGACACATATTTGTCGGTCGAATATAAACTCGAATAGCGTTATCGTGATTTCACGGAATTAATTCGAGAAACGTGGTTAATTAGGTAACTTTCGTTACATATTTTAATAATTTCAACCGAGATTCAATAGGAGGAGAGAGAGAGAGAGAGAGTGTGTGCCCCCCACGCAATAATAAGTATGCTTATAGCGGGATGCATTTGCGTTTCGCTTGATGACGGATCTCGTGCTCGCACGCGAGGTAACTAAATTGGCCAAAGTTACTGCAAATTTCACGCCCCGGTGTAAAGCAGCTCGGAAGGAAAATTAAAGAGGATGCGACTGTGTGCCGGGGCGAACACGCAAGAAGCGGATGAAGAAAACGTAGCGCGCTGTAATTTCGCGCTTCGTAAGAGCTCTCTCTCTCTCTCTCTCTCTCTCTCTCTCTTTCTCTTTCTCTCTCTTCAGACGGACCACGACGTGCTCGCACGACTCGGCGTCGGACCCGGCAAGAACCGGTTTAGTAACCGAGGTTTAATTGTCTGTCTTCAAGGGGCTAATAGTTCTCTCTCGCGCCTGTCTTAATCAGATAACGAAGAAATTAATTGTAAATCGCGGTACGAGATGCAATTTCCTTCGCGTTCATCACGAGAATTGTATGGGGGAAAAATTAACGGATGAGATTAACGTTAATTAGAATACACAGTAGGGAATTTATTACTAATAAAGTTACATTACTTATATTATCAACGAAATCTTGTTACCTGTAGATAAAGAAGATAACTATGATCAGCGCTGTTAAACGCTCATTAAAAATATCTTCTTAAGATATTGTTACGCAACACGTAATTAATTGTAGGTTGTAATCGTCTGTTGCTTTCTAGACTCGTAAATCGAAAGAATGGAGAAATAAAGAAAGAGAGGGAGAGGCAGACAGAGTTTTGAACATACGAAATAACATTAAGCAAGGTACTTCGTCAGGATATTTCTCGGAGCTTCTTGCGCTCGAGCTTACCAAATGTTTACGCAACACCGTGGCAAACGATGCAAAAACGACAATGTGTGCTCTATGTATGCTTTAAAACAGCAACGTTTCTCACGTACACAAGTCGAGAGCCAGAAAGACATCACTATTAAACTCTCTGCCCGAGCTAGACAAAAATGTATATGCGCGCTCGGCTTGCTCTTGTTAAGCGTGCAATAGGCAGCCCGGGACGCTTAGTCCGCACAAGGTAACAAAACACACGGTAACTTCTGGGAAACTTCCGACCGTGACTTGAAATCTTGTTAAATAATTTAGCTCTTTTGTATACACCCTCCTCCAGTTTCTTCCTCAGGTTGCCGCACACACACACACAAACACACACACACATGCCCGGCTTCTCTAAATGTAAAATACGCATGACTAAGCTCTTTGTTATGACTTGATATCCCATTCGCCAAAGGACTGTTACAATTGAGATTAATAATCTTTTTCTGTATCACTGTATTTTCTGTTTGTTCCTTTGTTTCACTGCATCGCTGTCGAAAATTGGGCGCGTTCAGCAGATTCCAACAGTTGCAAAGCGGTTGAGCGAGTGATCAGTGAGCGCTTTATGATATAGGCTGCGTTCAGCAGAAAAAGCTACTTTGCAACTGTTGTAAAATTCGTGAGCCTGATTGGTGTATGCTCTTAATTTTGACTGAATCTAAGAGCATACACCAATCAGATTCACGAATTTTACAACAGTTGCAAAGCAGCTTTTCCTGCTGAACGTAGCCATAGATCGTGTCTGCTGAACGACTTGAACTCCAAGCTTCAGATAGCATATGTCACGTGGCTTCGCTTCGGTTAACTTAAGTTGTTGAGAGAGAGAGAGAGAGAGAGAGAGAGAGAGAGAGAGAGAGAGTGTGTATGTGTGTGTGTGTGTGTGTGTAAGTATGTGTGTATTTGCACATATTATAAAATATATAATAAAAATAAATTCAATTATTGATTTTAGGTAATAGTTCTAAATTTTATCAATGCGCCAATTTTAATATATAAAATTGGATCTTTTTTTTAAATACTTGGTAATTTCTTATTAATTATTATTAAGGACTAAATGCCGAGACAAATATTAACTGATAAGGAAAAAATTTTAGGAAATTGTTGTGTACAGTTTTGTACTTTTTAAAATGGAATTAGTTGTAAATAGTTGTATTGCATTAAAATATTAACATTATATAAGGCACGCTTTAATTCTAATTATTGCAGATCATATCTTTCGCGCAATGATCTTTGCTTTTCAAATGCACTGTTTTATTGTTTTATTATTGCTAGTCAATATGATATGACTATATTTGATAAAGCGTTATATTTTATTGTTCGCACACTGCTTTTTTTTATTGCTCTATGCGCGATAATAAATAATATCTAGAAAAACACATTGAAGAAACTGCGAATTGAAAGGCCGCTGCTAAAATTTTAAATAATAACTCCCGGATTTTCGTGCACAACATATTTCACATTTTGCACAATCGAATAGTCTATTGAAATACAGTACAGATGTATCTTTCTATTAAAAAAAGAAATATTTGGAAATAAATCGATATAAATTAATAAATATTTTTTCCCGGCTGTTTTCAACATCCGATTCATTTTTTGTCTTTCGTAAATATTTAATATTATATGAGCTAAAAAATAATTTTGTATGCATGTTTCGCGTGCAATCTACGCATTTTCAACTTAATAATAAAATATCAAGAAATAATCGCATTAATCGAAATAATAATAATATCTTATGACATATTCATTATTTCTACATTTCAAAGCTTAATAACTTTTATCGTTTTTAATAAGTGTTTTCTTTTGAAATGGATGAATAATAATATTTTTGTCACTAATTCGAATGCATGTGTATTATTTAATTATGTTTTCTATAAAACCAACGTAACATTTTATTACGATTAAAATCTAAATTACTTATAAAATGGTATATTTCGTTTGAAATTACATTATTTTACCTACAATATACATATATTATATGTATATATATACACATATATTATATATATATATATATATATATATATACATATATATATATATATACATGTAATATATGTACATTGTAGATATACAGGGTAGGCCATTTTAATCTACGCACTGAAATATCTCAAAATCCATAAGTTTAAGACAAAAATGTTTCAGACAAAAGTTGTATAGTTTCGAGGGGGACATAAGATGGTGCCATTAGTTTGACCTTGAAGAGTCACCTGAAGGTCACGTGAAGGTCACCTCCAACTTTTTAAGTGGGACTATGTAATTGTTAATTGCAAATTACATGTTTTTTCTTCGAAACAACTATGTGTTTTCTTTACACCAATTGATTCCTCTCATTATTTTGTGCATAAAAGTATTAAGGTAAGATAATCGAAAAATGAATATTTTACAAGATATTTTACGGTTTATGTAAAATTAAGAAATGATTTCAAGCCTCATAACTCGAAAAGTACTTAATGAAAACTAACTTAATTATAGTGTTTTGGAAAGCTCTCGAGATAAGCTACAAGATTATGTAAAAGCATATAGGGTGTCCTGTTTAAAAAGTTGGAGGTGACCTTCACGTGACCTTCAGGTGACTCTTCAAGGTCAAACTAATGGCATCATCTTATGTCCCCCTTGAAACCATACAATTTTTGTCTGAAACATTTTTGTCTTAAACTTATGGATTTTGATATTTCAGTGCGTATATTAAAATGGCCTACCCTGTATATTACATATTATATTACATATATTATTTATATTATTATTTAATTATCAAGGTAATATAAATAGGTTAATTTTGTTTATTTGTATAATCTTTTTAAAATTTGTATGTCTTTATGTACTCTCTTTCTTTTCTATATGTTTGACTATTTTTAATATATGCTTTTATAGAAGTCATATTACTGCTACGAAGATTTCCTCTTCTCGCTAATATTCTGTGTTCTGTTATAAATTATTAAATCAGTTATTAAATCAGTAATCGATTATATTAACAATAAATGAAAACCGAAATAACCATTGAAATAGTTAGCTTATTTTGCAAGTCTAATTATATATTAAAATCGATATAAGAATTATATCAATTTATCATCTATCTCATTATTTCTTGATAGAATCCAAGATTTATTTATCAAAATTACAAGATTTATATGGTTAATGGAACTTCTAATTATTAGCATGAATATATTCTAATTATTAGCACAAATTTTGTAAAGCTCACACTAAAAACATGAGAATAATTTTTACATATCCAATTATATAATTTAGCTTATATTATATAACGTGTGATCATATTTTAGATAATAAAAATCATTATACATATAGAAATTTCAATTTTGAAAAAGTGTAAATATATTATTAATTTCTGAAATTTTAAAGACAGTTTCTCTCGAAAACACGAAATTTTATGTAACGAAAATTTTTCTACCTTATCGATTTATGTTTATGAGAGGAAAATCATCTCTCCTTTTCGATTATATTATATCTTTCGACTTTTATTACGTATTGAAGTTTCTTTTAATATCTTCTACGTAAATGTAAATGTCACAGACAAATGTCGCACAGCGATAAAAAAGTAGAATGACCGCGAAAATCTTTTTTCTGTCTAAACGAGATTTTCACGAAGCGCGAAAGAGTTTTGTGAAGAATCATTTAGACTAATTGAAGTTTACACTTTAGTCGCGTTAAAAAAACATTTCACGAGAGAGACAGGTGAAAAAATGCGACCAGCAAGGGATATAGGAGACGACATAAGGACCTGCACACAAATAAGGAATGAATCTCTCTCTCTCTCTCTCTCTCTCTCTCTCTCTCTCTCTCTCTCTCTCTCTCTCTCTCTCTCTCTCTCTCTCTCTCTCTCTCTCCTCCCCCCTCCCTCCCTACCCCCCCTCTCTCCCTCTCTCTCTCTCTTTCTCTCTCTCAATGGAAATCATCTCTCTCGTTGCATTTAAGTATAAAGTTACTAATGGATGTAGCGCGAGCGCAGCACAAACACCCGGCGGGATCCGATATAGGCAACGATAAACACGGTTAGGCGACATGACTCGTCCGATGGAAAATGGAAATGGTGAGACATAGAAGCGAATGTCCGTGCGCTTGTAATTTCGGCCTACATCGAGTAATTATGCTGGCATGCACTGGCGCTCGACGGCGAAATTTTACCATTTAAAACCGGCCGAATCTTTTGTTAAAAGTGTTTTTATCACCGCATGCATACTAATCGAAATGAATCGTATCGCGATGTAAAATATCTCAGAGATTCTTTTTTTTTTATTATGATTTTATAATTATATAAAAATTAAAAAATTATAACATTATAATTTTGAAAAATCCTCAAGTTACAAGTTACATTACGTCACATTCACATGTAAATTATCACATTTATCAATTTTATTGCATATCTTTTATTTACATTTGCTTAACCGTTCCTTACAGGATCCGTTATGTCTTTTCAATTGACGTCTGTCATATTTATTGTATCAAAATATGTCAATTAGATTGCTTGTTTCTTGATATATATATATAGATTCGCATTGATCCGTAGTGGAATAATTTATAACTCAGACGACACATATATCTCGAATTCTTTGCGAGTCCGATTTGGTTGATCATTGACCTTTATCGATTACTGAAATATTTAAATGCGAGAACAAAAATGAGTAGTAATATGCTGTTATTAAATTTGCATATTAATCTATACAAAAAAAGAAAAAAAAATTCAAAAGATATAATCGATAAGAATTATTCTCTGAAGATACAAGGGTGGTTTGAAAAGTCCGTGCAAAAATGAAAACTACTTAATTTTTCGGGATAAACCTTTTTTATTTTTCAACGTAGGCTTCTTTTAGGCTTATACACTTCGTCCACTGCTCTAATTTGTTGATCCCTTCCGAACAAGAGGTTTGGTCAAACTCTGCAAAATAGGCATTCGTTTCCGCAATCACCTCCTCGTTTAAATAAAATCTTCCCGCCAGCCATTTCTTCATATTGGGGAACAAGTAGTAGTCCGAAGGAGCCAAATCGGGAGAATAGGGAGGATGCGGAACGAAGTTGGAACCTTAACTTCATTAATTTTGCGGCCAAATTCTCTTTCATCCATTTTTCAGAAATCACTCGACTTCCTCGATTCAAACGAACGCCAAACACAGAGAAATAGATCGATTTGGCTGAAACTTGGTGTGTGTTCTTTCAAGAGAACTATTAACTGAAAATAACCTCGATATACACCAGTGGTGCCATCTCTTTGACTTTGCACGGACTTTTCAAACCACTCTCGTAAGTATGTATATTTCTTAAGGGGATTCTGTACTGAACGGCGAACTCTTACACGATTACAGCGCCCTTATCTAATCCTCATCCCGTATCTCTCTCTATCACGTTATTTATAAAGAAGATGCACTGCTTTTTCCACTCTACTTTACCGATATTTCAGGTACATACGGACTGAAATTTTCGGAAGAATGCCATTTATTAATTAGGCAATTAAATTCAGTTTTTATAGTTCGACAATCTTCTACGGTGTAGTATACAATCGTGAAAACTACTGTTTTATGCATAAAAGCTATAAAACTTTTATAAGAGGCTAATATTTGTACAAGTTGACAGCTCTGACGCCATGTTGCTTTAACATGTCGATAAATAAAAATGTAATTATATACTTATTTTCTTTCTCAATACAAAATCTCGTACTATATAGAGTTTTCACGTGTCCGTTTGCGTGTATACTTCAATTCTGGAGAAGGATTTTTAATTCTATACAGGCAATAAAAAATGGCACACTTCCGAAAATTACGGTGTTTTCGTCGATAATACAGGCGACTCCAGCATCCCCTTAATTAAATGAAGATATATATATATATGCGAATTTTCTTTCGCTGTAATTTTCAAATATTTTTATCGAATTCTTTCGGGAAATTTTTCGCCGATAATCTCCTGCAGTATTCTGAATAATATACTATATTATTACTATTAGTATGTAGCATCCGCAAAGTTGCGGAAGGAAAGTTCTCTCGGGTAACGATGCTATAATCTCGCCTATTAACAATTCCGTATACACATTTTTGGGTCACGAGGAGCAAGATAGAGACTGCGGCCATTACGTGAGTCCGCTCGTTGTGGCGTAAATGCACTAAGAAGCCGGGCAGAATGAGCCAAGCCTAAGCTTCATTAAGAACTTACTCGGCCGTCCAATGGCCGTGTTTGTTCACTGAAGTTCCGGCGCGACGTGGTAAGGGTCTAATATATGTTTACATATGAGACGACGACTTTACATCGTTGTACCACCGTTTACATTATCCGACGCAACAGCCACTCACATAGTATATACATACATACATATATATATATATATATATATATATATATGTATAAATATATATTTATACATATGTATAAATATATATTGTATGTGTGTGTGTGTGTGCATACGTGTGTGTAGCCGACGTTCTTTAAAATTTAATTACGCAGCTACGGCTGCGAGTTGGAATGAATCTCCCGTGTACTTCGAGTAGGTGCAGCGCTCTCATTACGGGTCTTAAGGACGCCTAAGAGCTTCCATTATGTAAGATTTTTTAAGTACCTGCAAAGAGAAGGAAAGAAAGAGAGAGAAAGAGAGAGACGGAAAAATTAAGTTGCCGCGCGGCGCCGCTAAGTACGCTTAAGTGTACTCCGTAGAGAAAATGGAATAAGAGCTACATCTCAGTTTTCTCGAAGTCCTTAACAAAAACGCCACGGAAAAGGCCGCGAATCGCGCGACGTACCCAATAAATTACGCCCGTGCTTCGAAATGCGTGCCTGTACAAGCGGAAAAAGGATGGAGCAATTAATAATTAATTATTAAAATTAATTAATTATTTGAACATTCTTCTCGAGAGTCACGGAGACGATACGATTTGATTTTGCGATATGATTGAGCAGCGTGTCGTTCCAAAATACATTGGTTATCCCCTTCGCTCGTCTCGCGTGATTTTATCGAAGGGAAATGCATTGCATCTTCGAGCGATGCATTTTGATTCGAAAATCTAAAATGTGATATCAAATTTTATTGAGATAACCTTGTATAGATTTAAAAAACATACATATACGTAATTATTTATATTGTACGTAATTATTTTGTTAAATTGCTTTAGAGAATTATGGGCTGTTATTTTAGTGATGTATTGTCTTCTTAGAAATTAACATATTAAAATTTATCATGACTATGCTACATAAGTATCATATACACAACGAATGATAATTATTGTTTCTTTTTGAGTTTCAATTATTCCAAACTTCTATTGTGGAGCATCCATTAAAATTTTTATGTTTTGTAAATGTTTGTATTCGCGGTATTTACACAACATTCACATAGTTGAAATTGCTCGATGATTATTGTTATAAGGGAAAAATTTTCTACGCAAAATCTTTTTCCAGCAATTGAGTGAGTCAATATTTAAAGTTGAAAAAGTTTTAATTACGTTGTCCGATACACCTCAAATCGATAGTGACAAGCGCCTCAATCAGTAATATCGTGCAAGCACAGCTTTTATTTTTAATAGATTCTTTCTAAAATAGATATGTGATATATTTAAAATGTATAATCTTTAATATATTTATGGGAAAGAGAAAAATTCACTTCCCAATATGTAATATATAGAATACATAATAATACGCGAGATGTAATATTAATTATAATATAAAAATGCGCTTGAAATAAAAAAAAAAATTAAAAAACAAGACAGCATCTCTACATGTACGCATCATTTTTAGAAGTTAATATTATTACTTAACTAAAATAATAATCCTTGTTCTCGACGTTAACAACTTTTTCAATTCGCCAACAAACGGTAGACTTTGTAAGCTTAAAAATTGCTGTGTCATAAACACTCTACCTAAACCATTATGAAACAAAGTTGATATTGCAGGCCGATTAATTTTTAATTTAAAGTGGATGTGATCCACTTTTATATCCAGTGTCGCGCCAGTGTGCGTGCAAACATTCAAATAAAATCTCGTTTGAGAACTGCAATAATAAAAATAACATTTTGCGAAAGCTTGCGTTAATAGCATATACGTTAATGGCATTTGCGTTCGGTGCGATCTTTTTTTCATGCAAACGTGCGTCGCGAACGTGAGATCCAAGGGGTGAGAAACACGAGGGAGCTCGATCGGGAAGGTTAAATTGAGCACGATTAACGTTCAGGCGATGCTTCGGCAGTGGCACGAATTGTAGTGAATGAATCACCGGGAAATCGTATACACTGGTATTATGAACGACAAGGGGGTGCGTTACACGCTCGTTCGCCACCGCAACGAGCGACATGAGCAGAGAGGCGCGCTTGTAAATTCGACCGCAATATATTCGTGGCAATGGTAGAGCAATCACGCGACAGCGTTGCTTGCTTGAATGTAATGAGCGATTTAAGTTGAATTCATTGTCGGTCCATCTGTCATAACGCGATAATGCGCCTTATTCCGAAAAGTTATCGCAATTTAATTTCGCCGATTTTTTATTTTCTCTCCCTTGCTCCATACGTACCTAATATTTGTAATATTACTGGAGATACAAAGCAGGAAGAGACAGTGAATTTGTCGAATCGTAATGACTCTGGGCAAACCTTCCCTCGCTTTTTCGTCTCGACTTTCAAACATCGTACATTTCGCCTAAGCTGTTTATGCGCTTTGCTCAGCGATACAAGTTCGCACGGTTTCCTACCAATATGTTTCTTGCTTTCGTGCTTTTCTTCATCTCGCAAGAGGGAGGATGAATGTTATACTTTCCCGAAAATATCATTGTCCGACATCGTTTGCTTGGTTTGCGCGTGTGTTGCGTGTGTGCACGAGAGTCTGCATTATATATTTATATCCGTAAACCGAGCGTTTGCTGGATATTTACGACAGATTGTCCGGTTAAGCGGCTTTGCAGTTCCAATATTCCTCAAAAGAGGCTGTTCCGGTAAGATCTTGCTCGATTCGGCGACGCGGCGGAAAATAGTTTTGTACGACATCGTGTATACGGAGTGCATTACCGCTTGCAAAATAAATCACATAATCGATATCGCGGTGATTTGCCAACTTAACGATAACAGCCGTCTTATAACGACGCGAAGTCGTTCGTGGAACAAAGAGGAATTTCATGTTCCGCAGAGAATTGTGCTTGTTCAAACATGACGACCATTAGTCGTTATTTGAGATTGTTTGTACTTGAAAAGTAAGTAGGAGAATATCGATATCATTGTTAGAAATGGAAGCAAGAATTAACCTTTATATTTTCATGATGGTATGATATAGGAAAAATTTTATTCCATACTGTTTGTGGATTAGATAAAAATTGATTAAATATTATTTTTTTATTAAAAAAATATGACAAGAGAGAAGGAAAGATTATAATTACTTTATTTAATTCTACGTAAAATCCGAGACTATATAATTGCATATAATTTGTTAGCTATGCAATAATTAAATTTCTCTATAAACGTGAAACACGCCAATCTCATGTGTTTATAAGCATGAAGCCCTACATAATAAAAATTAGATAAGACAGAGAATAGTATCACAATCTTTGTTGTCTTGATATTTTTGCCTTAAAAAGGGACAATCTCGTGATATTACGCGGCGAGCAACGAATACCGCTTGGTTATTACGTATTCATCCTTCGTCAAGTGAGAGAAACGACAAACGGCGAGAATACGTTGCCAACAGTATCCTAGCAGCTGTTATTAATCCACTCGTTTGTCACAGGCGCTTACCTTGTACAATCCTTCTCATCCCGGTGTCCTTTTGCGGATATTTCCTCTCCCTTTCATTGCTTACGAGAGTTATCGTTCCGCCAGTTCGTTTGCGACGATTACAGAAACATTGCATTTACGTTACATTGCGGAGCAATTTTTTCTTATAACATCTTTACAACAGCAAATTTATGATATAACGAATAGTAAATATCATATTGCATATTTGCTTTCTTTTGACTATAATTAAATACGTATTCGATGATTATAAGTATGTATTTGTAAAGGTGGACAAAACTGATGAATAAATATCTTAAGTAAATAGATAATTATGTAATATTAAAATTAATAAAAAATAAATAAATAATATTTTTTACTCTCGGTTATGTTCAAAAATATTTAAAATGGATAAACTTTGTGTTGAATTTTGCAGCAAATGGATTAATTACTGTAACTGCAAATAAAAGAGAGACAAAGAATAAAATTATTCAAAAGTAATTTGAAAAGTTATCAAATTATACATTTGGTTTCATATTTGTATAACATGACAAATTTTGGTTAGTAAAGTTTCTAAAAGTTAATTGGTAACCGAATTGAGAGGAAATATTTCTAAAGTAGCCTTTCGATTGACTCAATGCCAAAAGAAATCACTAAAATAGTCTTTAATTCGATAAAGCATTCGATTTTGCATTTTTACAATAAATAATTCGTAAATGTTTGTTATTTTGCTAATTACTCGAGAAAAAGTATATATAATTTGGAAGAAATAATGATATTAATAAAATAATAACATTTTTTAATATTGTGTTATAATTTCAATTAAATAAATTTTAATATATGTTTTGCCGCATACTAATATAACATTTTCAAACATATATTAAAACATTTTTTCGATACGTCTCAATTCATGAAACTTAAAACCGACAGAGAAAAATGATTTACTTAATTAAGGCGGCAAAAAAATTATTCCCTTATAATTTCATTACTCTCGACAATAGAAGGGTTAAAGGAATTAAATGTGAAAGGGGACATACGGTCGGTGTACGTTTTTTTTTCGGCCGGCGAACATATTTATTCCTCCACCCTTTATCTTCACGCGGCGCCGGGGGCATCGATATAGGACGATCGGAAGCGGCAGACTAGCCGTAATCGATCGGGTCGAGCCAGTGATTAGCGTGTAATCGAATAAGGCCGAGCGATCGTCGATTAGCGATAACCGATAGCCATCCCGTTAGGTAACCGATAAATTGCTGCACACACACATATATATACACATACACATACTCACGTGTTCACTACCCACATCGCCCCGGGGCTGCTGCACGACGCGCATGAGGAAAGAGGGAGAGGAGGGCACCCCGAGATAGGGCCCCATTGAATTCCCCGGAGTATCCGTAAGTCGACATTGACGGTCGACGGGGCAGCTGCTGCGAGTACTCCGTTTAATATTCCGTCTAATTCAGCAAATAGGAATGCAATGAGACGCGAGGATCCGCCGATGGATTCGACCGAACCTATTTCGCTGGAACGATATTTCGCATTTGCGTTTCGCGAAATAGGCATCGTGCCTCCCGTATCGGAATCAGCGTCCAGGTGCAAACTAGTAAATCGCGCGTCATCGATTTAGCGCGTGAAACTCTACTAAAAGTCGTGTATTTTTTCCACGAAAAGATAATATCGTTTCGATATAGTTGCCTGTCACTGTTAATAAAGTTTATGTATTATTAGAGAAAACTGCGAGCGATTTTCAAATATATTGATTAATGCAAAAAATTTCCAAAGCCGAATGAAATTGTTTTGATCTTTAGAGAACGGAAATTATCACGCACACGTTACGCACGTCACGTATTGGAATGTATAGTGTTAATCTTGGGATTTCCGTACTTTTCGAAATATGTATATACTGTTCTAAATGCAGTTGAGATTTTCTCCATATTTATTTCGATATTAATTGATATAACAATACGTATCTCTCTCTCTCTCTCTAATTTAGTACAGCGATAAATACATACATAATAACAATCAGAAAGCAAAATACTATTAAATTGTATTATATAATTGTCATAAAATATTAATGTATTTGACAGATGCTCTGCAAACAATGCAAAAAGAAAAAATAAATTTTTTGATATTTGAGAGTCGTAGTATTAAAAGTGTAAACAAATGCATTTTTATCTCGAAATTATCTCTTGCTGTTCTTATTTGTGGCGTTTCTATTTTTTTTGTTTTTGTGATGTTAATTTATTTTTGGAGCAGTTGATTATATTTAATCTGCCTTTTTCGTTAATTGTGTCACGCGAAATTCCATGTTTCGCTACATATCGAAATCTTCTCGGGATATTTTAACCGGCAAAAATCGGCCCGCGTTTCAACGCTCGCGGATTAACAGAAAATTTATCACGACGATTTATATACGTGCGGTTTAAAGGGCGAACCTGCGAAAAACAGGGAAAAAACGAACATGACGGCCTCGGGATACACCCTCTCTTACTGCCGGCTCCGTCATGGAGAAACTCGTAAGAAAACAGGAAACCGACTCGACCGCGCTTCTTCGACGCGCTTCTCGCAAAAAGAAAGAAGTGCTGTCGGGGGAAAATTTCAGTTCCTTCTGTTTGTTCGTCCCTAAGGGACGCGTAGAAGAGACGATGGTTAAATGTTTCGCGTCGACGGTTCTCGGGCGCAATCCTTCGTATCCATCCTCCGGAAAAGATGGTACGATTTTACTTGTTGCCGCGAATGTTATGACTGAAATGCGTATTATATCCCGTTACGAATGTATTTAACTTTAATACTTTAGGACGATACTCGAATGAATGAACTGTAAAAATGGAGATCATTTATAACGTAGCTTGAAACAATTTCATTAAATTATAATGAGATAGAATCAATTAAATCAAGAGAAAAAAGTAGATTTTCCTGTTATTAAAAAAATTGAGAGAAATATAAATAAATGTAAAAATTGCATTACTTTAAGATTCGAAAGAAATAGAGTTTAACTGAAAATCTTTTTTTAATTCTCTGTGTGATAAAAAAATATATCACTTGTCAAGATGGAACAAAAATTGTTCTTTAAATAAAATTTTTTCAGTAAAATTTTCAATCAATAATTCTTGGAGAAACGCTTATAATTAGAGGATACCTTATATCTCTATTTTTTATTTTATCAATATGTTTCTTTCTCGATATAGGGCTAATAACGCGTGCAGCTCGATGAAATTCACTTGTAAATTCATGTCACGAGACAAAGAGGCGATGGCGGACCAAGAGGCGACGGGCAAGACCGCACGTTGTAATTCCGTTCTCATTGTTTCCCAAGCGCGACGTCGACAGGCGGTAGCCGATGGAAATTTAGTTTTTTTTCTCCTTTTTTTCCGCGCCCCTTGAACTTTACTCTCGCCGCACTCTTCTTTTAAACTCTTCATCTTTCTTACCTTCTTCGGTCTGCCCAGGGGCGGACCTGTGCGAAAATAACTACTGAAAATTGAGTTTTATACTATCAAGGGATCACGTGGGATAATTGTGTTCGAAAATATATCTATCAATATTTGAAACTTATATATTACTATAGAAAAAGAGTGTTTGTTTCGCGTCAAATTGCAAGGGTAGTTTAAATTTTATTTCATTTCTAGGAAGGTTGAAAAAAGCGCAATTTTATTGTTCTTGCGAAAAGAATCTCGATGCAAACATTGTTAGTTATAGCCCCGATGCTGTCAAGGAGAGCTTGAAAAAAATATTAGATCCTGGGAAAGTTAGGATCCATTCCTGGATCTACCTTCTCGGCCGATCCGTACCTCTTTTTCTTGTTGCATGTAAATTTCTCTTTTCTTTCGCGCGCTCTCGGTGTAAGCCACTTTTTCCTTCTCTTCGGATACTTCGTGTTCGTATGTTAGAAGGATGGCACGGTGTATCTACGACGAAGACGTCTAGCGACGCGATTTGAAATTCAACGATGCCGGACGCGACGCGCGCCGCTCGTCCTTCTCGTGTTGGACTCGTTGTCCTGTTGTCACAGCTGCGGGTATCAAAGCTATCGTATGTCCTCGTGAGATGTACTATCGTTCCGTTTGAGTTCTGCGAGACTGCCCTTACCGGAGTTACGAATGTTACCGGTGTCGTTCATGCTCGAACGTTTCGTGTGCGACGTCGGACGTATTCCCGAGCGATTAAGTTTTAAAAAGGTGGATATACAGGGTGGCAGGGAAATTTTGACAGTCCCGAAGTGTGAAGGTAGATTGGCTCAAATTAAGAAGGAAGCTACTATACTATTTTGCGATATTTGCAATAATTAACGAAAAATTAATTAAAGAAGATCGACCAATGCGCGTGGCTCGAAGCACACGACGGCGAAGGCGGTCTGACTGTAACATAATGGCAGCGCGCGGCGAAGCGGTGATTGGGGAGGGGAGGAGCCTTCGCCACGCGCTTACACACTCACCGCCTTCGCCGTCGTGTGCTTCTAGCCACGCGCATTGGCCGATCTTCTTTAATTAATTTTTCGTTAATTATTGCGAATATCGCAAAATAGTATAGTAGCTTCCTTCTTAATTTGAGCCAATCTACCTTCTTACTTCGCGAAGGTCAAAAATTGCCTGACACCCTGTATATAGAGGTGAGATGGGAAAAAATTCGCTGAATTTTGGTCAATTGAGAATTGCGAGAGCTGGATTTAATTTATGAAAATAGAAAGTAGAGAGAGAGAAAAAAATTAAGTATTAATTAATGTGAAATTATTAGTGTTAGTATTTATATACATATATGCTATATGAACGACTGTTACGTAATGGGCCTATAGAGCGAAAAATTCAGTTTTGTTACAATAGTTTAATTATATCAAATATACATGAGACATTACAAAAATAAAAATAATAATGGTACCGAAAAGATGACAAGATATATTATTAAAGGCGAACGTTTCGATCGATTTTTCGATCCTCTTCAGCGCAATAAATTCGAAATCAATGAATACTATATAAATTACAATATAAAGAATTAGAAAATTATGGGTAATTATCAATGTATCAGACGAACGCATTAAACATAGTTGTAATCTTAAAAATGAATGAAACACACAGAATAACTTGACACTTAAATGTGGGGACATATTAAAACCATGTGTGCTCCCTGCTAGTTGGTTTGCCAGTGGGTATGTTTCCATGGTAATAAATATGTCCCCACATTTAAGTGTTCAAGTTATTCTGTGTGTTTCATTCATTTTTAAGATTACAACTCTGTTTAATGCGTTCGTCTGATACATTGATAATTACCCATAATTTTCTAATTCTTTATATTGTAATTTATATTGTATTCATTGATTTCGAATTTATTGCGCTGAAGAGGATCGAAAAATCGATCGAAACGTTCGCCTTTAATAATATATCTTGTCATCTTTTCGGTACCATTATTATTTTTATTTTTGTAATGTCTCATGTATATTTGATATAATTAAACTATTGTAACAAAACTGAATTTTTCGCTCTATAGGCCCATTACGTAACAGTCGTTTTTTGAATAACTATGCTATATGAAGTTTTCTATATGTATATATAAGAAATGTTAATTATAATCATATAAACTATAATTAATTATATAATAATAATTAAATGATATAATTATAATTTAATTATATTATATATGTATTGAATTGTAGATATTATCTAATTATTATGCATGTATGAAATGTTAATTGTATAACCTATAATTAATTATGTAATAATAATAAGATAATAATTCTGAAATTTATATATATATATAAATGTAAAATTATAATTATTATCTTATATTATTGTCTTTTATAAGCCTATTTTAAATAACTATAATAATTAAATAACTATACTAATTTATAATAACTTGTGACAGAATTCTATTTAGATAATTTTATGTATCTTTCAATAAAAAAAGTAGTAGTTTGAAGAGACACAATACAAATTAAAATACACTACTTCTATCAAAATATTTACACAAAATGTAATACATATAATTCTATTCTGTATTCTGCATAAATTGTATAAAGTAGGTTTTAAGGAAATTATATAGATTTATAAAAAATTTTTATAAATATATATAAATTATATAATTAAAGAGATTTATTATTATTTATTATATTATTTTCAGTGGATATTACTACAAGAGAGATATATTTATTATACAAAAATTCCTTATTTTTCGGTATTAGTCATCAATATCGTTGTTCATTGCTTACAATCATCAATTCGGTTGCGGAAACATTACGTACATACAGTAAAATGAATTACAAACGAAAGTAAAGCGTATAACACTTTCTCCGTCGTTAGAATCGACTAGAAGAGTAGTCTTCTTCCTAACTTTATTGCATTAGCAATGCAACGCCGATCAAGTTCAGCGACGCAGATGGTCTTTCGTGATATCGTATCGTCCTATCTAACGTTCTTGGCACGAGTGCAAACGAGATTAAGGATAACGAGGATGGAAGTAAGAATGGTATGGGAATACCAAGAGATCGTGAGGCTGAAGAAGAAAGATGAGGAGGAAAAGGGAGATTATTCTCTTCGGGCGCGGTACATCTTTTTAGTTACTATAGTTACTATAGTTACTAAAGTTAATGGAAAGAAATCGAGGCGGCTCCTCATGCATTAACAATTCGAAAGGTCCTTCTTCTATTTCTTTTCTCCCATTTCTTCTTCTACATCTCTTCTTCCTTTCGTCAAAGTCGCAAGTCCGCTCGCCGTAAGATACCCATTCGAAATGTAGAAAGGCAATCACGATGGCATACTTTGCTTCCTCTCTTTTCCCTTCCTGGTTTTTCGCCGTTTTGCGTTTCGTTAGCGCCGTAATGGCTGATGAATAATCCCCGGCAAATGAATTAAGAAAAAAGATGTCGCCGAGGAGGCAGCGCAGTCTTCTCTCCTCATCGCGGCTCGTCTTCTTCTCTCCTTTCCTCCCCTCGAGTTATAAATTCCCGGGCTATGTCAGTAGTTAATAGAGACAATGAGAAAATGAGATAGTCTGCTATCGTTAAAATATCGTGTTCGTACTCTTATAAATCTGACATTCATCTTATTTAAAAGCGCGTTCGATATCACCCCTCTAAATGATGTCTTTCGCGTTTGTATGATTAATTAGGTTGCTTTAAAATACAAATCATGTCATGTTAGAACGAAGGATCAACATGACATAATATGTCTGCACGACGACACGTAGATGATGTTGCAGCTTTCCTAACAAATAAATTCATCGTTCCAAAATTCATTATTCGTTTGAGTGACACACACAAGACGGATATAATGTTTTAATCGAATATTACAAGTCTAATATTACAGCGAACATATATATTTATTTTCAATATATCGTTATTTTTATTTTCATTAGCATGCGCATAATTTTATATAATTTTATTTTATATTATATTTATTATAATTTATTAATATTTTATATAATAACACATCATTTTTTCAATATAATCGTACGTTTTATCCGTATATTAATAGCTCGTATTATGTAGCGATGGTTATTAAGGGAATGACGTTGAAGATGTTGCCTAGTAACTTATTCCGACGACGATCCGCTCCATGTTGTCAAGCACAAGACAAATTGTCGGACTGATTGTATTTAAGGGAATCATGGAAATCCGCTAGAGATGGGCTCTTAATCTTTTCCGTGGTCGATTGCACGGATGAACGAGAGACACTGCGACTCCTTCATCTCTCTTTATTAATTCATCTTGTAAATTGCTATGTATAACGATTCGGGAGGTTAATTGCTGTACGATACGTATGAAATATTAATGACCCAAGGTGATGATGATATCGTTTAATACCACGGTTTATGTAAAATCGAAGTAATTTCATTAAAATAAGAGCCTAGTTTTATCATTTTTATTCATGAAAAATAAATATAAAATAGCATTCTTTGTAATTAAATAAGAATGTCAAATTAATATTTAGAACATATAACAATATATTCCGTATATATCTAATAAGTAAATTCTTTTTTGATTGATTCTACTTACATAAAAATTGACAAAAATAAATTTAATAGATTATTATTAATTATCGCTGTATAAGATAATAAGAAAAATTGATAAATTAAATTTAAACTTAATATATCATATATAATATGTAATACAAGATAGGAAAAGTGGCATATGTCTAACATTCTAATTTTGAAAATTCCACAAATAGGATGTAATCAATTCTTCTTAGAAATTACAGTTTATTACGAAAAAAGTTAAATATATAATTAAAAATTTTTGGTAGATATTAATAATAATAATGTGGTTCATCATACACATATACATACATGAAAGAATGTTTCTACAATATTTTTTTGCAGAAGATTTCAATCACAAAAATAAAAAATATCGAAAAAATCGACACAACTTGTGAAGCCATCGCCGATACGCTTTTTTTCTCCTGGTGATAGGTTACCGTCTCGCGTTACCGATTCGCGGCGAACGTCGTTAAAAATTGATCCGCGGAGTAAATGTTGGATGCGGAAGTGAACAGAACGACCGATGGTTTTTATACCGGATTTTGGTATCAAGCAAATCCCAGCTGCGTCAATAATCGACGTGCCCATCGTTCACTGTAGCAATTTTACGATCCTCGTTATCACTCGCGTTGAACGCCGACGCGACGATATCGCCGAAAAACCTCTCACATCCTCCAAATCTACGGACAGCTGTGGTTCCGAGTCAGGACTAATTCATGGATTCGCGAGAGATTAATTGAGTAGAGAATTAAAAGTGTCGCGCGTCATCGCGCTGTCAACGTCGATATTACGGCGTGACAGAAGAAAATGTTTTTTTTTTCCTCACATTCATTGCACGCTCGTTTTTAGGTGCGATCGAAAGCGTGTGACTTATGCATTCGCGTTTGCGAAAATAGCATAACGGTCGAGATACTTCTAAAACCAAGAGAAATATATATATATATATTGAAAAAAAATTCTTTTGCATTTTTACGTTTCGTACAGAAATATAAAACGTTGCATTCAGCAAAAATCGATTGCAGTGCAAAAAAAAAGATAAAGTTCGAAAAAAAGATGAAGATTAAAATGACATCTCTAATTCTTTTGATTTAACGTTATGCGGTAGTTAAAATAATTCTTTCGCCGCAAAGTTACCTTCTTTTACTGAATTAATTCATTTTTCAAAATAAATGCGGCACTAAAGCTTTTAATTTAAAGATAAAAATTATACATTTTATAATATTATATGATTATAAAATTTATCCCCCGTAATTTACGACGGATTCTTTAATAAATTTGAAATAAATTTCTCTCTCTCCTTGTGCGAGAGAATAATTTTGAGAAAAGATATTTTTAATTCTATTTGACTCTATATATTTTATTTTATATATATATATATATATATATATATATATATATATATTTGATAGAATATTTAAAACAATACATATCCACAAGAGTACAAATGGATCAGTGCAAATAATGGAAACATGTAACACATGTATAACTGAACAAGTAGCATGACATCTAAAGAAATGGAGCATATGTATACTCATTCGTAATCGAGCCGGGAGTGATGTGATGCATTGACCAATTCATCATCGCAGTTGCATACAACGTTGATCGTTGTAATGGATGAACAACTTTTGTAATCAACCATCGTATTCGGCTACTTTCTCTTCCCGATTCTTCGCTCGTTGCACAGCTTGTTGCCCGGGTACAATAGATTGTCATCTAGTTGTTCAAACGCATAGGGAGTAGATTATTCGGATGTTAACGAACTAGTGAGCGAATGTTTCGCATCGTCGATGATTCTCAGTTGGATGGACGGTCCGAAAGAAAGCACACACGGGAAAAGTCGCGAGAAACGATCGTCCCGTGTGGCGCATACTGTTCATGACCGGTCCAGGGAAACTTTGATCGTTTGGGACAGAGCAAATTCCAAAAAGGCGGCAGAGCGAGAAAAATAGAGAAACACTTGCACACAAGAACGAACCTTTGTCCCCTGGGATGTTCCAAACTTGGGCAATAAGACGGCAGTCACTTGCAGAAGGTCCTGGATAGTTTCGGAAACTTGCGATGCGCCGGCAAGTCGCATCCTTTCGGTCCTCCTATATTTCGATAATAATCCATTGCTATTTATTAACCCATTCTCTCGTTCGTTTCTTTCGCCCCACTTCTCGCTCCTTTCATCCCTCTTTTCATTGTTCTGACCAACTTGAACGAATATCTAGCATATTTCTAAATTATTAAAAATCTAAGGTATTATTATATTTATCTCGACAAACTTTATGAAATATGATTTGAAAAAGAAAAAATAAAATTCGTTTTATTATTTAAGTATTTTACAGTCAATCATATAATAATATTAGCTACTTGAGCTTCTTTTCTAGTGATTATTTTATAACCTTAGGTTTTTTATTATATTTTAGTAAGTAAATTAAAAAAAATTTATTAATAAGTCATGCATTATGCATTAGATGGTATGTATAAAGTTGCATCGAATAGATGTTTTTCTTATTTTATCTTTTTATCTCTCCTTTTTGTCTCTCCTCCTCCCTCTCGTCTCAGTATAATTTTTACGTTATCGTTATTATCATTAAAGAGATACACGCAAACTTACTTTTCACCAGTAGAGAAGCATGCATAGGGATCTAAAATAATATGCGAAGATTGAAATAAAACGCAGCTATTTTAAATAATTATAATTTGCCTTTACCGTACAAAACTATTGTACTTTTAAAAATCTCTGTCAAAAACTATTCTTGCTTTTTAAACATTCGTTATGTCGCTAAGAGCGTTTCAAACGTATACGCGGATGCTTCGCTACGAAACTCGGCTGTTTTGCGTATGAGTAATTCTAAAAGCTACACACATACAAAAAAATAGAGAGAGAAAGCCAGAAAGAGAAAGAGAGAGAGAGAGAGAGCAAAAAAAAAGAGAAAGAAAAGTGCAAAAATATAAAAAAATATCGTACTGTTATTTGGGAATATTTTTTGTGCATATGTACTTTTTTTATTTAGAGCAAGCCAATTTTTTATTTGCACAATAATGACGTAAGCTTTTATGCAACGCTCAAGTTTGTTTTATCGGCAATTATGAATGTTGTTTTTGAGCCTCTATGCATAGTGCGATTTGCTTTGATCTCAAAACCCGAGTAGTATTCAAGCATCTCAATCTGTATTTGGATGCTGCCCATGAAAAAGTATCATTCCGAGCCGTCAAAGAGTGGATATTGCAGTAAATTAAATCGGGAGGAGTGTGTTACTCTGGGGAAATAGAAGCAGGTAAACCCGCTATGTACAAGTTGCGCGCAACTCGGATCCTCGCAGATCCGTTTACGGCGGGAAGGAATGACAAAGAAAAGGCAGGGCGTGGTGGATAAGTGGAGGAGAGAGAGAGTGCAGCTAGTTTGAAATTTCAAATTCATTTACGGCCCCACTGCCGAGTTTTAATCCGCTTTAATTATGAAAAATCGCCGAGTGCTGCCGACCTACCTACCCATCTATCCCCCTCCTCCCATCCTTCCGTCTCTTTTACTTTCAGACATACCTTTACGTCGATCGTTAGTCTTTCTTAACTGCCGCATTTCTCTTCCCATGCGATATCTAATTACTATAATTATCTCATACGTACTAATTACTATATATAAGTATAATTCAATCATTGTCCATATGAAATGGAAGAAATGTGTGCGGAATAAAATTAATTGCAATTAAATGCATTTAGAATGTTTTCTCGAAATTGCTTTTAAGTTGTTGATATATAAATTAAATTTTCATGTAACAATCTAATATAACATTAAATTTTCGTGTAACAATCTAATATAACACATGTGGAGAGACATTGGCAGAAATTCCACTTTTATTCCTTTTAAACGTTTCATTTCCTTTGCTGTCATGTATTTCTCCTGTTTATCGACATATTCAATTACTGTTCAATTACTATATATATATATATATATATATATATATATATATATATATGTATGTATGTATGTATATATCCGGAATTGCATCCATCGAGCAAGATACCAACATCGCTCTGGAGTTGCATATCACTGTGTTAAAAAGCAGCATTAGGTGTGAGGTCTGGATAGCTCATTGTCAGTGGTCTAAAGCAGTTGCCCGGAAAGCGAAAGACTCGGGTTCGATTCCCGATCCAGCCACGTGCACTTCATATATTTTTCTAGTCTGCGAATATTGTTTTCTAGCAATTATTCGTTGAGCTGAAAAATGTGTGAATACTCTCTCCACAGGAGATGCGTCGATGCCGTTGCCACGGATGGATTCTGTTGCTCGTTGATCAAATGGGCGTATAGACACGTCCGACCTCCTCCCACATACATCCCTATCTTTTCTGGACATTAATATGTCATGCAAATATTAATGTGAATTTGGGAAGTTTAATGTTGTAAAACTACTATGACAAGGAGACGAGATACTCTAGTCAATATTCTTATCGTGATATCCAAAGGAAAACGATAAATATATGTATAAATATTCATACATATATATATGTATATATATGAATATTTATATATTTATCGTTTTCTTTTGGATATCACAATAAGAATATTGACTAGAGTATCTCGTTTCCTTGTCATAGTAGTTTTACAACATTAAACTTTCCAAAATCACATTATATTTGCGGACATATATTTAAAAAATGCTCGTTATAGTTTTAAGCATAATTCTGATTAAAGGGATTACAAGGAACCTCTAAATAAATCTATTTTATACGTGGTGCCGCAAAAGTACACGTACATTCACATTTCATTTTCCAATGACATAGTTATATTAAGACCATGTATTATCGCAAATAGAATCAAAACCATAAATGCAATTTTAAAATCAAAAGTTAGGTCTACAAGTCTACAAAGCAGGTCTACAAGGAAATATAACTGTAGCCATTTGATTCGTGAAATAATGTTACTGTAATAAACTATAATGAGCGTAGTGTTATCTAAATTTTGTTTATCTACAAATTATCAATGCACATTAAAATTTTTAACGTCGATTATATTTAAAAATCAAGCTAATACAGAATTTTCTTACTATGTCTCATATGTTAAATCAATCTTTTGTGTTAAATCTAACGAAAAAATATTTATATTATAAAATTCTGTAATCGTAAGAGTTACAAATCTGCATCTGAGGAAGAACACAAATCTAAAATGTAAAATAGAAATGTACCTTTAATGCGTACGTCTTGTATCGTGTTGCAGGCAGCGTGATGCATCGTTCACAGCATCGTCCACTCTTTGCTGTCTTCTTCAGCTTGTTTAACTTCTTGAGTCCATCGATCTTCTCCTCGACTTTCCTCGCGCGAGTACTTTACGCCAGTCAAACGTACGTTCGAAAGGCATACTCTTTAATTTGGCCAGAGCTTCGGCTTGCACTTCCAGAAAATTGTATATAATTTCTTCCTCTGGGTCGACAAAAACGTCCTTTTCAACAGAAAGAACAATTAGTAGCTAAAGACATTGTCGTTAATTTACAATTAAATACACAATATTTCAATATTTCAATATAAAACATAAAATAATCTGTAAATAAAATATCTTGCAAAAAGTATAATATGTATAAAAATTATTAATTTTGCAAAATCAATCAGTCAGTTTAAATTGCTTCGCAATATTTGTTTTTATCGCTAAATAAATTTAATGTATAAGTGACAGACAGATTTATTTTAAAGAGAGAAATTGTATAATAATTTCAAGAATTTTATTTCTGCAATATGTATAATTACTTAAGTCGATATTAATCGATATTTTATCATAATTCATGCCTTGCATCAGTGTACATCAATTTGAGCGTACACTATTATTTACGTAGAAGAATTTTGCATTAATTATTTGCGAAGGATTTCCGCGAGATTAATTGATTTTCTTGACGTACTTTTTTTCGAAAAGCGGTTTCCTTCTTAATGAACTCGTCGATCGTTAAGCGTCTATCGGTCGTAGAGACTGGCAAAGGAGGCAACAAAGTTTCTCTGCGCTCCTGCTCCTCCTGCTCCGGAAAGAGGAATACGACAGCTTCCTCAAAGATCTTGTCCTGTAGATTCAGGATCTCACGTATCTTGCGCTTCTTTGTCCTCTCCTCCTGTCGCAATCTAAGAAGAGGTGCGCGTTGTCTCTCGAGGACGTCCTTCCTCAGCCCTTTTTTCTCCAGGATCAGTCGTTGCATGCGCTTTACTTCCATTGACATCCATCGTTCCTTGGCTTCTTCGAGGAATTGCCAGGGTTTCCGGCGCTGTGAATAGCACGAAATTAATTTGATAAAGGAAGAGAGATATAGATTAATTTCCATTTCTTTCCGCTCGAAATGTGTTCAACTAAATATATCACCGAGAATTTACAGAAGATACTCACGTGGTTATAAACGTTCGATTGAGATTCGGTTTTATAACGCAGATTGCCGGAATGTATTATACATGAATAAAATTCGAAACTGATCGAATTATTTATCAATATGTAGTATGTCAAATCGTACTGTGGTTCTCGTAGGAGTAGTTGCGCGAACTGCTGCTTCGATCGTATCAGTTTTAATCCGCTCCTCGGTCTCCAAACGTTTTTTCACCTCCGCCATTTTATCTTTTTTTTTCATCTCGATATCCTCACGATTTGTTTCGCGCCACGTTTTCTGCCAGGCTTTAAACTCGCTTATCTGATCGTACGCGGAAATAGAAAATCGTTTATGATTATGAAAAGAAACAAAGAAATTTTATTATCAGTTGAGACAGTTAAATTTAGGGCGAATCACTATAAACAATACAATAAAAATTTTTCTCTTTAAAATCACAAATTTCACTCAGATCGGATATATTTTCATAGAAATGTAAAGTTTTATGAATCGCATGGAGATTCAAACGTTATTTTGTTCTGTATATTACATGAAATGGAATCGGAAGATTTTACATACATATCACTGCTTGTATATTATAATTAATAAAGAATGAATTATATATAATTACAATATCTGCTCCAACAATAATAATTATATTTTTGATAATTGGTGTCAGTATATATATATATATATATATATATATATATATATATATATATATATATATATATATATATATATACTGACACCAATTATCAAAAATATAATTATTATTGTTGGAGCAGATATTGTAATTATATATAATTCATTCTTTATTAATTATAATATACAAGCAGTGATATGTATGTAAAATCTTCCGATTCCATTTCATGTAATATACAGAACAAAATAACGTTTGAATCTCCATGCGATTCATAAAACTTTACATTTCTATGAAAATATATCCGATCTGAGTGAAATTTGTGATCGTAAAGAGAAAAATTTTTATTGTATTGTTTATAATGATTCGCTCTAAATTTTAAATATATATATATTTATAATATATATATATTGACTCTTTATTGTCTTTATGCAATGTGTGTATGTGCAATTTCTTCTTCTCCATAAAGTTATATTCACTGAGAAATAAATTTCTTAGATATATTTTCGCTCAGACATCTAATCGATATCACTTGATGTGTATATGTCGGCATCTTTCTTTTTACCCTTTGAACCTGTCGATCGATGAATTTTTTCATCCATTCGACGTCACTCACGTCGTACGTCAGTAAGACACGCGGCGCCGTAAATATTCTTAGGGAGCCGTTGAAATCGCAAAATCCGATACATTGCGGTTCGAGCGGCAACTCGTGCGTATAGATGCCTGTAATTATCCGTCCGGACAAACTTTGCACAAAACTCGGCTCGTGGCTCTTGACCACCAAGTCCCAGATTTCTATGGTTCCATCCATTCTTCCCAAAATCAAAATGGTCGGCCGCAAAATTCCCCAAGAACACGCCGTGTATCTACATTTTATAAAAATGTACAATACGACAATAGAGGTGACAGTCGCGTTCTTGTCACTTTCTGTCATATACAGGGTGACCCATTTTAACTTAGGCAGCCAAATAACTCGAAAAATAAGCAAGATAGAGAAAAATGTTTTAGACAAAAGTTGTATGGTTTCGAGGGGGCCATAAGATGGTATCATTGGTTTGACCTTGAAGAGTCATTTGAAGGTCACGTGAAGGTCACTTCAATTTTTTTAAATGGAACATCCTATATATTTTTGTACATTCTTGTAGCTCATCTCGAGAGCTTTCCAAAACACTATAATTAAGTACATTTTCGTTAAGTACTTTTTGAGTTATGAGGCTTGAAATAATTTCTTAATTTTACATAAACCGTAAAATATCTTGTAAAATATTCATTTTTCGATTACCTTACCTTAATAGTTTTATGTACAAAATAATGAGAGGAATCAATTGGTGTAAAGAAAACACATAGTTGTTTCGAAGAAAAAATATGTAATTTGCAATTAACAATTCCATATTTTTTCTTAAAAACAACTATGTGTTTTCTTTACACCAATTGATTCCTCTCATTATTTTGTACATAAAAGTATTAAGGTAAGATAATCGAAAAATGAATATTTTACAAGATATTTTACGGTTTATGTAAAATTAAGAAATTATTTCAAGCATCATAACTCAAAAAGTACTTAACGGAAAGGTACTTAATTATAGTGTTTTGGAAAGCTCTCGAAATAAGCTACAAGAATGTACAAAAATATATAGGGTATTCTATTTAAAAAAATTGAAGTGACCTTCACGTGACCTTCAAATGACTCTTCAAGGTCAAACCAATGATACCATCTTATGGCCCCCTCGAAACCATACAACTTTTGTCTAAAACATTTTTCTCTATCTTGCTTATTTTTCGAGTTATTTGGCTGCCTAAGTTAAAATGGGTCACCCTGTATATATATATGTGTGTGTGTGTGTGTGTGTGTTTTATATATATATATATATTTTTTTTTATGTAATAAATATTTTATATATAATATTTTATTTTCATGTAATTTTTTATATATAATTTAATAAAATATTCTATTTTTTGTTATAATAATATATTATATATGAAAACTAATTTGTGAGCTAAACTTGATGTAAAAAGATTCTCATAAACGTTAGAATCGCAAGAATTACAGTTCGACAACACTCGATAATAACTCTTACGATCGCATGTACATATGTATGTAACTATATATCGAAAATAGTTTTCATTAACAGACCTAGTAATAATACATGAACGTATTATAAGTTATGGTCATATTGTCATGCAGATCATATCGAAAGTTCGATGCGTCGAAAACTATGCGCGGAACGTGAAGCGCGAGCAAGTTTGTGCTGGGCAATACGAAACGCTACACCGGCTATACTGTAATTACGCACTGTGCATTGTGGCAATTTATCGCGCATGAAGGGGAAAGGATTGCTCGTTATTTTTATCGCTAATAAAAGGCCTGTCATGCCGCGCTTATGTATATTCATGTTTCGCCAATTCTCGCGCTATCGACGCTTCTCTCTTGCAAGAATAATTTCTCGACTCGTAATTCTCACGATATCGCACGTCCGTGATTGTTTTAACTCTTTCTCTCTCTTGAATTTTACCTACTAATAACAATTAATTTTCCTCTTTGTATACACGATGAAAATCACTTGATAAAAGACATATGGGTTTTAAAGAGCCATATGTTAGGTCTTTGTATTAAATTAATATATTAATACAATAAATACATAAATAAAAATATTGGTTTCAGCACATCGGTTTTGCTCATCCTCAGTGTTACATTTTACATTCGAGATCACTTAACACCCAAGCGAACTTTACTTTGAAGCGAAAATGCCCGGATTGCTTTACTCCGTTTAATTACTCTCACCTGACATTGGACTTCTTCCAAATGAGCGGCTCGCCGAAATCGTCTCTCCATACGGCGAAAATCTTGCCGCCTATCGTGACCACCACTTGATGATAATAATTGGATCTAACCGAGTGCGTCACCGGCCCGTCGTGCGTCCTCTTTATCCAGAGCCATCGTGCCGTTTCCCGATTCACACTAACATCGGTGGCGAATTCGTAGCCAGTCCATGTTATACAACCGAAATCACCTGTTGCCATAGTTCACGCTTTAATCCATTGATATTATTAAATTAGATCAATCTTATTTAGGTGGATTTTGAATATAATTAATGTTTAATTAATAGGATTTAAATTGCATTACTCTACTAATTGTATTAATATTAGTGAAAACTTGGGGATATAATCGTGTCTCTATATGTGGATGCGACAGGAAATCTAATCGCTGTCAATGGAAAGGAAGGTGAATGATCTCCTATAATACAGGGTGTCCTAGACCACCCGTACACCCCTTTTCTTTCAAAAACTAAGCATTTTAGAGAAAAACGTTTTCGACAAAAATTGTATGGTTTTGAGGGGAACATAAGATGGTGTCATTGGTTTGACCTTGAATGGCATCGTTAAGAAGAGGTCAAGGACACCTTTAATTTCTTAAATGGAACCACCTATTTTTTGTTGCATATTCTTATAGCTTATGTCGAGAGCTTTCCAAAACACTATAATAAAGTATTTTTTCATCAAGTACTTTTCGAGTTATAAGGCTTGAAATAATTTCTTAATTTTACATAAATCATAAAATATCTAGTAAAATATTCATTTTTCGATTATCTTACCTTAATACTTTTATGTACAAAATAATGAGAGGAATCGATTTGTGTAAAGAAAACACAAAATTGTTTCGAAAAAAAAAATGTAATTTGCAATTAACAATTACATATTTTTTTTCGAAACAATTATGTGTTTTCTTTACACCAATCGATTCCTCTCATTATTTTGTACATAAAAGTATTAAGGTAAGATAATCGAAAAATGAATATTTTACTAGATATTTTATGGTTTATGTAAAATTAAGAAATTATTTCAAGCCTTATAACTCGAAAAGTACTTGATGAAAAAATACTTTATTATAGTATTTTGGAAAGCTCTCGACATAAGCTATAAGAATATGCAACAAAAAATAGGTGGTTCCATTTAAGAAATTAAAGGTGTCCTTGACCTCACCTTAACGATGCCATCCAAGGTCAAACCAATGACACCATCTTATGTTCCCCTCAAAACCATACAATTTTTGTCGAAAACGTTTTTCTCTAAAATGCTTAGTTTTTGAAAGAAAAGGGGTGTACTGGTGGTCTAGGACACCCTGTATATTATTACAGGATATATATTTCCTTGTCTAAAGAAATATTACACGAGATCATTCACCTTCGACGGTTCCGACGAGCATCTTTGGCTCCATGATGTAGTCCGGCTTCTCGATTATAGGTCTATAGTACTTTCTAATTGTGATGTCGTCCCTCGCTGAGAACGGTTCAATTTGGTCTTTACGAAACTTCGGATTGTATATGCTGAGCGTCGTTATCACGAGCTGCCGGCTCTCATCCGGATATTGAATCACGAGGATGTAATCGGGTTTCAAGATGCGATCGAGAATCTTAAAGGGCGACTCAGGCTGCGTCATCGATTTCTGGATATCTGGTTGGGTTTTTTTCTTTCGCTTGCTACGAACTTGTCGAATATCCTTTTCTGAAGGTCGCCATCTTTTATAAGACATTACGTGTTCATCAAGAATATTTTAACGTTATCTCATTATTACAATGAAATAACGTTAAAATACGAATAATTGTTAAAAGATATATAGATTATAGTATCTATTTTTTTATATATTAGGTGTATAACTAAGTTCCCGCCGCTCATAATTAAATGGCTCCAGCTGCAAATGTAGTGAAGTTAGGCATTTGTCAATAAAATTGAGTGTGCAAAGATTCATTTTTTGTAAAAGAGATATTTTTTGGATCGATTTAAAATGAAACGTGATAAGTTGTTTTTTCGACAAGTATACTTCTTCACTGCTTTGATTTAAATAAAACTGCAGCTGAAGCTCATCGATTGATTTCTGAAACAGTCACGGCTGACCGCTATCAACAACAATTATACTGATTGAATGATAAATTGATGTGGAAAAGGCCAGTAATTGACGTAAAGTGATTCTTTTGCATGACAACGCGCGACCTCATGTTGCAAGAATCGTAAAAGAAACACTATTGGAGCTCGAATGCGAAGTTCTCCCGCACCCGCCTATTCTCCAGACTTGGCCCCATCGGATTATCACCTTTTCCTATCAATGCAACACGTGCTCATCCATACACATTTCTCCAATTACGAAGAAATCTAAAAATGCATCGATCAATGGATTGCTTAAAAAAACAAGTCGTTCTATCGTCGCGGAATCCACTTTTGCAAAAAAGATGGGAAAAGTCATAGAAAACAAAGGATTATATTTTGATTAATATATTAATTTATTTTCTTATTGAAATAAATGCATTTTTCAAGTAAAAAAACGGCGGGAACTTAGTTATACATCTAATAATATGTGTCTTATTGTATATATGTGCGTGTGTATATGAGATTTGTCTTGTATATATCTATACGTTAAATATTTTGTATAAAAAATAAGTTTTAACAACCGAGGACTACAGTTTAAATTTATTATAAAATTTTTATTAATGTTTTATTAGAATAGAAAAATTTATTTTTGTCAACGCAGTTTTATGATGTATTCCTTTCCTTCAGCGTTGAGAATAGGGTGTAACCTCGTAAATATCATACCAATTTCGTATCAAGCGAGGAAACAGTTTACTAGTGTGCGAGCGTCTACATAGCCATTGTGGCACAACCGAAATGAAGAGCTACTCTCCCTCGCACCCCAGTGGGTGCACACAGAGAACGACGAGGGCAAGGAGATAGTTGACAGGTTCTGAGGACTACTTGGAACGGTAAAGGACGCGGGAAGGATTAGGAGCGAGAGTTGAATACCGATCAACGATTATAGAGGAATGGTCTATCCATTTTCGGACCATATAAACGCCAAGTTCGGAGGAATCACGAGGAGCAGCAGCAAGTCAAGTCGCAGACACCATTACGGTTCCGTAGATCGGGAGAGTTTCTTGGGAAGGATGGGCACGGGGATAGGATGAAAGCGGAAAGCGAATCGTCGTCTCGCGTCCGGAGAGAAGGACTCGAAAGGCAAGTCGAACGGTAGCGGTGTTCGCTCTTTAACGTTTAGCTTGCGACAAGTTTCGCCCTCGTGGAACATTCAAAGTCGCTAACTTCTAGTCTCGAGAGATACGACTGGGAACCTTCCCTTGGTCATCAATTGCTGGTCGCCCGATGCTAGTCACAACCGTATAGGTTATTCTTACATTTTTCAGAAAAACGACATGACATTTTTGCCTGGGCGATAATATCAGAAAGTTGCGCAAGTGAAAAATAAAGAAAATAATCTTCCTTTATCGAGCTGTAGGAAATATTTTTTGAAATATGCCATATTTTTGTTTTCGCGAGTCGAGCAGCTTTGTAATTAAAAGCAAAATTTATTCAATGAATCAACATTGATGACAACCTGAATGATATATTTTTAATTTTTAACTATCTCAATTCTTAATTGATAAAATTATTCTAAATATATTTATATCTTTACTACTTTTTGCAGGATTATAAATAATATCCTCTCTTGTAAATATAAATTCCAAAAATAAAAAAAACATTGAAATATATATTAAAAATATATTTTCATACATAGTATTATTTTTAACTATTACAGAAAATATATGTGAATATAATTAAATATATTTTCTGTAGTAGTTAATAATACTATGTTTCTGTATAAAATTTATTTTGTTTGATTAAAGTATCTATTTTTCTAAAAATTTTATAAATTCTGAAATAAAAGGAGTTATTCTCCATATTAGTAATGAAGAACAATGTAAAGCTATTTTCTTGATTTTCACATTATTATAAAAGATCATAGATTATATTTATGGAAAGTGTTTTATACGTAATATTCCCTTTATCATATATGCATAATATTAAAAAGATAAATGCTATTTAATGTTATTTAACATATACATACACACACACACATGCATATATATATATATATATATATATATATATATATATATATATATATATATATATATATATATATATATAGGGTAGGGCAAAAGTTTCGGAACAGCTAAATATCTCAGAAACTATTATTTTTTTGAAAAAATGGTTTAGACAGAAAAAAAATGGCTTAAAAAATCTATTAGCTGATGGTATTTATTTGACCTTGGGATGACCTTGAAAAGCGCGGTCAAGGTCACCATAAAAATCTTAAACGGCCCCTATTTTTTATTACATGTTCTTATAGCTTAGGTCGAGATCTTTCCAAAACACTATAATTAAGTTAGTTTTCATTAAGTATTTTTCGAGTTATGAGGCTTGAAATCATTTCTTAATTTTACATAAACCGTAAAATATCTAGTAAAATATTCATTTTTCGATTTTCTTACCTTAATACTTTTATGTACAAAATAATGAGAGGAATCAATTGGTGTAAAGAAAACACATAATTGTTTCGAAAAAAAATATGTAATTGTTAATTGCAAATTACATTTTTTTTTTCGAAACAATTTTGTGTTTTCTTTACACAAATCGATTCCTCTCATTATTTTGTACATAAAAGTATTAAGGTAAGAAAATCGAAAAATGAATATTTTACAAGATATTTTACGGTTTATGTAAAATTAAGAAATGATTTCAAGCCTCATAACTCGGAAAATACTTGATGAAAAAATATTTAATTATAGTGTTTTGGAAAGCTCTCGACCTCAGCTATAAGAATATGTAATAAAAAAAAGGGGTTGTCATTTAAGATTTTTATGGTGCTTGACCGCGCTTTTCAAGGTCATCCCAAGGTCAAATAAATACCATCAGCTAATAAATTTTTTTAAGCCATTTTTTTCTGCCTAAACCATTTTTTCAAAAAATTAATATTTTCTGAAATATTTAGCCGTTCCGGAACTTTTGCCCAACCCTGTATATTATATAAAATTTTTTTATAATTATTATTATAATTATTTTGCTCTACATCTTACTCTTAAAAAATTTTTTTTCTATATAAGTAATTTTAGATTTATCAAAAATTAAAAACAATGCATTATATTTTAAGATACCAAGTGATACGTATTAAATAATAAATTATTAATAATTATTAATAACAATTATTAATAAATAAATTATTACAAATTAAACTCTGATAGATTATAAGGATTGTATTTACTTAAGATCCCAGAAGGCGATTGTGCCATCCTCGCTGGCAGTTACGAATTGACAACTCAGATCATTGAAGGACGCGTCGTCTGGCAAAGACGAGATTTGACCGTTTTTATCAATCTTATGATACGAGGGCATCCAGATTATCTGAGTAATGCTTGCCTTCTGGCTATACTTGAGCGAGGACAATGCCACTGGATTGATCAGCGACGTTACTGTCGTCTCGTGCATCCACGTCATCAGACTCTTCATCGCGATGCTGTACTTTGCTTGAGCAACCGTCTGTGCTATCACCGATTCCACCCGCTCGATTTTACCAGGAATGTGCCAGATGGCGATCTACTATAACGATACGAATAGATTTTACTACTCCTTTTCATCTCGTTTCGTCACACTTTAGACTTTTGAATTTCACGATTGTAGTAACGAATATTTTATATGCAATTTCTTTTTCAAAACTTGCTAAATCGAGTTCGCGAAATATGTTAGATAATCCAAAAAATTTGCACAATTTCTTTTCGATATAAAAATTATTAATAAAATATAATAAATATTAATATAAAATTAAAAAAAGAATATATATATATATATATATATATATATATATATACATATACAATATACAATATGGATGTGCAAAATGTTGAATAAAAATTAATATTTTCTCTATAATAAAAGCAATTAGTATTTTTTAAGTAGCAAAAATAAACGTGTACTATGTGATAATTATGTAACTTTGCGCCGTTATTACAGTATTTTTTGCGTTGTGACAAACAATAATATCAAGTGACTTCGAACGATTCGATCTTTTCTTATAACCCAATTATTTTAATAAGTTTAATAGTCTCATTAATATCTTAAATTAAGATTCTTAATAAGACATTGCATTTTTCTTGGGAACTTTGTTACGTCGCGTAAATCTCGAAGTTAAACGAATTACCTGAGAATTTCGAAATCGCGCTGCTTATTTCGCATTGCAAATTATCATTGTGCGTTCTCTTCGTCTTTTTATTTATCCCAGGCAAATGTCACATATGTACAATATATACAGGGTGGACCATTTTAATCAATTCACGCGAATATCTCGAAAAGGAGAGGTTTTTGAAAAAAATATTTTAGACAAAAGTTGTATCGTTTAAAGGGGCATAAGATAGTGGCAATTATTTGACCTTGGACAGTCATTTGAAGATCACATGAAAGTCACCTTCAAATTCTTAAATGGAAATTTTTCATTATATATTCTTGTAGCTTACCTTGAGAGCTTTCCAAAACACTATAAAGTATTTTTTCATTGAGTACTTTTCGAGTTATGAGACTTGAAATAATTTCTTAATTTTACATAAACCATAAAATATCTAGTAAAATATTCATTTTTTGATTACCTTTTGAAATATGTAATTTGTAATTAACAATTACATATTTTTTCTTCGAAACAACTATGTATTTTCTTTACACCAATTGATTCCTCACATTATTTTGTGCATAAAAGTATTAAGGTAAGATAATCGAAAAATGAATATTTTATTCCCCATAAGAACACAGAAAAAGTATGCAGACTCTCTAAGTACATATAAGTTCTACGGTATTCACATACCGATATTCATCGTTCCACATGTTTTGTTCCACCGTTCCATCGTTTTAACATTTGCGACAACAATCTTTTTTTACTACACGCGTGTTTGCGCAAAGTTCTCCGAATATCGAATGATTCAAAATTCGACATTGATTCATCATATCATTAGATAATCTACATATTTTAATATTCCCGCGATAAAATATCACGATAGCGACATCGTGCCGCTAAAATCATTTCAGCGTCGCTCGAACGCGTGAAGTTGAACGCGTCACGTGATCAAACTTTGAAAGCGCTCACTTCACGCTAGATGTTGCCGCGCGCGTCGCGAAAACGTAAATGTTACGTTTACCGTGATTTACGCGTCTTTTCGTCGTTTAGCTCGGGTGAATATCGAGTACCAGTGGATATCGGTAGTGCCGAACTAGTGACGGCGATCGACATACATATTAATTATTTCGCGCGCGTCGCGATTAACGCGTCTCTCAATATTCATATCCAATATGTTCGCCGTTCCATCTTCCGTTACGCGCGTTTCCGCGGTATTTGGCAGATCGACGAGCGAGTGCCATCTACAGTGTTTTCCGTTATCTAGATAAAATTATCTAGATTTTCATCTAAATGCAATTATTGTTTATTTTATCTTTTATCTATATAATTCAAGTTTGTGGTATCTTTATCTATATCTCAGATATAAGAAAAGTGATATCTTTTATTAAAACACATAAGATAATCTAATCAGTGTGCACTGAGTACAATTTTTCCAAACCATAGCAATTTACCGGCCGGCTACTCTAATCGGTCAATTTCAACATTTCAATCGTAATCGAGCCCGCGACTTATAGTGTAATACGGATTTAAAAGCGTTCCACTTAATGATCGCGGCACTCGTAAACATAATGGCTGCGTTCAGCAGAAAAAGCTGCTTTGCAACTGTTGTAAAATTCGTGAGCCTGATTGGTGTATGCTCTTAATTTTGACTGGATCTAAGAGCATACACCAATCAGATTCACGAATTTTACAACAGTTGCAAAGCAGCTTTTCCTGCTGAACGCAGCCAATGTGTTTTTGTTTAACTTTTAGCGAACAAGAAGGATAAGATGATTTTGCGAGCGTTGCGATTGTTAAGTGGAACGTAGCCATAATCACATCGGTCGATTGACATTGACATTGTGGACACGGCCTATACTCGTTATTATTGTCAAATGAATACATGCTTATTTTCTGTAATTTTTTGTCTCGAGTGTATTATTTTTATATATCCTAAATAGTCTTAAATATTATCTTAAAAGTATCTAGATAAAATATTTAACTAATACATCTTTTATCTAGATACACTCAAACCGAATTATCTTTATTTTATCTGAGATACATGAGTATATGATTTATCTAATCTGTATCTAGATTATTTTAAATTATCTAAGCGCAACACTGGCCATCTAATATCCAAAGCATCGAGAGGCATCGTGACAAAAGGAGCAGCGAGGGACGACCACGATTCACGAGAACAGATGATCCGCATGCATATGATATTTGCGTTGCTCGCGTCCGTCATGATTGACGGGACGCGTGTGCGTCACTTCTCGAATTTTCACGTCGGCCCAAAACACGCCAAATCGCGAGTTTCGGGATATATATGCGCGATAGCGATATGTTTTTCCGATATTCATGACTGATATCGATTATGTTACCGTGCGTCGAAAGAATTTGTTTACGAATGTACGTATCTCGTGAGTAGTCAAGCGGATGCGAGAGATCATGATGATAAGTTAATCGAGACAGGGGATTGTCTACGATATTGGGGTAAGTGTTTATTCGCGCTACTTGCGCACATCAGATATTATTTCTTCAATTCTTTTTCCCATATTCTTTCTAATTCTATTATTATATTACTGAAAAATATTTGTAAAGATATTCATATTTTTCTTGATTAAATTATTTTGTCAAATATATACAGAAAAAATATTTTATTATTGTCATTGCATAGGTGTCTAAATATATCTACATCATAGTATATTTGATGTTAAAGCAAATAAACTTTGTTATCATAATTTAATTATTTCATATAAGAGCAAAACTAAATTTTGTCAAATAGATTTGCTCATAAAAATATGTATTTATTGCTAAACTGAGATAACGCTAACAAATTTTATTATTGCGGCAAAACAATTTAATTAGTATATGTATTTAAATAATTCTTAATAAAATTTCTCTAGTAAATGAAAGTAATATTATATAAATTTTTTTTGTTATACATATAATAAATAATAATTTGCTTAATTGTTGCGGCATAAAATACTATTTTGTATTATTCGTAAGAAAATCTTTTTTCTGTCTATTTTAAATAGCAAGAAAAAATATAAAAAATAAAATATTTTGAGAGAAAAAAGCTGTAAAAAATGTCGTAATTGATCAAATTTACCTGGCCGTTTTTACAACCACCTACGATGATGCTACCATCAAGAGGACAGACAGCAATAGACGTTACTTCTCGTGAACATTCAAGAATTAATTTAGGCGACAAACAGTCAGTGAAGGACCATATTAATATTCGATTATTGCCTTCGCAAGCTAAAAATACCTGAAAAAATATGCTATTTAGAGTAAACGATATTTATATATTACGTTACACGCGCGTTTATAATAATAAAAAATACATTCTATATTAACAATAAATTTTTCTTTAACATTAATCGATGTAGCACAATTTTAGAAGCAAATTATAAGCGAAAAAGTAAATTTGGGCTATAATCCGCGGTAATAGATAAATTTAATTACTTCATTTAATAGCAAAGCTAAATTTTGGTAAAAAGATTTGCTCATAAAAATACGTATTTATTGCTAAACTGAGATCACTCTAGCAAATTTTATTATTGCGACAAAACCATTTAATTGGTATATTTAAAAATTCTTAATAAAATTTCTCTAATAAATAAAAGTGATATTATATAAATTTTTTTGTTATATATATAATAAATAATAACATTTGCTTAACTGTTGCGGCATAAAATGTACTATTTCGTATTATTCGTGAGAAAATCTTTCTTCTTTGTGTATTTTAGAAAAAATATAGTAAAAATATATAAAATAAAATATTTTGAGAAAAAGAAGAAAAGCTTTGAAAAATATTATTAAACCTCGTCATAAATTTTTGGACCGATCAGATGCTCGCTCTTGGCATGTTGCGTGTAAGTAGCTATCGCGGTTCCGGTCCAAAACGGATGCCAGCAAAAATCATTGATAATTTTATCCGCGATGATTTTTCCGTCATAGTAGCTCTGATGTTCTTCGTAACCTATCGGTACTGGTGCCTGCGTGTCCTTCTCATTACGTACTAGATTTGCAAAATCGTTTGTATATATATCCCATGTGGAATTCATTAAAATCTAAAAAGGGCAAAGTAGATATATAATTGCTAAGCTGATTAAAAGTTTTTACTTAAAAAATGTTATATATTTTAATAATTAATCTAATTAAATTACATTTTACGCAATAAAATTTCGTGTTATTTAAAATCTTAAAAAAATGAGGAATATTATTTGTAATATATTACTTGGTTGCACATATCGTCGGTATAACGTTCCAGGAAATCTTTCAAGGACTCTATCTTGTCTTCGGTGTAGGTAGACAAATCGACTGTCTCGTATTCATACTGATATTGGTACCAGGAATTGACGTGTATCGATGGCGCCGTTTGCGCCTCGTTGTGCTGTACGATTGGCATCACTTGCGTAGCCCTGCTTACCAATTTACGCCATACATTTTCGAATATTTGCCGGTACGGCAGCAACTCGATGTATCCATCTCTCTGATCGTCCGCCTTCCTGTCCGTCAGATTTATCGACACGTTCAGCAAATCGGCTGTAGACGTCATCTGACGATAATTAAATGCAAAAGAGATTCGATTGTTTATCGACGATGCGTGTCGTACGATTTACGCGGCACAAATATAATCAAATAAATAATGCTATCGCGGGATTTATGAACTACTTCTTGCACTCGATCGAAAACAGGATAAAGTGATTAATAAATAATTTATTACAATTTATGAATTTGCCGCCGTATGATATTATTGTCGATTCACTGGAGCAGTATTTATAGACGGGATTAGTAGAAATTTACGGTAATCGCTTCAATACCATGGGTTAGAGTTAACATACGCGAGCTATCAATATCCATGTTCTGCACACGCGCGAGTGACGCATTAGTTAGCACGCGCGCTGTGTTGCGTGTTGTCGAAAGGTAATAGAAATTTTCAAAAATTCCAAAATATGTTACACGGTGCGCGAATTTGAGCTCAGTTGAATAGATATGCAAATCGCGAGCAGAAAGTTCGGTGAAGGCAGAGTGAAAAGTCGACGATAACTACGTCAGCGTAAAGATATATTCGAGTTGCCAACTGTTGACATTTTTGTAGTGCTTCAATATATTCGATAACTTAACTCTTAAAAATTATTCTTCCTTTTTCTATCAATTTTTGTTTATAATTTGCAATGATAACATTACTTTATGATTTTATAAATAATTTAGTATACAGTTATGTTTTTTCCAATCCACTTGTTTTTGAAAACTTGTAAAAATTAATTCAAATGTGTATGCGTTAATTATCACAATTTTAAAAATAATTTTTTCGAGTTTTTAAAATACTAAATTAGACTATTACTACATTATTTAATCCTTTAATTATTTGTTAATAATATTTATTGTATAGCTTTTTGTAGTTAAAAAATGTTTTAAATTAATTTAATTTGATTTCAAATTGGAAATAGCAGATTGATCAAATGATTCTTTAATATTACTTAATCAATTTATATTTGATATCTAAGAATTAAAATTTTGTGACTCGTTAAACAGCCATGATTTTTTTAATCTTATGCAAACCTCAATCTCGAATAGCGGTCTCGTATTTTTGACGATACATTCGTCAATCTCGGCACCGCTTCCTAAATCGTCCCATTCGCCAAAAGGTTTGTAGATTGCATATCTTACACGATTCTCGTGATCGTCTTTTTGAGTTTGTATAGCCCTCATTATTGCATCTTTACTTTCCTCGGTGAGAACAATGTAAAATTGACCCTCTTCGGAAAGGGAGGGTGCGTAGCCGATGAGAATCTGTTCGTCAGGATATTCTTGAATCTCGTCCTTTACCGGTAGGAAGTCGCTGCTCTCAGAATGCAGATCTATATTATCCTCCATGATATCCTTCCTAACGTATACCCATGGATATTCCGTGGTGACGTTCTCGCCGATGACACAGCCGATGATCTTCTGCGTCAGCGGCGACAAATCGATTCTCGCTATTCCCGACATTCCCTGAGATGGAATCAAACAAATGTAATTTAATAAAGATACATTTTTCTCTTTTTCTTTATATATACAAGAAGACGATTTTCATGCAAATTAGAGAAAGAGAGAACTCACAACGTTAAATAATGAATGTTTTATTATGTTGAATTAGAGATATATCTGGGATAAGTGACGATACATTTCTTATTCATGTATAATTCTCTCTAAAATTCTACGTTTAATGTAGCTATTCAATTAAAGACGAGATGTGAAATTTTGAAAATAGAATAAACTGCTGTTACGATGAAAATATTCACCATCGACACGGAATATCGAATTTTCTTCTTCGGTTCTGCGGCTATCTGCGCCGTGTCAAATTTCCAAATGTCATTCACTGACGGCCCAGAGGAAGCGAGATCGTAGATAGTCGTCCGTCTTCTCATCGGATCATCCATTTCTATACGAACTTTCTTCTTCGCCTCCTTCTCCCAATCTTGAATAGCTGCGAGAATAATTAAATAGACAAAATAATCCAATTTTTAGAAAATAAGGAGATACACAGTCTTGACTCTTTAAAATAACATACATATATATAGTAGTGTAGTAAATTAACAATGCTGTTATAGCAAAATATTAGCAGCTTTTGATTGTTAATGTTTAAAATAATAGATAGATTAAAATAATAAAGATAGTCATTATATTTTAATAAATTATTTAGATACAAGAATCGATATATTTATCAGATTTGCATGATTCATACATTTAAATAAATCATAATCTCTTTTATTATTCGTACTCGCTGCTTTAAATCGCGTCATTCATATTTGAACGTATTTATGGTCGACTAAGTTTATGTTTCATTGTTAACACAGTGCGTACTTCCACCTGACATATGTATCCGATACGCATCATCGATCTTCGTTCGGTACATAATTTTAACCCATTCGTTACAAAGTTTCAATATTGAGTATATTCGACATTATCGACATACTTCTTGGCAATGCAGCGTGTTGTATACTTTCAACAGCACAAATATTTCCATTAAAAAATCTGTATTTTTAAATAAATACAGCAAAATATGTTAATATTACATACACAAATTTAAAAAGCAGCAGCTATGTAAACTAAACAGAAAAATAACAAGCATTACAACTGCAATGTTTTTTATCTTCTATGTATATTTAATTTATTTAATTATTTAATTTATCGTAAATATAAAAAAATCGAAAACAATTGAATTGACATATAAAAATAAAATATAATTAAAGAAATATTATAATTAAAAAAAATATCATTAATAATGAAATACCACTAGTAGCACAGATATATATGTTATAAAATATATATTGATCAAAATTGTTGTCAGATTATGTAAAAAATTATAACCTACACAATTTGTCTTCTACTTCTTCCCATTCTTTTTCCTCGCAAGGTTCTTCCTCTTCCGAGCCGAAAGATTGTGTCACTTCGAAAAAATCATCATCATATCTGTGTTCTCGCTTCGTATCATCCTCTTGGAGCTTTTCGTCTGCCAATATTTTTTCCGCATTTTCTGTGTGTATTTCTTCGTTCATGATGTAAATCGTCTATTATTTTATGTTTCCAAGCTACTTGAGTGAAGTAATGATAGTTATATGTATGTATGCAAAACATACGAGAATTTTTTCTATTTAGAAAAAATCTTTACGATAGGAATTGATTCACTTCGTATCGGTGTAACCATTTTTTAATCCGGACTATATAACATCGGTAACGCGACTGACGATATATGTCGAGGCTTAACAAAATTTTGAGTCGGGTACATTTGCAGTTTGATTGAACATTGAAATCTCGGGTTTCATCGTCAGGCCGCCGTCCATCGCGAAGTGGATAGATGTTTCGGAATATCAATTTTTCCCTCGAAATACGTGTACACGCGGGCGACGAGGACGATTTAATTGTTTTTATATCAGGCGAATGAAACTGGTCGCTCGTGCACTTAACCCATTTCGCAAACTCGATATACCACAGGCATTGTCAGCGCTGACGAAACGTTTTGTAATCCAATGAGTGATTTAATTGCGTAACGACCAATTCGTCGTTTAAACGCGATGTATCGCCAATTGATAATATGTATTCAATTGAACAATTTACCTATTATAAATATTACTAAAAGTATTTATTAACGCAATAAGTAATATATTGCATGTTGAATGAAAAAATGTAATTTATATATAATTATGCTATTATTCTTTACGATAAATTCGTTATAAATCCATCAAATTCGCGACGCGAAATATCTTTAATAAATTCAATAATTTTAAAGAAATGCAATTTTTCTTTTTGCAATTATTTGAATATAAAATTGCAATTATGCCGTTAAACGAACTCGCTAATATTCTGAAATTGTAATTAAAAGATTTTGCCATCAAACGGCTATTCAAATATAATTACCGGCAATATAAAATACTTATTTGTCGAAGCAAAATTTTATTTCGTTAAATGTAATAAATTGTTACAGCAATGAATATTATACGCGATACCTTCTCTTTTCCGATTAATATAATCTTATATAATGGATTTTGGCTATATATTTTACGTAGACGGCATAATTAGCATTAATCTTGTAGCTTGTAAGATTTTTGTAGTAAAAATGTTTTGTCATTACGCCAATAATACGCTACAAAAGAAACATTATTCATACATTTGGTAAAATATATGCAAAGACAGACACAGATCTGGGTGTGTATCGTGGAAATATTAAAAATGTTAAATTTTCTGTTTAGCAAAATTTATAACTTCTCCTTCGTGATACGGCAGGGAAATAAACTTACATGTACTTTGCATACATCTTAAAAATTCCTTGCCATTATAATGTTACATAGAAAGGTCGCTCTACGCTAAATACGGAGCAAATATTTATTCAAGATTATGGCAACGCAGATTACGATACGACTTTATCCTGCATGCAATATATGTATATATATATATATATATATATATATATATATATGTATATGTATATGTACACATATATGTGCAATTCTATTTAAAGAAAGGAGCTCTACGATTATTTAATTTCGTCCCACGATGACATTTATCTCAGCTTACAATTAGTGAATATTTATTGAATAGACATCAGAAATAAAAATAAATAAAAATGTAAGAAGATAAATATAACGGAGAAATAAATGTAAATTATTAAAAATATTGGAAATCATGAAAAGGTCAGATGAGATTATAAGTGTAAATTACTGCAAATGTAAATTAATAGTGCACTCTGGTAATTAAAATATACTCGCGTTTAAAATATATGGCATATATATAGTTTTGTGCATTCTTTATATATTATTTTGCAATATGTTCAATTTTAAAGTATTTATTAGAAATACCATAAATATCGTTTTTTAGCATTTCGTTCCTTCTTTCGTAGAAGAAGCTTTTTGGAAAAATATATTTTATGTTTGCTTTATTATCTGTCTTTCTTTCTTTCCTATAAGTCATAAAGTGTCTGTTTTTTTTTAAGACCCGTCAGTTAACGTAAATTGAATTTCGCGCAAAGCGAAATATTGCATGTGCTTACGGGTTACTATTTCACGATATTTTACATTTAAGAGATTCTTTATATATATATATATATATATATATATATACATATACAGGGTGTCCCATTTTAACTTGGACAGTAAAATATCTCAAAAACTAAGCCCAGCAAACAAAAATGTTTCAGACAAAAGTTGCATGGTTTCGAGGGGGCCATAAGATAGTACCATTGGTTTGACCTTGAAGAGTTATTTGAAGGTCACCTTCAATTTCTTAAATGGAACCTACTATTTGTCATTGCATATTCTTGTAGCTTATCTCGAGAGCTTTCCAAAACACTATAATTAAATACCTTTTCGTTAAGTACTTTTTGAGTTATGAGGCTTGAAATAATTTCTTAATTTTACATAAACCGTAAAATATCTTGTAAAATATTCATTTTTCGATTATCTTACCTCAATACTTTTACGTACAAAATAATGAGAGGAATCAATTGGTGTAAAGAAAACACATAGTTGTTTTGAAGAAAAAATATGTAATTTGCAATTAACAATTCCATATTTTTTCTTAAAAACAACTATGTGTTTTCTTTACACCAATTGATTCCTCTCATTATTTTGTACATAAAAGTATTAAGGTAAGATAATCGAAAAATGAATATTTTACAAGATATTTTACGGTTTATGTAAAATTAAGAAATTATTTCAAGCCTCATAACTCAAAAAGTACTTAACGAAAAGATACTTAATTATAGTGTTTTGGAAAGCTCTCGAGATAAGCTACAAGAATGTGGAAAAATATATAGGGTGTTCCATTTAAAAAAATTGAAGTGACCTTCACGTGACCTTCAAATGACTCTTCAAGGTCAAACCAATGGTACCATCTTATGGCCCCCTCGAAACCATACAACTTTTGTCTGAAACATTTTTGTTTGCTGGGCTTAGTTTTTGAGATATTTTACTGTCCAAGTTAAAATGGGACACCCTGTATATACATATACGATTCTTACTCGCTCGTTGTAAAACGCGCGTATTACATCATAAAATGGATAAGCTGCGTGAAAACTTTGATTACTTGCTCTATCATTCCGTCATTCCCAGACGTCAAGGTGAGATATATTAAGTCTGAGGTATATATTCGAAAAATTTTTGATTGCATTATTATACTAGATTCTAGAGTAAATGTTCTATATGCGTTTCGACGATCGTTGTTTTCAGCGTTTGAATAGTCGGCCCTGTAATCGGTGATTCGCACGCCCGTTGGAAAAATAGATTCCGGCGTTTAGACAATTTGGCTTCGTGGCCGGCCGATTAATCAATTGCAAATATATACCGCGTAGATTGGAAATACACGTTGCCTATTTCCTGTTTAATCGAATCAAATTGAGATGGTATTTTCCCTGTGTCCGGTCTCCCCATTTATCGGGCCGAAATGTCGAGTGGTGCTTTTCTCCCCATCCAACGCAGAACGTAAACGACCCAAAATACGCTCACTGACGATTAATCGATCAAAAGGAAAACCACGAAAAGTCCTGGCCGAGAAGAACATAAAAAAATATTGGACAGAATGGCCTTTTATTTTTTTCCTGATGTATATTACAGATTCGAATATAATTTGCAAAAATCTGGTTTCGCAATCATCTTTTTCCATGAGAGCACACAATATATGATCTTATTATTTTTAAATCGTGTCATAGGTATTTCTTGTTCTGTGTGTGCAAATCTCTCGTATTTTTATTTTTATCACATATCTCTCTCTGCCGTTAAATTTTTATTCCTAGGAAAGAGAGTTGAAGATAATTTATTCACGTTGAAATGATGTAAGTAGCCGGATGCAGGACTTTAAGTGGGTATTTTTTTTGCGGAGATGCAAAATTTCATTGCAAACAGATGTTAAATATATCCGGAGTCTTTGCGCGGCGCGTTTACTGTCGTGTTTTATTTTGAAAATTTAGAATAGAGCGCTTTTTTAAGTCCCGCCGGACGGAACTTTTATGCTGCTTTTGTAGTAGTCGACACGGCAACGACGGACATTTTATCGTTTTAGCTTTTATTTCGCGTACTCGCTCACTCGCTCGTTCGTTCGCGCGAGCTCGAAGCTCCCTGTGGATATAGAGAATCGCACGGGACAAACGTGCACGGCCCATACAAGCGACGCATTGAAAATATTGGGTTGTTTTTAACGCCACCGTTCATCCCGGCGACATGAATTTTTACGACGATTTGACAGCTGCGAGATTTTCATATGAAAGGATCTCCTGTCGAGCCCACGTCGAGAAAATTATTTGAGAAATAAAATTTATACTTCCGGTCTGAATTTTCGGAATAGACATTGGCAGGTCGTAGACGATATTAGCACGATGTTGACTGGCGTATAAAGGACATTTAACAAGTTAATTTGTCAGCTTTGTGGTATAAAAGTCGTATATATTCCGAAAAAAAGTTATAAATAAATTCATATTAAATGTGAATTTTTTTAAAAGATACAAACGAATATAAATTTCAATTATAATTATATTATATCCAACACATTATATATTAATATGAGATACAAGATGTGTATTTAAAAAATACAAATGAGAATATAAATTTCAATTACTTTGAATGAAAATTATTTCAATTATGTCAACATTATATTAATACAAGATATAAGATATCATAAAATAATTTTATATAATTATGCAACATAACTGTATATAATTATATTAAAATTTATTTGCACATCTTTTTTATAAAATTTACATCTTGTATAAATTTATTTACAATTTATATTTTTAGGAATATATTATTTTTAAATTTTACATATTTTTAAAAGATTTATTTTGATATATTATAATTATTTAATTTCTGATTATTCATCAAATATGTATCTATCTCTATACAGTATTGTCGTACAAGTTTTTGTTTCATTTACTTCATGTAACAAAGATTCTTCGAAATTGGATTCTCATTCTCTTGCAAAAAAACAGATAAATCGGCCAACAAATACTTTGTCCTTCGTGTTTCTAAAATTTTCATTCAAAGCGTTTCAAATGTCTGACGAGATGAGACACGAATCCGAAATACGTATAACAGCCAACATTCGCCGAATAGACGACTGATTTAATTTCACCCCGTCACTCGCTATCGCGTCGGCATTTAGCGATTGCGAGTTGCGCTCTATTTTCATTTCCATTATGAATAATGCCGAGATAGTGTAAACGGCCGCGGCCTACTGTGTCGCGATTTGCATGAAGCCATTTTAATCGTAAAACGACGACGACGATGATGGAACGAAAGCGATACATAGCTCGGAAAGAATTTGTGACATATATTATAAGTATAAAAAAATCGTCTTGTGCAATGTTTCTTATCGTTTTAATATCGTTTTAATCCTCAATGTAAAATTAACATAGAATAATATATAACGATTTTTACTGCTTTGCATTTTCATTTGAAAAATTTGCATAAAAATTTTGAAACTATTTAAATTCTATATTACAATGAATAATTACATTTAACATTGAATATAAAATACGAAAATGAATGAATTTTATATTGCAATATTCTTATTCGGTCCAATAAATTTAACATTGAAAGTATGGCGGTATTATTTATATTTTCATTTGCTGTATTGATGTATAAATGATCTGCGTTTTAAATTTAGAGAATTAGGCTGGTCATATCTCTCATTTTCAGAATTTTAATGTAATTGATAAAAATTTAAAAATAAAAGTTGTCAAAGAAATAGATGTAGGATACCAATTTTTTTATACACACATTATAATACACATTATAAAATTCTTAATAACTTTTTTAGAATCAATTTGATTAATGGTACTTTTCGATATAGATGCTAACTAGGATTTTCGAGAAAATGTTACATTAGCGAAATATTTTCAACACACGAGAACATGTTAAAAGATTTTTATTCGAAAATTCTAAAAAATTATTACACACTTTTTTTAGCCATACTTTTTTATTTTTGTTTTATCATTAATTGCCAAAATCATTTTTAAAACCATAAAAGTCACATTTAACGGTAAACTTAAATACGATATAATAAAAATTTGCTTTCAGAATATTTTTAACGTACGAAATGATGATAAACACTGATTATTTCGAGCTGCAATTCTCTGAAAAAAGCATAAATCGACAGTAAAGTGCTAATAAAGAATTTTGGAAAATACTGTCAACGGTCGAAGCGTACTTGGGAAAACGCGCTACACGAGAATCGCGTAGTCGGAATAAGACCAGCGTGCACATTTTACGCAGGGAAACGCGGACGATATAATCCGGAAAGTCGGATATACGGCAGTGATGCGATGCAAAAATGGCATGGTGGCATGGTGTAGCATGGCATGCAGTTTAAGGGGCTCTGCGGAGGTAGACGGAACGGTATCGCATCGTCGACTCGTAAAATCTCATGAGGTCGCTGTCTCGGTATCGAGAGATGTCTCGTGGGCAGGATAGACGCTGGTAACGGGGGGGGGGGGGGGGGTGGAGAGGGATGCGACGACGACGACGAAGAGGGTTGGAATGTCGCGAGACGTATATTCGATCTGGTTGAGGTAAGTCTGATCGGAAGAGCAGGAGGGAGACAGCGGTCCATCACAATTTCACATTTCACGAGCTGCTGTTGCAGCGAGCAAGCGTTCTGCCGTGCGTCTGTCGCTCGCTCGCGGCGCGATTTCCACGGCCGTGGAGATTTTAAGGGAAAACTCGTCGACACGCCGTATTCTGCGTTTCCCTGCGCAGAAAATTTCTTTTCGTAACCCCGCAGGAAAACCCGGCTTTTCCGAAATATAATCCTGCATTTCATTCGCTCGTCTCGTACCACATCTGTTAAAATACAATTTTTGCGCGCAAAAGTCGTGCAGGAGATAGACAAGGAAACGCAATACTCATTTTAATGGCGCTAATTTAGAGATATATATCGCATTCGTACAAGCTTACATGCAAGTAGAGAGATAGATTTACATTATTATATATGGATATAGAAATAAAATATCGCATCGTACATTTTTTCGCACCATTTTATATAAAAAAAAATCATGGAGTGCAATTATTTAACATTTATTCACACTTTATTTTCGCTGATGAATCAATAATGATAAAAATAAATTTCTTAAAATTAATAAAAATGCACGTTATAGATACATGATAACGAGGTTTAAAAAGACACAAGAAGCACAATTATATTCAAATAACGACTGTGCTTATTTGAATAAGAAAGAAATAAAAATAAAAAATGACGGTGTTATCAATTTTAAACGTAGCAACAGTGCTCGAATCGAAAAGTTTTAGTTGGAATATCATGTTCGGCATTTCTAGCGACGATCCTCGACTTCCATTAGCGAGCGAAAATTTCCCGGGCGCTTGTACAACTCCCGCCTCGATGTATTCCTCGGGTTAATCACGCGCAGACAGGTATCTCGTTAATGAAGAGGAGAAAGAGGAGGCCAATCCCCGATCATCGAGATGGAAGCCGGATCGCGTAACACGATGCGTATCTGCGACGACGCGTAAGCCCGATTTACTTATCGGCGCTCTGCGAGGTCCTCTCCCAGGCAGCGGATGATGCATATCGGGTTAACGAGAGAACGTGCAACCGGGAGAAACGTGATTAGAGCGCGCGGGCGGAGGTCGTGCGCACACAGATGGACGACGGTTGGTTAATTTTCAATTAACCGAGGGAGAGCGAGCCGTGCCGTGCTCCGCCGGACGGGGGACGCTGGATTATATCCGACGACGGCGATCGGCACGTCGGATAGCCAGCCAGCCGCCAGGTGACTGCCGATCCAGCCTCCGCTTGTGTAACGTACACCCGGGGTGTACACTACACACGTTGCGGGCGCTCCTCTTTCCGATCGCAGCCTCCCCGGGATTGATTGGACACAGTCGTACGAGCCGTACTCGATTAAATCGTCGCGCGAATACGGACTCGCCTCTGTCTCCCTCTTCTCGTTATGTCTCTCTCTCTCTCTCTCTCTCTTCGCTGGGATCGCCCCCGCAAAGCCGGATCTCTTCAAAGCACTCCGCGCGCATCACGTCGACGTAATCGCTAATTCATCGAGGGCTCGTGATCGGCGTCGCTATCATCTTCGCGTAATGCCGCTAACGAAGTTAAATCGGGGATGTTGCTAGGAGTGGTAACCCGATATACGCGTTATGCGACGCGCGCGTCGCCGCTATGACGCCGTTTACTTCAGCGTTATCCGTCGTTTATTAACGATGTACTTTTTGGAGTAAAAGTAAATTTATCAAACGAATAGAGATGCATATTCCTTTATCTTTATTACGCGTTACTAAAATTTTCTAGCGCACGCATCAATTTATATGCTTTTCATTTCATATGCTTCTTCTTTTGACTTATTTCAAGCTTGGAAAAAATCCATTATAGTAAAATGTTACAATAAAACGGAGAAAATAACAGGTTTATCCTTTTTCTTGTTCTCTAACACAGTAGTAATTGTAGTTATGAACATCAAATTTTAAAAGTGTGTTGCTAATTGGTAGACCAATTTCTGACAGTTTAAGGGGATCCTGAACTGAACGGCGAACTCTTACACGATTACAGCGCCCTCATCTAATCCTCATCCCGTATCTCTTTTCATCACGTTATTTATAAAGAAGATGCACTGCTTTTTCCACTCTACTTTACCGATATTTCAGGTACATACGGACTGAAATTTTCGGAAGAATGCCATTTATTAATTAGGCAATTAAATTCAGTTTTTATAGTTCGACAATGTTCTACGGTGCAGTACACAATCATGAAAACTACTGTTTTATGCATAAAAGCTATAAAACTTTTATAAGAAGCTAATATTTATACAAGTTGACAGCTCTGACGCCATGTTGATTTAAGAAGTCGATAAATAAAAATGTAATTTTATACTTATTTCCTTTCTCAATATAAAATCTCATACTATATTTTCACGTATCCGTTTGCGTGTATAGTTCAATTCTGGAGAAGGATTTTTAATTCTATACAGGCAATAAAAAATGGTACACTTCCGAAAATTACGGTATTTTTGTCGATAAAACAGACGACTCCGGCATCCTCTTAACACAACATTCTTCTGTCTCTCTCTCGCTTGTTCCTGTTACGTTTTATATTTCTCCCCCATCAGTCGTTTATACATGGATCCTTATTCTCGTTGCTTTCTCATACCCCGAATGTGAAAAACTCCTTGCCGACGCCGTTCAATTTCTCTTTTCTTCTCTCGCGAACACAACGCGAGCCAAGCCGAGTCGAGCCGAGTCGATCCGCCATCTCGTTAGTAACGCGATCTTTTTTACGCGCGAGACAAGTAATTTTCCATCATCTCCATTTTTTTGTCCATTGCGCCGAAATTGCCAGTGTTCTCGCGTTACCGCAATTAATTTTCCGCCGGGTGGAAGCGTGGCTATCAATCGGGCGATGGCGAGGACGACGTTCTTTTCCACGGCGCGAACGTCGTACCCATCCTTCAAGCGAAACTGAATCTTTATTACAGCGAAATACTATCCCCGTCCGCTAAGACGGGAAAACTTATTTCGCCGGGAACTCTCGCAAGAAGATCTATATACTCTGTGTGCTGCCAATTCGGTCTTCAGTTTCAGCTCGGATCCAGTCTTGGAGATGCCTGGCTAAGAAAGCGTACGATTCTGTCGTTAAAGCAAGATAAGCTTGACGAAACGATAACTTCGTCAACAATCGTGAACGAAGATAAATCTGACTTGCAACGATATCTCCTTGCAAAATTGCAAAACGTATTCTTATTTTAACAGAATCGCGGAATAAATGTGACTCATAAAGAAGCTACAAAAGTTAAACTTAAAAAAGATTACTCGGCTTAACGAACATGGATGATCTTTATTTTGACTTCACCCATACAGCACAGAAGCTTGCATCAACATTGCTGCAATGTTACAACATTGCACACAGCAGTGTAATGCTGCAGAAATATTGCAGAGACATTATTTTGTAATATTACTTTGGCAATGTTGCAGCAACATTTTAACATAGTGAAAATGTATAACATGTGTTTTTTTACTTGCCGCTATGTGGCGACACCAAACTTAACTAACTCGTATTCGAATTTTCATCTAAAGTGGATATAAGGCCTACAAAGGACTAACGTAGTAATTATATTTCTTGTGTCAGTTAAATTTCTGATAAACCGACTTGATATTTAATATTCTGAATCCTAATAAGGGATCTAGATTATTAAACAAATAATTTGTTTAATAATCTGGACCCCTCGTTGAGATTCAGAATATTAAACAGATTTTTCTTCATTGAATGGGTAAATGGAAAATAATTCATTTATTGCACGTGTTAAAATATTCTGGTATCGAATGTATGTAAAATAATTGTATGTATATTATTGAAATAAATATTTAATAAGACACATTTGATAAAAAACACTAATAGATGTTTTTTTTCAAAGGCGGTAAATGTTTTTTTCCTATCTTTCTTAAACATTTCTTTATATTTTCAAAGTTTATTTATTAAATTTAAAACTGTCTGCATTTGTAGCAAAACGCGTTTTAATATTGCAAATACGTTGCATCGTAACATTACTACAATCTTACATTGTAATATTTCTGAGGTCGGACATTTCAACGTTGCTGCAAGCTTACAGTAATGTTGCAGAAACATTTCGCAACTTCTATGCAATATTACAATATTTCAATGTTAGGTCTATGCAACGTTTTTGCAATCTTTCGGTGCTGTATGGGCAATGTTGATCTTGATTCCCAAAGAAAATTGTACAATTAAAGATCTCATCTCACATCAATTGCAAAAACATTAATTATAGGATGGATCCAGCTTCGCGTGAGATATATAAGAATATTTATCTCAGAAGATAAGAATATTTATCTCATATATAAGAATATTATCTCAGAACATTATTTTATACTTTATTATTTCATAAGTTTTACCTAACATGATTGCTGTTTAAGATTTACGTAATTGATCTTTGATCAATGTTAACGTGAATGTCATCGAAATTGCGTCCATTAAGATAGATAATTAGTCAATTAAATTAAAAAATTATATTGACTGCAATTATTATTCCTCCCTTTAGTAATATAAACTACATAAACATAAATTAAAATTTTTAATTATACAAAAATTAAACATAATTCTTTAATCAATTTAATCGCACAATTGCACAATATGTTAATAAGTATCGAAAAGAAACAACATTGTAGGTAAAAGTACGCGAGCATCTTGAGCAAAGTCAAAGACTTTGAGAATAATTATCGAACCTTGGTGTATATATATATATATATATGCGTATTTACTTGTATAGCTCGCTAAACGAGAAAGTTGCTTTATAAATCATTGTTCGTACAATGTGCTACTCTGTCGTTTTACGAGGCAACTTGCAGCGAGAGGTTCCTTTAGGAATTCGAGTCATGTCTCGTCGATGGAATGCTGGCTCGTTGAAGGCAAGCCCGGGGAGAGTGGGTGGGTCGGATAAAGGCGATCAACTACGAAGACGACCTCTTACCGCACCTTATACGTGTAATAACGATTAACATTGATGGTGCACCTGTCGCTCTTGTATATTGTCGCAGCTTACGCTCATTGGCGGTGCTGTTAACTTCCAATGTTATCTTCGAGCGACCAGATACTTTCGGCCAACCTACTTTTGCATAAATATTCAGTTCTTCTAGACTGTCTACCTAGACTAGATGTTAAAGTGACGTATAACAAAAAATCGAATTGAATGTGCAAGCGTGACAGTTTACACATAATTATAAAAAGTTGCTATTATAATAGTTACGATCTGCAAATTTATTGTTATTTATTGTAGTCAACCTCTACTCTGTGTCTTATTTGTAAATATGAATATATTCGCAAGCATGATAGGTTTTTTATATGAGAAATTATTTTTGCGGTTGAATGCGACCGATATGTATATTTAGTTTTTTGAATATTTAACTTACTGGTTTGCGTTTGTGGTTGTTGCGGTGTAATTGGAGCCGAGTTTAGTTTAATAGTCACTTGTGCCATAATTGTCAGCCCGTTGATTGTCCTGGTCACATAAAGTTGACTTTTTTTACGTTAAACTTATTGATCTCATAACATGGCACAGGATCAATGATAAATATTATGCGGCAAAAATTTTGAAACGTTGAACAAATTTTAATAAAATTTGAATGTTGAAATTTCATTAAAATTTTCTACGACCGTGTTAATATTTTTATTTAATTAATTGTATTAAACTGCCTGGCTAGAGTTGAAAATTCACTTATTCTCTCGTTGTCGAGTTCACGTGCGCTTACGAGGGGCTTAACACGATTGCGAAAATAACCTGTGAGGTAGGTCATTTTCATCGTGGCGCATTTTACGCGATGGAGCGCTGAAATTCTCCACTGCGATTTGCCTCAAGTTACCGATCCGGTATAACTTCTTCCTCTCGTATAGACGGATATCGAGTTTACAACTCTGATGTTATCTATTCCAAGTACACGATTTATGCTTAGAAAAGATGAAATATGCCGACAGTTGACTTAACAGGTCAGTGACACATAGAATGCATATTTCGCAACTCGACATAATTATTGATATAGTTGAAACGTTCAACTGAGTTTACATTAAATTCTTCAAATTTACGATGCGAGTTTACACTCGAGTCGCTAGAAAACAATAGCTTGGATATAAACGAAGAAAATAAATATTTTATTGCTATCTATTTTCCTATATATCTAATAAATCCCTCTAAAAAGTATACACGAATACTCAGTTCTTTTATTCTAAAGAGAAAATTATTTTTATTAATTTAAGAGAGAAGAGCAAGAAAAAAACTAGATTATTTTTAGCGAAGGAAATAGCAATATGGCATAGACCTGTCGCGAAACAACAATTGCCATTGCTTTCATTGACAACATATAGCATCAAAGATTACAGCTCGTAACGAACAATTCATGTTTTACTTGGCAGAAACGCTCCGATTACCATACCTCTGATGAACGGCACCGGCTGCTGTCGTTGCGAGTTTGTAAACAGCCGGTTCGTGGAATACCGACGCATCATCAAAGTGATTAGGTGTTTGTCATTCGTGTGCGGGCGATAGTTCGATTGAATTCCTAACTCCAAAAAGTGGTTTTAATTATCGACTGCGCCCATCGAGTGCGGAGGGATAGCGGAGAAGCAATTAGCTTTTTGCACGCCCGAGGTTGGCCCCTTTCCCACATCCGCCGTCGTTCAAAGGAGAGAAATTCTTGCGAGAATTAAATGTCAATCAGCCATGACGTTCATTAAGCGACGCCGTTTGTTCTGGCTTTTTCGCTTTTTTTTTTTTTACACCCGTCGCGTGCGCAAAAGAGAACTCGTACTATTGTCCATGTATTCTAATCCGGATATCTGCCGTATCGTCAGAATCGATTTTCGACCCATTCGTTCCAAAGATTTCTTCTCGGCACGCTGTTTTTCTCAATATACAATATGCACTCAAATTTTATAAGATTAATACAAATATACAAAAATGCGCAATGTATTAATTGTTTATTTATAATTTATTAACAACTTCCCAAGATTAATAAAATAAAATGGACACTGAAATATAATATTAATTGCCAGGTTTTACGCCATCAGTTGAATAATAAATTCCTCTTGGAAATAATTTCCGCAATTTAGAGAGAGAGAGAGAAATGCCAAAGAGGGCAAGAAAGAGAGCAAATATACATAGTATCTTAAGCACTTAATGCAACAATGCTTTCTAGAATTTTTTATAATAGGACGAATGCTTTGCACTAGCCGGCGCACGATAGACAACACACGTTGTAACTTTGATAAATAGTAATGCGAGAACAGCCATTTCTCGCAGCGGCGCTTCTTTGCGAGCTGCCTTTTCACGGCGGAGTAGGCTGCCGCTTTCCTTTGCATAAAACATAATTACTTAGGACGGCGGAGAATAATGCCAAGTGCTCTTCGAAACACAAAAGGCGACGTACACGCTCCGAGGTATCTCAGATAGCGTAAGCTCGACCCGGGAGGTGTTTCTTAGCGAGAGCATAACAGTGCGTATAAGATCAAATGCGCATCCATTTCCGCGGAAACGGGTTCATTCCGTTTCGTAAATTTCGTACAACACCTCCCGGTCCAACGCGATTTCAATTTATGATCCGATGCGTATCGGGGAGCTGTCGTTAGAGATATATCATTGGGCGATATTTTATTGAAAAATATAAAAGAAAGTCGATGTACATATAATTTTAAGACTTATCGTTTTCGATGGTATATTCCAAGTTTCTAAAGGACTAGTCGAGGGATTGGACATTTTAAATTTCTCATGAATATCGCAAGCCGAACGGTATCCTCGGTGACGGGAAAATGCTTTCCCATCATTCCAACGTCGTCGTCATCGATCCGACCTTTCTCTCGGAGTCGAAAGTGTAGAAATGGCCGCGCGTGCCCATTCGTATTCACGGTTACGTTCCCGACGGCAATTCTCATAAGTTTTTCCTCCAACTTTCCCGTATTCAATTTGCGTGCCACGCTGCGGTAGTCCTTCTCATTTTTCTTTATACCTTTGCAAAAAACCGTTCGGTCGCAACTCGGGTATCGCATATTCACTTTCGATAAGCACAGGAGACGATGTAAGAAGCAGAAGGGACTCTGCACGCACACACGCACACACACACATGCACACATACATGTACGTGTGAGGGGTTGTATCGCTTGTTGCCGCGCATATATATCGTTAATCGTTTCTAATTTCGCATCGCACTGTTCGGAGCTGTATTTCGGAAGATATTTTGCCTGGAAAATTGGCAAGAGATGTTCCCTCGCGGAAAATTTCAGACATTCGTTGGCGAAGTACATATTCGCGACGACCGAGACGACGCGAATCTGACATCCGCCACTTTTGCGCGATACACCGATCTTCGCTTTCGTATGCGCGCGTGCATTCGCAACGTGTATACATTATTACATACACGTACACGCGCGCGGAAAATTGCGCGTATCGTCAGGTATACATTACGCATACAGACAATACCGTCGATCCGGAGCTTTTGTGCAAGAACCGAGCTCCCGCGCCCCCTCCCTCCCCTGCTTTCCTCGCGATTCGCCTCTGCGGGAAGAAGCGTCGCTCGTAATGGATGTAAAACGTATGCGGCTTGGTCCATTCTTTATCTTATACATGCCCATACACATATATACAATAGATAGCGAGACTAGGGGATGCCTCGAAGTAAGCGTGCATTCGTAGCAATATACTTCGCTCGTGAAAATGGAAATGGAATCGCTTCTACCGCGCGGCCCCGGGCTCGTATCGTGTTTCGACAATGTAAATGGGCCAGTCGGCAAATTTATATGGTGCTATATGTGTGTGTGTGTGTGTGTGTGTGTGTGTGTGTGTGTGTGTGTGTGTGTGTGTGTGTGTATACATATATATATATATATATATATATATATATATATATATATATAATAAAACAAAAATTATTTAATAAAATTTATATAAGCAGGAGCAATTTTATTGTATTACGTTTTATAATATTTTATAACTCTATTATCTAGGATAGCAATACATTTGACATAAGATTGTTCATTTCGGAATCGATTTAGAGCATACGTCATTTTGTGCAGATTATTGCAAATTAACAATTACATTTTTTTTTTCGAAACAATTATGTGTTTTCTTTACACCAATCGATTCCTCTCATTATTTTGTACATAAAAGTATTAAGGTAAGATAATCGTAAAATGAATATTTTACTAGATAATGATAAATTCTTGAACGTCGCCAGTAGATAAAATAAATGAAAGCAATTCAGTCTTGAAAGTAATTTAATCGACCACACCGGCAATATTTATTGATGGAAAATTCACAACGTTTTGACCATGGGTTTTGGTCCTTATCAAGTGAAATTATCTTAGGTAACTAATACGTGGTGAGAAATAAAGAAATCACTGTGTCAAGTCATGTCGACCTCTCGATCCAACACAAAGAGAAAGACTGTTATTTCTCACCACATATTAGTTACCTAAGATAATTTCACTTGATAAGGACCAAAACCCATGGTCGAAACGTTGTGAATTTTCCATCAATAAATATTGCCGGTGTGGTCGATTAAATTACTTTCATTTATTTTACTAGATATTTTATGGTTTATGTAAAATTAAGAAATTATTTCAAGCCTTATAACTCGAAAAGTACTTGATGAAAAAATACTTTATTATAGTGCTTTGGAAAGCTCTCGACATAAGCTATAAGAATATGCAATAAAAAATAGATTGTTCCATTTAAGAAATTAAAGGTGTCCTTGACCTCACCTTAACGATGCCATCCAAGGTCAAACCAATGACACCATCTTATGTTTCCCTCAAAACCATACAATTTTTGTCGAAAACGTTTTTCTCTAAAATGCTTAATTTTTGAAAGAAAAGGGGTGTACGGGTGGTCTAGGACACCCTGTATATATATACATATATATATATATATATCATAAAGAAACTTTTAATAGTGTTAATAGTGTTGTCATGTTTAAAAACTTACATCCTTCTTTTTTTAAATTTTTTCATGCACTTTGGCAATAATCTGCACAAAATGACGTATGCTCTAAATCGATTCCGAAATGAACAATCTTATATCAAATGTATTGCTATCCTAGATAATAGAGATATAAAATATTATAAAACGTAATACAATAAAATTGCTCCTGCTTATATAAATTTTATTAAATAATTTTTGTTTTATTATAAAATTCCGTTACATCGTATTAAATATGCATTGATCGGGAAACTAATTAAATTTCATCGTAGTGAAAATTTCTATCGATAATCATTATAATGGGTCTTCATTGTGGCAAAAGTATTTCATGTGAAACGAAATCATGATATCACTGTACAGCAAAGCGCATCGAAATGTAAGGATATACAGGATGCATGATGCATCCTGTACATGGAACATTCTATTCGATTTTATGTAGCATTGTGATTCGTTTTTCCGAGTATATATAATTTTTTCATATAATTGCGATTGTATCTTCTTGCATAGGGATAATTTTAACAATGTATTGTTCGTGGACAAAAGAGATTACGAATCGAGAAACGATTTTTCTAATAAAAAAATGATGTGTCGCAACCGGAGAGACTTCATTAAACTATAACATCGCTTAAAATAATTATGTAAAATAACATTAGGAGCTCATAAAAAATACGATGTGACTATTACGATGACGAGTATTATATGATAGGTAATGAAAACATAATGACGATACGTCACACAAAAGTCGATTAAATATGGATGTAATATAAAATAATAGGAACGCGATAAACGTGGTAATTTAATTTAAAGCTTTTATGCTATCGTTGATCATGTATTAGCAGCTTTAATAGCTTCGCGCAGCAGCTTTGTTCAGCAAATATAGTAGTATAAGTTCATTAGCTATTGTTGTGCGTATACATACGGATGTATTCATAATATTGTTTACAAATGATTGTCATAAAAAATAGAGAAAGAAAACTAAAGAGCTGAATACAAAAATTGAAGTTCTAAATACTTTAAACTCAAAATTTTTTAATATAATGATAGACCAATATATAATATATTTCTTACAAAATTTAAATTTTCTAAATTTTCATTAAATTCTCATTATCGCGAATAGCAATCGACATATGAGTAATTTTTAGTAATTTTTAATAATTTTTCTCCGTCATCATCATTAGTAGTAGTAATAATAAATAAAAACGGATGGACCTTAACATATTACTTATACGTATTATATTTCCTTATGTCATTAGTATTTTATTTTTTACCGATTGCGTTTTTATCATTGCCATATGGCGTTATGCAGATCTTATTGCACGGTAATTATGAATCGGTTGTAGGCGGAAACAAAAATTTGCATTTTATAAAATGGTAAATTTTGAAATATCAGCGTGCGTTTTACTGTTTTGTTCCTGAATTCTGGTATTTTCCTCTATACGAGACAAAATATACAACATATATATGCGTTCTACCATATAGGTGCCTAACAAAAACATAAACAGAAACTCCGAAACTTCGGTATATGTTACAATTGCAAACAACAACTAACTATTATTTGCTCGAAACTTCTTTCATATTCCGGAATAAACGTGAAAAAATAACACGGTCGCATATATTTAAGGCGACTATTCTAAAAATTCTTGGATATAATTCTGAGACTCCAGAATTCTACATTTTTATTACCTGATTTAATAGAAATTCAAATTTACATAATATCAATGTAACATTAATATAATATTAATATCATGTATCCTCGCTTTAGCCATTCGGATATCTCATTTCTACCTTTAATTTTAGAAGGATATTTGATCTCTGATTTATCCTATTATTATTTATCCTAATATTTTCGAAAATTAGATATATAATACAGTGAACATTGTCAATTTGTTAGATGTCGCGTTACTAATAATATTATTATGTTATTTCCGCGATGCCGCGAAACTCTATCTCTCTTTTTCGCCTCTGCTGAGATTTCTCGACCAAATTAATCTTAGCTTGAATTCATCTCGTGGATATAACTTTGCGTGCGCGCAATTTTCTCAGCATAATTCACAATCGTTGCGCTTCAAAATGTCACATTGTTTCTCGAATTACTTCATTTTCTCGCGGGACAATTACTCGCGGAAAATGACGACAACCAGGGAGGCGCGACATCTCGTATATCGTTTCTACGCCGGTCGTCTGTTTATTACGCAAACATAAATATTAATATTAATTCCGTATACACGTACGCAGGTAGCAGTTATTGTTTCTCGCATTTCACGTATTTCGTATACAAACCGTTGCTGCGCCCGTCGTATAATCGATTCCGCGTATCTGCGCGATGATGAATGACTTTGGAAGAGGTACTTCGGAGATAAATAAACATTCTGCGTTGCAAATATCACTAAAGCCGCTCTGTTATTGATCGATTTGTCGATCGGCGGATATACAGCTGGCGTAACGGGAAGCGTGATAAGTAATATCAGTCTGAATACAAAACGGTAGCTATCACGCCGTAAATAAAGGCGTGTGTCGGTTATGAAATGGAAGAGAGTCTCGTAATTTTACGTGTCATGGACAGCGCAGCCGCGCTTTTCTTGACATCCGCTTTCCTTCTGTCTTTCTTTCCTTGTTTTTTTTTACAAGCAATCGATTTTCCCAGTAATAAAAATTCCTCGAATCGCATTTCGCGAGAATATTACGCGCCGGTTACGTAAGCGGGGTCTCCGAAGCAAGTGTTACCAAGCCACGGTGTTGATCGACCGATGGCGAGATGCCAAGAGGGACTATCGTGATAACACGTGGAACACAACGCGGCGGAATGCCCTGTGGAAGCGAATAAAATTGGTCGAACGCCCGATAAATGCATCGTCCGAGAGGGACACGCCGGATGAAATTCAAGGCTTTGCGCAAGAGAAATGCTGTGGCCTCCTTTCGCGAACAAAGGAGATCTTACTGCGGATCGTTAAAGGCTTACACGCTAATGACTTTCCATATCGACGATTGCATATCCGTGCCGGCGTATTTGAACTTTCCCCGTCTGTAAATCGCGCGTCTGTAACTTAATAAGCGACTTAATCTCAACTATGATCAACGTTGATTGATGACCGCGCGTGCAAAATCGTTATTACGATCATTTATTATAGCGATTAGCGGCAGCGTGCGTTCTCCACATAACGCGTATTTGGACGTATTTTACGGTGAGAGGTAAGAGGGAGGGAGGGGTAGAAGAAAGAACAATGCGCGGTTGGTTTTTCTCGTCACGAACGAAAGGGATGAACGAGGTCCCGTCTCCGGGGGGTGTTGGATATAACCGCAAGAATAACGCGAGCGTCACAATTGTAACTTTAATTTCTCGAGGCGACTATCTCGATGGAATCGCGACGGAACAATCATGGGATAGGACTCGGACGGAACAGATATGTGGGGTGTATAGGGGAGAAGGACGGAGAATGTTATCCGCGTCGGTGTTGGTAGCATAAGGGCGCAAAGAGGAGAGGTTTGCAGCTTGGAAGGTTAACCCCCGCGTGTCCTTTTGGCCCGCGTGTTTTCCTCCACCTGTTTCCACGTCCGTATGAAACTTATCCTGTTCCGAAAGTTTCGATCGTGTCGTGTTGTCGAGTCGCTTTATAACGCGGCCAACTTTTGCGCGGCGCACACACCGATCAGGTTCGGTAATTGAACTTTAGAACATTACCACGCGCCTGCCGCTTTGATGGCAACGAGCCCGGACAACAGTCGGCGGAAGAGCATCGTTTTAACGAAAACACCGTGTAATCGAGAGAACGACACGCTTTTAGTAATGAAAGTAATAAAAGGAGTACACCTGCAAAGATTTGAAGGAGCGCGAGAATAAAATAGTGCAAAGTTTATTCCTTTTCTCTCCTTCAACTTTATATTTTTTCTATGCCATTGTAATATTTTGTAATTACAATTATGTGTCTTTTTAATGCTTTCACATTTTTTTAATTTTTTTGCTGGCAACTATTTTTCTTTGTCAAGCTTCTTTATGTCGTGAGTACTTTTTAGAGTATCGTCTCTTTGAGGAGGGGGGACTTAACGCGCTAAAAATTTAGCGGTTCGATGGTACGAAGGGAGCAACGGAAGAAAAGTAAAGAGGATGAAAAGATCGTATTCGACTTTTCCGGATGACTTTGTGAATTCTAGCTGTTCCGTGTAAGTGGCGGATAAGAGAGAAACCTTGTCAGCAAATCTACTTAACTTAATCTCGACAGTGTAACTTGATAGTTATTCTTTTTAATACGTAAAATTTAAGCAGTACAAATTACAGTTTAATAATGTGCGAGTTGTTAAAGGAAATTTTCCACTTTATAAAACGGACATTTTTATTATGTTATGTATGGCTAAAAGTAAATTTAAATAATGCTCAACAAAGTATTTACATTAAATGTAAGTACTAGAAAAAAATTATTTTAAGATTAAAATAAATTCTAAAAATTGCAATGATATAATAATTTCACTCAAATAATATTTTTTTAAATTGCTGTAAATAATAATATGTATTTAATATTTTTTCAAAATGCTGTAATAATAATATGTATTTAATATTTTTTCAAAATGCTGTAATAATAATATGCATTTAATATTTTTTCAAAATGATGTAAAAATGCTCGAATCATGTAATTTACAATATTAACTATTCATACGCATAGTATTAATTCAAGTCAAATTCAAGTTAAATCAGTTTTGATATTTTTTTATCTTATTAAAATTTGGATATCTAGAATATACCACGAAAATGAAATATCATTTATTATTGATCCAATTACATGTTTATCACTGTTGCGCGCTTATTTAAACTTCTCTCTGTGGATGCGCAACATAAACTATACCAACTTTAATTTGATCACGCAAGGAAATTAAACGGTTTGTGCTCAAGCCGGCGTGTTTTACTAGAATCTATTTCGCTGCCGAATTACGAAGGCGCGTACCGAAAATTTATCGACTAGCGACTTTTCGTGGGCTAGACGACCGACCGACCGACCGCCTACGTCGCCTTTGCTTTAGCGCATTCTCTACGTCGCCGCCATGAAAATTAATGAACGCCTAGAACTCCGACGAGCTTCCGTTTCCGGTCGTCCAGGCGAGCGCGAGCGAGAAACGCCGGCGGCGAGTGAGAGAGGCGGAGGAAAGAGAGCGAGGGAGAAGGAGGGAAAATCCCGGAGAGCTCGGTCAGAAAACGTAGTGTTTCGCTCGTAGCTCGTTAGAATAGAGAAGGAGCGAGCGGCATAATTTCCAGTTTAAAACATTCGTTCTCGTCACTCGTAGTTCTGCGCCGAGTTTTACCCGGGACTGACTGCTGGCTGCCTCTAATAAAATGTAATCTGATATACTTTCGTAACCATTAAAGCATATTTTCCATTTAGAGCGTTCATCGCTGACAAGCGATCCTAACAATGGGAACACGTGAGACATGCGTGCAAGTTTTTCGACGCAATTTAGGATGAAATATATCAATGAGAAAAATGAAAGTAGGAAAAATATTATCAAAAGAGGAAAATATATTTTTCAATCCTTCAATCGCGAATATACGTTTTTTTTGCCTCGCAATATTCTCTAGAATTAATATTTTTAAATTATTCTGTATATACAATAAGTTTACAACATAATATGTATCTGATTTCTTAAATAATCCCAAGATTAGTTGCTGATAGATTACTGGATATCTTGACAATATTAAGACGATATTGGTTGTCCCGTCGTATTATCTACGTTTCTCGTCAATAAAGCGCTGATATTGATTGCCGATACCGTTAAGGACATCGGTTGTTGATACCATGCTGATATTTGTTGCCAATGTAGGGGTAAGATTGACGTTGGTAGTTTCGTTATCATTTCGACTCTCAGCCAATCAAATGCCGATGTTGCCTCAGTACCAGATTGATCTTGAATTTCTGCATCAGATCGATGAGATAGCTTATCATGAATTTTCGTTTCTATCCTTGGTGATGAAACCAAACAAGTTGCGAAGCATGAGGTAGAAGATGGAGTTTACATTATGACGAAAAAGAGCGGAGTTTCGATCGTAAATCAGCTTTACCTCAAGAGTTAATCGTGGGAGAGAGACACGAGTACGCGCGGGGAGAAGAAGAACAAAGGAAGAGAAGAAAGTTAGGATAGGGTAGGACGACATTTTCTCCTCTTGCAGATTAGAAGCGGATAAAGCTAAGGCCAGCGCAGAGACGAGTTACCGCCGAGCTGGAGTCTTTAAATGCATAACACGCTTAATCCTACATAATACCATGCTCCTTATCGTTCCTTACTTTCGAGCGAAGGAAAGGACTCTTCTCTCTGCGTCGCTATTGCCTCTATCGCTCTATTTTGTCCCACGAACCTCGCTATCGGAATACTGCTTTTGTTTCCGTATTCGATGAACGCGTGGCCGATCCCGGAATAACGACGAGGCTGAAAAAGAGGAGCAGGACTAAAAGAACAACAGAGGGACCAGTGTTTCGGAAAATAAACCATCCGTGGCGCAGTTTCGAGTAAAATTTATCCCACGGATACAGAAAAAAGGGAGAGAAAACACGTTAAATCCGTTCGGTGAATCACTGTGAAACGGAAGTGGAACAAACTGGTTCTGTATACACCGACTATAGCCATTCATCGAATCTAAGACATTCTAGTGGGACGTCTTTCCGTTATCCTTTGATGTTACAAGTTAACGGCAAGTCAAGGAAATCGGACTTGCATCGCGTTCTTCTCTGAGACTTTGATGAACAAAGTTACTAAAGTGAGAGAGAAACGTTCATTTACATAGTGGATTTTACCGAAGCGACAAGACCCCTTAGCTTTTGTAGTTTTATGCTAATGGGATTAGTGTAACGGGATTTACGCGTAAATGACTCGCGCATTTTTTCGATTTTGCAATTGAAGTAATACGAGAGGATTTGACTCGCCCATGTCCTGTGAAAAATTTGCGCTTCGCTTACGGATTTCCTAACGTTTCCGACGTCTCTACGATAATGGAGATTACGTGCCATCCGATCTTACGCGGATGTAAAAAATAGAAGAGACGCGTTGAGAAAGTCTCACAACCGACGCCATCGCGTTCGCGTTTGCGATCCGGTGAAAAGAAATTCGAATGCCATAGTTTTCCAAACGAGAGTATTCGGTGATTCGGATGCGACTTCAATGATACTGCTGATTGTTTCCGCCTTTAGGAAAATAGCGGAGGTAGATGAATACGATGCGCTACAATGGAGGGAAAAAAAAAAGGTCCGATGTTTTTTTTATTTCACCGGGCATTTACGTCTTAATTACACGCTGCGTGCGGTTTCCGAGAGCGAACGAATTTTCTGTTTGTACGATTCACTTCTGGATGTACTCTCGCGCCGTCATTCGGGATAACATTATGACGCAGCGTACGATGCGACGACGTAAATCCGTGTTATTTCGGACGTAATGGAATCGATAGAGCGGACTGGCGCGTGTTTACTCGCGAAACAAGCGGAGTCAACGAAAAATAAAAGATTAAAACAGGCGATTCTCATGCGTTAAACGAAAATATTTTTTTCCCGAGCAGCTGACCACGCCATGAACTCGATATGTTTATTCCTATCGAGCGGTCCGCGCGCGCGCGCGCGATACGCGCTTTCGTTCGAAAATGACTGGAAACGCTTAAGAGAGAGAGAGAGAGAGAGCGAGAGAGAGATGTACTAGTTGTATATATACAGGGTGTCCCATTTTAATGTCCCACCCCAAATAACTTTCTTATTTTTAATTTTAGAAAAAGATGTTTCAGACAAAAGTTGTATGGTTTCAAGGGGGACATAAGATGGTGTCATTAGTTTGACCTTGAATAGTTACTTGAAGGTCACGTGAAGGCCACTTTCAATTTTTTAAATGGAATCGCCTACTTTTTATTATATATTCTTGCAGCTCATCTCGAGAGCTTTCCAAAACACTATAATTAAGTTAGTTTTCATTAAGTACTTTCCAAGTTATGAGGCTTGAAATCATTTCTTAATTTTACATAAACCGTAAAATATCTTGTAAAATATTCTTTTTTCGATTATCTTACCATAATACTTTTATGTACAAAATAATGAGAGAAATCAATTGGTGTAAAGAAAACACATAATTGTTTCGAAAAAAAAAATGTAATTGTTAATTGCAAATTACATTTTTTCTTTCGAAACAATTATGTGTTTTCTTTACACCAATTGATTCCTCTCATTATTTTGTACATAAAAGTATTAAAGTAAGATAATCGAAAAATGAATATTTTACTAGATATTTTATGGTTTATGTAAAATTAAGAAATGATTTCAATCCTCATAACTCGGAAAGTACTTAATGAAAACTAACTTAATTATAGTGTTTTGGAAAGCTCTCGAAATAAGCTACAAGAATGTGCAATAGAAAGTAAGGGGTTTCATTTAAAAAATTGAAGGTGACCTTTACGTGATCTTGAAGCAACTATTCAAGGTCAAACTAATGACACCATCTTATGTCCCCCTTGAAACCAACTTTTGTCTGAGAAACATCTTTTTCTAAAATTAAAAATAAGAAAGTTATTTGGGGTGGGACATTAAAATGGGACACCCTGTATATCTCTCGCTATTTTTTACAAATTTAGATTGTTTTCTTTGAAATTGTTACGGAAAATTCGCTATCGAAGAGAGAAGAGAATTTTGGTTGACAAGTGTATCTGCTTTTCCGTCGCGACCGAGAAATCCCTATCGGTGAATTATTTTCTTTTCTCCTCGGTGGACACACATAGTTTGAGGAAAGAAACGTCTTAAGAGGAGAAACGGAGAATTAAGCCTCGGTTGAAGGGGGAGCGGTTGCTGGATAAAGTAGATACAGACCGCGTCCATTAAGCCGTACTTATCGTGCGCGTCGAGCATGTGTCAGCTCTTGTGTGTTGCTCTTTATCGATATTATTATCGTGGCTCCCATTTAGCCGCTACGTGCGTACAACGCGATTACAATTCCGTATACGATTGTGCTTGCAATTCTATAGCGGAGCTTAAGTCAGTTTGTGACTACAAACGGGAAAATTGCCGCCAAGATACAATAGACGGGAGCTTCATCGGAGGAAAAAAAAAATTCGCGCGTACGATATCGTCCATCCCCCACGATTACATGGAAATACACATTAAACGAGTGTCTTGCGCTGCCATATAGCGGGAATAAAAAACAAGGAGATATTTGCATAAAATCGATTTGCTGGATTCCGCGTCGCGGTTGTCTCGCTGCTTCGGAAAGCGAAAGAAAAATTCAGGGTAAATACTAGGGCTCGACAGGCACAGGTCACAAGGTTTGTTCCGATACCAGCCAGGTGGAAGAGAGCAATCGGTCCTAGCTTACGGCCGTTTAACGTCTTTTAGGTAAATAAAAATTCAATGTAAAGTAAATGTTATTTTAACGCGGCGCGGAAAAGAGAAAAACCCTGTTATTTCTTGCGTTTTAAAACGTGTTGTATCAGCAAATGCGGCGCATATAAATTTATCCTCGTTTACCCATACGTACCTACCGTCAATATTATGTCTATACTGCAACGTTATATGCGGCCTGTGATACTATTTGCCAAGCGACAGAAGCTGACACTTCTAGTTTGATATCGTATAATGAATTGTCAATAATGTTCCGTTCTCCATATTTCATCCAGCGTTCGCAAACTCTAAGAAACTCCGTTAAATCAATTCCGTGTTGTAGGATTTCTTTTTTTTTCTACTCAGATACATCGCGACATGCAATACGTACAAGCGCGAGAGTTAAGAAAGAGGGAAAAGAAATATAAAATAAAGGAAGGAAAGACAAATGGAAAATAGAAGGTTGGGGTCAGTGGCGCTCTGGGAAGAAATAGGATTTATCCCTTCCAAATAACCGGTGCCTGTCAGTGCCCCGTCGTTCGCAGGTACTAGTTGTAGAAACTTGTCACGAGGAACGACGACGTCGCACCGTCCGTTCCGTGGGAATATTGCGCGAGAAGCGGAGGAGGAAAAAAGACGTAGTACGAGCGGAAAGATTGAAGAGTTAGCGAGGATTGGAAGCGCATGAGGAACGGGAGGGGTGCGGAAGATGGAAACGTTAGATTTTTCGTGTTCCTCGCGCAAAAGAGAGGAAGTGGATGGAAAAGCATTAGCGAGCGATAAAACCCTTCTCTCGTCTTTCTATCTCCCTCTATCCCTCTATCTCTTTCTTTCTCTTTCTCTCTTTCACTTTTCTTCCCTCTGATCGTGTCATCCTTTTTTCGTCGTGTACTTCTGTCTTCTTTATTGCCGCGAAGCGCGACGCATTTTTGTCGCACATTCAAATATTGTGCGAGGAAAAGTTCGATCCACTTTCGAAAATGCAACGACTAACAGCGGCAAAGAAGAATGTCGATAGCATGAGTAAGGGAGTGTAATGTACCGTGTAGAATGGCTTGATGTGAATGCGCGCACGAATCAACGATGATAAAAGTTGATAGCCGTTTTGACATCAGAATTGCGAATCTCACAAAATTTTGCGAAGCACTGTTTATCGTAACTCTCCTCTCGATTATCGATCTTGCCTTTTGTTTCTTGATGATTTGATCCTGTCCTTTTTGCGTTCACGCGACTGTAACGACTGAATAGAATTTAACGGGATTGTCGTGACAAAAAGACGTAGCGTTCAGTTTCATTTTACCAAATTCCAAGTGGGAATCGAAGCATTTTCCCGTTTCCGCGGTAAAGGGCACTTTTGTTCGCGAAGGACCGCTTTGCGAAGATGGAGACTGCGCTAGAAGCTAACCGGAGAATAACCGGCGAAATCGGCGAACTCGCTCGGGCGTAGCTCGGATACGTCCGTGCATCTCGGAGATTTCTTCGACAGTTCCGCTTTTGCGGATTGCTTAAATTCGCGAAACCGCAGGGACTTTATTCGCTTGTGTTTTATTCACTGGCGTGTCTGCGTCTTTCGATCAGTTTTGGGGAACCGTTGCCGCTATTATAGTGAAACACAGGGTTTGGCAAATAAGATTTAAATCTATAATTTAATAGGACTCATTTTATATATAGTAGAATGTAAATTAACGCTGCGTTTCCATTCAATGATCAACTTTGTCTAATAATACTCAAGAAACATATCTTTTCTTAGCAAAAGTCCTTGCAATTTAATTGTTTGTAGTCGCAAGGGATAAATTAGCAAATCAATATTTTTGCAAACGCGTGAACGATACTTAAAATAGATTTTAAATTATTTCGTGTTTGGATTGAATCCACTCCACACATATATACAGGGTGTCCCATTTTAATGTCCCACCCCAAATAACTTTCTTATTTTTAATTTTAGAAAAAGATGTTTCAGACAAAAATTGTATGGTTTCAAGGGGGACATAAGGTGGTGTCATTAGTTTGACCTTGAATAGTTACTTGAAGGTCACGTGAAGGCCACTTTCAATTTTTTAAATGGAATCGCCTACTTTTTATTACATATTCTTGCAGCTCATCTCGAGAGCTTTCCAAAACACTATAATTAAGTTAGTTTTCATTAAGTACTTTCCAAGTTATGAGGCTTGAAATCATTTCTTAATTTTACATAAACCGTAAAATATCTTGTAAAATATTCTTTTTTCGATTATCTTACCATAATACTTTTATGTACAAAATAATGAGAGAAATCAATTGGTGTAAAGAAAACACATAATTGTTTCAAAAAAAAAAAATGTAATTGTTAATGTCCCCCTTGAAACCATACAACTTTTGTCTGAAACATCTTTTTCTAAAATTAAAAATAAGAAAGTTATTTGGGGTGGGACATTAAATTGGGACACCCTGTATAAATACACAATCATCTTTTATCACAATTTCAATATTGACTTTTTGCATCTATAAAGGTCCTTTTTAAATCTTTCTTATTTCTCAAATTCTTTTCTCTCGATAATTTCACATACACACGCACAAACAAGGTACGTTTATTAGAGAATCTTCAGGATGTGCCCTTTAGCTTAAATTAGATCATATCCAAAATTAATCCGACGTAGGCGGCGTTTTCGACGTAATCGCATTTGCTTAAGTGACACTTCAAAATCCCGGGCCTTTATTGGTCCTCGGCTTGATTCAAGTACCAATTATTTTCAGAAGATTAATGTCAAGCGGGCGCGAGTTACGAGCGCGCACTCGACCTACGGCAAGTTTATCTCGCCAAAAGAGAAATGTTATGTTCGATGATTATCTTTGAAAGAGGCAAACGGTACTCGATGTATGTAGGAGCGAATGTTGGGGGTTTCTACTCACGATTAGCCACGCTTTCACGGTTGCACTCTAGGATGCACTTATGTAGTTGGCAATGCGGGACCGAGAGTCGGACGCGTGTATTTGCCATGGAAAAGCATCTCTTTCTCGTGTTTTCCTTCCTTTACCGGTGTTCGTTATTTTTTCCACCAGAATGCCACCATTTTGGTACTTTTTTCCCCGCTTTTCCTTCTTGTTCGTTCTTTCTACTTTGTGCGGTCTACCGTCCTGCGGAAAAGCTTCTTAAAAAATGGCATCTACCTCTTTCCACGCTGCTCTCTCATGCCCCTATCTCCTCTATTTAGAATTTCTCGCTCGTAATTTTTAATAATGTTTATTCAAAACTGTGTGTTAATAGAGATCCGCTGCTCTGTAATGTTAACGCTTTAGCTTTAATACTTTAGCTTTTTACTTTTTCCAGAAAATATGATTACTTGTCTTATACTGCAAAATCTTTAACAGATGATTATAAATATCTCTCTTTCTTGAAATATTAAAAAAATGTATATATTTAACGTACATAATTTAAGTTTTGATATACCATTTATACTTTTTTAAGCTCCTATAACAAGCTCCCATTCCTCGAAGTTTCAAGAATTAATTGAGAAACACAAATTAATTGATATATTTTTCCATAAATAACGTTTGTATAGAGTAATAAAATATTAGTAATCATCCACATGCATTCTGCGCGTAAGAAATCAATATAACATACACATTCTGATTGTATCGGATTTAAATTGTTATTTCGAAAAATTCTGATGCTTTGATCATTTAACATTTATATCTTAAACAGTAACTGTTACGTGATATAAATCAATAGCGGACATTAGCCAGAAATAATTATGCTACAAAAGAGTAATTAAACGCGGCTTAATATTTCTCTAGAGCGCGGATAATATTTACAAGCAATTACCACTCAACTTGTACATGCAACGTTATTTTCGCTTTATTCGAAATTGGTGCAAAGCTTTATGCCAAGTATATTAACCGGCGCGCTATCGGCTTAATTGTCCGCGTTGCAACGTGAATGACACGATTAATCATTTTGAGCCGGTGCGTATCAAACAATTGAAGTTGCGAGGTACGCTGGACTAAATGGACTGAAGTAACCTGTCGCGTATCTGGAAACACGTGCAGTATATAACGGGCACGTGAGCAATGTGACGCGCTGCGATATGACGGAAGACAATGTGACGGGTGGACTAAGCGGAATAACTTATAGTAGCCGAAATATTAAAGGCGAGGAATACTTGCGTAGTATATCTAGTATATTTACGTATATTTACGTATATTTACGTATATTTACGTATATTTACGTAACACAAACACAACGAGATGCAAGTTTAAAATTCGGAAAAGAGAGAGTGAAATTAATGTATCTCGATTATAAAAAGATTGAATTTTTTATAATGTATAAAATATATGTAATATATTTTTGATTTATTTTCTCTTTATATATTATAGCACAAAAGGCTCATAAAATAGAACACAGATTTTTTTTCTTTTTGATAAGAAATATTAAGAAATAAAAAAAAGTCAAAGAATATTAATACTTAAATATTTCAAAATGAATTAATTTGACTCATTTAATCATATTTACGCGCATAATTAAGGTAAACTCTTTTTAATTTGTCTTATATGATATCGATTGGAATTGATAAATGGATTTATTAGATATTGTTAAAATAATATTTAGATATTAGGTATATTCTGCTCCCAATATTCATATATATTTTGTTCAGTAAATTATTATTAGCATTATATAATTATTTTATGTTATATATTTATGATATATCATTATTTACGCTACTTTATTTTGTTAAGATCATGGAAGTCATTCTTGAATATTAATAAAATAATGAATCTGTCATATTATTATCCTATTTATGAGTTAATAACTTATGACGATATAATCTCCGCATGAGGAAGTTTAAGCCAACATCGAATGTCTGCTGCGACGTTCTATCGTTGAGATTTCATCAGGGGGTATCTAAGGGGTGTCATAAGCAGCTGCTGTGGACAAGAGTACTTGAAAGCACTTCTGCCCGTACCAAACTCGAAAATAGCTTCGCTTCGTGCGTTAGTTTCGTCGTTGGACGCTGACAGCATATCGGACACATCGATTTCCAAGAATAGCAGATTGTGCTAAAATGCGCGATCTTGTATATTGAAGATCAATCAACGCACGATCTATAAATATTTCATCATAAACGAAAATATTAAATGGAGACATAATCAAGAATGAACAATATGAAAAAAAAAGAAAAAAGATAATAGAACAAAAAATACTGAAATAAATATGAAATGTGACTTAATCAGATAAAACAATTAAAAATGAAACAATCTAAAATTCACGTTAACACATTAGAAATCTACTTATTGAATGTGTAATATTTGATGCTTCTATCAGTATGTTATATATGAAGACATTTATTTATAATTACATTTATTTATTTCCCGATATATATCATACATAATATTTATTATACTTCTTACGAGTTGACGTAATATCGATGTGCGAATATACTGCATAGAGTTGTGAAATAAAAAACATAATTTTTCAAATGAAATTCCCTTTCTCTCTCTACTGTGGATATTTCGCATCGGATTTTGCGTGCGTCGAAAAGCTGTCGCATTGACATCGAGCGGATCTCGTCGGATTATCGGGCTCTCCGCGAAATTATTGCGATCGCGAAAGAACACGGATGATATTTTGGAATTTCGAGAGAATCACGCGCGCTATAAAGGGAGAGGGGATGGCCCGCTTGATGGTATAACCGATGGATAACAGACTAACGCTTCGTTATACGCGGACAATAACTATACCTATCCTACCTGCCGCGCTCGTGTCCGTTGAATTATTTATGCAATTAGGCGTCATCGCTGCACGTTATGCGTATCCACCGTGAATCTACGCCGCCGACAACGCCAACGCTATTGCCGGGCGTATATATCCGTCGATTGACGGGCGTGGAAAGACTACGTTCGATAGTTGACTTCGTTCCATGAATCGATCCATCGCTGCCGGAGATTTCTGCGTGACTAAGCTTTAGGAGAGTGCGGCTGGATATGCGCTTCCATCATCGTGTATAGCTTGATTTGATCTTCTCTTTCGCTCCGATAAAAATACTACATTCATTTATATCACGAAGCAAGCTCGCACACACATATATAAATGTGTATGTGTCGCACATGACGTTAACTCTCGAACGACACGGTAAACGAGACTGATAATGAGTAGAAAGCATGAACACATTATTGCTGTCATATTTGACGGTTTATTACATCACCTTTAAAGTCAGTATATGCAATTGAATCGTCGCAAGTTGATACATATTTAGTATGCAAATGTGTGGATTGTGTTTTTTTTTTCGTCCCTTGTAAATCTAATTTTGTTTGTGTCACACTAAACGCGTGCGCTCTTTTATTCGTGCAACAAAATCACGTTAGAAACGATGCATCTTCGAGTGAATAAGGGTCGGGAGATTCTAACGATCGCTGTATCAATTAGAAGCATTTCGGGCGAGAAAGTAATCCGGAAAAGTTAGAGCTAATAGAGCCGCTCGCGAGGGCTTTAACGGCGAGAATAATGGCAGCAAAGTCGAATAATTTGAAATAATGCACGAAACTTTTTTTTGGGCGGGCGATTTGTTCGGCGAGTTTGTAATCCGTGAAGCGCTAATTTTTCCTCCACGTGACTCCTCCATCCGAGTGGCTCGTCCGTACCATAATTCGTTTTAGTAGTCGCGAATCGAGCGCGCACTCCTACGACGCGATTTATTATCTCGCGAACGAAAAACTCTTAGTTTCCCGTTGGACCATTCGACGCGTTCGTACGTTCGGACGATCAGCGAAAACTCGTTGGAAAGTAGAAATCTACTCTAGATACGTGACCGGTGATTTTCGCGATTTATATCTCCGCGATTCGTGCGCGATAGCCACGTTTTCGCGAAAATGCCCCGTGCGTTTTCGAGCCTTTTAAAAGGCCGCTCGTGTTCGTAAAGTTCTCGCGCCACGTGTTCGAATGTTTTCATCATTAAAAGCGATGCTATTTTTGCGCGCTCTCGCGAGAGGACGGATCGCGAATCGATAAAATAGCCGCTGCAGCCCCGATGGTGATATTTGACAACATGCTATTTTGCTCCACTTGCCTAACGCTACTGCAAATCGCCTTTGTAAAGTCCGCTACTGACCGATATGAATTCGCAACGCGGCAACGCAGCAAACACGAAACTGATTGTGTTACAATCCCTGCAACAAATGCTTCCACACATGTCTATTTATATACATTTTAAATCTTTGGTTACATCATTACGTTATTTAAGCACAGAAATCTATTTTACAAATATTTATCGTTTGCAAATCGTTCGTTTTGGAAAATTCCTGACTTCTTTTTTTTTTTTTTCGCACTCATTATCAGCACATTCGTTAGCACATCCTAATTTATTCTATTTTCGATGCAGAAAATTTCGTGTTAATATAAAGTTATAATTTAAATATTATATGCAAGAATATTATATCAGATTTTACATTAATATTTTGCAATCATGCTTAAATTATTCCGCCTCTATATGGCGTCGAGCTGTGCATAAAATATATATGATTTTTCATATTTATCCATAAACGGTGTAAAGTCCATCTAACTCTTTTATGCTGCGTTGTTTGTGAAACGTTTGTCATATTGTAAATTGATAATCCTATCGGCGAATTTTTGATGCTTCTATTTGCGCGCGTATTCACAGCGTGTTTCTAGGGACGTGCTACTCTTTCGGTCGTGTATATTTTATACGCAGAAAACATCGCGTGTGCAGTATCATATCTGCTTTCACATAAACTTCATATTTGCTTTCACGTCACTTTCCGTATTTAATTAAAGTATAATTGCGTAAAATATATTAGTTTTCCGAAATTTAGATTTTTCTCGTTAATTACATGTAAATTTTCTATTATACTACATTACTATGCTGCGAATTAATTAAGCGTGAAAAATTGTTGAATTCTTTATTTGCGTCTATTCAACATATTTCTAGCGACGCGCTGCTTTTTGATTCATGCATAATTGTTGCACAAAAATATCCTGTTTGGCCTATGATAAAGTTTAGTTTTAATATTTTTTTTAATGAGAGAAAGAGAAAGAGAGAGGAAAAAAAGAAAGGGAGAGAAAAAGAGAAACAAAACAAAGCTTTATATATATATATATATATATATATATATATATATATATATTTATTTATTTATAGATATACATACATACATTATTACATATTATACAGTTTGCGTAGAATATGGCATCAACGTAACATTAAATACAATTTTTACATAAATAAATAAATAAATAAATATATAAATATATATAAATATAATATAAAAACATATATATATATATATATATATATATATATATATATATATACATATATATAAAAAGAAAAAAACACATATAATAGCTTACAATTTTTAAAAAACTTGAAATGAAGAAATAGCAATTTTTTATTTCCAATTTTCTTTATATATATTTTTATAAAATTTTGTATTTTTTTCAATGTTGCAAATATTATCTTTAATATTACACACTGTTATGTTATATTTTGATAAATAAACTTGTGCACTAGTTATGTAAGAAAAGACGACATACACTTTAACATATCTTTTTATTTAACAAACATTTGTAAATAAATATATTGCAACTCTTCAGAAATGTTATACTTTTACCATTTATCATAAATTGTCCTATCTGTTGTATTTCGGAATGAAAAGAGTTTTATCGTTATTTCTGTAATTTCACCGTGCGTTACTAGTGTGAAGCAAATTTCTGAAATCGCTCTAAAATAGAGTAGACCGCCGATTAAACTAGTCGTTCGCGCTGGTATAATATCGAGAGTCCGGGAGCCACGTCATTATTAGTATGCTAACGTAAACATTACTGCCCGTGGCTATGCAGAGCCGGACAGTGTAGTCGGTAGCGTAATCCGATACTGTTGTAGGTTATGCCGCGGGTAACTGTGCCAAAACTGGGAAGTCTACTGTAATCACGATTGGCAGGATAGAGAGTAGAAGCGCAGATTGCATGGTTAGTGCTTTGTGTATAATTAATTTCAGGAGATAAAGGATAAATAAAGAGCGGCTATTAAAATGGCATACAAAATTCGCAAGAGAGCCTTCTATTCAACTTGTATATTTTTTCTCTTTTAAATTTTCCTCTCTTTTTTTTCTTTTAGTTTATTTTTGTCTCATCCGGTAAATGACTAGTTCGCGAAAAATCTAGATATTTGGAAAATCGTTCTGCATGCCAAGGAAACCTAGCGCGAAATAAAATATGTATCGGCTACCCTCGTTTCTCTCTAGCGTCTAGTTCGTGCTGCAATCCGCCAGCAAATCCATCGGCATCGATTTATTATCCGCAAAACGAGTCTGGCTGGTCGTAAGTTCACCCGCAATCGAATTTGTGGTGGACATTGCCGGATTAATCGATAACGTAAAGATAGGAAAATGAAATTTTTTTAAACGTTTAATCAATATAATATTTTTTAGAAGAACAAGAAATTGTTTTACAAGAGATTATGTGATAATACATGTTTTACTTCCCTTTCAATATTAATAAGCGGTTTTTATAAAAATGGACTGCTGGGAATATAATATCAATAATATTTAATAAAAACACGTGTATTAATTTATGTAAATTGATCCGTAAATTTTGTTCTCGTAAGGGATGATCGCAGCTGCTGATTTACATTTGAATAAAATCATCAATTTTTAATCTGTGTTAAAGTCTTGTCCTATATCGTGGCAGATGGTGTTCAAAAAGCAGATGATTTCGCAGAATATCGACTCGTCGCTGATGACGAATATCTATGTGAAATCGAGACGATCGGTGGATTCTTTAAGCACGTGATTTCTTTGAATTATGCTCCAATTCGTTCTCGCGTTTCTAAGCGCCTCGAGGTAATCGAGCGTCACGCCAGATCGCGTTACAAAAATCGTTTCTCGAGGCGTGAGAATCCCCCGCCGTTGGTCGGCACTTTATTGGCTCGTCCGTGACGCGAAGACCGCTTCTGGGTCTGACTAATGGCAGTGGCTGACTACTGGCGCGGTCTGACTACTGGCGATCGAGTTATCTTGTTAGCGGCAATCGATATCGGCCAACTGTGAAGAGCGGAGTTATCCTGTCAAATGATGCCATTTCAGTTCTCGACTTGTTTTTCTTCCCCTTCCGCTAATTGACAGACGAAAGAGACACATATTATGCGTTAATGATATTTTAAGATTCAAACGATGAGAACGAATTACAATTAGAGAGCGAAATGTAAAGTAAGTACTCATTTCTACAATTTTTTTAAATCTTGGAAGATGGATCATTTATCTTAAAAAGAATGTTTACTTCAATATTTCCTCTTCTCAGTAGTCCCATAAAAGTATATTCTTCTGTTTCCTGTTTCTTCTGTTTGCATTAAAAATAAAGATAAATATTGCGAAAGAAACATTTTCGATGAGACTCGATTATCGGCTTTGTTTTTTCTTTTTCATTAGTTTTGTCAAGAGATACTTCTTTTTAAGACTATCGCACTTATTTTATTTTATCTTTTTAAATCAACTGGCCTCACACGAGACAACAAAGAACTTCAATAAGAGCCATCGTGCAAATAGAATTTCTCTTTTGCTGCGTCCATAGAGAGACGATTACATAATGTACGATAATTTAGATAATTTCAGATAATTTAGCAAAGTGACAAAAATGAATTACTCAGTGCAGTTGTTTTCTATTTGCCATTTCATTTTCCGTTATATCTTGGCGCAATTTCGAACGTCGTTGAAAATGCGACGAAAGGACGCCATTATCTCGAGCACGTACTTTACTCAGGCATATTTGCTTTGCACGAGTAAGTAGGTACGCAAATCAGCAGAAATAGAGAAAAAATATATGCTCTTCCTTAATATTCCCTCCTAGCAACTAACATATCGGGCGCGCTAATTTTATACAACAAATTCACATTCAACGTCTTGAAATAACTTCAAGTCGAAACTATCGATTATATGTTAAAATTAATTGATATTCGCGCATTAATAGTCAACGCTAAACATAGCCGGAGTCGAGGTTAAAGCTACATTTGACGAGACGATAAAGTCATAATCGGTCTTGAAAGGTCACATGTTTTCGTTTCTTTCATAAAAAGGTGCAAAGGTGAAAGATGAGAATTTTTACGCAAAATTATCGAACCTAGCTTTTCTAGAATATTTATCCATCTAAGATATTTATGACTCCTCGCGACTTTATTTTTAAAAGAAATGCATGACGGAAGACATACTACTGATAATTTCATATGGAGATCTTGGAAATCCTGTACGCCGTCAGATTCGCTTTCCGCAAGGAAATACGAAGCGTTTCGTGATTCGCCACTGGAGACGAAAACAATATTCGTTCTTCTCTGTACCTAATAGGGGGATCCTGTCTGAGCCGTATTATCCTTGTGAAAAATTCACGGTCTCTAAAAGCACGGCCATTCCGGACCCGGTCGATCGTCTTGTATATTCGCCGTGTTCCGTCCATGGCCCGGAATTCACATTTCCATAAGAGCTGCATGCCATCGCGAGGATCTCCCGATCGAATCTTTTATCATTCCCCCATCTTTCTTCGAACGATCTCGCGTGCCTATCCACGAATCTTTAACGATGTTACGATATATCGATCGATGGACATAATTCATGGAGGATACGTTTCATAAGCTCCGCGGCTCTTTCGTTCCTCGCTATGTTTTGCATAGACGCGCGTTAATACTTAAATCATGTCTTCTCGCATTCTATAGTCGGTTAGAAATGACGCAGAGTCACGACTGTCGTCGCGTTGTTACGAACAGTAATATGAACGTACGATTGGCATTAGAGACACGCGACGTTAATGGGCGGTTAGCGGTGAGCGGAACGGACGGTTAACTGTCAGAATAGTGAGATCAAATTGTTCCGCAAAATATTTGTCGTTTTCCATTCCGGAAAGAACGATAAATCTCATGAAATATTTATTTGGCGTTGTTGCGTTAATATAACGAATACTTTAAACAATATTAAAGTTTTATAATATGTTATGAATCTTATAAAAGGGAATAAAATTTATTAATAGTCTGTTATGTAAATCAATTCCTTCTGGCTTTGAATGTAGTATAATGTATATTTTCGATATTACAATGGTTGAACTCATGAAAAATTATGTATACATATCTGGAACATTAATTTTATCTAAACGTATCGAAAATAAAAACATTGAACTTTTTTGAGAATCTGTGAAAAAGTTTGGTGAGTATAACGCCAGCTACTTTTTGCCTGTCTTTTATTTTGGAAAAAGTAGACAAGCATTTATCTTGTGCCGACGGTGCAACGTTGCAGGAAAAATTGACAGGATTTTTTGTTTCAAACTCTCTCTACTCTATGAAGTACCGGATCCATTTATCGATTTGCTTACGAAGGCAATTATGACGACGCGCAATAGAAGCATTACTCTAACCAGTCATTCTTCTATAGTTATTCTGTAGGAAAAATACAGCACTATCGTAAGAATATATTCACATCGTCGACGTTTCGCGTTTTCCGATATTTCGCCACGTAATCTTCATAAAAATAGAGAAAATAAATTGCTATGGAAAATGAAGGGACGCAGAGCACCGACTATCATCGTTCATCATTAAAAATTTTATATTATGAGGTTTATACCGCGTGACACTTCGGAAATTACAGCGAACGTGGTGTCTTATCTGTGAATATTTCACCATGTTGAATTAGATATTAATCCTTAAGCTTCTTCAATGCGGATTCCAACTTGCAGGTTCCATAATAATAATGATGCTACTATATTAGTTAAGCACATTATATGATAAAATTTATCATATTGTATATACGTGAAGATAGCATAAATTATTTTATGTTTATATTTTAATTTTTTAAAATTTGAAATATTTTATTAAGCTGATAAAAGATATACGAAATTATTGCGGTCAGTTGCATAAAAGCGTAATGGTGCAAATGGCAGAAATGTATTAAAATAATAATAGAAAATTCGCGTAACTAAATGCTACATGCAAAAACTTTGATTTTATATTAACTAAAATTATAATATTTTTACACAAAAGTGTGAAAATAGTATTAATGATTTTTAATTAAAATAATATAATTAAGTAAAATATAATTCTAGAGAGAAATAATGCATTTTTCGTCGCGCGAACAATAAATTCGTATTGTTATTTGCATTATATTAATTGTCTCAAAATGAGAAATAATATTAAGAGAAGAAAATAATATTAAGAATTGTTAGCATTGTTTTTCGGCTCGATCGTACGAGTACTCGAGGCTTGACCTCACTTGCCGAGTTCCGTGTGTGAGTTGCAAATTTAAAGGCTACTTGCATAATTTGGAGCTCTCTCAGAACAATGGCGGCATATTTCATCTCTCAAACGAGTGAATGCCCCTTCTACCACTTCCCCTACGAATTATTGGTACTTTTGCGACACGTACGTACGTGCAACTGGCTCATGACCTGCGCGTATATATTTTATTCTGGCATATTAATTAACTCCGAAGCACATAACCGGGATTTTTGCGCTGGTCGACCTGCGCAGTGCAAAACGTCGCGAAATTCACTTCAGCGATTATAAATGCGCTAAAATGAAACAAATAAAGGATAATGGTCCTCTAGAGGGCCGCAAATGTGGGGTGCGAGTCGGATAAGCGATTTATTCTTTCTCTTTACTTAAATATTTATTTCAAGTTTTAGCTGGAGAGATTTACACGCGCACATATATATATATTTTAAATATTATGTATATTACAATAAATGATAATTGAACGCTTGTTATTATTGTGATTGATAATTGTGTTTTGTTTCATATAATCGTGATGAAATGCAAACGGTCAACAAACAATTTTCATCAGTATAATCATTCAGAGCGTATCTTTCTCTTTTCCTCTCTTCTTTCATCTACGAATGGAAATCAATAAATGTAATAATAATCACAAATAATATAACATAATTTGTCAACATGCAAATAAAACGAATTATTCACGGATAAAAAATTTATATATTTATTTATGTTTCATGTTCTTTTGGCATCAGTTTCTTGATATCATAAAACAAACTAACGGAAATTTGACTGCACTTTGAACGCGTGTAGCTATAAGATATTACACACTTGCCACAAATTTCGATATTTCCGATGAAATAAACATAATTTGTCAACATGCAAATAAAACGAATTATTCACGGATAAAAAATTTATATACTTATTTATGTTTCATGTTCTTTTGGCATCAGTTTCTTGATATCAAAAAACAAACTAACGGAAATTTGACTGCACTTTGAACGCGTGTAGCTATAAGATATTACGCACTTGCCACAAATTTCGATATTTCCGATGAAATAAACATAATTTGTCAACATGCAAATAAAACGAATTATTCACGGATAAAAAATTTATATACTTATTTCATGTTCTTTTGGCATCAGTTTCTTGATATCAAAAAACAAACTAACGGAAATTTGACTGCACTTTGAACGCGTGTAGCTATAAGATATTACGCACTTGCCACAAATTTCGATGTTTCCGATGAAATAAATATATTTGTCGATTAAACAAATAAAACGACAGCAATATGATTGTTTTTCATTTGTGTGTAGCGCGTATGCCGGATACACGTATATGTTGTATCAAGAAGCGGTTGTCATTTGGCAATCCAATTTGTTGTTTTAACAAAATAAATTGCAAATTCGCGTAACGCGATTCTCCCGCCGGATCGACGGGGCTCGCCGCCTCTCGGTGCGAACTGCAGTTCAAATTGAATAATGAATCGCCGCGTCCTGTTTTTTTCGTTTCCAGCGCGGCACTTCAAGGTTAATTAAAAAGTGCAGCTGTTTATTTAACTGGAGCGCGTAACACTGCCCTTATACTTTGGATGTAATTACGCTGCGCGCGCTGCTAACAAATCGGTCGCCTGTGTTTAAAATCCTTTGACGGTTGGATTTATCACTCGTCAGTGGAAAAGGTTTACGCTGGACGCGCCGGGGATAATCGGAAGATATCAGATATTCATTCAATGATTCGCGATTATGCGCGATTGTGAAAAGGGGGGGGGGGAAGGGAGAAACTACGAGAGAATTTTTAAAGATGCACAGAACGAATCAAATCCCGTTTCTCCGAGAGAGCAAAGCTCGAAAACTCGTTCCACGACGAGCAGGCAGTGAGAAAGAGAAAGAAAGAGAGGGAGTCCGTAACTTAATACCCTGCCGCGTTGTCATCGCGGAAAGTAAAGAGAAATCCGACGTGTACTTAATAAGTTTTCGGTAATAACCGGAGCTCGGATCTCCGTGGTGAGACGCTTGACTTCGTCGACTTGCCACGTCAGTGCCCTTATTACCCACCTACTCTACTAAAGCCCTCCACTCGCGCCAGAGCGCGTAATCTTAATAACTGCCGCGATCCGGGCTCAGGTAATAACTATCAAGCGGAATTTATTCGTGGTATTTTTAAATTGCGAAGCGATAACTCTGATTTTGTTGGAATTACCGCGCTTCGGAGAAGCGGTTTGAGATGAAATCGTTAATCAAGCTTTCTCTCGACCGTGTTACGCAATAAAATAGTAATTATTCTAACTGATAAATATTGCCGATAAATACAAGTTTCGTATACGACTCTTTCCGGAAAGGAATTATTCGAGCGGATGAAACGCGTATTTCATATATGTATGCGTTTGCGTTTAAACTCTATCGGAAAGAAAACTCGCTGATATCGTATCGTTGAAGCCAGCTTTACGTCAGTTGAATTTTAGCGGGACATCGGACGGAGGAACAGTGAAATATGAATCTCGGTCGGCGAGAGCAGTCAACGAAACCGAGATAATCAAACGCCGCTATCTACCATTGCGCTCTGTAAATCCCAGAAGCAATAAAGTTGCGGCGGAGGAGGCGCAGGGCAAGGGAGGCGGGAAGGGAGGAAGGCAGGAGAGACAACGGCGTACTTCCCGTTACCACCTTCTTCCACGATGGAATGGTCGGCGCGAAAGAGAAAACGGAGAGAGGTTTTCTCCCGACGATTTTTTAATTACTCGCTCGCAATTTCGCGTCTCCGCGCCCGACGTAAACGCCATTTCGCGAGGAACAAGGCCGGCAGACAATTGGCGAGAGGGAAAGGCCGGCGCGGAGAGATGCTGTCGGAACGATCCGGGATTTATGTTATCTTGTCGGGAAGACTCGCGGGAGGCTCGCACGTGTCGGGGAAACTGGATTGGCGGAAAAGAGGAGAGGCACGTGAAGGTCGTTCCGGCCGATATATATAGGTGCGCCAGATAGAGAAGGTAACCCCCTTCGCGGAGCTCTGCGAATTCTCACCTCGCTATATCCTCGTAATCCTGCCTTTCCGAGAGTAGATTACACACTATCATGCGCGCGCGCACGCATATAGGTGCATGATAAATGAAATAATGAAACTCGGCGTCTCTGGCTCTCCGTGCTTCGAGCTTCGCGTAATTAATAGGAGGAAATGCGACAAAGTGTGTTCGTTACGGCAGCGCCACTTCTAATTTCGCCGTGGTGTAATACACAGTATTAATTTCGCCTGCTTTATTATCCATACTATCTCGCCGTTTTTACTCTGGAATATCTAATGCGGATGTACATTACGTACATTACGTACATTACGTAATTGGCCGCGACGTATAACCAAATTTTATTATATCATCAAGAGGTGTGTCTTTTCGCAATTAAAAAATAATAATGAATAATATCGACAAAACACTCACCTGTAATTAGATTACAAAGACGAATCTTCACAAGAGTTTTGCAAAGGTGGTAATAAATTTGTTCTGGCGAACATTGGTGGACTTTAAATTTCAGCATCGAGAATTAAAAATTAAATATTATATCATATCGTGCAGGAATAATTGCAAAAAATCTTGATACATCGCAATTAAAAAAAAAAAAAATGAATAATATTGACGATACACTCACTTGTAATCAGATTACAAAAACGAATCTTCACAAGAGTTTTGCAAAGGTGGTAATAAATTTGTTCTGGCGAACATTGGCGGACTTGAAATTTCAGCATCGAAAATTAAAAATTAAATATTATATCATATCGTGCAGGAATAATTGCAAAAAATCTTGATATATCGCAATTAAAAAAAAATAATAAATAATATCGAGGATACACTCACCTGTAATCAGATTACAAAGACGAATCTTCACAAGAGTTTTGCAAAGGTAATAAATTAGTTTTGACGAACATTGGCGGACTTTAAATTCCCGCATCGAAAATTAAAAATTAAATATTATATCATATCGTGCAGGAATAATTGCAAAAAATCTTGATATATCGCAATTAAAAAAAAAATAAATAATATCGACAATACACTCACCTGTAATCAGATTACAAAGACGAATCTTCACAAGAGTTTTGCAAAGGTAATAAATTAGTTTCGACGAACATTGGCGGACTTAAATTCCCGCATCGAAAATTAAAAATTAAATATTATATCATATCGTGCAGGAATAATTGCAAAAAATCTTGATATATCGCAATTAAAAAAAATAATAAATAAAATCGACGATACGCTCACCTGTAATCAGATTACAAAGACGAATCTTCACAAGAGTTTTGCAAAGGTGGTAATAAATTAGTTCTGACGAATATTGGTGGACTTTAAATTCCTGCATCGAAAATTAAAAATTAAATATTATATCATATCGTGCAGGAATAATTGCACAAAATCTTGATATGCACTCTCGAATTTTTTAAAGTCGTCCAAAGATCGTCAGGCGCTTCACATCTCGTATCGTTTTTCATATCAACACGTTTATTCTGATTACGTTGAGGTGTGTATATATTTATAGAGAGAGATCTATAATTATTGTAGATACACGTAGTATGGTCATCGCAATTTCAATATTTGACACGCTCGCGTTTCTCTCGTCAGGCTCGTCAGGTGAAATCTCATGCAACATTCGCACTCACAGACACGCGAACCACGATTTTACAGAAGAATGTACAAACGAGCACGCACACGATTACTCGGTCAGAAGATTATGTACAATTCAACATACACGCGCGATTCGCCAGACTTCTTGTCGCACAGTTCACGTTATTTGCATAAAAAAGAACGCAGTTATGTTAGCAAAGAGTGAAAGACGAAAAAATACTATCGTCCAAAATAATATTCAATAAAACAATATTTCAAAAATCAAGTTTGCAGAAGTATGTTTTATACAATTTATCAATTCGAACCATCAAATTTGTTGTACTCGATTGTTTTCTGTCTTCCCTTTGATTATTCATAATCACGACAATAATTAGAAATTAAACTAATATTGCAACCTAATGTAAATGTAATAATGCAACAGAATATTGGGTTCTCGAAGAATACCTGAGACGGACAGAATGAAAAGCCGGTGTTCGCTCGAACGGGTTCGTATTTTTCGATGTGTGACATAATGGGCAATTAATGTTCATTCTCCGTATACGCGGAAATGTGGACATTGTGGTGATACACTTCGATATCCGATAGATATTCAAGAGAATGCACCGGAATATCTGTATTACGGGGGGGTAGGGGATGTATTACGGATTCCGGGAAGTCCGGGATTGATGCGGCGCGGTTATCGCGGCGGGTGATACGCGTGGGTGCGACGTAAATGAATATTCCGCTACAAAAAAGGACTTTTGAGGGCTTTATTAGGGCTTTTGACGCTTTCGTACCGATTAATAGATTTCACGCAGCAGAGAGAAGAATTGACTTTTAGATTCGGATAAACCGGCATAGAGATTTCGCATAATGGGAAAGAGAGGGGAGATTTCTTTTGAAACTGGCACGAGGCGCCGACCCGGACCACTTTTGGCTTCGAGATTTCCCCCGCCGCGGATGCAACGTACGCCGCAATGCAGACGCGATATACAAGGCGTAACTTTGCTCTGGAGGCTGCGGTAAAACGAATGAGCGATCTAACCGTCGGTTCGGAACGGTCTGCTTTTCGCATACTTTGATCAATTGAGAAGCTATTTTAATCGGAGCAAGACTTTGAGTAATGAGTAATTAATTTATAATTAATTACTTCGTTAATGAAAACATAATACAATATATCTTTAGAATGGAATGCAATGATGGGATAATAATCTCTTTATTACATATAAAACAGATAGAAGCAATAAAAGAAAATTATTAAAATTTTTAGCGTTAAAAAATACGATATTTAAATTTGAATATTGCGATATCCTCAAAATTGACAATCAATATTTTAGCCATAAATTTTTAATTCACTTCGCTTTTTTATTCGTACCGATTTTATCAAATGTAATTATTGTACGAAATATATACACACAGTGATATTTTAATTTATCGAAAAATAATCTATATTGTGTCATATGACATGCGACTTAAATATCGCAGCTGTCTGGGAAACACGCGAATCGTATTGGCTTACGATTGCTCATTCCGTGCGAGAATACGAAATTGGGTCGCGAAATTCCGCGGTCCGGTCGTTTCTTTATCACGGGTCGAAAATTTCGTGGCAGCGAAACGTGCCCGCGGTATTTGACAGGAAACGTGGAATGTATTGTAGCATGCGAGAAGCGAGAATTTACGAAGGAGGCGCATGTGGAGGAGAAACCGGCACATGATCGTTAACGGAGCGCGTGCTTAAAATACTTTCGAAAACCGGAAGGACGCCGCCAATCCAACTTTTGTATATGTGTACGGATATATCCGGTATACGCATTGAGTGGATTTACACTGCAGACTATTGCAGTTATTGCACTGCAGACTATTTGTATGTGTTGCACGTGATACGCGTAAAGTTATAACTTCAGCGAACCAAAGTCCATTGTGTTGATCAAATGTCAAACCGTTTTTTTTTCTTTTTTTATTCAAGTTATTACATAAGAGCTATCTCTTGAATTTTATCTCTTGTGAAAACAATAGAAAGAAAATTTATTTCACACATTTTAAAGTATTTTTAGTCGTGATTGTGTACAGGAATTTTTCTGCAGTGATATATAAGTAAAAAAATTGCATTATTATATGTCAAAATACAAAATTTTATATATATATCAAATAGTATAATGCACAAGAATGGGATATGAAAAAGAAGAACAGTAAAGCAACTAGTTAGATACCTTTTGAATTGGAAGGAGAATCGATTTTACGGAGATTTGATTGGAGCACTCGAGATATAATTTTCTTTTCTCCGTCCACTTGGACCTCGTTCGAGCGCCGGATATAAAAGAAAAAGAACCGTCTCGTCTCTCAATCCTTTCATTCTTGAATTCTTGAAAAATTCTTTATTGCGAAATAGCTACGATATTCAACTGCAATGGAAAGCAAGGCGCGAGTATATTTAACATCTAAAAAATAATATATGCAAAAATATAATATTAAGACAGCACATATTTTGGTGCCTGTCGACTGATAAAAAAATGTTCCAGATCGAAGTAAAACGTGGAAGAATTAATTATTTATTACAATAAATCACGTGAGAAAATCGTGAAATAGCGCATATTCACTCATACACACATATATATCTCTTTTTTATTATTCTTAATGCTCTATCACGTATGCACACGACGAAAGATAGATTTACGCGCACACACATACACGTACACACAAGCACACATGCGCATACGTACATATACATATATCTTTAGTTCTTTGTCTGACCATTAATCGCAATCCAATCGTTTAATTATACAGTCCCGCCCGCTCTTTAAACGGGCCTCGATTCCCTAATTGGGCGTCCAAGACTTGACGATATACGCGGAGGTATTGTATTACGCACACTCTGAAAAAATATCTCGGCGCTGTACATCGGAGCATATATCTTACAAATTACGAAGGGGCGTATGTGTACGCACGAAGGAACGCTCATCCCGTCGACTTTTTTTCGTTTGTGCGTCGACGATGACAACGACGATCAATAACGAATTTTATATCGTACGTTTAATATCGATTAGCCACGAGAAAGAACGATAAAAATTTTTATTATTGTTTTATAGTAATAATTATATATATAAAAAAATGTACATATTAGAATTATACAGGATGTACAAAAAGTAGGGAAAAAGTGGAACCCCTTGAATAATTTGGAGATTTCAATTTAGAGAAAAATGTTAAATACAAAAAGTTGTAGAGCTCTAAAATATCTGTTTACTAGTCTTATCAGCATGACCACACGTGGCGTTGTCAAGATTACATGAAGGTCATCTTGAATTTTTTAAATGGAAATCCTTATTTCTTATTACATATTCTTGTAGTTTATCTCGAGAGCTTTCCAAAACACTATAATTAAGTTATTTTTCATTAAATACTTTTCGAGTTATAAGACTCGAAGTAATTCCTTAATTTTACATAAATTATAAAATATCTCGTAAAATATTCATTTTTCGATGATCTTACCTCAATACTTTTATGCACAAAATAATGGGAGGAATCAATTGGTACAAGAAAAACGCACAGTTATTTTTAAGAAAAAATTTATAACTGTCAATTGCAAATTACATATTTTGTAATGAATATGAATATGTATTATATTTAACATTTTTCTCTAAAATGAAATCTCTCCAAGTTATTCAGGGGATTCCATACTTTTTGTACACCCTGTATATGAAGTAAGAAACTGAGAATACCAGATAAATATCTTGAATAAAAATCACGAAATTTTTTGAAAGCAAAATAAAACACGACTCACGCGTGTTAGAATCAACGTATTTTTCCTTTCCCGTGGATCGGCAAGACAATAACGTTCGATACAATTTCTCTTGAAGAGAACATACGTAGCTCTTGTAATATCGTTAACGGATTGGTCGATAACGATCCTTCGTGTGTTTGTTCTGTTGTCGTCCCTCAAAGAAGACGTAGGGGTTTAACCTCGAGCATCTCTCGCGAATAAAGTCTCTCTTTTCTCGATGTGTCCTTATGTACAAGTTATTTACAACTCCATCTTCGCTGCATGTGACCGCGATGAGGACCAATATATGTATATATATCTCTAAGATGTACACGCGTGTATGTACATTTGTACGGTGCACAACGTACGGCGACGCGCGAAAGATACTCTTCTCTCTCGATTGTTCCTTGTTATTTTCGACGATAAACTTAATGAAAACGAATGCGACATGGCAGTTGTGCGCGTTTGGCAGTCCTATAAGATACAGGTCCATCCACAAGATTTCGTAAAATAATGCACGTCACGGCAGTATGTCATCTTTTTTAAGGGATCGATGCGAAGTGAAGATATAATCGGCTGCTAAACGATGAATTACATCGCGTTTGATATCGCGTTTGATATCGCGTGACTCGATGTAAATTAAACGCGGGCTTCGTATGAAGGATCCATGCATATAGATAGATAAATTATTTTCAAATATATTTTTTATTCATCCTCAAATGCGCTTTTTTTGCTGATTTTTAATACCGTATGACACTAGTACTCTTTAAATTGTAAATTTGAATAATCAGCTTCGATATGCACGGTGACACAAGTAAACTTGTTTTTTGCTAGAAGGGAATATGAAAATTGATACTCGAATAAAAAATAAAGTATTATTCTCGATATTTCAAGGAAGCTCTCAAATAAGCTTAATTTAGCTCGAAAAATACAGCGCGATGTAATTGACCGTTCGTTGAGCCGCTTTTAACTCAACAGTTCTGCAACGTTATTGTCTCTTTATTCACGAATGACGATTCCGTCGCAAAATATCCTCCGTTCGAACTAAATGGAATTACGAATAATGCATGGATGCTCGCGTCGCTATTGAACGATGCGCAGTGTACAAGGTACGTTTAGTAATTAGAATTAATATACATATTTTCGGAGCGCGGATAGGCTCTTTATTCAACGCACACGATATAATTTCGATAATTAATCTAAATTTATATTCCCGTGTCCTCTCTCTCGTCCTCGAGGAAAAGTTATTATTTACAATATCTTACGACAATGTGTGTCAGATCATTACGAGGGGAAAATTCTTTCTCGAGTTATTGTGGAAATGCGACTTTTGCGAAATTCTCGCGCGAATATTATTCATACGTCGCGCGTTTAGATAAGAGAAAATTCGTGTAAATAGACTAGAATGATGAAAAAGATAAAGCAAAGGGGTCGCGCGAGAAAAGAGGACTGATAGTTTCGCTTATTTTATGATCAGCAATTTTATTCTTACCTTGCGAGTTTCCGTGATGTGGCGTACTGTAAATAATTCAGAATAAATGTCGATATACAAACTGAGATTTAATCAGTTCACGTCAACGTGACACACTTAAAACGTTAACTGTGTAACATGTCATTTAAACGAAAACAATTATATGTGTGCTTTTTCAGGAAAATCGTTCAATCGTTGAACAGCAGCTTGATTTGACCGATTAATCATTTTCTTGATAATTAAATTGATACTGTGCGAGGAGACAAAATTGTATTAGCCGAGCATGAATCTATTTATGAGATCGATCGATGCGATTGAGAATTGGATGGTCCTAAAATTGCGAGTATTTTTGGAACTAGAAATTCCGCGGTAACGACAAAAGGAAGAGAACGTGTCCGACATCGAGAAAATCTTCACGTCGGATTCTCGTAACGCTGTCGTGTTCTATGCGGCGCACTTGTTCCGCATCGCAACGCGAAAATATTTTGAGGATTTTCGCGGAATAGATTGATCCTCTCCTCGTCGCGAATCCTTCCCGTCCTCGAAATTTATCGTCGCGACGTAATCGACACGAGACACAGTAGTTTCTCCGAGAGAGAAAAGGAGAAAGGGAGCATATCGATAAAGACGCGTCATTTTACGAAAATACACTCAACGCGCGACGATCTTCTTTATTCCCATTCCTACTTTGTAATACAAAGTATACTCTTGGGATAGAAAATCTACATTCGCCGTCGCGAGACATAGGTACATCGCCTCTCGCGATACGAACATCCCGCGAAGTGTAGAAATCTAGATTTCTCGACATGTTTTCTTCCACTTCATCGGCTCTTCGGTCAACCAATGGAATCTTCCATGGTCTCGTAGATTTTTAGACACCGGTATTTCCCGAAATCAAAACAATCATATAAGGGTGACGATTCTCTTGTGAATAAATTCGTTTCGCAACCGTGCGACGTTCTCGATCGATGGCGCTTCAGGATACACTTTTTTTTAAATTATAATAAAAATTTCTCAAGTATATTTCTAGTGTGTGTTCTTTTTGAATATGGAACTTTTTTTCTTGTATATAATGTTTTTAATTCTCACCAAAGATAGATACAATTCTCGAAATTTTTAAAAATTTGACAATAACTATCTTTATATTTTTTCATGGATTTTATATAACATATGTGGTATTTTGTCACATATCCTGTCGCGAACACACAATGGAATATCTCAAATCGAATAAATTCAATTATTGCACCCGATACATTGGAAATCTTTTGATATATATTCATCAAAATTATTTGAGCAGTGTTGAATGTTTAAATTAGCTATCTCGATAGGATTGCAAGTCGCGTGAGTAGATTACATTCAAAAGAATGCATCTGGCTTTCTCTCTGGCTTATCCTCCTGATCCTTGATGCATGTCTCATGCGAGTCTTTTACTAAAGGGTAGTTCGATCATCGTTGTACGACCATGGTTTGTCACGATCCAAAGTTTGTCCATTGCAGACACGAGCGCTGCCACTCGGCAATAGAGCTTCTGACGGTCGTTGTCGGCGGAAGTGTCTCGTATCTTTCGAAGAACGAGCGATCACATCGCAGCCGAACGAAACGCATATTCACATTCATGTAGAGATATCTTTTCCCGAGAATTCGAGGACGTTTTACTTTGAAGAGAGCGCCGCGCAAAATTCTAAGGAATCGAAAGGTCGGCCACGAGGACGCGCACGATTGTCACGAGTCGGCGGCCATATCAGACGTAGTACTCGTTGACGTTGAGCGCGTCGGAATCGCGTCCCTATACGCAGCTCTCCTGGGTCGAGATGAGGGGCGTGCGGACGGTGACGACCTCCCTCGCCGGGTGATGCTGCTTGCCACTCATCACGGTGGAGACGGTAGAGTCCTGGAGCACGTTCGCCGTCGTTAGAGGGGTGGTCGCGCACGACGGCGCGTTCGAGACGTCTACCTTGGGCGGCCTGGCGTTGTGATCGATGCACGCGTAGACAGTGGCTTCCTTCGTGTACGGCTTGCCGCCCACGATCACCCCGAGGCCGCTGCCGTAGCCAGGAAGGCCACCCAGACCGCCGACTCCGCTACCGAGGCTGGCCAGTTTGGCGTCAGTCGCCAGGGTCGACAGGGTGGTGGGCCTCGCCAGACACAACTCGGCATACGTCACCTCGCCGGACAGCTAGAAAAAGAAAAATTGGGACACGCTACACAAAAACTGTTGTCGTAAAAAGAATTGTCTTATTTTTTTTTTATAAAAATTGTAACGAGACGCGAAATTAATTATCGTATAGCGATGATTGTCAAAATTACGTAAGTAGTATGAGTTATATAAGTGTGGCAACGGTTGCGATCAAAGATACAATTATTTTGGCTACGATGTACGAGTTTACGCGATGCTGAGAACACAGAGAAGAGTCAACTCCAACTGAATGAGATTCATTGGATCATACGATGAACGTTGAATTCCACATTAGCCTTGAATCCGATTACGATTGCAGTGTGCGTATTGTTTCGATCGATCGAATCGGTCGTGTATTACGCAACAAGTCCGGCTCGGATATCTAATGACACGTGGGGAACAAGAGATTAAGCTAATTTCAGTACATTAGCGTACATTACATTGAGTTATATAGGTATGTATGCGCGGCATAATCTTCACTAAAGTAAATGCAAGCGGGATAATGCATATACGAACGGACGTTTAAATAATCCCGTGCAACCCAATGCGAAATGCAGCCAACTTTCGAGATAGAACCAAAGCGTCCTAAGAAACTAAGGGAAGAGTTTTCGCGGCGCATTTTCCCTATTCCCGGGACTTAGATAATACGGACAGGTCTAACTTTCGAAATTTTCACTCCTGAATATTCCCTAAGAGACCGCCCGGACTAGTTGGCTCGTATCACGGAAACTTTTGACGGCGGGAGTTCCTTCGACTGTTTAGGACGGAAACCCTCGAGTACCCGACGCCATTTCCTATAAATTGGACGCAAAACAGCACGGGAAATGTTTCCTCGCGATGGAACATAGCAAGGAAAGGCATAGACGAAGTTGTTTGCAGCGAACGGGCTACTTCATTAGATTTTATCGGGCATAGGATTAATGAAAAAAGAAATATGAATTCAAATTTACAAAATGCGAATGATGCTGTCTTTTACTATACCGTCAGACTCTCTGTCTATATTTTCCATAAGAATCTATATTTACACGAGAACTTGCAAACTCTGACAATTTTTATACGCAAGAAATCTTAAATGATATTGCCAATTTCTGAAGAAATTTCAAATTTAACGAAAGGAGTGAAACAATTGGAAATGATAAAAAAAAACAACAATTAACTGGGGGTGAAATGGAATACGAAAATTCTTAGCGATAATCAAAGTTTTCCACTCTGGAGTTTTGTTCTTGCCGAGGTTTTACTAACAGAACTTTAAATCCCAACGGTAATTAGCAATTAATTTGGTGTGAAATTGAGGGTGAAGTTTCAGCGAATCGTGACGAAAGGAACGAGTAGGAGATTGGGGAAAATTTGAAGGAGGAAACGCGCGTAAAGGTAACGAAAAAAGGGCAGGCTTTCATTCCGTTCATTTGTCATCGCGATCGTAAAAGTTTGCCTTTATAATACGCCGATTAACATTATACCGGGTGCGAGATAATTTTATTCGGTAAAAGATTACACATTTCTAAACTATCTCTATCATCTCGGCATTTAGGATACTTCTTTGACCTCGGAATGTTTCTCAAAATCGGCAAGAAACGTGGACAGAGCAATTTTCTAGTTTCGAACTGCTGGAAGCGTCGCTTGCCGGTTGAAACTTTACGCAGCCTGGGCGCCATCCTCTCCAGATGGATACTGTTATTTCAAACTACACTGCTCGGAGGACTTTCTCGAAAATGTTAGCCGAAGCTTATCGCAAAGGGAAAAGGCGAACGACACGATGGAGTACGACAACGGCGTTGGATTCGCCAAACTGTCTCGCTTCTTCGGTACCTTTGCACTCCACTTTGCAGTTTCCCATCTCATTGAATAAACCTATTAATTTTATTAAAACGCTTCTCGCAATGTACTAATGAAACTCTCGTGATTTAAACCATCGACTTTAATTGTTTAAAATCTCTATCTGCTACAAACGATATTTGCTGCATTCACTTGCGTCTCGTGCAATCAGAACATCCATTTACATGTAATGGCTATACCAACTATATGGCATGTGAGTATGCACCGAGTAGGACAACAAAGTATAATTTAACACGGAATCTAAAGGGAATCGTTAGTTTGTTGGAGAATTGGCCTTTGCATGCGCAGCGGTTATTCGTTAAAGTGTGTGTGGATGTGTTTTATAAGCAAAGTACTATTCAATTTCCACGTTATTTGCAAGATTTTAAGATTTATTAATATATATGCTTATTACATGTGATAATAGATCTTTAAAATAAAATTATGTGCAATATACAACGTCATTGTAATGTATAAAGATCGTTATATGATTTAGGGGATCTCTCAACCTATCTGTTTTATCGACAAAACACTGTAATTTTTGGGCAGGTGCCATTTTGTATTGCCTGCATAGAATTAAAAATCCTTTTCTACGGTTGAAATATAGATGCAAACGGACATGGCGAAAGCGATTATATGCTGAAAAAGAAAAAAAAGTGTAAAATTATATATTTATTTATCGACTTCTTAAATCAACATGGCGTCTAAAACTATAACCTCATAAAAACATTAGCCTTGTATAAATGTTTTGTAGCTTTTATGCATAAAACAATAGCATACCCAATAGCAGACTGCGCAATAAAAATTTGTGGAACTGTGAAAATTGAGTTTAGTAATTTAATTAATAAATGGCACTTGCCCAAAAATTTCGGTCCGTATGTACCTGAAATGTCGGTAAAGTAGAATAGAAAAAGCAGTGCATCTTCTTTCTAAATAACGTGATAGAGAGAGATACGAGATGAGGATTTAGATGAGGACGCTGCATCGTGTAAGAGTTCGCCGTTCAATGAGGGATCCCCTTAATAGATAATAGAACGAGAAGAAAGGAATGAGAATTAAGATTCCGTCGGATGTTAATTTTTTCCCAAATAAAATCGAGAAAATTAATAAATTTCGTTAGAAAAGAACTTCCGCGTCGCGCGTTACTTACCGGCAAGGTTGGATAATTGCTGTAGTCGTTATGCGAATAGGCGGGAAGTCCTTGGAGGTGATTATTCGTCTGCTGGGCCGGAAGGGACGACGGTGGAAGACCATCCGGTGTGTTTTGCGTTGCCAACGGCGTGCCGGAAGTCGAGCCGGTCAGCTGATAATCTGAATCTTTCAGTTCAAGCACATGAAAAATTTCCTCGCTCCACTCCGCGACGAAATATTATCGAATATGATTTTGTTGAAAAGTTTGTACTTGTTTTTCAGACGATATCTCTCTCGAAATATCGGTTTTTAAAACCAATAAAATGTATCGTGAGTAAATAAAAAACTTTTCAGATAAAATGATAAAGTATGCAACGCACGTGATATTTAGAGACGATAAAAATATATTTGACATATGTATATTGTATAGAATAAACGTACTGTCGTCTTGTAGTTTTTAAATAATATGTAAAAAATGTTTATATAAAAAAGTGGAACATTTCGTTTCTTATATCATGTGTATTATGAACTAATATTGATCAAGTACGTTAGAATACGAAATATTTTATTGATGCTATCCATTTTAGTAAGGATTATTAGAGACGTTAGAAAGAGATACCATATAGCTGCGGAAATTATTCGCAGAGTTTATTATTATAGACTTATAAAAAAGAAAACCACAATATATAACGTATTTGTTTATGTATATTAAACCAATTTAATCACTAATTTACGTGATGACGCACTGAACTTTATCGTAATAAACTAATAACTATAAAGCATTACGAATGTATCGATACGCGGCTTAATTTACCGAGGAGCGGTACGCTAATGCGATATGTTAATTAAATAGTAATTTGTACCTAAACAGATATATAGCATCGATCGTGATTAAATAATTAAGTAATATCGCGTCCAGAGTAATTTTCTTCATTAGATTAACATTGAATATTTTGTTTGGACGACAAATTAGCGTTCCGAATATATGTATAATTTCGCGGATATAACTAGAAATGCCTGATAATTATATAGAGGAAATAATAATTTACTTTTGTTGGAGGGAAGGGGAATAAACTCGATCGATATTTTGTTATTCGCTTTAAAAAGTCCACGAAGCAAAAATGACGATTTTACGATTTTACGATTAAAAAGAATTATAAACAATTCCTCTACGATTGTATCGCAGAATTACAATAACAAAGCTCTCGCAAGCGCGCGATTGTAACTATTCGAAACGTTGTGTATCGGATTCGCATAGCGAGTTTGGTGAACAAGTCTGCCTTGTAATCGGTCGAGTAATTTATTAACAAGTCAGGGGTTAAGTTCTATAGTTACCATATACTAGATCCATAACCGCGCTAGTGCCGTTCTCGCGCATTATTGCGAACAATGTAATGACGCATAGCATAGCCGTAGCGCGATGCTGTTAACGAATCGCGGTGCGTTGCACTCGCAATAGAGTCCGCTGAATTTCCGATCTCGAGTACACTCGCTCAAGTGCTCGCGATCGCTGTCAATCAAGCATTACGCTTGAAAGCCAGCGGCAATGTAGTTGATAAAATTTCCATATCGAATCGAACGTCAAACTCCCGAAATAGCAACGTTAACTCTATTCCTCTCTTTCTTATTTCCTTTTGCATATATTTAGTTTATTCGAGATTAAATGTTGTATTTTTAAATTTATTTAATATTTTTTCAATTAAATATCGTTTATTTATCTATTCCATAGATATTTATTTAAAGATTAAAAAACGATAAAATTATAAAAAAATACCGTGTACTCCCCTACGATGTTACATTTTATGAAAAAAATTGTAAGTAAAAATGGATAGAATAGAACTGGATAAAACAACGGGATTAAACGGATAGCGAACTCGTTTCCGCGCGGCCGATTCTTTTAAATTACAGATCAAATTGGAAACCCGGTTCTAAAGTAAATTCGCCAAAGCGTACATAGAGAAAAGTGGAATAACCAGACACCCCGTTTCGTTCACGTGCACACGTACACGTATAATAAAAGTAATTAAATGTCTAATATTATAAAAAATGATCGTTACACGTCATTTTCACTCTTCTTTATCGCGATAATACTGTTTACGTGATAATCAATTTTTGTACAAGCTTATACGAGTCCTATAAAAAATACGACATTTGTTTTTCGCGAATGCAAATTTTTGCTGTAATCATCAATAGATAGGCCAGCCATCGTAATAAGAGTACATTACGCTGCATTTCTTCGATCGTAGGACGCAGAGAGATACATTGAAATTTTCAGGACAAACGCGAATGTCGATCGACATATCGCTGCGCGATGTGCGTTACGCGTTATTCGGCATTGCGCGTCGATTTACGCAGCTAAATAATTTCATACATTGTCCGAATTTTTCCGAGCGTGCGCTTTGCGCCGGATATATGTATATTTAGGATATTTCCGAATTTTTTATTTACACATTTCCCACGTATAAAGTTTGCTGTCAAACGACGCAAATATTAAACAAGTTGACAATAAAAATGGCAAATGGTGAGATGAATTTGCTCGAAATGCGTGCGCGCCACGCAATTTTTTATTTAAAATATCGATATGTTTTTTTTCATATTATTAATCTTTTACGTTACGTCAAGGACAGTTTTCAGGACATACCTTTGTTGGTCGGCACAACGTCCGGATTTCTGTCGTCCGCGTCGTAAAGGTCCTCGGAACTTGGCGCGGTGGCCTTCTTTAGAGGTAAATCACCTGGCCTTTGAGCTCGCCTCTCGCTCCTCACTTTTAGCGCGGCCAGAATGGTGGCGGTGAGGAGCAAAAGTGCAGCGACCACACCGATCAGACCCCCGAGTAACGGGGTGAACTCGAAGGGTACCGGAGTACCTGTGAACAAAACGCGCACTGCTCTCGTGCAAGTATGTCGATACAAGCTTCTTGATGTGATGAAAAGAAAGCGATTTTTCTAAATATCTTTTAAATTTTTACGTTAATATTTTCTGCACGTTATCGGATCGAAATAAAATTGAGAATCAAATATACATCTGATTTATTCGCGTATAATAACGATGCCTTTGTCTGCGTTGAGTCACTCACACGCGAGATGGGATAAACTAAACAGCAGTCTGCGAGAAAAGTAGCGGCGGGACAATTTTCCAGACGGAATGCCGAGAGTAAACGGATTAAACGAGTTAAAGTCGCATTACGCCGTAAAAAGATTCGAGATATTTGGCCTGCGCGCGCGAGAATGGAGCCATCTGACTACCAACCTACCTACCATTTCTAAGATTAATGAATTCGAATCCTTTTGATATCTCTCCACGTTTAAACACCGTCCCGGGCGACGTTTAATTTTCCACGTCTCTTCCGCAACGTCTTTCCTTCGTACTCGCGCGCGCTATCGCACACTCTACCTGTCCGTTTTTTAATCTCTTTCCTTAGCCCGGGTCCCCCTCCTGAGAGACATCGCTCGTAATTGCCACTCGTTTTAGTCACGAGCGACCGAGTGTTTTTACTCCGTGCTCCGATGCACAGCCAAAGTGCACGTTAATTTTTAATCAAGGCGAAAGTGCACCGAGTATCCCTGATATTTACCTGCCACCTGCCTTTCTTCGTCACCTCTTTGCTTTTTCTCCATTTTATCTTAAATTTTAACTGATTCTTGAAAATACATTTCTATTCCATGTTTTTTCTTTGTTCTCCTGTACGGTCTCTTTATCAGTAAATTTGTAAATCACAGAGATTCGCATACTTAATTTGAATTTAGTATACTGAGAGAGAATGCGAAATTATTGGGATTTCGCGTGAAAATATTCGAACATTCGTAAAACATTCAAGCGATAAGCTAGTAAAGCGAATTAATAATTCAAAGACATCATTAATTATTCAAATTTCAAATCGTCTCTTTTGAGAGAGAGAGAGAGAGAGAGAGAGAGAGGGAGAAAGGGAGAAAGGGAGGGAGAGAGAGAGACAGAGAAAGACACGAATATATATAATAATATATAATAATATATAATAATATATTTCTAGACCATAGAAATTTACGAATGAAATGATAAAGCACAGTGTGCATAGCAGCATATTTCTTAATTATCTTCTTGCTTTTTTTTCGAAAAATACGACCCGAATCTGGAAATTTTATTTAATACTTTAATTTTTAATTTAATCTTCTTTATTAATAGTAATAATCGCTATTTTGCCTATTTGATTTTCCGTTGGCGCGAAAATCTTTTTGCAAAATCGTACTCAACTGATTTTACACAAGAATATTGTGTTACATTGAATATCGATGATACTGTGTAACGCATTACGCTTTGCTCTGCATCGAACCTTGTTTATTTTCCGTGTGACACGGAAGAACTTTTAATAATACACCCTCCCACCGGAATAATATTTATCGAACCGCGCGATGCAATACAAGCAGTCGTAAGCCAGAAATTTCCGCACCGCTGACGACTTGCAAATAATAGTAGATGGAATTAAGCTCTCTCGTCGTATTTGATCGTATCGCGAAAATGGAACGCTTTCTCCTCGTCCTTTTTTCAGATCTATCACAATTAAAAATTGCGATAGGTGTCGTGCATCAACCTATGTTTTTCGGTATACATATTTAGCTCGCGCGTAGATGCACAAAGACTGAACCGATGCGGTTCGTACGTGACCTTTGGCCATGTATAATTTGTACTTTACACCGCATCGGAAGCATCGGGAAGCACGAGGGACGAGGAGAGGAGCCGAGATTTTAGAAACGCCCGCTCCTTCAACGTTAGCGTGGCTCGTGTCGGACGTTCGTGGGATCCGGAGCCTTTCCGCGCTTTCTCTCGGGAAAGAGAAGAGACGAGGCGACGACGGTGCATGGGGGATGAGACGTAGAGAGATAGCTGATCCGGGAATTTTATTAAAGTTTCACACTCGCCGGGCCTTTCTCTCTCTCTCTCTCTCTCTCTCTCTCTCTCTCTCTCTCTCTCTCTCTCTCTCTCTCTCTCTCTCTCTCTCTCTCTCTCTCTCTCTCTCTCTCCCTCTCTCTCTCTAGTGCGCGCGCGGCGAGTGGATCGATTTTCGAACCGACCATTTCGCCCGCATACGCGCGTATACGGCTTATATACCCGGTGTACATATACACCACGTCACGGATGTGCACTCGCCTGAATCACCTGAACCGTGGAAACTGACCGAAAGAGCAATTTCACTTGTAAATTCGTCTCAGACTGAGATATACATGCACACACACATGTGTGCATATATATTATATATATATATATATATATATATATATATATATATATATGTGTAGTATGTGTGTGTATGTGTGTATGTATGTCCGGGTCGAGTATATCCGTTCTAGGGGGAGATAGATCCCGAATCTCTTCCTCTTCTCGTCGGTCGAGATCCTACCAGCCAGAAATCTACGGGATGAATGCGGCTAGCGAGGGATGGATTCGACGAAATCCATTCTCTCGGGCATCTGGACCGGGCTCAACCGCGTAGGATTCGTTGGTAATTCCGCGCGCGGTTTACGTTTCTTATGGAGCATGCGGTAAGTCGACGTACTTTCTCCTCTTCCTCTCCTACTTTACGAAACCTCGTTGTTTCTCTGCGATGAAATATACGTATCGTACAACGTATAGTACTCTCGATGCGCCGAGATGCCAGAATTTTACCGAGAACCGTAACGCGAATATAAATATTTGCGAGCGCGAGAGGAGGGGATGTTGAGCGGGTCGAACGATCAATCCCCCTTGTATCAATTTTCCGCGGTTTTATTTCGGCGAATAATTGTACAGACTCCATCAACGTGTTACCCTGTAGATCTGGTCGTCGAGCAATTATACCGCTCGCGGGAGTAGGAAGTTTCACGCGGCTCTCATAGATCTTTCCCACTTTAGTAATTACAGGTGGACGGCGAGATTAATTCTCGTAATTACTCATGATATACCTGTTTCTGACTGCTTGCGCTTTGCAAATATTATCATCTCCTCGGCGGGATAGAGATTTCTCTCCGTCTTTCTGCCGGCATCGGGTCGAGGAAATAAGCACCGCCATCGGTTCAACGAGCCACGTAGACGTTCGTATTTCGAAAGGGAGTAATATAACTATGCGGACCCTCTGGAAATCTGGCCGTAACGTTTTACGCACCGCCAGGGCCGCCGTCAATTTTTAGCCGAAACCGTTTCGTGTAAGTGGATTGGAAAACGTCGGAATAGATTACTACTCGCAGAGAACGGCCGTTCCGTAGAACAATCCACGTCCCACGCGTACACACACATACGCACCCTCAACGTAGACGTAACCTGTGTAATATCCATCCAGGTGATCGCGCGTGCTTATGTGTTTGTGTGCTGCCGATTGAATTTTGTCGATTCGGGTGCTCAATTTTCGCGGTGAAACCTTTCGTATGGTCCATGAGGTCTTTAGCCGCGAGAAACGACGAGACGGTATATCGTGTTCGACTCGGGGATTCGGGCCGGATGAACGGATTAAAACGTTACAGGGGACAATCCGCACGGCTCCGTTCAATTTAATTCGCTAATTCGATTAATCCAACATCCTCCCGGCTACTCTCATAATTTATAGGGTGGCGTTGCGCCAATAATTTGCTCGGACGCTTCTATCAAATTACTTATTTCCATGACGTAGGTCGATCGATAACGTCAGACCTCGAAGCTACCTGACTCGGATATTGTCGATCATCATTAGTGCCATCAATTTTGAATCTAAGCAACATTGTTATGGTTATATACGAATATAAAGATTCTTCGACGGATCATATTATTTTGTTGTCGTTTAAAAAGTTAATATTTTCACGCGCTTCTTCGACATTAATCTCAATAATCTCAAATAATACTTTACGAAAGAAACACTTTCCGAAGCATTTCGCATCCTCCGAAATATTTCTAGCACAACTTACCAGTCTGCTTCTCGGCGACTTTGAGTGTGAAACCTTCCAATAACGTGGGATCGCTTCTTCCCTTTGCATTCACTGCGTACAGAATCATATTCAGAACCTTGCCCGGTTCTAAGCCCTGTACGGTGAAAGCCGCATTATCTCTGGACGTGACGTTGGCTTGCAGAACTCTCGTGTGCTGATCGAACACTTCAAGGAGGAAGTGTTGAGGCTGACCACCGTCAAAACCAGCGGTGCATTCCACCGAGAGTGATTCGGTGGTCTGGTTGGTCAGCGTGCAGTTGTACGGAGCTTCCGGTTTGCCTGTACGCATCATTAACATTGTTAACAGTCTTCCCTCTCTCTCTATCCCGACGAAAATTATTTGCGAAACACTGATTTAGCGATAGACACAATGTTGTTCCGGCAGGGCGTCGCGAAACGCGCGCTATGCACGTTTCGCAGGACGCTTCTCCGGAACTTTTCCCGGAAATCCTTAGCGATTCAGAGAGGACATACGCCGCTACGTGCGTACATACCCGCAGGAATGATGTGAAATATGCAGGCATTCTTCTGCTGACCGGCCGTGTTGCTCGCCCAGCACAACACGGTGCCGTAGTCCATTTCCGTGACCGGCCGGTATGTGAGAACGCTCTGGGTATGTCTGGTTGAATTCTTGTAACGCGCTTGGGGCACGTCGACCATCTCCTCGGTATTGTTGAAGGCCCAACGAAAACTCTCCGGTGGCGGGAACGCCTCGACCCTACATATCACGCGAGCGTCCTCGTGTCTCGCCACCCCGTAGATTCTCTTCTGATCCGGCACGCAGATCGGTTTATCTGAAGAAAAATCGCATAGGCGACCTTGTTAATCAATACACTGAGAAAAAAATCTGGTTGCATTAATTAGAAATCTGATTCAACCAGTATGTCTGTTGGAAAATGGATACAAAATTCCTTTAGGAATTACCAGATGAGTACACTGAGAAAAAAATTTAGTTGCATTAATTAGAATTCTGGTAGATTCAACCAGTATGTCTGTTGGAAAATGGACGAACCAGAATTCTTGTAGGAATTACCAGATGAATCTGATTAATTTCTCTTCCTGTTAAATTTACCAAATTTTCTGGTTAATAATACTAAACTCGCCAGCACCAAGTCATCTAAAATTTTTTCCATCTAATCTCAAAAGTCTGTTTAATATTCTGAATTCCAACAAGATTATTGGGATAAATTCAATCCAGATTATTGAATAAATTATTTTAAATTCAGTTTGTTAGAAATTAAACTGATAAACAGTGATGCAAGAAGAGGATGCAGCTCAAACACACACAATCAGAGAGCTAGCGTCCTCTTTCTGGCACTACTGCTCGTAAGAGAAAAAAAATATACTTTGGATTTAATGTTAATACTAGTTCTTTATATACATTTCATGGCAAATATTGAATACGAGTTAAGTTAAGAGTAGCTCGCCGCCTAGCGGCAAGCAAAGAAATTAATGTAACAAGAAATTTTATAGATCCAACCAGAAAATATTGGGTTGGCCAATAAGTCCGTGCGGTTTTTTCCGACACGTCTTTACAAACACGGCAAAAATTATTGGAGCTGGGCTGGGATATCCTACCGCATCCTCCATATTCTCCAGACCTTGCTCCTTCGGACTATCACATGTTTCGCTCCCTACAAAATTCCTTGAATGGACGGCGCTTTACTTTCGAAGACATCAAACGACACTTAAAACAGTTTTTCGACAAAAAAGACAAGAAGTTCTACGAGCGAGGAATTATGAAGATATGTGCGGTATATGGTAAGGATGCCGTGAAAGAACGTGTGTGCCAGAAATGGTTTACAAAATTTCGTTCCGGAAATTTTTCTATCCAAGACGCACCACGCTCGGGCCGGCCTGTTGAGATTGATCAAGACAGAGTAAAGACGTTAATCGATACCAATAAACGCTATACGACGCGAGAGATTGCAGATGTTCTCCAAATATCATTCCAAATATCATATTCATCATTTACATGTAAAAAAACCGCACGGACTTATTGGCCAACCTAATACTAACCAAATCCTTATAGTAAAATCTATTAAACGTTCTAGTTATAAAAAATCGAGCCTTATCATGATAACTAGAAATTCTTGTTTGATTTAACCAAAATGCCTTCAATCATATACGTCTTGTTGGTACAATCAAACGATTTTTCTCAGTGTATGATTAATTTCTTCCTGTTAAATTTACCAGATTTTCTTGGTAATGATACTAAACTTACAACAAAAATGGCATCACTGTGTCTATGTTTAATTAATATAACAAGAAGTTTTTATAGAGCCAACTAGAAAATACTAACCAAATCCTTGTAGTAAAGTCTATTAAACGTCCTAGTTATAATAAATCGAGTCTTATCATGATAACTAGAAATTCTTGTTTGATTTAACCAAAATGCCTTCTATTACGTCTTGTTGATACAATCAAACGATTTTTCTCAGTGTGGTTGTACCGTGAATGTAATGGTTTATCAGAAAATACAAAGTTTGAAAATTTTAGTTTCTTTAGATAAAACATTTTGAAATTATTATTTATTGATATTATTTTCTTTCATTTATATCGAGCATACTAAAATAATCGTTACTTTTCTTATTTTCGTCTTTAATACTTACGGGCTGAGGGAGCTCGACAATTTTCTTTTAAGAAATTCTTTCTTATGCGTGCGTTAAATAAATGCCTGACGGATATATTTTTGAGATATAAAAATTTATGCTGGCGAGATAAATGTAGATATGATTCTCATGATACATCGGACAGAGGGAAAACTGCAGCATGCGACATGCAGATCGGAGCTGTGGAGTTTACACGCATTTATTAAAAGCGCGAGGAAGAGGGAGGGACGCGGCACGAAGCGGAATGACCACCGCCCGGCTTTTCGACGGAAGATCGATGGGCATTATTCGCCCGTTCGCTCGAATAGTTTCCCCATTTTTCGCGGCGCAAACGAAGGCCGGATGGGGAAAGAGGGGAGGGATGGAGGAAAGGAGGGAGGAAGGGAAATCGGAGTTTGCCGGTTCGGAATAATTTGTTGGTTCGTTGTGGATCGTCCTATTTTTCTTCGTTACATCCAATCCTGTCCCTCCTATCCCGTCCGCCGTTCAACCCTTTCAACTATGTTTTTAATGAATAATCATGCCGACATCTTGATCTTTGACGTTTATTCACGAGTAATATCCTCCGAGTCTCATAAGCCCGGTGACCAATTACGGGGGCTAGACAGTCGCGATTCTCCTGAAAGCCGTTCTCTAGAAGACGCTTAATAACGTCGCTATTTAAATGTCAGTCATCGGTTACGTCGCCGCATCGTTTACATTGCATTACATTGAGATATCTGCGACGTTGTGAGTGCCTCTTTGAAACAATTACAAGGATTTCGGGCGGAAAAGTCGAGACGGAATAATCGAGACCGGCTTCGTAAAGAGCAAGAGCAAAGAGGTAAAAACGTTATTTCCAACAAAGGAGCGGTCGAGCGGTATCGAAAGAGAATTTGCTCGGAATAAAATCTTTCGTATAAACGAGATCGAATCGCGTGCGTTTTTAGAGCGCCAGTGATAACGCGATCAACGATAATGGGTACTTACACATGATTTTAAGCTCCACGATATTGCTGTAGCCATCGCCTTCGACGTTGCTGGCGACGCAGGTGTAATTTCCGGCTTGGGACCGATTCACCTCTCGGAGAGCCAAACCATATTGCTGGACTATGACGCCATTCTTCGCATTATTCTGAATCACGTGCCCCTGGAACAATGCGCATTCGCGATTAGATTCAAGTACCGTCGTGATGTCTCTCGCCAAGTACCAACCTTGGTTATTATTTCCAATCTACATGGTAATGTACGCCGATGTTGCCTACTTGGAAAACAGCCTATCGTTTTACGAATATATACGCTCGTATTAATCGATCGATAATTAAATTTATCGGAACAAAGAGAGAGAATGTAAAATTGTACTTTACTTTATAAAACAATATGATGTGTAATATAATCTGTAGCCTCTGTAACATTCACATTCGATGTGGAAATAACTCGGCGATAGATGTATTTCACTTAGAACGACGGCGGCATTTTACTTAATTAAACGGGGTTTTATTAATATTGAGTTAATGAACTGCTGTGCCAACGACGACATCGGTAGAGTTGGACATTTCGCGTATTTACAAAGCATATTTATGGACGTCATAATATAACGTACTATATTAAACAATACAACGAAGGTAGCAAGAATGCAAAATGTGAATAGACGTTGACGAAAAACAGGAAAAGAGGAGGGAGAAGAAACGTATAATGAGATGTGCGAATAACGGAAACGTAAAAATGGCGTCGATGTAGTCAAAGAAAATTACATCGCTGTTTATATCAAGATACCGTACTCTCTAAAAGTGAATCAGTGAAAATATCACTAATTTAAACAGTAAAATAAGATTTCACAGAGAATCAGTGAGTGTTTTACTGATCTTCAGTGGAAACGCTTATTTTTTTATTATTTTATCTTATATCTCACTGATTATGGTCAGTTAAAGTAAAATTCACTGTAAAACCAGTAAGCGCAAGTTCGTTCGTTTACCGCTACGATCGCTATCACTCTCGTATTTAGTTTTAGTCATAAGAATTATATAAAGTTTGCAAAGAGCGACAGATAAAATTAGAAATATTACTTCGATTTAATTTCTGATACAATCTCAATAGAGAGGCTTCAGATATTAAATCGATCTTATAAGTCGGACAAATAAATGTCTGGCGACTTAATAAAAATTATTCGTTCGTTATCTATTTAAAATAACAAGTTCAATATGCATGTAATATAAATAAAATAAAATTTTTAATATAATAAATATTTAGTAAACATAAATAAAATTTTTAATTTTATATGAAATAGATAGAGAGATGAATTGTAGTTTAATATTACTGACAATAACGAAAGAAATATTACTGATATTGAGAAATATTACTGAGTTATTACTGATTGAAACAGTCAAAATTATTAACTGATTCTTTCAATAAAATATCACTGATTTACAGTACGCTGTACTTATAACTGCTGTAATAAGTGACTATTTACTGTTTTTCAATGATAATACACTGATTCACTTTTAGAGAGTACTCTCTAAAAGTGAATCAGTGAAAATATCACTAATTTAAACAGTAAAATAAGATTTCACTGAGAATCGGTGAGTATTTTACTGATCTTCAATGGAAACGCTTATTTTTTTGTTATTTTATTTTATATCTCACTGATTATGGTCAGTTAAAGTAAAATTCACTGTAAAACCAGTAAATTTCACTGTAAAACCAGTAATCGCTAGTTCGTTCGTTTACCGTTACGATCGCTATCACTCTCGTATTTAGTTTTTAGTCATAAGAATTATATAAAGTTTGCAAAGAGCGACAGATAAAATTAGAAATATTACTTCGATTTAATTTCTGATACAATCTCAATAGAGAGGCTTCAGATATTAAATCGATCTTATAAGTCGGACAAATAAATGTCTGGCGACTTAATGAAAATTATTCGTTCGTTATCTATTTAAAATAACAAGTTCAATATACATGTAATATAAATAAAATAAAATTTTTAATATAATAAATATTTAGTAAATATAAATAAAATTTTTAATTTTATATGAAATAGATAGAGAGATGAATTGTAGTTTAATATTACTGACAATAACGAAAGAAATATTACTGATATTGAGAAATATTACTGATTGAAACAGTCAAAATTATTAACTGATTCTTTCAATAAAATATCACTGATTTACAGTGCTGTACTTATAACTGCTGTAATCAGTGACTATTTATTGTTTATTTATTGTTTTTCAGTGATAATACACTTATTCACGTTTAGAAAGTAGTATGCTTTTTGTAGTGATCTTTTTTCGAAATAGGATAGATCAAGTTTTCGCATGCTACGTGCGAAGAAAAACTGCATATTGAGAAAAACTATTACTTAATGTTTCTCTACGGGATGAAATTCATGAAAATAAAATTGGTTAAATATATTTTATTCAGAAAAAACTCATTACGATAATCCTAATGAAAACGGTCGCAAAACGGTCAGCAAGATAAAAATTTTCAGCATGTCCCTCTTGTATGCAGGAAAAAGTTGATTAAGATAAGGAACGAGCTAATATTTACATTAAGGGAGATGCATTTAAAATTATATTAAGGAAGATTCTTGTATGATGTAATTGTATTATGTGTAACGGATGAACATTACGGTCCGCAAGTTAGGTAATATTTAGAGAGGCAGCAGAGGTTTTAGGCATGCAGAAAGTTTGTTTCCTATTTGTCGGTTTCGACTGCAATAGCCATTATTCTGAACCAACAGTTTTAGGTGAAGTCGGAACTATTCAAGCGCAAATATATCACTCGAGAGAATCCAGAGGTCATTGTTCAAATTCAAGCCTTGAGCTTTCTCGATTTGTTTATGTTGCGTTATACACACACATACTCAACTTATATACAGAGTGTTTCTTAATAAGTGCGAAAAATTGTAGGAGATGATTCTTTGTCGAAAATTAAGGGGGGTTTTTCATATAAACATTAAAAAGTTCTAATAAAAAATTGAATAGGGGTTGCTAGTTTTATCCCCTTATAACAATATACGGGAGGCTGAAAAAATATTAATGAATAACCTTTTTACTAGTAGAAAATATCCACCTAATTTCATTTCTTTAACTTGTTCCAAATTTGAAAAAAAATAAAAACCTAATTTTTACCCCCATTTTTGGAGGAGTATAACTTTACAGAGAAGGATGTAGGAGTAGATGTTTACATGAAAAACTCCCTTTAATTTTCGACAAAGAATCATCTCCAAAATTTTTCGCACTTATTAAGAAACTGTATACACAATATACTGTATATACAAATTTCTATATTAGTACATTTTCATTTATTAATTAATATTATCTATTGATCCGTTATTCTTAAATAATAATATTGGCTAATGTGTATTTTTATTATATTTCGCCGATTTAAAATTATAAACAGTATTTTAAAATTGTATTTATACAATATGCACCAATATATAATATTTACAATATATATACAGAAAAATCTTCTTAATCATTTTACTTACATTATGCTTCCACACGACTTTGTAAGCATCCGGATTCGCGCGAACTTTGCACTCGAAATATACGTCATCACCTTCTTCGATGTCATCCGGATTCATATTCGAGCCGAGTTGCAGATGCAGAATTGGAACAACTGTAACGAAAAAATATGTAACATAAGTTATTGAAACAATCTATTAATTATTTATTTTCGTAATTTATAAAAACCTATTTCGTATAAATAAATGCTAATAAATCAATATCCGCGCATCTAGATAATTAAAAATTGAAGAAAACATATACAAGATTTAAACAAGTCGAAATTTTCTCACATTGTATAGGAAAGATGACAGAAAATTGTCTAGCATTTAAAAAAAATAATTAGAAACAGACTTCTCATATGTGTGTATATGTGAGGGTATTAAAATTATAAACTTATATATTATTCACGCGTAAAAAATTTATTTAAAAAATCAAATTATTTTTGTATATTTTTTTATTTTTATTCAATGTCGCGCGATCAAAATTATTTACAAAACACATAAATCTTACCCCTATTCAATTTTTAATTATTATCTTCACGGAGAATTAAATTTCTAGCAACTACTAATATAATCTACAAATCTTGATTTGCAAAGATATAACTTGTTTATCGAAAACACAATAGACTCGCCTTGCCTTGCATCGGGGTTTTCGAATTCGCGAGATGTCGCAAGCGAATAAATCGCCGTCGCAGCGGACGTTCCATTTTGGTCGCCGTCGTTGACGTCTCGTTATTGTGATTACACTCGCGTTTGCACGAACGTAATCTATATCGACGGTCTTGTTTCGGCCTGCCAGGCTTTTAACCCGTTTACCCGTTACTCGATGCATACATACATACATACATACGTATGTACGTACACGGGAGGACGCGGCTGTATGCCGTGCACGCGGATTTTTCGATGTGTCGATTGCGCGAAGAGCGACACGCGTTTATGAGTTTAGGACTTGATGAATCACTGCCAATTTGTTTTTACGCGGCGATGCGCGTTTAACGCGCGACAATTCGCATCCGAATTTTCAAAACTTGTTTGTTTTCGCTTGTGCTGTCGGTGTTATTCTGAAATATACATATATATATATATATATATATTTTATGTCCTTTACAAGGAAAAAGAGAATTCCAGACGGATATAGTCGGAGCGCAAGCCCGCTAAAGTGAAATTTTTGCTAGGATAACATAGAAATGTTTGCAGTACGCGTAACAATTTCATTCCCGATGAGACTTGTGTTTACTTTCATAGTCGTATAAAAATAAAATGCGAATATCGCGCGTTTATTATACGCTGAGAAATATTCTTTACTCGTTTGTTTTTATTGCGCGGCAAGGCATAAAGGAGAGAAATGATTGCGAGTTATTGTCCTGTAATAATGTTGAATCTGGAGCATTGTTGGCGCGCTCGCATAATATTGACGGCGGTGTGTTAATGAATAATGATATCAGTGATAATAATGCCGGCTCCGCAGAGCGTATCATGCTGCCATTACGAGTATGTAAACTCGTGGTCTACCCCAGCTATTGGTTTGTGATCTGATATTATCCTCGTCCAATTTTTTTTATATTGCCTGTACCAATATCGTATCATAATTATTCTGATTATGCAGACAGTAGTAATGTCGTCGGGAATAATATTCAATGAAACGCGCGCATATTATGTTATTGTTATTATTATTATCGATAAATACAAGACAAAACATGTCTGTCTCATAATTAGTAATCGCTGAACATCGAGCGACCGTGCAGGATTTTATGAAAATTACTGGAGGATCTTCAAATTTCATCGCTTACGTGCAACTATCTTCATTTGTACCTTGCATGTGAGGATGCATACTTACAAAAAACATTCAGTTTCCATGTATCCTCTGCTATACCCCGTTGAATTTTAGGATTCTCAGCCCTGCACGTGATAACTTTATCGTGGTCTAGTAGAGTGGGTTGAAACGTTAAGATGGAACTCGTCATGTTACCATCCTGAGAAACCTGCAACGAAATCGAGTCACAATATTCGTTTTATTATTATTATTATTATTATTAACGCAATTATTAACTATCGATTAACGAGAAAGGATACTTTGTGCAGTTTCAATTATTATAAGATAAGATAATATAAAGCTATTAATTATGCATCGTATTAAATTTTATATATTGGCGCGGGTTCAGAGAGTATCGGATTTATATAAAATTATTCTCATAATCGATATATCGAAATTATAATTATGCGTTACATATTTTAATGTGCCTTATGCCGCATCCGTTAATTGCATTCCCGATATTTTTTGCTATAGCGCGCTTATTAAAGTGCGCATCGCGCACGAGTAATTAGATCACGTGTACTTAATGCTAATGCTTAATATGAACGCGTTATCTGTTTTGTTAATAGCGATAAATGAACAATTTGCGACAGCAAATCAGATATATCCACCTATTATCAGTTATGATACTGCATACCAACATTTTGTTTATTTATTATTTTGTTACGTACATTAATTTGCAAGCGTTTCATTAAAGTTTCGCTGCTAATTAATGTCGACGCCAAATATCGCGTATAGTAGATGCAGAAATATGATACATGCATTTTAACTTGAAGCCGTTGTGAACGAAAAGCTAATTATAATCGACTAAGACAAGCTACCGTACATGTTTCTGTTGTTTTGCGATTATAAAATATACGCCATAGTGTAATCTTTTTGAAACAATTTTTCTAAAGCTAATTGAATGGCTCCAAATTAGCAGTCTCCAAATTAAAAGCTTACATTAATGCTCTTGTATCGTAAAAGAGATATTGCATTTATTTGTGTAATAAACTTAATCATTTTCTTGATTAAATATTTCTAATAATTACAGTCAATAATTCGTGTTGTTATTTTATTGTTTGTACAATATGGTCAATAAAATCGAAATTAAAAAATATATTTATATAAAATACAAATTTATATAAAATATACAAAATTTATATAAAATATATTTTTTTATATAATTATTTTATATAAAATACAAATTTTATGTTATTAAAAATTACACAATAGCGTAATTTTTTTGAAACAATTTTTTAAAGAATTTTATTAACTTCGAGTCAAAAAATGGTATAGTTTTATAGTGGGTGTAATTATTCCTACTCGCGCGTTTGAGGTAAGGCCAAGCCTTATAAGGCCAAGCCTTATAAGCCAAGCGTTAATCCGGCGATAAGTCTTAATGACCGGACGAGTCAGTCGAGGAGGCGTTTATCACCCACCTTTGTAGGTGGTGTAATAGGACCTGGCTTTCACGTGAGTATTTCACCCCCTTACCTACGCGGGTGAATGTAACTTTGACGTAACCGGCACGAAACCAGCTTCTGTAAATCTACACGAGGCGTAGGTGTCTTGTCGGAAAACATGTAATTATCAAACATTTATACACGACCACATACGCTTTAATGCGGCGTCTACAATGATATTTTAAGGAGATTTAAGGCGTAAGATTTAAGAAATTGACCAATCACAGTCAAGTATTAAGAGAATACTCGATTGTGATTGGTCAATTTCTTAAGTCTTACGCCTTAAGTCTCCTTAAAATCTCATTGTAGACGACGCTTAACGTTCACGCACAATCTTCCTTTATGAGCAAGAATGTATAGAAAGTATTTACAAGACAAACACCGTACGATATTTTAATAGCATATTCTAGATTAATTAAAGACGAGGATCTCCTAATACAAAAATATCGAGCTCATAATAGCTTTCGTATAGCTCTTTGTTTGTAATAGCTTTCATAAGTTCGTGAATTTAAGATTCTAATTATATATTCAAAAACGTATTGAGATCTATGTATTCCAAGTTTTATAATTTAAATGACGTCGATCTTCATTGTTCAATTATTATACAATTTGATCTACGGGAATAAAATTAATTTTCATTTTTATCGAAAAAGTATTTTTATGGAAAATAATTTTTACAATCTTTATTTTCAAATTTTTGTAATATATGCTGTGAGAGAAATAAAATTATATGATTTTAATAAATTTAATAATGTTAATAATTGAGTGATGATTAAATAACGTTTTCAAGTTCAATTAAAATCAACTTAAACTATGATATGATTATTCTTATCATTTCTTTAGCTTTCCCGTTTTCTACGACTTAACACAAATTTTCTATTGAATAACGAAATTATCAGATCTAGATTAGAGCGCAATTCAATTTTGATGCAAATACAGTTAAACAATTCTCTCTCTTCTACTGAAACTGAGATAAATTCGTGCAGCAATGATGAGAGTGACAACGAACTATCTCATAATCATATTTGCAACCTCGTCTTATCGCGTCACTCGATATCGGTCAGGTTAATGGCTCCTCAAAGCTAATTGAATGGCTCTAAATTAGCAGCCTCCAAATCAAAAGCTTACATTAATGCTTTTGTATCGTAAAAGAGATATTGCATTTATTTGTAATAAACTTAATCACTTTCTTGATTAAATATTTCTAATAATTATTGTCGATAACTCGTGTTATCTTACTGTTTGTAAAATATGGTCAATAAAATCGAAATCATATAAAATACAAATTTTAAATCAAAACTTTTGCTTAATATTGACTCAAATCATCAATAACACTGAATAAAAAAATATATTGATATTTAATTATCGTAAATGTGAAAATTTAATTGCTTTTATCAAGAATATTAATTAATTTTGCTTTTAAAATATAAATTTTATAAAAATGAAAGTAAATTATCACTCAAAATTATTACTTCGAAAAAATTTGAAGAGGATCCGTATTTACACACAATAACACTTAAAAAAATATACCTTAAATCTCCAAAAATATTTTTATTATATTTAAAATTTTTTAAATTCGAGATTTTTAATATTTCAGAAACTTCAATCAAGAAGTTTTGCAAGATAAAAAGCAATCTAGATATCAAAGGTTTATGTATATAAGATTACATTTACCAGGTCAACGTATGATTTATATTTCTTTAAAGCACGCACACACGCGCACACACACACATTTTTATTTTTTACGTAGTTTTAGTAAAATTTATATTGGGATGTATTTAGATAATTTATCAGAATCGTAATGTATATATAATACAAGTTTTCGCATTTTTAAGTAAGAAAAAATGGTTTCATGCACGTAATAAGAACGCTGCGATTAGTAAACTATTATATACGTATCTCTCGTCCCATTAAAAATATTAAAGTTGCAACCGTGCAATTCCCTTAAGAGCGCGATTAAAATCATGTTAATACGTTTTAAAAAAGGCACGCAACATATTTCAGCTACTTTCGCAGAAATACGGGTAAGTGGTAAGAGTATGGGTCGTAATAATGATGCGCGATAGAAAAGCGCACACACACAAGTATCTTAAAAAGAAAGAAAACACAAAACTAGTCCCATCTTAAATTTAACGTGTAATTAATTTCATTGAGAGCACATTTACAATTACGGTTATTACTGCATTTCGCTCAATACTCTTTCCAATAGGTATACAATTTCTTGACGAGCAATACAGATTGCGGATGAAGAGATTGAAACTTTTGTACCGCAGTGTACGTATGCGGGGGCGGCAGAGCCGGGACGAAATTGGCCCGAAATTCGCGCGGCGGTCATAAATCGGCAAAGTCGAATCACCCACTGCCAACTATACTGTCCACAATCCACCCTCTCTTCCTATCCTCTCCGTTTCGCCCCTGGGTTTTTCTGCCCCCTCACTCTCTCTCTCTCTCTCTCTCCTCTCTCTCTCTCTCTCTCTCTTTCTCTCTCTCTCTCTCTCTCTCTCTCTCTCTCTCTCTCTCTCTCTCTCTCTGTCTCTCTTCCTCTGTTCGCCATCCCTCGATATGTCTGCCGGTACCGAACTTCATTCGACACCGCGATATTATGACGTATAACGCGAGATAGCGCGAACGTGTCAGAACTGGATGCCACCTGCCTGGCACCGACCAACAACGTGATCGTTATTTGCGGCGGAAAATATCAGCTCTTTGAATCTCTCCGCCACTGCGGCGGATCATCGTCGATCACAAGCGCGCGCGCGCGCCCACGCGAGATCGATCGGATCGACGAATCGTTATTGCAAAATTCACGCATACGAATGGCAGCGAGGCCCGCGCTCATTTTTCATTCGGAAAGTTTTACCGCATTTCGATTATGCACGGAATGAGAATGACGTTACGCGAAATTCCCGCAGAGAACGGCCTATTTTTATGGTTTTTCCATTTATTCTTTAATCATTAATTTATTATAAATTTTTGCAATTGAATAATTAACATGTTCGTATTTTTTTCTATAATATCATGCAAATTGTCACGTGAATTTGATCGCGAAACGAAAATGTAGTTTGCAGAGGAATATTTGAATAGTGTGCGCGAAATCGAATTCTTCAAAAGAATCATGGATAAGACGATAAATGAAGAGAATAGATAGAGAATAGTTAGTTTTTCAATATTCGTTTTAATTTAGTCTGACGAATTGTATTTTAGACGAATTTTCTGGTAGAAAAACGCTCGAAAACGATGAATATATAAAAGTCGATGCTTTACTATCAGAGTTCAAATACGATGGCAATTTCATCATCATTGTGATTGCAAAAACGGCCAAGTGTCCAAGTGAGTTTTAGTTTGTTTCAATAATTCAAGATTATGATCTTTTTCTAATGAAAGCTTAGTAAATTTTAATTCAAAAAGTTTTTAAAATTTAAACGAAAAACGATTACAATCTGAAATTTAGAAAATTATCTTTCAAAATTAATGTAAAATCTAAAAATCTGAAATTTTATACAATTTTACATCTTACACAATAGCGTGCTAAAAATTTAAGCGTGACGCAAATAGTGAAAAGATAATAATAAGAGCTCATAGTAGATAAAAATTTAATTATACGTGCTTGTATTGTTTTACATTAAACACACTATATATTTCTACCAACATTCGAATCTGTCATAGAACTATTGACAAGTCGTCGGATGATGGATGATGTCCATCGCTCCATAGTTACGCGTGTACCGTCTATATTAGATAACTTTGTCCTATTCCTAGATTAGATGGATCTCCTTAATGTCAAATCTCTCAAATTCACGTCCATCACTCAATTTACACAATTAATTGAGGCAGAAAAAGCAAAAGTATTTGACTGCGCAGATTAAATCGAAACATATCAAACATTGCACTTGTATATGCGTATAAAAATATTATGAGATATATATTGCACCTAAATTTGTTAAAACTAAAGAAATGTAGTTTATGAATATTTCTAATTCAATATCATATTTTGATATCACATTTTTCTCTTCCAAGAGAAAATTGATTAATCTATTCCGTTCGTTCGTAAAATGAACCGATTCTTTGTACAATGATTCAATCACGTACGTTTACCGTTCGAACCGAAAGAAAAACTTTTGAAAAAAAAGAAAAAAACTCTTACAAGCGGCAGTTGCGAGAGACTCGAGCGGCGTGTACATCGAGATTCGAGATGCAATTTGGGGGCGGTTGGGTCAAAGAATCACGTTTCAGGAAGAGTTTGCGCCGCGGAAACGCAAGACGGGCGTAGATCGATGGCTCGCCCGAGAGTTCGAGTACGTACGAAGGAGTTTCCCCGTGATGTTAGGATCAAAGAGCGGGGGAGACGCGCACGCGAGATAGAGACGAGGGGGCGAGTCGCGAGAGCGAGAGCGAGAGATCACGAAAGCATCGCCGCTATCCGGTAATTGCGCCATGGCGTGTCGGAGGGGGAGCTTAATGGCAACGATGCAAATACCGATACCGGCGCTAATGTCAGTGATTTCGTGGGGAAACTGGCATCTCGAAGGAGATGCCGCGTACGTCTTCCGAATCGCGCGCTTTTTCGGGCCTCTTCTCGGCCGCGTTAAATCTCCTCGAGACTCGATCCTCGAATCCGATTGTTTTTTCCCATGTCGCACCCCGCAGGAAACGACGACGAAGACGTCGTTTTTTTTATGCCGACGTTGAGTTATCTCCCAACGACAAGTTGGCGCGAATCATCCCTTACATGAGGTATTAGAGTTATTTCCATCGAATAAGAATTTCATAGATTTCATAGAGATACGTCATATTACAAATAAAATATCGACGTGACGCGAGGAGATAATGGAGATCGATCTTCTCGGTGTCGATGATAACATTAGTGAGTTAGGTGATGAAAAGGAAATATAGGCTACGATGTATCATTTTGTTTTTCGCTCTACATTTTGGCGCGAAAGCGCAGAATAGGAAATTATTTTATGGTTCGCGTCGTTTGTTTCCCCTTCTAGCATTTCGCCTATGACGGTTGTCACACATTAATTTTACTCGCGCGGTATTTTATCAATAGGATCGAAAACGAATATCGAATATCGCGTTTTTGGCACTCGAAACAGTTACAGTTGTGTGAAATCACACGTGCAGAAACAAAGTGATCATCCTAGATAAAAATACGAGTTGTGATAGTTTTGCCAAACAAACCTTTTTAAGCATTTTGAAAGAAAAATTGAGGAGAAAATGATCTTTTCCTTGAAAGAGTAAATTACATATTAATAAGATACGAAAGATGTCTAAAGATACATGACGAGCTAAAATATTTAGACCGCAACTCACACATTCATGCAATATTATTATGTCTTTATGTAATTTTAACAAGCGTACGAGACATCCTTCTCGCGCGGTGACAGATCCTAATAATGTATCGCTCGATCAGCTGTACAGCCCTTACCTTGTTCGTGTAATTATCGAGCCTCTTGCCATCCATGTACCAGGACAGCTCAGCCGGCGGCCTTGAGCCGAATGTCATGCAGTTGATGTCGTATTTCCGATTCGCGCTGAGGGGCGCGTGTTCGTTGCTGAGTATCATCACGCTCAGGGGCCTCACTGAAACACGAGGAGGATCGAGGTCGATTACAAGAGTGGACCACGTGAATAACGCGCGGACGTTGATGGACGCCCGATCAAAAAGCACGAACAAGAATTGCGGCAGCTGCGGAATTGCGGTGCTTAGAGCGGCCACGGACTTGCACCACCGTCCGCCCGCTCCCTAATGCGTTTTAAACGAGTGGTACCACGCTACAGTTACCACCCTGAACGTATTGCCGCAAAACCTACACCCTGATAGCCTCGGGGAGGGCAGTGGCCCGCTAGCTCCGAACCGCGCCTCTCATAGATTAAGGACTGGTGGGCGTTTCACGTTGATTAATTGAGCCAAGTATTGAATAGTGCACAGACAAAATGGAGTTAAACATCAATCTTTAGCCTAATCTCGAGATATCGCGGAATTAACTGCCAGCGCGGTAACAACCTGAAACGCTCTTGCCCTCCATTTCCCGTCTCTGCAGTCGTAGCATAATTCCTTCCGAAGAAATATTGGCAAATTTCTTCTAAAGTCGCATGAACGTGAGAGATAATTGGTTATTAGGTAGAAACGTAAGTCAAAAAATCTTGCAAGAATATAATGTATAAATTGTTAACAACGCAAGAATAATAACTAAAAATATATTAACTCTCGATATTAGAAATGTATGTTTCAATGGAGAAATCCATCATGTTGAGCAAAAATCAGTTACTTAAAAGTCTCGTGAGCGGAGCGTACGCTCAATGTTTACGAGACATTAAATTGCCTCTCGCAAGAGCGTCACAGTAAGTGACGGTATTGACATCTCGACGACGTGGATGAAAGTGCCGATATAGTCGCCCGATTCAACCGCGAAATAAGTCTCGGTCGAATCACCCACACCCCGGCATCTTTCCATCGAATTTAATCGTCAACGGCTCGGCAAAGGAACGTCTTTCTTCGCTGGGACGCCGGGGAACGAAAAAAGTGCGAGCGCGACACGACCAAGGGCCGACTGCGGGGGAGATAGGGACCAACGTAGCTTGGCATAGGTAGTATAGACGCAGAGGAGAGATTTTTCATTCGGCTCGCACACCATCGCGCTCAGGGAGAGTCTGGAATTAAACTTTCAGTACGCCGAACTTTTGACTCCAATGAAAAATTCTCCTCTCTTCCTTCCTTTCGCCGCGTCCACCATTACCTTCATCTTCGCTAACCTTAATTTACCGGCTACAATCTCGCCTGCCCGTGTTCAATCGGCATGTCGGTGCTAAAAGCACGATTACCAGCATAAGCCCCTGCCGGTACTCGAGCGTCTATACAATCGTGTTGCATATTCGCATCACGCAATTCTGTGTTTATGCGGTAAATGCGGCTTTGAAATTCCGTCTTGAACGCGTTATTCAATTCTCTTTAACCCTGTGTGCTTGAAATGCCATTAGTTGATCTTTAATATCTTTTATATGTCGTATTTTATTTCTATAATTTTTCGTTTGTACCTGGAATTTTTTTTCTTATAATGGAAAGAACGAAATCTGTGCTCACACGCGTTCTTAGTTTTTTGCAAATTAATGAAAAATTAATATTATCTTTCCCTTCTTTTTCTCTATCCCTCGGTACGTTATGGCGCTTATTACAGGGAGCCAACCCTTTTATTCCGTTTCCTTTTTATCTCATGTTTATTATTTCGTTATTACGAGTAAAGCAACACGTGCACATTTTTTCTATTCTTTTTTTTTTTGCTTTCTCGTCATTACGTGAGTGGACTAGACAGAAAGACGTGACTAGGAGCAATATTCTTCTCACGTTGTATAAACGTTCGTCAGCTTTTTCGCGGGCTGTATTGTATGCGCTCGACGGATAGTCATGATGAACGAAGGGTTGCGCGAAAAAAAGTGCGTCAGTGTCCATTAGATGACCCACTAAACGTCCAACGAGCATGCGAACGCGTCACGATCACACCGTGCCGATGGTCTAATGGCTGTCTGATGGATGACGCGAATCGGATTTATACAAATAATGGTTCCATAGATCCGACGAATGCCCTTTTTACTTTTATTGCAAGTTATTTTTATTGTAAAAAAAAGATTAATAAATTTTGCTGATATTGTTTCACGAGATGCATTATGACTGTAAAGAATATGTATAATGAGAATAATTTATTAAACCAAATAATTTTATTTAATTCAATTAAAAATTCTCAGATTTTACGTTAAACTGATAGTTGAAATAATATCCCATAGAACATTAAAATATACTTAGTATATACAATGTATGTACATTTATGTATATTGTATATTCTATGTATATACATTCTATGTATATACAGCCTAAAATATCTTTAGGATGTTTTATGGATATCCAGTGTTACTATTTTGAATATCCCAAAAATGTCCATTTTAAAGACCAAACGGACTAAAATTGGACTTGTTTCGAACATTAAAAGAATATTTTAAAAATAGGTATAAATAATTTTTACAAAATATTTTAATAAAAAAATTTAAATTTATTATATTAAATTTCTCATTATTTTATATTATTTTATATTAAATTCGTTTATTCGCCGGACATTTACTTGTCCGACTTATAAAATCAATTTAATATCTGAAACTCGTGATTTAGATCAGAAATTAAATTGAACAGTATATTTTTAAACGTATTTGTTACCTTTTGCAATCTTTATATAATTCTCATAACTAAAACTTAAATACGAGAAAGATAGCGCATCGCACATCGCGTAGCGGTAAACGAACGAACTAACACATCCTTGCGTGCTCGCGCGAAACTTTGACGTCCAAGATAGGACATCTTGTGGACGTCCAAATATTGGCCATTAACGGATGTCTCAAATCGGATGTACGATGGATGTTCATTTCATGTTCATGGACGTGTGGACGTAAAATGGATATAAAATGAATATCTATAGGATGTCCTGTGCTGTCTGGGTTGTCCATCCATTCTTTATACAAACTACATATTTACATTTCACATACGTAGTACAAGAACTGTATGTACATATGGAATACATCAATAAATATACATCTTATATATTGTAATGTATATCTAAATTATGTATATGAAATGTATGTACTTAGAGATTATAAAACGCATGTATATATGATGTACAGCAATGTATATACATATTACAAACAGTAAAGTATATAAAAACTCTGTATCTACATTTCACATACACTGTACATACATAAATTGTATGTATATATAAAATACATCAATGAATATACATAATACATATTGTAGTGTTTATCCAAATCATGTATATGAAATGTATGAACATACAACATACAAGATATTATTTTCATGTTATGGAAGTAAGATGTATATTCATAGAATATCTAATGTTATATGGAATATAATCGCAAAAGATTTCGTGTAGATAACATATTATAGAATAATATATTATTCATAGGATATTATGTTTATAGGATTTGGTTTAAAACATAATAAAACATAATAAGAGTGCTTGAATTATTTTATTGCATATTGATTTATATTTGTTTTTGGTCAAATAAAATTTAGTACAATTTTCATAATAAATCCATATCTTCAAAATAGAAATAAGACTTCATCTCGTTTTATTTTGCGAGATAAAATTTTAATTGGAGCTTGTTGAAGAAGAAAATAGACTATTACAAGAAATCGATAATGCAATGGCAAGTAATCTATCGATATGCAATTTATATTCGATATGAGGAATACTATAATAATTTCCGTTCAGACAATTATTATTTCTTTGATAAAAATAAACGTTTATATGTAAACTATCTATACTTATATATAAAAAAGCCCGGAATTGCTTAGACAGACAAACTGTAAATAATGCCAATAAAGAATGCCGATGGGCATCAAATACAATCGTTCTTCGGGATTCGCCAACGATCGCAGAAGGATTCGATACAGTTCGGATAAGAGGCAGGGAACGACGGAATAAAAACGGTACTAACGAGATCGGAGTGCAAAAAGAGGGTTGAAGAGAAAGGACGGAGAACAGGACGAAAGAGAGTTAGGGGAGAAGATAGAGCGACTGAGTAACGAACGGGCGGACGAGGTTGAACTTATTGCTATCGCGAATTGAAAATACGTCCGTGCTTAATCCGACGGGGCTTACGGTCGCGCGTTTGCATATTCCGGCCGTCTACTTCTGCCCCCGGATATCCCGCAGCTAGCGTACGTAGTTTTTGGTGAGTCCGCGCCGCGCCATCGCCCGTTACTCTCTATGTTTATTCGTATCTCGCTTTATTACGTTTCCGGATTAATGCCAAGTTACAGACAAAAAGATTGTAGGTATTAAATGTATTGGTTTGTGTGCGCGGCACGCACCGAATAAAAACAGAGAGAGAGAGAGAGAGAGAGAGAGAGAGAGAGAGAAAACATATATCCGGGCGCATAATGTTACATGGATGGACCGAAACAGAGAATGCGATCTCGCTTCGCTTCTCCGTTTTTTACCGCGTCGCGAAAAATGCAAAACAATCTCCCTTCAACGTGAGTCTGAGCAGCAACATGTGTCATTCTAGACAGGAAGATGTCCTAACATGACACATGCGTGAAAGATGCAGATTAAATTGACTCTTATTCACACAAGACGCCTTTTAAACTTTGTCTTGCGCAACAAAAAATATCAAGAGATGCTTAAAAATTCAGTACATATATCTTTTTAGAAGTAGCATTTGTAAAAAGTCCATTATTGTATCTTAAGTAACGTAAAATAACGTAAAATATTTATCTTTTTATTCGAATTATATAGATTAATTTTGCAGATATTATTAAATCGTTATTGATACTCAAAAATTAATATAAAAATACTTTTATATATTAAATATATTTTAACTTACTTTAGACTTTTATTTTTGATAACAAATTTAGGTAAATTTAGTATAAATAAAATAAATAAAATTTAGATTAATTATTTTCTAAAATCTAAATTCGAAAATCATGATTCTAAAATTTAAATTAATTACTTTCTAAAATAAGTAATATTTAATTATACATAACTAATTATACATAACTCTATTATACATAATAATTATACATAATATTTAATTATACGTTTTATTATATATAACAAGTAATATTTAATTTATATTTAATATAATTAAATTAATATATTTTCAAGTTAGTGCAAGCTTTTGGGCTTAAATCGTCGACCTAATCTGAAGTTTAAAATACAATGTTATATCAAAATATCGATATATTCCTCAAAACTCCTTAAAACATTAATCTATTGTGAAAAAACTTGTGGAAAAAAATTATATTCAGCAAAATTACGAAAATAATTATCTTCATCTTAGGACGAAGAAAGATTCTTTTTTTGTTGACCTATATTTTATATAAAGATTAAATATTAAATGAAATAAAAGCAACCGCTTTTTATATGACGCAAAATATAAGGGTGATTATGAAGAGTGTAATTAATATTGAAGTTTGCGCGAAATGGCGATATTACATTGTGCGCATTGGCGCTCTAATGAATAACTCCGGGCAATCCGCCGTGTAAATTTGTTGGCCGACTCCTGTACATTAGTAGTAACGGACGGAAGGACGCTAATGAGTAGGCGAGACCGCCTGACGCCGTGGATGCTGTTTGAATAGAGCGCAAGACAAAGTTAACTCGAACCGGGTAGATGAAGAGTCTGCAAAATAGCGCGAGTATTACGAGCAAAATTAACGACAGTGGATTCTGCTTGCAAGGAATCGCGGCTATTGTGAACGCGAATCGCACTATGATTTCGATCGCCCAAAAGCGCGTCCAATTCTGTAAAGTCCTTCCTAGACGTGGCGAATTCGAACGCGTCGAGGACGAGATCAACGCGAATACATTTCGCTCGGAATCGTCAGCAAAATGGCATGCTTTTATTTGCGTTCATTAGCAATTGCATCGTGTTATGAAACTTTGTATAACGATCGAAAACAGCTGTGTTCCCAGAAAGTTTATTCAATGGCCGAGTTCGTAAATCAATTATCCGTTATTTCGTCCGTGAAATGATTGCGACCGCGCTTGCAAGTTTTCCATACTGATGTGTTGCAAGTGTTTAATTTATTTATCTCGTAGTATTTTCACGGTATATATAATAGTAATACTCATCCGTATTCTATAAATCGAGTAATCCGAGAATTTCATGGGAGTTTCTTTGAGATACGAGTGAGCTTGCAATCCATTCTATTGGAAACCTTGGCGTTATTGTTAACTTCGATTCGTACAATCCGACGAATTTTTATAATGCAATCCCGATCAATTTTTATAACGCAACTGTGCATCTTCAGTAGCGGCTGATCTGCTGATAATGACAAACTTAGGTAGGAAAGCATACTTAACTCAGAGCTGGAATTACTTTCTTTAAGGGGATCCTAAACTGAACGGTGAACTCTTACACGATTACAGCGCTCTCATCTAATCCTCATCCCGTATCTCTCTCTATCACATTATTTATAAAGAAGATGCACTTTTCCACCCTACTTTACCGATATTTCAGGTACATACGGACTGAAATTTTCGGAAGAATACCATTTATTAATTAGGCAATTAAATTTAGTTTTTATAGTTCGACAATGTTCTACGGTGCAGTACACAATCGTGAAAGCTACTGTTTTATGCATAAAAGCTATAAAACTTTTATAAGAAGCTAATATTTTTACAAGTTGACAGCTCTGACGCCATGTTGATTTAAGAAGTCGATAAATAAAATTTTATACTTATTTTCTTTCTCAATATAAAATCTCATACTATATAGAGTTTTCACGTGTCCGTTTGTGTATATACTTCAATTCTGGAGAAAGATTTTTAATTCTCTACAGGCAATAAAAATGGCACACTTCCGAAAATTACGGCGTTTTTGTCGATAAAACAGGCGACTTTAGGATCCCCTTAATTTCAGTTCTGAGCAACATTTATCCTGTTCAACAATGATCACTAATAATATTAATCAAGAACGTTTCTCGCCGCGCCAACTTGCTCGACAGCGGTCCGATTTTATTCGTGGCTTGTGCGTCTCTTGACAATTCTTGGAACATTTACCGCTCTCTCGTTACGTTGTCGCCGAGATCTCTCAGTGCGAGCAAGGAAAGAGGCGAGGGTCGCGCCAAGGGAACATTTGTAAATGCACGGCCGCCATATAACACAGGCGTTTCTACAGCTGCGGATATTGTTCACGGGTAACACAGCCTTGTCTCGGGGTCACACGAGACTCACTCGACTTCAACCGTAGTCTGAGAGGGCTCTCCTGTCTCCTTCAGAGTCTCCTGTCTCCGGTATACAATCAAGCCTCCGGCAGTTCGAGGACTTGTACCTCCTTCATTGCTTTCTCTCTTCCTCATATTCTCTTTTCATATTCTCTCTCTCTCTCTTTCTTTCTTTCTTCGGCTATTCTATCGGTGGCTTACCCCGTTGTCAGCATTGTTGTCGTCTGGCTGTATCGCGACGCCAGATATCACGGAGGGAAACGCAGGCTAACTCGTCTTGTCTTTAACTGTCCAAGAAGATATGCGCACACAATTCGATATATCTTCTTTATTTGCTTTCCACCATACTTTGGATGTACTTTCTATGCAATTTTTTTGTTGTTTCTTCAGTAGCGCGTTTTCTTTATAAATTTCTGCGCGTATTTCATGAGTAACGTCATTTATTACGGTATCGAGAAATTTGTAAAACATTAAGCTTTAATGTCGCGATTTGCTTTTGAAAGAATTACGATCTATATTAAACTTGTTGTTAGGTAAAAATACAATTGAGAACAAAGTGCTTTTTAAACGGTACAAATATAGGAATCTTTACAGAGTTTCGGGTCATTTGATAACTAGGTCTAACAAGTAAGGTTCTTGTGTAAGTCTGTAGCAGAAAACTCCTTTCTAAAGTTATTCTTAACGATGATTCTAAAAAAATAACTTATAAGATAATTTAAAGACATCTCAAAATATGAGAGAAAAATATCTCGACTCTTTTTTAATTTAATAACATTGAAAGCTGAGATTTTATAATACAACAATAACTGTTATAAATATTGTGGAAAATATCAAAAGTAGTTTTCTATAAAACAAAAAGTGCAATAAAAAATGAAACGAATACAGAAAGATATTATATAATGAATATTATATTTAATATTGTGAATATTATATTTATTATATAGTATAGTATTACACTTATTCAAGTAACATATTTTAATTTTATTTTTCAGAAAAGAGTTACATTTTTTTGAAAATACTATATTTTAATAATATTTTAATAATATTTTAATATAATTTTTTTTTCTTATTGAGAGTGTTCCGATATCTTTATTACAATAAGGAAAAAGAGATTTATTTTTATGAGTATCAAATTAATCTACTTTTAAATGTATCAAATTCGTAATTTATTTGTCTATATATAAAATAAAATTTAATAAAATAAAAATATCTATTTCTTGCAAATCATTAAATATTAAATAATTAATTCAGTCATTGTGTCAGCATGTATGAATCACGAAATATTTTTAAGTTACTTTGATATTATTAAGACTCATATCTCTTATATCTAAAATATTAAATACATTTAATTATACATTTGCAATTGCTTTCCAGAAGTGTTTTTCATATGTAAAATACATAAAAATTACATAGAATGGCTGAAACTTTGCTCCCATGATCTTTATATTGAGACGTTTACAGATAAAATTTTATAATTTTATACAGCAAATTAAATACTTAAATATTCCAAAATTAATAGAGAGTATCAGTGATTCTCTAAATAAGTATACTATTGTTATCTCTGATCATTGTTTCATTCTATTCATGATATGATTACCATATTTATAGAAAAATAATAAATGTTCCCTCTGAATGAAAAAGAAAAGTAAATGTCGACGGAGCGGAAAAAGCAGGAGATTCGCATAAAGAAATCTCGCCTAATCTCGGGAAATGATATCGCGGCTTCCCGCAGACGTAGTATGCCCGGGAGAGCTGCAAAAACGACCGAATAGTCGGTGATCGGACGGGGAGAGTAAAACGGGCTTTTCTCTTTCCTCTCCCGGGAGGGAGCTAGTTTTCCAGCCAACTCTTCCCCGAAGAGTTTCTCAATTTTCAATTCCATGAATACTCACGCGCGCGAGCGCGCGACTTCCCTCTGTCCAAAATGGCCACCGTGAATCCCATCGATATGGATCTTTTTGTCTTGCGCGACTTAACAGCCACGACGGCGAGGAGAGAGAGAGCCGCATTGAAAAATCGCCGATTCCATTAAAAGTTGAACGGATTTCCGGGGCTCGGTGTGATTTTCACCCGTCTCACGTCACAGCCCCAAAAAGATCAGCTCGGCGCGAGTTCTGAATGCTCGCTCCGTGTCGCAGAAAGCGACCTGATCACCAACAGCCAATCTGAAAGCTAACTCTCGTTGATATTACGAGTCTTTATCCCGGAGTTCTTCTGCTTTTTTTCTCGCGTCTCTCTGTCCCGTTCGCGATTCGGGTTTGCTCTATTTCTCTCTCCATTCGCCTACCATCCTTATCCTCCGCGACCAAGTTCGTCGCACTGTAAATCAGGCCCACCGTCACCCAATTTCGCCGGCTGACTCCATTACCAGTCAACTGCCCTCTAATTAGTCAGGCTCGATTAGGTTGGGGTGGGTACAACGAGCTAGCGCCAGGATTTGTTCTCCATTCCTCTCGAAAGAGCGCCGACTCAATCCCAAGATCGCTCTCTTTCTCGCTCTTTGCCTCTTCGGAACCACCATATTATACCTTCTCGACCTCTTCTATTTCCATCTCTGCTTGCGGCACCGCAATTCTGCGGCGTGTAATTCCATTCCTACCTTCCACTCTTCTTGTCTTTATCTCTTGTATTCTCTTTCTCTCTCTCTCTCTCTCATCTTTGCTCCTTTTCATGTTTTAATGAAACGATAACACACACGTGATCTCATTTCGTCCGTTGTCCGCATTTGTTCGCTTTTGATGTAATCCCTCATTTGTACTGCCGCTTGCATCTTGACAGAGCGCTCGGCTTTTTGGCATAGAGTAGTTGCTTATAATTCCGACTAATTAAATTCACCTGAATGCAAGTCGGTGATCACAAACGGTTAATATCGTTAGTTCATGTAGCACATTATTTAGCACAGAGAGTCAAAAAGTATCAGCATACTCACTATCCAATTAATCGTGACATGATTTCGATTTATATTAATGATTCATTGTAGTATTCGTCTTAGAGGAAAATATCTGATACTCTGTACCAGGTCAAAGATTGTGAGAAATGGAAAAAGGATCGACCCCTGTTAAGACTTACTAACAAGGGTATCAAATAAGCTCTATAAATTCGGAATATCATGTTCGATACGGTACGATTCGATCAAAGGTTAGCCAGACTGATTCGTTACATTAATCTTCTCGAGGTTTTTTTCTCTTCCTCCCGGCGGAAGCTCGACCTTTCTGCCATTTACAAGAAAGATTGAAATCTTTCGTCTTCAATTTCGTCGATTCAAATTATATCAACGATTACCAATTACATGACGCGGAAAATTGAGAAAGAAGAAGATACAAGAAATTTTTTCTATTAATATTATAATATCTCCTGTTATTATGTGTATTCACGAGTGCGTATTCATCAGCGTTAGATAAAAACATTTTTCTACGCTTACGCAGCAAATATACGCCGTATCATATAATTTTATCTACCATCCTACAATATACGCGAGATATATAAAAGTTTATTGAAAACATGCAGACATAAATGTTTAATGTATACTGGCTATTTTAATTTAAAGCGTTGTACATTTACATAACGCAACGTAAGCATTTGTTCTAATGAGTATATAAAATCTACAAAGTTTGCTTGTTAAGCGCTTAGGAAAGTAAAGAAACAATTTTTTTTAATAGGAAAAAAAACACGTTTTTTTCATTGAAAAGACAAATTTGATTTTTTTATCATTTTTTGTAGTATAATATTATTTTTCTTCATATTTTTTTGTTAATATAATAAGAAAATATAAAGTTGTTATATTTTTAATTTATCTTTTTTATAAAATAAAGTAATTTTAATGAGTTAATGAGATTTTGCGGTAAATTGTGGCAATACCAAAAATTTTTACTATGCATTTAATTGAAAATTATCCGAATTATGTCGTGTTTGATATTATCGCAAAAATTAAAATTAACTTCGAAAAAAATTAATTAAAAACACAACTTTAATTTTCTTTTCATTATATTAAAATAGTGATTGAAATATATTTTTAAAAATTCCAAATGTTGTTTTTGTATACACAATAAAGACAATTCATTCATGTTCAAGATTTTGATTTGTTTTCGAAAAATTTATCTAATTAAAAATAATAATTACATATCTATATAGATACTTGAAATGCGGTCTACATTTAAAATAGTGTGATAATTAGTTTAAATCTATCATCTAAGAAATCAGAAATAATGAAAACTTGCAATAATCAAAATATAAAGATTTTAAATATCTTAAAAAAAGAAAATTTTGAAAAGGAACGTTTGTTGTTATTTTTCACAAAAAAATTGTACTTTATAAAAAACATTTTATTTTTTTCAATTACATCTCTATAAGCGCCCAAAATAAACGAAAACTATTACTTCTGCAAGAAGAAGAGCTAAGTTTAGGGCGCTGTACTTTATATTATCTAGAAGAAAAAAAAAGACTCGGTTGATTAGCTTCGAACTTCTCGACCATTCCTGCGAATAATGAATACAGTTTTATTCTTAAATCGCGACGACGATGGTGAAGAAGTTTCCAACGAAATTATCGTTAGAAGAAGATTTCGCTGTGCGACGCATTGCTACTACGAATAAAATCCGAAAAGTATCCGCAATTATTTTAATTTTGCGCCGCGTGTCGTATCGGTTTTCCGTTTGCGTTTCGTGAGCGGTTTATTTCCACTTCTCACGGCTACCAGTGAACAAGCGGGCATCCCGGGTGAAAATAATTCGTGCGATAAACCTCTGCCGGGGAAAAATATGCCATTACCTGATGAATACGCGCTCCATTTGTAAATGCGACGATTTTCGAGCGCACAAGCGTTAAATATTAATTTTCTCGGAATAATGGGATTTCAAAACCACGGTACACACAACTGAATGTGACACGCGATGTACCCCCGACTGGCGGTACTTCGGAATTTGCGCAGAAAGACTCGATGAACCGTGAAATAATAATGATCCGCGATTAAACTGCGTTATACGTGCGGCCATCGTTCAGCGCGCCGTACGTTTTGATAATTTATTTCGCAACGTTCGTGCGCACCCCTCCTGTCAGGACTCATATTAACGACCGTGGTTTATTTATTATCAAACGTTTGCTAGCTGACCGAAGGACCAGGTCGATTTACTCTTTGATAGGAACATCGAAAATGTTCCATAAATCGCAGAGATCTGATCCAAACATGGCTCCCTTGATTTTTTTCATAGTACCAAAAGTCACTAAGTTGACGTTATGCTTGAATACAACAGTAATGTATAATTTGCTATAATGGTGCGCAAAATTTGAAAGATATGCAATGTAAGGTATTTTTTTTCTATAAAAGGAAAAGAGAGGAAGAAAAAAAGTGATATTTATTATATATGATAAAACACATTTCTATTTATCAGAAGAAATGAAGAACATCAGTTTCATCTTTATATCAATATAAAAAGATTCATTTCATTATAAAATATAAAACACTTTAAATTGATTTAAAAAATGTAAATTATTTACATGCAGCATTCTCTCTCTGTAATTCAGTTAAAAATATTTTCCACTTTTCTTCACATTCAATATTCTCCTTGAAATGTCACACGCAATCTCTATTTACGCCACAAATATTTTTATCCAATATTTTTTACCAATTAAAGAAAATCCAATCAATCATCAATTTAATGCATTTGACTCTATTCCGTTGTAGAATGTCGGTAGATCCTTCAGAGCAACAATATGATGAGATCTACGTAAATTTTCACAACCAGGAAATTGCATTTTCCCATCCATATCACGAAAGTCAACCTTCGCGACGTTAGGAGAATACTTTTCCGTCCATTCGCGATTCACCTCCATCCGACGAGCAGTCATGCAAATGCTCGAACGTATGTCCATTGAAATCGCACGACCAACCGGCGGGGATGAGAAGAAGGTGAGTCGGGGAAAGAGGGAAGGGTGGCTGGAGGGGGGTAAAGAGGTTAGAAAGCATAAAGTCGCGTGGAAATCGCTTTCGTTTGTCCATAAAAGGCGGCAGAGAGGCGGATGTAAGGCCGCATACCGATAATTCCACGGAGTGCTCCATGGAATTTATGAGGTTTAATCCTTTGCGGAATCCAAGAGAGGCGGCCCTCTTTTCCTCCGCCCTCCCCTCCTTCCCCCGATGCCACCGTGTACGGTAGTTTAAGAGGGTTGAGGATGATCTCGGCCTGACGATGAGGAGGAAAGAGGGAGGGGAGGGGAGGGGAGGGGAAGGCTGCACGCCGGAGACGAGTTCAAAGGTGTAGGAGGAAGAAAGCTCATCGCTCGTCTCGTCCTGCCTCGTGGCAAGAAAGAGCGAGCTTTAACGCCGAGCAATAAAACCCGTGGAGTGTCGTAATGCCTATATACGAATAATGCCCGCGAATATAATATCTTGAGAGATATGTAGATATACGCTGTGCATAGGCTGAAGATGCATTCCAGAAGAAAGGAGAGGGCGGAGGGCGAGGAAGGAAGAGAGGAACGGTGCGCTTATTTCCTGCGTTATTCGGCGAAACGTAAAGCGGAAATTAAAGCCGATAGACCGGTTAATGTCACGTGGCCCAGATAATTATGTACGTTCGTTTGACGTGTCCACCCCCCTTTGCATCGGTCCGAGGACATATTTACGTAACGGTTATATTGAATCGTTCCAGCGCGAGTTAGGTCGTCTGGCATCGGTGGTGATGAGGGAGAAGGGTTGCGGGGTCGCATCCAATATGCGATGCGACTCATTTCAGAGAATACGTGATAATTCGAGCGGAAAATTACTCGCGAGAACAAAACTATTGCGGTAGGTAGGGATAACCCGTGTTTAGTGTGTAAATATTTAAGTTACGACATCGGGTTGTACATGTCGTTGACGTTAATCGCGAATCAATCTTTGAATTGCGAATTTTATCACACGGAGTGTCGTCTGTGCTCTTATCATTCCGCCGATCACCGATAAACCACGCCTGAGATTCTTCCTCTCCACGCGCGATCTATTCGAGATCGATGGAAGTGCGAAAGTGCCGCTTAATGGATGCGCGGGATATAACTTTCTCGTATGTATCGCACTTTTTCACGAGCATCGTGCAAGCGCAGAGTCCGCAACTTTCTCGTCTAATTAAAAATAATTGAATGCAAAATCCGCTTTAATTCGCCAACTTTTAGACGGCTTGTGATAGCAGCTTGTAATTATGCGCGCGAGCTATATAAGACCCGCACTTCGCTAAAAGCGCTCGAGCGCTCTCGCGTTTTTACCATCGTCCCTTTATATTTTTACGAGTATGCATCGCTCGGTCATAACGGATATACGGCAAAAGATATGGGTGCTGAGTTTTTACGCCAAAAAGAGAGAGGCAGGAGGAGGGAGGGAAAGGCAAAAGAGAGAGGAACAATAAAAGGGAAAAAGGAAAAGAGAGAAAGAAAAGGAGCAAAATACTCTGTACGCGATTTCTTGTAATCAACATTAAGACACGGTATGCAACAATCTGCAGTGACATTTATCGATGCTCGTTGATCGTTATATTTTACGGAATCAATTCGCGAGCGTGAGCTATCAACGTTACAGTTCGCGAGTTCGTCGTTAATTCCTTAACGTCTTTTGCAACGAGTCGAGGAAGAGAAAATGCCCGTCTTATCGATCACATTGGCGGGTTCCTTCCTCATTTATCGTCGAGAGTACGCATTGTTCGGCAGGCTACCAAGTGCACCAACGATAAAAATTCACGCTGCTAATATATCGCGCAAGATATGCGTCTGGCACATCGCTAACGCACCATTATTCGCATATTCCGATGTGAAATTGTAAAACGCACACGCACGCACGCACGCTACGAAAATTAGATCTCCGTGAATTTAATTGAACGACCACCCACGCGCGCGCGCTGTTCTCGAATATTTGCTCGTAGACGCGCTAAAGGTAGATATATGATGAGATAATAATTGGACGGGGCTTGCGGGACATTCGCTCTTCCTCATCGTTCGTCGCGGTTGTCGCCATTAAGTGCACGCGTCCAATAAAAGAGATTCGGATGCGAGCAAAAAGAAAGATGGATTTTCGATAATTTCCCGAACGAAATCGATGTCCGTCGACATATCCGACTTCGCCTGATCTCGTAAATTCCATTCTTCCAATGAAAATCGCGTTTTTTCCGCGCGAGAGAGCATGCATTATCACTTTGCCGAAAAAAGTGTCTGCCAATCTTTTTATTGGCGTCATCCTATCGTGAATACGTATCATCGCTAATATTCCGCGTTTGTGTTTTTATAGTCGCTAGTCTTTAAATTGACGGTAATTTAATCATTCTTCACTTTGATCGAAAAGCCAAAAGTTTGATTTTTTTTTAACGCATGTTGTTTTTTTTCTCTTACGGCAAAAAGAGATTTTTCTCGCGAATTGCATCATAAAAGATGTAATTATGTCTTTTCTCTAAAGACTTACGCATTCGTAGATGTTCCGGCAAAAAGCTTTTTCCACTAAAACTATTAATTTTCTTTGTGAGCGAAGCGTTAGTAGCTTTCCGTGGAGGCGTCGCGAGGAATGGGAGGAATATTCGATTCTGAGAAGATAATAATAAGATCGTGACACTGTCGATGAGCATCGGCGAAATGGGGTGAGCCAATTTCAGATGCACTCCGCGAGAGAGTGATAAAGTCGGGGAAACCGCGATGACTTTTCGCGCGACCTCGGCTGACCCGAAAGAAGAATCCCCTCTCTGTTGGAATTTAATAAAAATCCGAAAGCTTCCGAAATCGAGCTCGCAGTTCGCCGTCTCGCCGAGGAACATTATGCGTTTCTACTCTCTCCTCGGTATGCATTGCCCTCTTCGATTTTATTTCGCTTTACTTTCTCCTTCCTTTCTTTTCGTCCTTTTCACTCTTTTTTGTCCTTTCCTTCCTTCATTCTATCTCCCTCATATTTCGTCGAGGAACGCATTTCATCTATCCCGAATAACTTTCAGACAAATTGCGTCGTCGAACGATACTTGGATACGCCATTTCGCGGGAGAATTGAGGTATTTGTTATAAATATTGGTAATACAACGCACGGTTTGTTATTCTGTCGACGGATCAATTGCATGTCGTCTCCCGGAAATTGCGGGGCTGGATCTCAATTTAGATTATTCTCATGCAAGAATATCATTACATGTATGTTACATTGTATATAAATTGCATGATATATTCAAATTGATGTTAAATTATACAGAATATTTGTATAATTTGATACCATATGTTAGACACTCTTTTTCTATATATCCCTTGACAAATAGATCGAATTTTTCTTAACGGAAATTTAAAGATAATTTTTTCGCTCTTTTTCAATTTTAAATATTCAATATTAAATATTTTCATAACTGAGCTCCAAATTAATTTTCAGTAAAATAAATTTCGCTCGAGAGATTAGTTAAAGATTGAATAAGTGTGAATGACGCATATACACTTTTATATAAAATCATGGAATAATCATGGAAAATTTTATCCACATCGGCAGAATGGCTACATTGTACTGTACAATTTTTTGATATCTTTCAATTAATATAAAACACATTATACATTAAAGAAATAAAAAAAGCCCCGTCCTATGGCGAATCTCGCGACAATTTTCAAAGAGAGACTTGTGTAAAATAATTTTTCCCTCTCCTTTTATCACTCGTGCCAAATGCGACATCCACTACACGCGACTGCAAAAATATTATAATGTTTATTGTAGAGACAATTGCAAAGATTCGCACAATCGAAATGAAATCGAAAATCGCGATCGTGTAAAAATCAAGTTAATTACACTTGTCATTGACCAAGGTTTTAATATTGCCCGGCAATTCTTCTTCGTGATCCGAAACTGGGAGAACGGAAACGCGAAATACCGTGGGAGAAAGAAGAAATCGGAAGCACGTGGGCTGCGGGATAAACGGGATTGTGCGGATCCGAAGCCGCGGCCGGGCCGAGAGGCCGGGTTAAATACTTTCCCGCTTCGGTATTCAGCTTCGTTTACTCGACAACGCAGAGATTTTCCCTTTGGTACAATTCGCAAATGCATTCCTTTTACGCCGATTCACAGAGGGAAAGAGAAGCGGGCATGGATCGATTGTACCCTTTGGATTTATCCTCCTGAGAGACCGCGGGCGGTGTTACACTTTGTAACTACGGTGCAACAATGGAACTACGAAGCTTTACGAGTTTCAGTTATCTGTGCCTCAAGCTTTGCGCTCTGCAAGAAGAGCATTCTTAATATTTTGTAATTTAATAATGTAAACACTTTATACTTTTTCTCTTTATACACATTATGATATTATTATTTACGTAAATTTATTCAGGAAAAAGCTGCGTGTCAAGAAATAACGCATCGAGGCAAAATCGGTTTCCAATTTACAGAGAAATACTCGTTGAAAAAAATGTAATACTTACGATGCATTTCAATAGCTACCGACGCTGACACGGGTTGACTGATGTTGTTGTTGGATGCTTGACATTCGAACACCGCGTGAAGATCCGCTCTTGACAATTCGCTGACGATAAGCGTGTTCCTACGAACATCATGGGAATCCCCCGACTCATCCTTAGAGTCTAAAACCGTCTCTCCGCGCCACCATATCACTGTAGGTTGGGGGTGACCTGAGAAGAAATGTCGTCAAATTTATTTATCAGTTTAGAAGAAAATACGAGCGATATAGGGAATTTAGTATTGAAAGAAATTTGAAGAATACGTTGCTATTAAAATTCAATAATATTTTTAACTTTATTTATTATTTTTATCTATCACACATTCTCCGCAACAACGATATATAGATTACTAATAATACATTAATTAATGATATATCGCGCGTTTAAAATAGAAATAGAAATACTACCTTTGGTTTTCTGCAGTGTCAATGGATATATTACAATTAGACGCATAAAAATAAAATTAATTATGATATCTCTTTAGGGATTTCCCTATTTTAAATGTTCTCCATTATAAATTTAATTATCATATCGAATATTGCAAGTTTCTGAAAAACATATTGTTAATTAAAAAGTTAATTAAACGAAAATAATTTGGCCAAAAGTACAGAATAATATCTTTCATGATATCATTTTCCATAAATTTGGGACGTAAAAGAATAAATGGGGCAAACGATGTATTTGTCATTTATATATTTAGCTTTAAGCTTTTTAATATATTTAGCTCTCGAGAATATTCATGAGAGCTTAGAGACCGTAATACTTTTCGACACAAAAACTATCCGCAATATTTCGGCATATCTGCAACATCGGTGCAATGTATCGTTCACCCCTTTCCCTGCTGTCTCCCCTGCACGTTTCTCCTTTACTATTTCTTCGCGAACGATCGCCATGCGTATAGATACGTACGTATACACTCATCTACCCTTCGCCCGCTCTACATCGGGTACAGGCTTCGCGATACGCGTTAATTCATAATTCATAATGGTCGTTGCGTGCGGATAATCCCCGAGGGTGAATATCCCGTTAAAGGGAGGCGGCGAGTCGACGAGGCGGTCTAGCTTATGTGCCGGAGCGACCTCATTATTTTTTACCGGACCTATTTTCGTTCAGAAGGGACAAGCAGAAAAACACGCGGCGACGAGCGGAGGGAGAGAGAGAGAGAGAGAGAGAGAGGGGCAGTTGTAGGAGGAGAATGGAATTGTAGGCAGAGTGGTAGAGTGGATAAGAGTTGTATAGCTCTGTCGTATCCCTCGGGTGGCGGCATGCGAGGTAATAAAAATAAATTTATTATCGTTATTGCCCCTAGTCTTGCCGGCACATCGGCGCGCGTCCGGATATTAAAATGTAATAGAATAAAGGGGAACGTTGAGCGCGAATGCATGCACTATGACTATCGCTAAAGTACTGGACGCTTTGTCGAAGCGTTTAACAATCTGGATAATGGTACCTCCTATAATTCCGCGTATTTACGCGGAAGATAAAGGAAAATCTAAACAATGACAAAGCATCTAAACAATGATGATATCCGGATTATTGTCCTTCACGAGGATTCAGAATTTCGTGATACAATGGTAAACGAGCTATTATGATAATTATGCAATATCAGAGAGAGAATCATCCGATATAATAAAAATTAAATAAGCACATGCAACGAAAAGAGAATAAATCGCTGAATCTGGAATTTAAAAAATTTGGTGACGTCAAGGTTTCAAAAAATGTCTTTTTAATTAGGCGTTACAGCTAAGAATAACACGACTCCGTTTTATAGGATAAACTGGATCGCGGTTGTTTTATATACGAGAGCGAGATAATGTTGTTGAATCAAAAGAGCGTATATTTCCATCGCTCGTACCAATTATTTTATCAATTCGCGGCGTATTCATGTCACTTTTAAGACGATTTTGAAAGAAAATAATCGGGTGTATTTTTATTCAACCTCTCTCTCGTTATAGAAAGTAGGGCTTACCCCCAAAAACGTAGCAGTGCAGTCTCATGTCTCCGCCTTCTTCGTAAGGTCCGGCGACCGTCGAGACGGCATTTCCCTGTTCGTCGATAATATTTGGTTTCTGCGGTGGTACTGTAACAAGAAGAAAAAAAAGTGAGATAAAGTGTCACGTCCCGACGATGCGTAATAAGGACAAATTTTAGGTCAATGATTCTTAAAGAACGAAATTTATAAATACATTCGTTTAACACGAATTTTTTACTTATCGATCACATGTGTCAAGGGTAAAATATATTCGGAGTTTCATAAAATTATACGATTTTGATATTTCTTCTTTATGTCATTATACTCGTATTTTTAGTGATATCATCTTTTCTTATAGCGCGACATATATTAGTCGTGCAATATATAGCATTATATAATTACTAATGTAAAAACTAATTAACTAATGTGATAACTTGATAAATATTTAATCGCACTACTTTCTCAAGTTTTCACTTTCTGCATCGCGAAAAAATAATTGCAAAAAATAACGTAAGAAATATCCTTGCTACAAAATTTTTGACACGCTTATACGTTTGCTATAGCATGCGATTATACAGATACAGTTGGCGTAGCCAATCGTTCGAGTGGCTTCGAGTTTGACCGCCCCTGACATCGCTACGAGCTATTTAAGCGCAGATAGGAAACTTTCCATGTAAGTCAGCGGCGTCCGGGGAGGAGTAATTCACGATACTCGTGCCACGAACACCGCACGAATAGTCGGACAAGCAGGTGTACAGGTGTTACAGGTAACCGCTTGAAACTCGTACTCGAGCGAGCGAGCCAACACGAAGGCCATTCGCGGCTTTCGTGGAGTAGTTTGGTGAACACTCGAATTCGAGAGACGGGATAAGGTATAGTGCGAAAAAAAGAGAGAAGATGAACGTCTTTCGAGAGATACTCCCTACATGTCATGCAAGTGAAAATTAATATATGTATATAAAAAATTAATATGAAGCTCTTTTTATATCGCGCGTTTCTCTGACCCATCATTCAGGCTTTACACGAGCGAGGGATGCCTTTCAAATTGATATCAGCTGCGATCCTTTCAAGATAGTTTGCAACCTCTTATTATGTCGGTGTAATTCGGTACACCCATCGCGCGCGCAATAAAGCATTTTGCGTGCAAGGAAACAATGCGCCGCGAGGTATCAAAAGGGCACGTAAGGGGGAGGTCATGCGGGGATCGTGTATAGCTTAGCTCCGACGTACGGCTGGGGTGTGGGCCTATCGTGGCGTGTAAACGCTGGCAATTGAATATCGGAAATAGCGGCGTGTTGGAACGTCAGAAGGTGAGTAGCGGGCGTATTGCCTCGAAGATAGGCTGCAGTCGCGGTCGGGATGTCGGATGTCCGTCCAAACGAAACGGGCTGCCCTATGAAAATTCACGATGGCGAACGAGATCTCGGACGGAATCGATCGTTAACGCGACCCGATTCCACAGAAGATATACGGTCATAATACGATACACTTTTTAATTGATATATATTATACAATTTTTTGATAACATTTTTTGATGAAGATCTTGAACAATCGAGTTGCCTTTTTTTTCTTCTTCTTCTTCTTTTTATTATTATTATTTTACACGTAATTAAAGACACGACTTTACAGGCTATAATGACCTTACATACCTCGTATAACGAGTTAAAGAGTTCAACCGTTCTACTTTATAATTACTCTCACGAACACACGGACACGTGTCCGAGCAGGACAAATTGAAGCGGTGAACCGGATAGGAAATAAACCGGATTAACATGGACGCGCCGAGTTAAGCCGTCGGTCACGATACCGTGCAAGTGAGAAAGTCCCGACGTGAAAACGTTATCCGATACCATCTGGAAATAGCGACGAGTGAAGCACCTCTGAAAGTAGGATTATATCCGTATCCTCTATCTATATTTTATATCGAGTATAATCGATACATTAGCGGATCCTTTGGTATTAACCGCAGCCACTCTTCCCTTAATACCTGCTAAATATCAGCTTTACATATGGACGATCGTTCGAAACGTACGCGAATTAAATTATCAAAATCCGTATTGACAAAATACTTGAACTCTGCAAGCATTGCGGATTATAATCTATTACACGAGGATATGATGGGACTATATTTTGTACATTTAGAAATGTAATGTATCATTATAATATCGAATGATTAAACGTAATCCATACGGTAAGCTCAATACGAGCGATCTTTTCCGATCCATATTTAAATTAATCAGAAAACAAAATTTTTGACGATACAAGAATGATGAATCGGAGCAGAATTATACATATGAGATAAAAATAATAAGAATCAACTTTCCGATCCATATTTAAATTAATCAGAAAACAAAGTTTTTGACGATACAAGAACGATGAATCGGAGCAAAATTATACATATGAGATAAAAATAATAAGAATCAACTTTTAATTTATCGTGTTCTAAAATAAAAGTTCTCCGTTCAGAAAAGAAGTTAAAGTTAGTGTGCTACGTAACTAATTTACTATTTAGGAGATTTCTCTGTAACAATTAAATTATTAATTCACTTTCAATTTTTATTTAATACAATGATAATTTCGTTCAATATTTTGTAATATATATGTCGTAATGTATTTTATTAATTTCTACGAAGCTTGAGAAATGGTGTTTGTAACATTTCTCTCACTGGCGACTGGTTTCCATTGTTCACGAACTTTGTGGAAGAACCAGGACATTTCCAACGAACATTTTCGCGTGACAAATGATATGCTGGAATTTAACGAGTTAATTTGTAGCACCTAAGTTTCAACATTGGCGGGAGTTGATGTGCCCTCGCAAATTATGATGTTTGGTACGTGACACGGAAGAGGAATAGTTAGAGCGTATCGTTTCCGGATGCGAGTATATTTCGAAAATACGAAGATACATTTCTGCAGCAGGATGAGCGTCGCAAGGACAAGTAACCGCAATTAAATCGCGCTGCTCCAAGAGTTAAGCTCTTTTCACGCGAGATCCTTGTCAGAGAATTCAGTCATCAATCTGTCAACTGGAAATATGCACTAGTTGTACCTGGTAGCTTGTTTCCTTTTTCCAATCCTTGCGCACATTTTGTCCCGATTCCGAATATCTTACTCGAAAATCAAATTTGTTCTTTTACGTAAAAAACGTGACGTCAAATATAATATATAGAGACAGATAAGAGACATAAATATATATTAATCGTGTATTTATCGTGGAATGATATCGTTCCGGCGACGAGTATTTCGTACGAAAAAGTATTTTTATCTCTCAATCTAACAGTAAGATTCCTCAGGGGAATGACCGCGCTAGTAGTTTTTTCCGAAGGGTTACTACGTGAAACGAACATCCAGTAAATTGAGGAATCATGTAACGAAGTTTCTTTCCTGGAAAAGCGCTCTCTCTCTTTGCACGATCGCCGAAAGAAATGTCCAGTTTCAAAGTGGACGTTGCTTTTGAAAAATCTCGTCTCTTTCCAGGATACATTAAGCTTTTCGAAGTGCATAGTCGAAGCAGCGCTTTAAACGAGGATCAAACGTCTTTTGTGACAGGTAAATGGTGTTGCTACAACGATTACGAGAAAGGAAGACAAAAGAAACGTGAATTGTAATATAAAAAAGATACTATGCAAGAAATTCTTTTCTTACGATTTCTTTTCTTAGATAAAGAGATATATCTTTTCCGATATCCTTTTTCAATAATTTTTCTTTTGAATATTACCTAATGACAGTCGCAGGGTGAAGTCAGCAATTTTAAAATGACTATGAATAAAAGTAAAGTACAATAGAAATTATTTCTTTAGTTGTATTAAAAAAATGAAAGAAAACAACATAATATTAGAAATATATTTTTTCATTGAATATAATATATATTAGGTTCATTAATAAAAAAGATTTACCGATTAACTTAATGATTTTTTAAATGTCTCGTTTAATCAAAATTAATCTAATTTAACACGTACATCAAGAATAATAGATAGAGATGTGATACAGAATGATATAGAATATGAAAAACGCGAGACAGCCAACAGACACAATGAAGATTATGTATTTAACTATCCCAACTATGTGAAACTGACTAATGGAATTTGCTTGCATACTGTTTTCCGTTGAACATGTATTTTCACGAATCGTGCGTAATAGAATTCTATCGAAGTTCTACCGCCGTGATCGATAAATTATAATTTGGATGATAATAACGTTTATCATTATTTTAACATTCTTCAATAATTGCAATATAAAATTATTTATTATTACATACAAATATATTTTATATAATTATGTATTATATGAGATATATAATATGTAATGTGAAAAGAGCAATTTATTCATGCGATTATTCGCATTAATCGATTCGTTTTGAGTTTCTGAAATATTAACGGGGATTAATTTCCTGCTGCACGCATTGATTGAACTCGCTTTGAAAAATGATAAAAGTTTCAATAATCGCTATAAAGTAAGTTATTAGTTTCGACAATTTAATGTAAATTATGTTGACTTTTGCAAGATTAAGTAATTTTTAATTAAATGGAAAATCAAATTAATTATAAAATTACGATTAATTACGAATTATTGGGAATGTAATAACTTTATACTGCTTATCATTAATACTTATTATTTCTCTTTTACAGAACATGTTAATTAAATTGTCAAAATTTAAAAGTAAAGAAGAGAATGATTAACATATTATTTTGTATCATATCATTCGTATGTAGATTCTTGAACAAAATTTTTGTCGATGTATAGTTTGGAAATGAGATATATACTTAATTAGGATACACACCTATCACTGTCAGTTGAATTCTGGAGTTTCTAGTCGGACTTGTGGTAAAGTCCACTCGGCACCTGTATTCGCCTTCGTCCTCTTCCTGTATATGATTAACGCTCAACGTCGCTGGTTCCGTTGTTGTCCTGAAGTACGCCCGATTGTTAAGATATTCTTTATCCTGCCAATGCGATGCTTTGTCCGAGTGTTTCCCGCGTATATCGTAACTGAAACAAATATTTTCATTTTATTTCCTTCGCTTGTCGTAGATACAAGAATATTCGACTCGTCATAAATATAATATCGCAAAATGAATTTGGTACATGCAGCAGATATATAAGTATGAGAAAGTACAAAAAACAAAGTGAGAAAGATAAGACCTCGGATATTCTAAAAAACAACATACGAATAATATTGTTTGTGAGCATAAATAACATTTAAGAGATATCGAAACAATTATTTAATCTTCATAATCTTTAACCATATATTACATATGTTATAATGAAAAATTAAGAGATTGTGTGTGTATTAATATAAAAATTTTGTGATGCAATGGCTAAGTTCTTGTGACGATGAAATTTTTGGACTCAGATATTTCATATTAAACTTGTAAATTTTAAATCTGTATTGTTCAAAATATTTCACTGAAACAAATTACTTTTTTCGCAGACATATTTAAATATTTCTACGCATTCCTATATAACAGGATTAATAAAAAAATTAATTTTTCAAAAAATTTATAAAACTCAGAGAGAGAGAGAGAGAGAGAGAGAATGTGTGTAGTGTTTGCAATATGAAATATTCTCTCGTATACTATAAGTGAAAATTGTATCACGAATAACATGTCCAGGCATGACTGCACCATGTGTCGTTTTATGTTTTTTGCGTCGGGAATAGGTAGTGGATCGCGATGAAAAATAAAGTGAAGCAAATACAAAACTTCAGAAATAATATCGCGACATAAAACGAGAGAATTTCGTTAATTTCCCTACTCTTTAATATGTTGAATGCTTCGTGAATATTTGACGCAGGCGGGCAAGTTGGATAATAGATGAGACATGTGACATATAGTAGAGAGTATAATTTCGTTAATTAATTTAATACGATATGTGTGTGCCCGCTTTTGTAAGATAAACTTTACATTTAAAACTTTGCACACTAAATATGTACCAAAAACTGTAATATATTTAATTAAATATAAATCTAGTCGTAAAAAAATTCCATTATTTCTGTCTTTCTTTACCACATATATATTACAGAACAAAGAGAGATTCGTTTCTAAATTATTTTTTATACAATTTTATAGTATGGAGCTTTTATACACACACACACATGTACGAGGGTGGTTTGAAAAGTCCGTGCAAAGTCAGAGAGATGGCATCACTGGTGTGTATCGAGGTTATTTTCAGTTAGTAGCATCTCTTGGAAGAACACACACCAAGTTTCAGCCAGATCGGTCTATTTCTCTCCGTGTTTGGCGTTCGTTTGAATCGAGGAAGTCGAGTGATTTCCAAAAAATGGATGAAAGAGAATTTGGCCGCAAAATTGATGAAGTTAAGGTTCCAATTATTCTCCAGATTTGGCTCTCTCGACTACTACTTGTTCCCCAATATGAAGAAATAGCTGGCGGGAAGGAGATTTTATTCAAACGAGGTGATTGCGGAAACGAACGCCTATTTTGCAGAGTTGGACCAATCCTATTATTCGTAAGGGATCAACAAACTGGAGCAGCGTTGAACAAAGTGTATAAGTCTAAAAGAAGACTACGTTGAAAAATAAAAAAGGTTTATCCCGAAAAATTAAGTAGTTTTCATTTATGCACGGACTTTTCAAACCACCCTCGTATGCACGAGCGACTCGATATTTTTCAGAAAATTCAAAATCACATCTCTCCCTTCATCTTTTATAAAAATGATCATTTCCGCTAATTTTACATTCGAACGTACCCTGTTGTCGCGTCGACGACACAGAAAAAGAATCACCGCCGAGTTGTGCACTCGAGGTGTTAATTAAGAATGTATCGGCCAGCCGGTCGTCCTCCATACTCGAGCACACCGGGGAGGAAGCCGCGCTGCGACCGTCCAGACGGACGCTTCACCGCAGATCGCCCCGCGGTGCGACTCAACCCCCGCATACCTCTCGCCACCCCCTTCCCTCGGGACATCGGGAGAGCATCGAATTTGCGGAAATACCACGAGTGCCTCGCCTGGTACCAGATTCGGCCGCGCGTACGGACGTACCGGGGGAGGAGAACGCGGGGGAGCTAAATGGTACGGCCAGGGCGCCAGCGGGGGAATCGGGCAGGCGAGGGGGAAAAGGGGGCGGGTGGAGGGGCGCCGTTGTACATTCCTCCGGTGTATTACGAGCCGGTACACCCGCCAGCTGGCGAAGCGTGTACCGTCGTCCGAGAGTACGATCGCATGCTCTCTCATATGCCGAACAACAACGCGATGCGGTACTTCCGCGGACGCATTCCCTAGCTGGCTGCATCCAACACGTGCGTCGGCGTAACACGTGTATGCACGCGCACTTACACACACGCGTGCGCGCGTACATTTCGTACGGAAGAGGAGGAGGTAGAAGGTAGAAGTTCACCGAAACAGAGAAGTTGACGCAATAGCGCGAGCCAAATGTTAAAGCGAGAAACTGCCCTCTTACATATATACATATATACATATACAAAATATATACATATATACATACACAATATATACAGGGTGGCTCATTTTAATCCATCCAGTCGAATATCTCGAAAACCAAGCCCAGGAGAGAAAAATGTTTCAGACAAAAGTTGTTTGGTTTCGAGGGGGACATAAGATGGTACCATTGGTTTGACCTTGAAGAGTTATTTGAAGGTCACATGAAGGTTACCTTCAATTTCTTAAATGGAACCTACTATTTGTCATTGCATATTCTTGTAGCTTATCTCGAGAGCTTTCCAAAACACTATAATTAAGTACCTTTTCGTTAAGTACTTTTTGAGTTATGAGGCTTGAAATAATTTCTTAATTTTACATAAACCGTAAAATATCTTGTAAAATATTCATTTTTCGATTATCCTACCTTAATACTTTTACGTACAAAATAATGAGAGAAATCAATTGGTGTAAAGAAAACACATAGTTGTTTTGAAGAAAAAATATGTAATTTGCAATTAACAATTCCACATTTTTTCTTAAAAACAACTATGTGTTTTCTTTACTCCAATTGATTCCTCTCATTATTTTGTACATAAAAATATTAAGGTAAGATAATCGAAAAATGAATATTTTACAAGATATTTTACGGTTTATGTAAAATTAAGAAATTATTTCAAGCCTCATAACTCAAAAAGTACTTAACGAAAAGGTACTTAATTATAGTGTTTTGGAAAGCTCTCGAGATAAGCTACAAGAATGTGCAAAAATATATAGGGTGTTCCGTTTAAAAAAATTGAAGTGACCTTCACGTGACCTTCAAATGACTCTTCAAGGTCAAACCAATGGTACCATCTTATGGCCCCCTCGAAACCAAACAATTTTTGTCTGAAACATTTTTCTCTCCCGGGCTTGGTTTTCGAGATATTCGACTGGATGGATTAAAATGGATCACCCTGTATATATATATATATATATATATATATATATATATATATATATATTTAGTTAGCGTATGTGCACCGGCAGGGCAGTGTCGAGAGATGGGGGTTCCAAACAACTGGGTGGTTGCTAGATAGGCCAGCAGAAACGATTACTTATACAGCACGGCGCGCCAGCAAATTGCACCGCACGTAGTACGTCGTTCGAAAGTTACAGGGTGCCGTAAGGACGCACGAGCGACGGTACCACGACCTGAGGAATGGCGTACACATTACCTCTTAAATTTGTCAAGGATATATGTATAGCAATGGTTATTAAGATAAACGCGCACCTTCTACATCTTCTTTTTGACATGCATTTATCTGACGAGAAATTGAATAAATTAAAAAAAATAATTTCTTGTGAAAATATTTAAATTAGCTCAATTTATAGAGAAACATTGAGCTTCTCGAGTGCGTGAAGAAAAGGAGAAGAATTAATGGCACAATAATTATTACGATTAATATGCTAGATTGTACTTTAATCAAGCACGTAATATGCGTAAGGATATATGCTTGACTATCGATATTGCAACGCATTGCAATGTCGTGTTAACGACGTTGCACGTGATACACAGCAAGCGTACAACAGATTAGTGGTCGGACGTTCATATCGGGACGTGGTTATGCCTGTCATAAGCCAGGGCGACCAATTATAGCACAACATCTCTGCGCTCTCCATCAGAACATAGTACGTAACGTTTCCGGTTGCTCCGTGTAGGTACTCTACGAGAAAGTTGGCCGAGAGTTTGAAATCAATCTCGCGCGTAAGCAAAATACACGTTGGGACTTTGTAATGAAAAGCCAACCTACATTTGCGTTGTGAGGTAAAGTGAATTTTACATTGCTAAATATTGTTTTCATATCTTGGGAATTAATATTCATTCAAGAAAATAATAATAAATCACTTTTTTTTATTAAAAGAATGCGATCTCGTGTATCATCACAATTTGAATTTTCATCGTGCTTAAAAATGAGATTCCATTACATAACTGCAGGATACATAACTGTGTGTACACTTTGTATACTTCGGAATATGAAATCAGTATTAAAGGAGACACACACACACACACACACACACACACACACACACACACACACACACACACACACACACACACGATAGTCGCATAGCGTGCGATCATGGGATATGGTATAAAAAAAAAAAAAGAAAAAGAACAAGAGCGTACATTACAACACCGACGAACGTTTAACAATGCGTCACGCACGATCGTTCGCTCGCGTAATAATTCACGTTAGAGATTTATGCCTTGTTATACCTATATGTTTTCTTATTCGCTAATATTTTACTTTTTTCTTCTATTTAATCATCGATTTCTTTCGTCCGATAAAAGAATACAGAATATTTAAATATAAGAAATAAATGTTGCTTTAATAAATTTTAAAAGTGATTTCTTATGAAACTATTCAAATTAATCCAATCTGCGTAATATATGCAAATATTACATTTTTTAAGATTATTATTGAAATTATATTTTATTTTTAACAAATAAAATTAAATTTTATTCTTAACAAATATGATTATATAAATATATCTAACATACTAAAAATAAATTTGTAAGAAATAGATCAAGAATATATTTAAAAAGTGATGAAAAATGTGCTTTGATAGAAATTTTCAAACGAATGCGTGTCTACAATCGTGTATTACGATTTCTCGAAAAATCGCGAAATTCGTCAGAATAATAAGTTGATTTTCAAGATATCTCTAAAGTTTACGATGCAGGCGCGCCATCGGTTTTAGATGAAGTTGAAGCATCGCTGAGAGGAACGTTACAAAAATGCGCGACTATTTAATGCCTATAAATCTACTATAGCACGGCAAGAACTTCCGCCGGGGGAGTCTGTTTGCGCGCGGCATTTCCGAAACTACCGTGAAAGTTTCGAGCTCTCGTAGGAAGGGGATGGTAATTCGCAATGGTACGGCACGGTGTAGCTACAGCGGGGGCGGTTCGTCGTAAATTCCTACAAATACTGTAACAGGTCGACGCGCTCTATATAACGGCCGACGCTCGTCCGTCGTTATATTACGGGGTTGTACGTCGTTATGAATTTTATGATCCTGCGCGCCATAAGTAATACGGGAATTTATAATCCTGCTCTTTCTCTTTTTGAATAGCGCCGCGGGCGTTTTGCGAAATTCGCGATCCGCACGCGCGATCGTCGTGCAGCTGGAAATTTTTATCTTACACGACGACCGCTGCGAAAAGATGACGCTATTCAGCGTTAATGAGAAGATTTCCGTCCCTTTCCTATTACATAATGAAGTAAAGTGAAGTACGGGATTTTAATTCGCAGACACATTTTATCGCCGCTGTGAGCGAATTCTCTCGAATTGAGAAAATTAAAATAATATTAATTAAAAATTATTCCTCTCATCTTTAATTTCAACGTAGGTATCTAACAAGTGTAAGATAGCAGAGATAATTAAAACGAGTTACGACCCAGCGTAACTCTTAATTCACTTTTGCGTTAAAAAAGATATATATTCAACAATGTACTCTGAGCAACATCGCTGAAAAGTTCACTGAATATCGGTATCGCATATAACGTGGTCTTGTTCAATATTTCTTGGTCGCAAATGGTATTATTATTCTATAGTTCTACGACTTCTATTTATGCGTCGCGATCGAACAAGATGGCACGTCCATCAAAGCCTGATCCCATCCGGGGAAGGGGTGAGCATTAAACGGAAATCGTCGACAGATGCGTCCGACCTGCAAAGTCGTAGGCAACCGAATTAATGACCAAAGATCTCTCTCGCAAAGAGTTAATTAGCTGGCTTAATACGAAATGCCGGGGCATGTCTCGCGGCCGGAAGCCGGCTTTTCACTTCCTCCCCCTATCGATCTATATATCCATCTATCTGTCTTGCGCATGAATCTGCGGCCGATTCCGCGCATATTACGCCGCTTGGACATCGGATGTGACGATCGTGCATTCCCGGTGCGTAGCTGCCCGGTACATAAAGGACGTGGCGACCGTTCGTTGTGCCCGCGGCACACCGGAAGCCAATCTGATAGAATGCGCAGACAATGAAGGCTCCTCTCTACCGGAGGAAGCTGGCGCCGTCGGCTTCGTACGCGCGCCCCATTGATTGATACGCGCAACGTACGGCCGGTTGCCCTTTGTGCCCTACCTTGCTCGCGAGGTGCATTCACCTTGGTCATATTACGGTTTAATTGAAGTTGATGCCGGCCGCCTGTAAAGGCCCGGACGATATATCGTGGCCGGGGATCTTGGGAAATGTAATTCGCTAGATTAAAGTGGAACGCCGGTCAAAGGATGTTAATCATTTTTAGTGCCGAACCCGGTGTCCCAAATTGTCCCACTCTTCTCGTCCACGCTCGAATCGGTCGCATGCTGATCGAACTATTCGGCTGATGAAATATACGGAATATACGGAAAATATAATTCTCCTTTTCGGAGTAATCGCGCAACGAATTAAACATATCAAGGAGATTGCATATGCAAGGTTAACGATATTTTACGTGTATCTTGTATGATGTATAAATTTTTAATATTAAATGATAATTGCACTTTGAAAATATATTTTTCTTGTCGGAAATTTTATTTTTATACGCAATGTCCCGATTAATTTCTCACAGGCTTCGATTGTTTGCGTGAGATTGTCGTGATAACGATTTATCGATATGAAACGGCTTCAGTAACTGTTGAATGCCGCAACGTCCAATATATCGAAAATCCGATTAAATCGAAAATGTCAATGAATCAATTTAATCGAAATAGGCAAAAATACAATTGTCTTTTCGATTATTTGAGTAATTCGATTTCGGGAACTGAACGACCAGTTTCCCGACCAGTCATTTATCAAATAAGCCAGCTTTAGAAACAAATTCGGATAGAATAACGATTAAATAGTCTGTAACGAAACGTACACTTAAATTTTCATTAAGTATCTAGTTGTAAATTTATCACATTTCTGCCACTAGTTTTCAAATTACGACAGCATTGTAAAGTATTTTTCTTTCTCTTTGAAATAAAACTAATAAATTTTGCAAGCCTCATAGAAATAGTTTCGCTTGTCTCGATACAATTCTTAACTTTAAAAAACTGAAAAATTCTTTTGAACAAAATTTGTTTTCTTGACAGGTGGCAGCTTGGAGCTTCTCAGAGATCTCCTCCTATAAATCCACATCCGCGTTAATAAATTCACATCGATGCATCTCGCGGGATAGCCGTTTTAATAAATCGAAATCATTATTATTGGATGTCTTTTCAGCCAGCTCGTAAAAATTGATCCTTATCGTCGAGAAAAACAAAGAGAGACACGCTTCCCGGATGTTCAATTAAAGCGAGCCGCTCAAATATGCGTCGATATACGGCGCGCCTAGATACACCGGCAATGCAGACGATCTCTCCCCCTTCCTCCCCTTCGGGATTTCACCGGGCCGCATGCACACGCATGCCGCCGCACACAACCTGCGTCTCTTATCGATTTCGCGATATCGGCGGGACGCTTCACCCGCGGTGCGCCGGTCTATGGCAATTTCCGCGGCTCTCGTATCCATTTGAATAGCTAGGATAACTTCGGGAGCTAACGTCGACGGGTAGAGTATATTACCCGCGCGCGCGATCGGTATTCTGGCACTCTCTCGGCCAAACTACTTCCGATCGAGGATGGGTATGGAGGGGAATCGGCGGGTTGGGCGGGCCTTGGAATTCATCGGCTGCCGAGGCGCGTTAAGCGTATCGCTTCCGTTCATCCGGAAACAGCTTCGATATAAATCGAGGCCATTTCGGCCGAAATGAACTCGTTGCGCTCTGAATTCCGTACATATTTCTCGCACGTCTCTTTCCGAGTTTCATATTTTTGTGAAATCGACCGATTAGGTACGTGCTCTGCTGTACCATACCGCGAGTCGAAGGGCGGTGAAAGAGAGAGAAAGGGATAATCACGCGTCAGAAACTAATTCTGAAAGGGCAATCCATTGCAAGCGGATTGCGAGAAAAATGGTGCATAGTTTGGAAATATGAATTTTTCGCTAAATTGCGACAGATGAGAGATGATGAAATTCAAGAATCTGATTTAACGCAACATCAAGCGGATTTACGCGAATCAATAGAGTTATATCATTTTTCACGTTATGAAACGTATCATGAAAAGAGAATTCTGCCGCGAGAAAATTTTCAACGTCATTGATCGCAGAGACTTGTTAATCCGTCAACGTGCAAGCGAGTTATAACCATAATCGGGGAACATATACATTACTTACGATGTTAATCCCAAAAAGGCAAAAGCTGCATAAAGACTGCCTTTTAGGTATTTGACACTTAAGTACGTTGCACGCCGCGCATATGATACGATATTGACGCAGCATTGAATTTTAATTCCTTCGATGGTCAGGCAGATTAAGCGCTTCAATTTTTCTCGGGATTTTCGCGTGAAATGAATGGCAGATATTCAACGTACTACAGAAGCGACATTGCTTCTCGACGTTGCCGGGAACATCGAGAAATTTCAATTAAACTAGCGCTGGATGCCACCACGCTGCGACGCTGCGCTCGATCAAGAAGCTTCTATCGATTTGGAACATATATATGTAGGGAGAGGGAGAGAGCAGGAGTGTCCCCGATCAATCATGTTTGCTATGCGAGAACATTTAAGCCGAATTGTACGTTGTGAGAAATGCGATAGATTCGATAATTAAGAAATTAAGGGAATTCCTCATTGAACGGCGAATTCTTACACGATACAGCGCCCTCATCTAAATTCTCATCCCGTATCTCTCTCTATCACGTTATTTATAAAGAAGAAGCACTGCTTTTTCTACTTTACTAACATTTCAAGTACATAGGACCGAAATTTTTGGGCAGGTGCCATTTATTAATTAGACTACTAAACTCAATTTTCACAGTTCCACAAGTTTTTATTATGCAGTCCGCTATTGGGTATGCTATTGTCTTAAGCATAAAAACTACAAAACATTTATACAAGGCTTATGTCTTTATGAGGTGATAGCTTTAGACGCCATGTTGATCTAAGAAGTCGATAAATAAATATATAATTTTATACTCTTTTTTCTTTCTTAGTATATAATCGGTTTCGCCGTGTCCGTTTGCATTTATACTTCAACCGTAGAAAAGGATTTTTAATTCTATGCAGGCAATAAAAAATGGCACTTACTCAAAAATTACAGTGTTTTGTCGATAAAACAGATAGGTTGAGGGATCCCGTTAAGGATGTTTTGTACCTATTTTCAAAATATTGAGAATTTAATGAAAATTAAAGCGTTCACAAGTTATAAGGATTTTAATTTGCACCGAATTAACATGTGTTCTTATGGGAAACGTATAACCACGTCGATTCAAATGACAAAAACACATGGAAATAATATTGAGAATTTGTTTAAAATTTGCAAAAGTGTAGTTTAGATACAGAGGAAATATTTGGTCAAATAATATTATACAAGTACTAACTGGTTAAAAAGATATTAAATATAATTCAATTAAATTAGCCATGTATCTGACACAAGGCGAAATTCTCTGTGAAAGTTTGGCAACATCGCACTCGGCTGAGAAGAATGAGAGAGACGGGAATAGTGCCGAAGCATGTTGAAGCTGTATACTTAGAGCAAATTGCGAAAAAATACTAATATATATATACGAACTAACATTACACCTCGAGCAATTTCTGAAAATCTGTCAACCTACAAATGCGTATAAGCCATCGATTGATATAAGCAGTATAAGTTTCGTGTGTAGAGCGCGAAGTCCGGCCAACTTATGAAAAATTACAACGTTGTCACATTTCACGCTCGCCAGAGACATGACAAATTATTAAATTTATTGATTAAATTGCTATAAATAATGCATTTTTTTAATTAATAAATGTTTTGATATTTATTCTGACACTTTAAACCACTCAGTATCATTAAATTATTTTATTCTCAAAAATGAAATTTCGTGTTGTCAAGTTGAATTTGAGGTATCGTCACTGCCAAAAGTTAATCATTTCGATTAACAAAATTCGGAATATTTCAGTAAAAACGCAATAAATATTAAAAAATACTCTGCACTGTAGCTAAGATCAAATTGTAATATTCCACGCAATTTCTCATACTCAAAATACACCAAAAGTGGATATATTCGTCAATATTGATTTTCAGCTACTTTTTGCTGGGATTGTACATACAAAACATCCTTAAGAAGCAAGAGAGAATTAAAGTCAATCGACACTCGCTCGACAAGACCAGAAAGTTTAACGCTATTTTTAAAAAGTTTCGCAAACACGTTTGAAACCAGAGATTTCCTCCAACGTATTATTTCTTCTAGTAGACTGACGTAATGTCTATCGTCGAAAGGAAGTGAAATTCAGAGGCAGTAACATTGTACGCGCATAAACTATGTAACACGACAGTCTCTTCAGGACAATTTCGAGTATTCGTGTGTTGTCAGAGTGTACAGGAATTTTGCATCGCCGTTAGCACCAACACCCGCCAACTATTACCATCACCACCTTACTAGCGACAGTAACTGCCAGCAGTAGCAGCGGCAGTAGTAGTAGCAACAGCGAGAACGTCACTTCTATCTTCTCTCCTTCGGGCAACTCGGGGAAGCGATTTGCATATTCATTAAACACCCACCAAGCCTACATATAGGCGCCATTCGCTTTGCACCCTCGTCTATATCGAGCACTTTTGCATTGCTAGATGCTCTCTTTCGCGGGGGGACGCGCATAATGTCCGACAAGCGCATGGATGAATCGGCGGGGCTAAAGGACTTGTCATCGCCGGTAAGAACCGGGGCGTCTGTCGTTAACGAGCGAAATTTAAGACGTATTTGCATTCGGATCGTTGCCACTTGGCGCAAGTTGATAACGACTGGATCCGTCGCTGTGGCCTTCATCGGCCTCGCAGCGTAATGTACGTTCGCCAGTGTACTTGCAGTTACCAAGGGTGTGCAGTAAGAACTGCTTTCTATCTCCCTACGACCTGCCACTGCAAGTAGCTCCACGCCTTTCGAGCTAGCGTTCGCCTCTGTTCGTAATTAATTCGGGGGTTGCTGTACGTATCGCCTTCTCTCTTCAGCGGCGACCGGAGGTAAGTTCGAAAGCGGAAGCAAAAGAGCGGGGCGTGCCAAATGGAGAACGAGGTGCCAGGCGAATGGTGGAGAAGAGAGCGAGAAAAGCAAAAGAGAGAGAAAGAGAGAGAGAGAGAGAGGGAGAAGAAGAGCCGACTTTCTAGCCCCGTAAGAGTTCTACGACGATGCCAGTCGGCGAGCACCAGCGCCGAATTATGCATTTTCTTGTCGTCCCGTCGAATAAGAGCCAACTGAATATTAATGCCACCGGTGTAATAGTTTGTAAACTAGGTCTCCGGCTGTTAGGGGGATCGTCGTCTCTCGTCGTTAGTGCGCATAAATGTGCGCACCGTGGGCGCCGTCCGCGGAATACGACATCGCGGTGAATGACTTATATCGTCGAGTCCCAGGAGCACCCGAGAGATGAATAATTAGATAAACAGACGGAATTTACTTTGAACCTTTGAGAGAGACAATTAAATTCTTTCAGATTCTTAATAAGATTGATAATAACTAAAATGAAAATAAATGGCTAAAGTAAAATGAATTTTTGTGATGCATCGGAAACATGATTGAAAATTGTCTCTTGTATAAAAGAAATTTTTCATATTTCTCAAACATAGTTTCCATTTTTATACTGACATAACATTTTATCTAATAAATTTTGAAAACAAGTATAGTAAATGTATATCTACGTTAATCGATAACAGATAAATGCAATAATAAGAAGATAATTAAAAAGTCAAGACTATTTGTATCCTTTATCGAGTACAAATTTACAAGAATTATTTTTTTAATTTCTTGATATCGCAAATTTCAAAGACACGCGCGGAAACTTAAAGATCTTCGAAATACTAGCAGTGTCGAATCGAAGTAGCTGCGAGTCGATGAATTGAAAGAAATTGAAGACTGGCTTGTAACTGGTTATCTATAACGTCCACGCGTGGCTCAAGTTATCAAGATATTATTAACGGTAGTTTCAACAAACGGTTCAACTTTATTCCAGATGCTTAATGCACGAGTACAAACACGAGAGAACGGATCTCTACGCACATTACGGTTCATAAGATAATAAGAGCATCCGTTCGTCGATAACGTTCAACTATATTTTCAATCATGAGCAGAACTATGGCTTCCCTCATTTGCAATCCCATTTCCTATACCTCCGCATTATCCATCTCTTATGCTCTACCGCTGTCTCTTGTTCGTCTCTTTCCACCGTATTCCAGTGCGTTCTCTCATGTTTCGTTTCTGACGACAGTCGAACAATCCATACGGCACGACGCCCATTATTCATACCTATTTCTGCATCGCTGCTTTCTTTTTCTCCTTTTCTCTCCATCTCTTTCCATTTTGCAAATAACTCTTCATTTTCCGACAACGCGGCCTCACTTTTCTTTCTTGGTTTCTTTTCTTTTCTGTTCACGTTCGAAAAGGCCCGAGTATTGTTCGATAAAAGACAAAATAATCACGCGGTGCAGTAGCTTTTATGTCAACGTAATGCGGCAATATTGATAATAAATTTTTCAGTTTGCAGCATGTGTCATAAAGATATTGATTTTATGAAAAAATATATATATATACAATATATATATGATATATCCAATATATTTTATAAAGAATTTTATAAAAAAATTTTTCAAATGTAAATTTTTTAGGAATTAAAAAATATATAACTGATAAATAAATTATATATATTATTACATATTAGTGTGTGTTATAAATAAATTATATATTATTATATATTAATATATTTAAAAATTTTAGATTGAACAATGCGAATTACATTCGTAATGGTTTTTAAAGAGCGCTCTCCATGTCACGACGAGAGACGGGTTTTATGGGTAAAATTGGTGTTTGTAGTTAGTGCTGTTGCCATACTACGTTGCATAATAATAATAGCACATTTGCATGGTTCGTATTGTGCTTTCAGATAGATATTATTATATCTATGTTCTCTATGAGTGGACGATGTTATTACGTTACCGTGACGTAAAAGAGGGTCCTTGTTTCGTCCGAGTTACGCGTATGACAAACGATTTGTTTTACATGTCGCGTATATTTATTTACGCGTTATTAATGCACCGTATGACGAGACTCAGTTACTTTACGTACACATACATCGAGACCGTTTGCTCTTTATATATTTTCCATTACTTAGCCTCCGGGCAAGTCGCTAGTATATCATACTGAGTTATCTGATGATAGAAAATTCTTTCTTTTTTTTTAATCATACACGATAATATTTTCTGTACATTGCCATTCGCACTCGATAATTGTATAAAACATAGTATAGAAAGTCTCTTTTTAATTCTGTTCCATTAGATAGCGTACATATACAGAGTGTTTCTTAATAAGTGCGAAAACATTTAGGAGATGATTCTTTGTGAAAATTAAGGGGGATTTTTCATACAAACATATACTCCTACATCCCTCCCTGTGGAGTTACACCCCTCCAAAAATGGGAGTAAATATTAGGTTTTTATTTTTTTCTCAAATTTGGAACAAGTTAAAGAAATTAAATTAGATGGATATTTTCTACTAGTAAAAAGGTTATTTATTAATATTTTTTCAGCCTCCCATATTGTTATAGGGGATGAAACTAGCAACCCCTATTCAATTTTTTATTTGAACCTTTTATAATGTTTATATGAAAAACTCCCCTTAATTTTCGACAAAGAATCGTCTCCTAAAATTTTTCGCACTTATTAAGAAACACCCTGTAATTCAAATATTGTGTTTCGGGAAAGAATATATCTGTGATGAGAATTTGTTATATAAAAATCCAGCATGTTTATTTATTTCCGAAATCTATTTCCATAAACGAACCATCTCCGCATTGCTCTCTCACATTGGACGAAAAAGATGCCGAATTTATATGAGTTTATTGCGGTCGAATTTTCACGAGTAGTTTGGGCCATCACATTTTCTTGGTTGAGAGAGACGGATTTACTCTTGTCCTAGAAAACTGCAAAGAGCCCGTAAACGACCGGAAACTTTCGAATTATAGCGTATGTACACATACCGCGCTTGTACGTGTTTTTTCCAAGCTTTCGAGTGTACGAAAACCGTGTCCGTGTGTAGAGGAACGAACGTCGCCAGGATCTCCACCTATCGTCTCCGCTTTATCCCACATTGTCCTCGAGGACGATCGTTAAGCTGCCACTCCCCGGCCACATTAACACGTCGACTTCGGTCCCGTCATCAACCCGTGGATCTACGACGAGTTGATACGTCTCCGGACCCGTTCCCGTCGTTCAGAACACTCGTAATCCTCGACAATGAGCGGCAGAACCGTGATCAACTCTTCATTGCTCTGTCCGGTTTGTAGACTAGAATTAATTCTCTGTCTCTCTCTCTTCCTTTCTCTCTTTTTCTTTTTTTATTAATAATCTTGTAATATACTGCAATAATCAAGATTATATGAGAGCAAGTTTGTTAAATTTGTGTTAAAAATAAATTGTGAAAATCCCAAACAAGAACATAATCAAGCAAAAAGTATTAAGGAATCTCTATTTTTAATTTATGCTAAATATGTAGCTTTTTTAAAAATCGATAAATCTTTTTCAATAAAATTGTCTTCTGAAATCTCTTGATAGTTGTATATTTGAAATAATTTTACAATCTATATACCACAGTAATTAAAATTGCATGGTATAACTTCGTCGATAATTTTCCGAAAGAAATTCCAAACAAAAGGAAAATATTAAAGAATTTCTAAAAACTTATAGGTTATTAGATCATATAAAATATATAGCTATCTCGAAAACTAATAAATATTTTTAAATAAAATTATTCTTCAGGATTTTTTTAATAGTTGTAGATTTAAAATTCAAACTTCTCTAAATTTTTTTATATAAATTTGATTTTGAGAGCTTTTGATATTTTAATTCTCAGTTATTTTTGAATGTACCTATTTATAAAAAATCACTAATTTAAAAAAAATTTCGTTTTTACTGGATCAATTGCCTATCACATTTCCTTTCCCATCTTTCCTTGCCCTCGCGTTAAATAGATATTAGTAATCTGAAAATTGAGAAGCTCTTTATGTTAAACATGTTAATTGATAATGAAGCCTTACTATATAGTGAATCAGGAAATAACAGTGCACGATAGCAAGCTCTGGTTACTTGTATCGCTATTAATCGACCAGGTTTCTGCTTGCATTATCGGAATATATGACTATCGGTATATGTGTATGTATGTAAAATAATCTAACATAAGACAGCATTAAATTATTAGAGTTGGAAAAATATCTCTATTATCTCCCCTACAGTTATATCGCTTCTCCCAATTTTCCTCTTCACTGATAAATCAATCATTATAATTATCATTAATTATTTGCGCAATTGATTTGCTATTGCGCATATTATTAACAGAAATAATAGACGCTTGAAAATATTGAGTATCTCTTTTCCAATTGATTTTATTTTCCGATTCGACTGATATAAACATAAATTGGCATTTGATCCGCTGGGGGCTCGGGGTAGTTCAATCAATATATATTTCCGCTAAAAAATATTCGGAATATCAATCCCGTTTTATCGGGATTATGACTGGCATGTTCGAAATAATCGGTTTGCTCGACTTTAATTTATACTAATAGCGGATCAGCGTTGAAGCTCAAAACCTGTTATATCGCGGATGTTATTGCGTTTATCTCACGGCGTTTACCTGTTGCCGGAAAATGCGCGCGTTCGGTTAGTCACCGCGGAAATTAGCCCGAATTATCCCGAAGCAACAGCCGGGAACGAGGAGTAAAGGCATGATTATTCATTGCTGTGACCAATAGCGATATTATGATCCCGCGGTCTTCTTCTCCAAGTTCGCAATTATTCAAGAAGAGGGGGAGGAGGCGAGGGAAGAACGAGGGTAGCTCTTTTGATCGCATTCGGTACCGAGCCTTTAATTTCGCGTGCGAATGGAAGGGGAATAACCTGGCAACTTTCTCTCTCTCTCTCTCTATCTCTCTCTCTCTTCGTTTCGCTCTCTACTCGACCACCTCTATCCACTTGCATGCCTAATACGATGGTTGGTAATTAACTCGCAAATTACGAGACCATGGCGTTGGAACTTTCCGCGGTTCCAAGTAGACTCGAATACCGTAGGTTTCTAACTAGGAAATAGGAAGAAGGAGAGTAATAAGAGAGAGAAAGCCTTTAAAGACAGATGCTTGTGATCGAATACCCAAAGAATTTTGTGTCAACAAACGGCCTAAAGTATTTTCCGTGATTACGTAAGCCCTACCTGGCATAAGACCGTTTGTCCCAACGGACGGAGAAATCCAGTAAGGGAGAAAAAGGGGAAGAAGAAAGATGTCTATTGGATCGTGTCGATAATATGTCCTGAATTAGTCGAAATATTGACGTATCTTTTATTACAAATAAAGTATGAAGTAAATATATTTAAAAGCGGGTGCATCACCCCATAATAGCGCGTTTCTTCGTCTGATCTCGTGTGAATTCGATGACTCGTGTGATGATGATGACGAATACGAACCATTGAATTCATGTCGATTTACTCAGGAAGAATGACACATGGTTGAGAGCGCAACCCCTTTCACAACATCCAGAAATTGATGGCATAATACAAGGATAATACAAGGATAGCGGCGTTTAAACCACCCTTTCGCTCTCTCGTTTGTCCTAATTATCATGAAGAACTTTTTTCACCACCAATATTTTCTCTCTTCCGGAAATTTTACGACGGCGCGTTTCTATTTCAAGAACGAGAAATATTTCGAAGTTAACCGACAATGAGTCGAGAATGGCCGTCAAATATTCACGTGTACTCGAATTAAGCGCGTTTGTACGAAAATCGGCCACGATATCAGACGTACGATTAAACTTTTATCGCGCTGCAAACTTTATTCGCGCGTACCGCTTTCCCACTTAAAGTGGGAGATAATAATCGAAACTTTTGGTGGAAAATTCTCATGAGCTCTCGATGACGAGCAGTCGTTCGCGAAAGTTTGGAATAAGCCTCGATCCTCCGATCTTGAAAATTCCCGGTTTCATTTCGGTCGCGCGCAATTTCGGTTTAAAGAGAACCGACATTGGGGGATAATGTCGGCGGCGGTACGGGCAATGGATGGCGAGAGGGATGGTAGGGCGAGAAGGGGACGGGGGAGAAGCGCCACTCGTAACAAACAAGGCGTACCGTAGAGACAAGAGCATTGTCCCTCGACTGTATGCAACTAACCCGCGGTATAATGTACTCCCACCCCATCCTCCTTGGCGTCGCGCGAAACCAGGGGGGGGAGGTGCGGAGGGGGAGGAGGATGTACCTTACGCTCGCAACTACCGTACTACAGATCCAGAGGCGCCGTTACCTTCTATTATACCGTTCCTATACCGGGTAGCGTCGCTGTGCGAAACAACCGACTAAATGAAGACACATTGCTTTCATTATGAACTACCTAGTATACGGCTGACGCCGCACAGCCGACCCTTCCCGTTCTCTCGGGCCTTACCTACGATTATCTCTAGGAATAAGCTAGCCGGTAGATACATAAACTCTTCTTGTTAGAATGCATCGCGCCCTTCCGCACTTTTCATACAATGATTCCTAATTCGTGGCAAAAATTTTAGGGTGCATGTTTAAATAAAGAGTCCAAATTAGTCAATCGAATAGTCAAATTTTTGAAGAATTTATTTTTTCTTAATGTAATCAGAATCTGATGGCATAATTTGATATGCAGAAATAATAAGGATTCTCAATAAAAGTTTAAATAAATGATTAGCTTTCTCAAATAGCATAAATAGTAAGATCATGTCTCTTTGATAACATGTAAATAAAAAAATTATGAAATAATTTTCATTAATATATGTAAATTTTTTTTTACATATAAAATTATTAAAATACGCTATAAGTGATATCCTCATATTTTCTTTCATCTATGGGTAGCGGAATAATGTGGATACTAGTGGAAGCGGAGACACTGTGCATGTATAACGGCTGAAAAAGTACGTGCAAAGTACACATCAAAACCCCGACAAAACCGCGAGCTGTCAGGAACATCGGACGTTTTCGTGGACTCTTCCCCTTCCCCCCCCCCCTCTCTCTTTCTCACTCTGTCTCTCTCCTCATCGCGGGGCGTACGCGTTTCTTGTTACTGTCGTTATCAGCAGCTACCCTCCATCGGTCTGGCATTCGCGGGTGCAGCGGCGAATTATGGTTCGTCAAATATAAACCCGCGGGGCGTCCGTTTCTGCGCAACGTCGCCCCCCGCGGGGGAGCGATTTATTAAGGGACAAAAACGGGCCTTTAAGAACGTTCGTGCGGATATGAGGAATGGAACGAGATGCCGCTACTAAAAGACATTTGTCTTATTCAAATGGCAGCGAGAAGGGCAGGAAGAAGTTGAGGGAAGAAACGCGAGATACGAGAGCGAGGTGCTCGCGATGAGGAGATTGTAGGTAGAATGTGAAACACAGACAGCACATCTTCTCCTCTCCCCCCCCCCTCCTCCCTCGTCCATTCCCTCCCCTCTCTCCCTCCTTTCAACTCCCTTTTCGTTCCCTCGCGCGATATCCTCCTCCTCGTCTACCATTTCACCACTCGTCTCCTCTTCCTCTTCTGTCGTCGTCCCGTTGTCCTCCCGGCGAACTCGTCGCTTACAAGCTCACCGCTGGGACCGACTCTGCAGTTTCCACTGTTTTTCACGTAATTAGAAGCCGGATAATTTATTTAACAACGCTCGACGCGCGGTCGCGCAACTTTTATTGTTTCGTGACTCCCGGCGGGTTGACGACGGACCGGGGCTTGAGGACGCAAGAAAACTAGATTGCGACGTGGATGCCACGTTGCTTGGCGCTGGGAAGCGCCGTGAACCGCCCCTTTGACATTCACGGACTCATTCACCTTCGGGAGGGGGTGGCGGTTTAGATGCAGAGTCAACCTGGTTACTAAAGATACGACGATTACAATTGTGTAATTACGGCGCGGGTATAATGTATGTATATCTTTTTCTTTCGTTAGAGAAGTTATCAGTTGCAAGGAAATAAATTCCACTACCAATTTTACAACTATCTATAATAATAGATTGTCTAGAATGACGAGCCGTTTTTATCTTAGAAGAAATTATATATTTAAATAAATTAATATTAATTTTCAATTTTTTAAGATTATATTATTATATAGCTATCGAAAAAATTATAGGCATTTAAAAGATTCTTTCGAATTGCATCAATACTCGTATTAAACGAACGGGTATTAATTAACATGCGTGCATTAATTTTAATATTATTCAAAATATTCCAGACTCTGTTCAGATCGTTCCATTGCATTTTATTTGAAAGTACAAATATTCATTATGCATCCCCTTGTTTAATCCCAGAGGCAGGACATGTTGCGTGACGCTCTTCATCGATTTGCTGCTATCTAGAGATTAGAGTTTTCTTCGAAGATAACTGCGACGTCTCATTTTTTTTGCAACTCTTATAGCTCCTGTCCATGAACCGATCCGAACGTCAGCGGGCTTAACGTCGCGCGTTGACAACGTCGTGTCGCGTCGTTACGCTCTTCTCAACCGAGTGTTGCTCGTTAACCGGGCATAAAAATACGCGACGTCGGTCCGTCGCGTGACGAGGAAGCTCGCGCTCGATTTTCACTGTTTTTTTTTACATTTTGTTTTTTTCCCTCTATCAGTCACGAGTCCCGATTTTTCGACTAGAGTCGCTTCGCGCGACACATGTTCTTTTTTTTTTTTTTATAAATATGCGTGTCCTAACGCAGACGGATCCGGATGCCGTTGCATTAGGGCGAAAGTAGGCGAACGCGACGAATGTCGACTGATATTTTTTGGCGCGCATATTATTCCGGAAAATTGGGGGCGATTATTATTTGTCACGCGTTGTCCACTTTCGCCGCTCCTGGAATTCCTAGACGAACTATTAACCGGCGAGTACGATGCGCGTTGTAGTCTCGACTTGGACTTCTTTCGGACGTACGCTCGTTCTCTCTTGCCCTCCCATTCAGATTGCGACGATTACACTGCGTTTTCCGTAGCACAGCATAACGATTACACCGTGCTCCGACGTAATTCATAATTTCATTCTGCCACGCTTTATCTCGCGAGCTATTTCGAGCAGCGATTACATATTTCGCCGTCGTGTACATCAGCGTGGTCCAGCGCGACTTTCGCGAAGCAGAAACCGTAATTGTGCTCGGCCAGACCTCCCGCGATAGCGCGCCTTTCATTGCGCTTCGCAATTATCCGGAATGCGAATTGGCTGAGCGGTATGTGTGTCGTTCTACGCTAACTTCCTCTATCTTGAACCGCTTTTCGCGAAGCTTTCTCGCTGGCTCTCCTTCGACCGTTCATTTTTTCCAGCTGACGGCGTTTTCTTCTTTTTTTCGCTAATTCTCGCGAAATATGCGATGCGCGTCGCTCGTCAAAATCGCGAAGCCAAAATGGATAATCGCGTTATCAGACGATATCAATGCGTCGAGAAATTACCATCCGTCATCGTCGTCAATCGTCGATATTTTGTGAGAAATTTTCCTGACAAGGATTTTTTACCCATTACGCGCGGCGCATTTTATCAAAGGCTTTCAATGGTAAATTCAATCAAAATTCGTCGAACCGAAATGACAGCTTCCGTGCGTGTACGAACGACTAGACGGACTGGTGGTCCGTAGATGGACAAGCATGGTCCAGCTAATAGCAGTTACGAAAGCAGTCCGTGTAGCGAGTCTGAAAAAACGTGATGAGACTACCAAACGACGTTAGAGGAAGAGTTAGATTCGAAGTTACATTTGGAAATATCGACAGGACGGACAGAGTTTCGAGAGTTCGAGAGTTTGAGAGTTCAATTAAACAACGGTTTTGCCAGTGATGATACAACACACGTATCGGAAAAAATTGTGCGGAGATATATAATGCCATTATCTTACTCGTTATCTATTATTATCTACGGTATTATCTTATATTATATAGTATCTTTGATTATTATTTTTTTAAACGTTGAAGCTTGAAATGTCAGACGAATTAAAATATGTTTCTTCCTTTGAGTGTTTAATTAATACGATTGAAGTAAAATGCAAATTTTACAAGTTTTTCTAGTTTCTTTAAATTTTAGTTTAAAAAAAAAACATCTTTCATTCGCTTCGGTTTAATTAAAGTACTAAAGATAATTTAAATAAATGTATGTTATAAGAAAAAATTTCTTTTTAGAGTTAATCCTGAAAGTCACATTTTTCACGATACTAATTTCTAGTGTGATTCAGGTCGATCTTGCAATTATCTTTAACTGGGTCTTATACCAGGAGAAGCAAACATTGCTCGGTGTGGTCCGATCAATACGCTTAAAGACTTAAGTCTTACATTTTGCATTGTCTAGTGGACTTAACTTCGCCCAAAGTCGACGTCTGACTCAACTCGCTATAGCATCACTGTGTTTGCCCGACTGCAAATTCTCGGCCCCACCTACATCTACTGAAACCTTTACAAAAGCATACACACATACGTACCTAAAATACACATGAATTATACAAACACACAATGTTTGTACAAAGACGAGAAAGATCGCGCGAAAATGACAAGGAAACACGATGTTACATTCCCCTTTTTTATAGCTTCGTTTGTGTTTTCGTGCGATATATTGTCACGCGTCGAACAAGTCATAGTCATTTTAGTTAAATATTTTACGTTTTACGAATTATTTCACACAGATAATGTAGACGTTAACCTTCTTCTAACTTCTAAATTGAAACATTAACTGATACTAATTATAAGATAAAACAATACACGGTTTATTTTTATCTGTATTTCCGAAACTTGATCAATAGGTAGCATAATTTTCAGATCTTTATACAGAAATAGATGTATAATTTATTTTTATTTTATATAATTTATTTTTATTATATAATTTATTTTTAGATATATATTTATTTTTATCGAGAAATAGATATATAATTCGGAACAGTTTTAATTTAAAAAAATGTATAGGTATAATCGAAAGAAAATTCACATTAGTAATAATTATTAATGTTATAATTATAATATTGAGTGGAAAGAGAAAAAAACATATAAATAGAAATGTCAATATCTCCTTAAATATTCCGTAAATAATCATAATGAATCTATAATGTCAGTATTAGCTCTCGACACGTTTCATTATGTATTTCCTCTTTTCAGACGCACACAAGGAACATTATGTATGCGGCGCTCCACCAATTGGCTTCCGCGCTAAAACGTTCCGAAATTTTTGCTCGACCTCCGCATGGGAACGTGCAAGCGAGTCGCTAAGTAAAAAAATAACAGACGTCTCGTTTTGCATGTAACATTTTGCAGCGCACAAGCGGAGTGTAGCAACCGCAACTCTTATGCAATATTTATACCGCGAGAGAGTCATTACGTGTACGTCTTCCGTTTGCGATCCCTCTTTCCTCGATCGCGCGACTACAACGTACTTTGTTTCTATTTTCGAATATTCAGGTGTGTACGATCGCATCGTGCAACGGCTGAGGAACGAGATCGGCGATAATTGCCGGTGAAATAGTAATGCAAATGTGCGATAGATTAGCATGTTGGCGTACACCGGTCGGGTGAGAACTGACGCTTCTTTCCCGAACGAATTTGCACGATAGAGGAAGTATAATGGCTTTCCGATATTTATAACAGACGCTCGTGAGGGAGATATCGCTTGAGGAAATCTCTATTTTTAATCGCAGCGAATTATAACGTGTCTCGTGCGTAAATTCTTCAAGAGGGTATCGATTTTTTTTTGTTTTGGAAAGAGAGCGCGACCACCCTCAAACTCGTTAGATTAACTTCCATCTTGAATATTAATGTTACGTCTCATAAACGCCGTCCACAGTAAACTTTTCCATAAATCATCTCGAGAGCAACTGGAAGAGGTATATAAAGTGAAGAAATATTTAGTGAGTTTACTTCATGAATAGTAATCGCAACTTTAAAAATATATCCTGCTCCGTCAGGCGGAGACGTGATTATAAAGATGAAAATGTAAATGTAACATTGACGTCATCTCGACGCTTCTAAAGCAGCCAAGTTGATACCACCTGTGATTACGGGATACCTAACGAAGCGCATCTCGTAATAACGCAAAATGCAACGATCGTCGCGTATACGAGTGCGCGCATATAGGAGATTTGACGTTAATGAAAACGCTCGCGTACACCAATTCAACTTCAAATTGAATTCGTTTATGATATTTCGTGACTTTACAGAGAACGATGCGACAACGAAAATACGACAAAGAGCTGCAGCTCCGGCTACAGCGAAATAGCCGACGTGAAATGAGGTTGGGACATCAGAAATTGGGATACAGCGCGCATGTATCTTCATTAAGCGCCGAAAAAATAGCAAGATATATATACATATTTACAAAATAATACATACGTAAAATCACCACTTATTCGATCGATGCTCTTCAACGGGGCATTTAATATTAACGATATTCTTTTATCGCGCAATTAAAAGTTTAAAAATTATGAAATTATTTCTTATTTTAATAAAAAGATTTTATTCGTAAGATTTCATAAAGCAAGGTATCCGTATAAAGGATCAAAGTTTTCGGCTCTACGGCACTTCAGAAGTTCAACCACTGTACGGCGGTTTTCAAGAATTTTAATATAACATTAATAACGTCAATATATATTGACTTTACCAAAGCGGCGTTATAACAAGGTACTTAAAAGTTTGCGGGTTCCGAAACCGAATTCGGCGATCGCATAATACAAAACATACAATGCGGTAAGCCGATTTTATGCCGAACGGATTTCAAGCCTTTCATCAAATCATCAAATGGGAGAGAGGCGAGGGGGAGAAATCATGAAATTACATCAAGTAATAGTATAATTTGAACGCGCAATAGCAACGCGGTGTATCATTAGTTCATTACTTATTTAATTTCATCAGGCGAGATTGCGTAACAGCTTTCTTCAATCAATAGCAATTTGCTTCAATTATCGTTTCGTAAGCGGCAATTTAGTGCGTCACTTTCTCGAGGAATATAAAAAACACTGAATTTGTGAAGATTATTTGTAATATTATCGATTCTCCGTTTTAATTAAATTTTATCTGGTATTTTATTGATTTGCTGATATGTTAAAGTGAAACGATTACCACAAATTAGGTATTCATGCAAGCCAATAATAATTATTATAAAGACAATTTTCGAGATTAAGGTAGGAGAAAATATTACCCACGCTCTCTTTTACTGTGTCAATTAAAATTTCAATTTCTCAAATTTCAGAATTTGTGGATCGTGAGAAATCTATATCAAAAGATGATAAGAAAGCTTTATCGAATATTACCAGGAAACTGAACTTTTCGCATTAAGCGAAAACGCGAATTTCATCAAAATATGACAGGCTGAAGTTGTATTTCTGTTTTTATTCGATCAACAGCTTTTGAGCAAGATTTTATGCCGCGACAAAACGCGAAATCGTTCTCAAATCGCGAAATTTCGTTTTTTGTCTGATTTTCATATTATTTCGTCCATTTGAGCACATATTTAACAATAAATGCAGAAGGCATCGGCATTAAACTATGATATAGTTCGCGACAGCGATTCGTTCTCCTTGCAAGAGGCCCCATGAAATGAATTGTCGCGCACTATACAAATTGAAACGAACTGGAAGCGGTGCCTTGTAAAATAATCGCTATCGATATCTCTCTCGACTCATATTTTTTCATATATTCAGATTTTAGAAACAAAAAATTTATTTTAGTTTTCAATTTTAGTTTTGTTCAATGATAGAGGAGAAATTTAATAATCTTTCCTTTTCTTCTACATTAAGATGTTAAATTCAAAGAAATCCTACTTTTTATTTTTCATAGTTGTGTTATTATTAATAAAAATCATTATAAAAAAATTTGTGAAGGCCATTTCTCCTCTTCTTTATAACCATAAAATATATCTATGCACTACAGTTATGAATAACAAAAGTCGATAATTCAACTAGAAAATAATGGAAAATCAGGTAAAACGCGATAAAATGCGAAATTTTGGAATCAAATCGCGAGAAACAGTCAAAACACGAAAAGTTCAGTTCCCTGAATATTACCTATCGAGATCTGTCTTAATTCAAATTTAGACATTTATGTTTCTAATATGTAAATTGACATTTGACATTAACAGTTAGCATCGTATGCGATTTACAGCCGTAAATTCGACGCTAAAAACCTGCGCTGAAGATAACCCACAATAATTCCACATTTCTTCCCACAAAACACTTTCCTTCAGATCGATACGACGCACGGAGACGTACAATGTCATCGTAACCCGCGCGGTCGGATATATATTTATCGACTCGCGTCAATTTTACAATCTAACGTGATTTACGAGGCGGATCCACCCGCGACGTTTTCAATGCCGGACGAAAACCGTTATGGAGAAAATCGGTTACGTGACGAACAACGTACGTACCGTGACCGTGAAATATGATCGGCGTTTGTGACAAAGTAGCTCCCTTTAAATCGTGCCACCGACCGGTGCGATACACCATTATCTGGCGGAATGTCTTTCAATAGGTATACACCACCTTGTATACACCACCAAGTTTTTTCCTCAATTTTTTCGTGTCTTTCTCTCTTTTCCTTCGAGCTTCGTAGCCCGTGATTCCTTCGTCTCGCGACTTTAGCGAAGTAATTCCGGAAGGGACGACACACTTTGGGGTAAATTCGCGCGACAGAATTCAGCAAGAGCATCAGCATATCCAACAAAGGATATGAACGATTTACGATTGTCGCCAGAGTTAACAGACAGAAGTATCGATGTTTGCTTATGGCTTTATGCGCATTGTAATTCCCACGGCTGTCCCAACGCGCCGGTTTCTCATTAATCGATGCTACACTCGCATTACCTTAATGAAAAGAGCGACGAGATGTCAAACTGATTACCGCGAATTAACTTGATTGAGATCGCGCCGTTTCTCGGTGGTCTATAAATTAATAAGCGACCGTACAGATCTCTGGAAGCTGCAATACTCGTTGCAGTCATCTGTCTACTTTAGGTCGTGCTAGCCATTTAACAGAGCATTTTCTGATCTTTTCCCAATTTAGACGTGACAGACAGAAAGAGCAAAACTTTGTCCACGAAGTGATAACGAAATCGAAACAGATAGCTTCAACTATAGGTTATATAACTGTCAGTTTGAAAATAATTATCCGAGCAGAGAAAGATCATTCTTGATACCATAAAATTCCGAAATTTAATTTCTATATACATACATGCTCTAATCTGCGAATGTACATGCAAAATCTAATATTTTACAGCATCATCCTTTCTTTTTTTTTCTCTATTTATCTGTCTATTTCGTGTTTTATCTACGTTTTCTCTCATGACGAAAGTTTCGAGATAAACTCCATAATTAAAATATCTTATTAACCCATTCAGACCTGAATTTTTTTTGGTAATGTAAAAAATTATATATTATTATTATTATTATTATTATTATTATTATTTTATTATTATTTATTATTTTTTTTATTATTATTATTTTTATTATTATTTAGTCCACCGAGAGATCGCAGGGAAACTAATTCTAAAAAATAACTATTTCACATGATTTTAAAGTTTTTGTGCATAATTATGTACATAGGGTCTGAATGGGTTAATCGACTATTTTTATTTCTTTCTTCTTGAAATTTAAATAACCAGATTTCGTCTTAAATTTCTGAGTTACACCTCTTAAAAGATGCATATAAGTTTTGACAAAAGATAAGATAAAATACAAATTTTTTTCCTAAATAAAGATCTCTTCCCACATATGTAACATCTTTTCTTGTCCTTGAAGTTTTTAATACACGCGATTTTGAGGTGCGTGAAACACATAATCTGTATATATTTCTTCTATTGTCCAAATCTGGAAAGCGTACGCACCGAAACGAGCAGTTCCGGCGCGTTCGTCTTGTCTGCAACTTTATTCGAGGGACAGACAGCCAATTGCGGAGAATGGAGAAATTTATCTGACGAGTGTGTGACTATGCCTGCCGATTTGATTGCGGTCAGCGTATCGAGGGAAACGTCAAACAAACGACCCGTCGCTTTTTCATTCGGACTTTCAATTCGACGTTGTGAATTGTGGCTCGCGATCCGACGATTTGATCTGGCTATCGCCGGCGTGTCAACGAACAATCTTTTAGTAGTCCGGTACTCGTGCGAGTGCTTTCCCTCGCGCGATCCAAGAATAATATTTGCGACGAAAAATGCCTCTCAAACTGCTATTCTGAAGATCTGTCTTGACGACTTGTGTACGGCACAAATGCGTTTCCGAATATTCACTTAAACTTATATTTGCTCCATCATGTATTTACGTTTAGGCGTTCGGCGTAATATCAAAGACGCAGCAAAACTTTTCGGTACGAAACTTTCGAGATTGACCTAGGAAAGTTTAGGAAGTCCCAGTATAACCGATTTTCCCCCACCCCTCCCCCCTCCCTAACTCAGTTGCTATTTGTTTTATGCTAACATGGAGTTAATTACACCGATGCCGGAGTTGATGTTTGGGGTGCTTGATTATATTTCGCGAAACTGCGTTTAATTGCATTTTCATACGATTACGAGAAACTTACTGTGATATTAAGACGACGACTTTTCGGGTTCCAAGATTAATCTTTTTTTTTTTTTACCGTCCCAAACACAAGAACGATATATTAAAGAGAATATTATCCCTTCTCTCATATGTTGCACATGATACATGGTATGTAAAAAGTTGGAAAATAAATGCGAGCAAAATTTTTCTGGCGTTTCTTGATAATGGCAGACCTACAATTTAAATTTCATTAGTCAGCCGGCATAGATACGCCCCCGCTTAATACGCTCGCAATAATTCGGTCGGTGGAATGTTTGCGGAGAGAGGTCGTAAATATGAGAGTCACCCTTAACCGGCCTCTCTTGGTTTGTATATTTTTTGCTCTCGCCTTCTCGGATTCGTGTGCTCGGTCGAGCTCACATTTTCGCAAAGGGGCCGGCTCGTATCGTGCTCAGCCATCGAGAAATCGACGGCCAGCTCGCGCAACACACGAAAGCGGCACCGCAACTCGGTACACGCGAGTGTAGCACGCGTGTGAATATCGCTTACGTGGACCAGGCTTTGCGCTTACGTGGACCAGGCTCTTCCTATCGTCGCCCTTATCGTGACGTTTAACGAGCACGGGTCACGGGTTGTATTATCCCAGGTTCGCTTTTTATACGGCCGCGCCGCGGTGGTAACTTTAACCCCGATACGAGGAGGAACGAGAAGATAAGTGATAAAGGCAAATGCGAATGAGCGCAGCGCGAAGAAATAATTATCAATTAAATATAAAAAAGCAATAAAAAAAACCCGCAAAACTTTTTATTATGCCAATTTCGTATAACCGCGCACCTTACCCGCCTTACGTTCTATATCTAGGGCGCTGGCATTATTTTTTATACGATTCTGTACGTAGCGGTAACTTTTAACCCCAATGCGGCAGGAAAAGATGAGTGATAAGAGGAGGCAAACGACGTGAAAAGGAAAGAAATAATTAATCATTATAGCATTGAATAAAACATCGCCTCTTTTACTTTCCTGATATGTTCCCCTGCTTTTATTTTCGATTGTCATACATAGATATAGGTATTACGTGAAAAGTTCGAAGTATGTAATTTACTAAACTTTGACTTAAACGGTTCTGCATTTTTGAGAATATGTCGAATTCAAATTTCGATTAGTTCCAGAATATCGTTGAACCAGATTTAATGTTTTATGAAAAATTACCGCGAATCGAACCAGATAATATATCAGATACGATGTAAACTATGACTTCATATGTGTAGCCCCTACATTTAACAATTCTTTGCATGTGATACGCTTCACTTGTAAGAGTTCCGCTGAATAACTATGAAAAGCAAGGATTAAGAGCTTACCTGTAGATCGGGATGACGTCACTCTTGTACCAGACGACTAAGATAGCGGAATCGTTGCGATGAGGTGGACGAATGTCGCATGGCAGCTCAGCCGTCCCTTCGAGAACCGCTATTACAGACAATGGCGGCCCTATAACAGTAGTAAAAATATTGATTTAATAGCTATCATCCGTAGTTTCCATTGATTTTATCGATCATAAGAATTTCGAAAGGGAATAGCATTTTTAACTTTTTACTGCCCGCTATCAACAATAGCCTATAAAATATACATTATGTAATATATTATTAATCGTATATGTTTAATATTTATATAGAATTCTTTTAAATATTACGAGTCATTAAAATTTAATGAAAAATAATTCTTAAATCTATTGTATAATCAATTATAATAAATAAATTTGCCAGTAATAATAAATTTAATAATAAATTTATTATATATAAATTTACCAGTAAGATTTATTGAGACAGAGTTATAACTAATGTATATTCATATACTCGAAAATCAATATAACAATATTTTTATCAAATATACTTGATTCAATTTCAAATTATATTTCAAATTCTTATTTCTGATAAACTTAGATTAAGAGTCGCAAATAAATAAAATATAAATTTCAGCACTTTTTAAAACAAACAGAAAAAAAAACAAAAAGAAGTAAACATGTTTAGCTCAGTACAAGTTTCTACCAATAAAGGTTTGCACTAATCTATGAATATAAAATTTGAAAATTTTTGAATTATTCGCAAATTATCATGTTCTATTATATTTTATTCATGTTTTATTATATGAATTATCATCAAAATTTTTGGTACCTAGATATAAGCAAAACTAGTTTAAAAAGCTCTGAAATTACTTTCGAACGCTGCAAAAAGAAAAAATTTTATTAATGGACAATATAATATATTTTCTCAACGTACGAACATTTACTGAATGATAACAATCGTTTTGTCTTTCTACGCGTCGGTTGTTGTCCTTACTCTCTTTTCGGTGCTTCTCGTTAGAGTGGAGCGCTCCCCATTACGTCATACGTCAAAGCGTAAACAAAGTATGTAAACAAAGATGTGTATCTACTATTATATAAATGAGAATAATATTAGACATATTATACGCATTATTACTTTCGTTTTATCTACTTCTTATTATCTTTTTATTATCGTAAATTAAAATTCGATTTTATGCAAATGACAAGCGATATTTTACTAGACATTATTTTCTGTCAACATGAATCAAAATCTTTCTTTTCTAGATGATTTTATTTTTTAGAATTATAATGTAATGTGCATACATAATAGTAATTAAAAAAGTAATAGGGACAAACGTTAAAGGAAAGAGATTGATTTTATTTCATTGATTATTTCATATTTATCGCAAACGAGCAAAAATAAGTAAAAGTTATTTTCTTTATGGATATATATAATATACAATGATTAGTTTGATGTTAGAAATTTACATCGCATGCAACGAATTTCATGTTCAATAAGAAATCTATGTTCTCCTTACCCTTCTATTGCGTTAGTAATAACTTTGAGTGGTTATTTCCGACGTAGGAAATCCGTTTTACTTATAAATAACAGAACTGACGCAGGTGCGACACGAAAGGTGATTGCGTTTCGTAGATTTACCCGTCTTTTACCAAGAAACGTATACACGTTCGCGTATTACCGCATATATAGCGCACTGATCGCATCTGCTTTCAACTTCAATAATTTTCTAAATTATGCTTTCGCAATATATACGTACTTTACAATTTTAGAAAATTGACTATTGAGCTGAGGAAGAATATGTTGAATAATTTATTTATAATTAAAGCACTGCGCTGGTGAATCAATTTTCGCAATATAGTTAAGATATCACTTATGTAATTAAGACTAACAGCTGCTTTAATTAAACGCGACATTGCCATAATTATTTTGCATTTGATGGAGATAAAATTAAATATTGGAGAAATAATAATTGTAAAGTTAATAATAAGTAATAATTGTAAGTTGTAAAATCTCTCTCTCAATTCAATATATTAATTATATTCTGTTAATTATATCCTATAGTCTGCGAAATGACGAAGAATATATTGCAGAAAAATCATTCCGTGATATATCGACAAAATTCGTACTAATCTTCTATTAAAATGAATAATTGAATACTTCCGAGATAAAATGAGAAAAAAAAGCAAACTCAAGCGACGAAGATGTTGGCGTATGCAGAACACGAGAGGGATCACGTGACAATTTCGCGCTCCAGAAAGCGCGTCCGTTTCCACTGGACTTCCCGGCATCGTCGGTTTGGGCCAGGTATTGAAGGATCGGCGAGAATATTTGCGGAGGAGATGGGGGCGAGCGACGCGGAAGAGGATGTCAGTGAGAACAACGCGCGCCGGAAAGCGGAAACGGGGATATATATACGCCGGCTGTCCGAACGTATTAAAACTGAGCGAATCGCGGATGAATTTTCTTTCCAGTCTGTCAGCCATAGAGAAAGCGTCGATCCGTTCGCCCTCTTTTGCCCTGACGACGCTTGAATATTTCCAAATTCCTCTCTCGACTTTTCGACATGGTCGATCGATAAAACAATTTGCGTCGAGATCCAGACTCTTTCTATCTCTTTTTCTGCTTTGATTGACCAAACTTATTTCCGAGACCGTGTGCATAAAATAAGCTTTAGTAAAGCAGCAACGATACCATCGATCGGCCATTACTAATTCACTTTTTTTTTTCGTTAACTCGCACGGGAGCTATTGATTTTATATAGCATGCCGTTGTAATGCCTGCAAGTATCCGCTGGGACAGAAAATATCCGTCGAATAATAGTTTCTCGAGGAGAGATGAATAATATTTCATACGAAACGTTTCCTGAGAGAAATGATTTTTACTCTTGAAACATTCCATCATTGCATCTTTCGATTACTCGAGATACGTCTGCCTTAATTATCTTACTAATCTTTTAGCAGTTTTTAAAATTTACTTGATAATAATATATGCAAGTTTATAATTGGAGATGAATATTTTATAACGAGAAAAATTAACGATAGTTTATAAATTTTTAAGAGAAAATATCAAGTAAGCACGAATATTATTAAAATATACATATACGATTATATCAATTCGTTTATATCTTAAAAATGTATAGAATAATATTAATTATTTTCATCGCATTCTTGAAAATTGTATTTCTCCCTTATTCGCGGCATGCAAAATAAAAGTAACGGGCTATTCCATTATCAAACTTGGCGGAGCCTTTATCTTGCTTCGTCCAATTTCTGAGTTTCTGTCATAAGAGTCATTTCTCTTCCTTACATTTTCAGAGCCCCATGAGCGATAGTTCGCACGGCGCGCATATTAGGTCTCTCGTTCCAAGTTTTGAATTTTTAAGCAGAATTTTCACTCTGTGCCGCCGTCACGGGAGGGAATATATTATGCAGTCCCTAATTTACCGTCCTAGCGCGCCTCAGCCTCGCGGAACGGAGAAACGAGTTTACGCGAAGGAACAAATGGAAGGCCGTGGTGCCTATTTCATAGTACCGCTTATTCGAGTATCCTTCGCCTCACATCCGACTTTTAACGCAAAATTCGCCGGGATAAAGCGCATTGTGGTTCGATCAAAAATATATATTTAATCGATTACATTCCAATTAACGAAAAGAAACACGTACCTTTACCTCTTTATGTCTTGTGATTCTTTATTATGATAGTCTGTCTTATATACCGTTGACAGGGAATAAAATAGACTTGAATTTGATATCGCGAAGACTTCAGAAAATTTGACATGTATTTATTTTAGCTTCTTTATCAAATTTTTTTTTAATAATCTTCGAGCTCTTTCCAAAGTTTCCGGTGAAACAATTTTTAATGGATTTCTGCGACGAGATTTCACGAGATTTCAAATCTGGGACAACGTCACCGGCGTGGAAAGGAGTATCGAAATTTTGCTGTGTAGATTTTTTGAGCCGGCGCGCCCCAATGGATGGAAATCCCTTTGGCGTATCCGCGTAATATAAAACACACACGCGAGCTGGGATATCCGCGCGTCGTCGTGATAGAATTTTACTTTCCGAGATGCGCATTTGATTTTCCTGATTAGATTACGCGAGTCCAAATCCCTCCGTCAACCGATCTCGCGGAGCAAACACCCACGCGTGTAGATCGATCTCTCGGAGGCGACTGGAAAGAAAAAACGGACGATTAGAATGCTATAGTTAATTCCTTTGTGTCGAGGCCAGGGTGTCCAGGGTAGACAGAGACGCTAATTAAATTTGCAAGCGACCGAAGTGGAACTACTTCACGCGCGAGCTTCTTTTTTCGCGCATTATACATTTATACTCGGATAAGGGGGAACCCCCTCCGCCCTCTCTTCTTCCTCTCTCGTACAGTCATCTTCGCGTCGCGTGCTCTTCCATTTTTCTTGCGCCCGTAGTTCATGGAGTTAACGTTAACGGTGTTACCCAGCACGTCGGATGCTTTTACCCTTACCTACCTACCTACATACTTATCCTAGCCCGTACATATCTCTACGTACGTGGGATCTCTAGTCTCGCGTGTACACCCCGGTGTAAGCGTATAAAACAACGGTTTTCATGGCGCCCGCTAAATTTCCCTTGGGCTGCCCGCGGTGCATTATGAGTCCTGAAGGGCGGCGGCAACTGCGGATCGTTCCTGTCGTGCATCTCGTCCCCGGGCTCCTTCCTCCCTCCTACTCTCCCACCTGTGTTGTTGTTACCTGCCCAGAGGGTAACAGCGCGCAACAGTCGCGAATCGTGCTGAAAAGCGTTTTGAAAAAAACCGAGGGCTTCTGTGACGCGTCGTCTGCCTATTTGACATACTTTTTGAAAAAAAAAGGGGACAACGACGAGAGAGAAAGAATGAGCGAATAATCATTACAATCCCTTTTGTCGGCGGACAGAAATTCCTCTGACAATGAGTTTCGTGTTTCATTGATGAATTTTCCACGACGAGCGAGCATTGAACTCGTGCAGATTATTTTGTTAAAGTAGTGCTATCGCGATAGAAACACCGCGTTTTTTTTGACACTTGTCTCGTAAAAATCCTCCCATTACACATCGTGGTTGATGAATATTCATTGAAAAAGTTATTACGCGGTGAGAGAGGGGGATTAGTCTCGACGTCGTTATCGATGTTGTATCGAAACGTTTCACCTTTCCTCAAACTAATTCGAAATTGATCTTCTACAACGATGTGAAACAAAATTTTCGTTCTATATTGCGTTGCAGGCATGTTGGAGTGAGTTTCCGCCTCTTTCTCTCTTTACGAGAAAGAATAACATTGTGTACGTAATACTACTTGTCTCTCTCTCTCTTCTCCAGCGAGAGATAATCTCTTCTTTTTTCCTCCCCGAGGATCCAATTTCGGAAAGTTGTTGCACGGCATGTAGCAAACTAACTCGCGAATTTTGAAAATCGCAATCCTGATGATTAATCTTCGAATACAGGGAATAACGCGAGAGATGCCAGCTCTGCGGTAGAAAAAATATATTTCGCGTACAAAAAATATTCTTAATAGTTTAATTTAGATTTAAAAGGAAAATACGAGATATTATTATAGAAATATTTTTTGTTTAAATAGAAGTATATGAGATATAAAATTTTATTTTGCAACTCGGACGTTTCTATGCGTCCTCTTTTCTGTGAATTCGTGTATACGCGAAATATCGGTCAACCGTGTAAATGTAACGTTGCCGTTGCCACACCAGATGGTACTATTAAAGACGCACGTCAAAGTTACGTCAAAGTGATGATTCTTTTGGAGAATTCCATCGGGGGGAAGCGTGCTTCGCCAGCACGGATATTTACCGTAACGTGCCCCACCGAGAGGAAAGTGATATCGTCGACGCAGCGGAAAAGCCGCGCTTTATGAAATGCTGCTGAATCGACGCTGCGGCTTCCGTGTACCTGGCGCATGGGTTTACACAAGTTTGGTGTGCTTCGGGAGGAAACGAGTAACAAGGAAAGATTGTCAGCGAAAATCCGAATGGACCGAGAAACAAGATCGATCGCGAGCGATGAAAATTCTGCGCGTCACGACCGTGCAAAAATCTCCCCCCTGAATCGTTTCCGATCTACTTTAGAAGAAAAAGAGATTGCGGGAAGAAAGTTATGCATAGATTTCAAATTTGTCGAAGGAACTGAAATTTTACGCGCATATATCAGGGTACATCCTGCATAGTTATAATATATTCAGAGTGTTAATTAACAAGGGTTTCAATTTGCACAGTAGTTTCCAAAGCATTAAAGCAGTAACAACGCAAATTAAGGGCTATCTGCAAGCTAACCATCGATGTACAATGTGTATGTAACTTGGAATTTGTAATGGCGGCAAGGGAAAGGAGAGGAGACATAATAACATCAAATTAAAAAAAATTTTAAACAGAAGAAACCCTCTCTTTTTCTCTCTATTTTTGATCGATTTTATTAAATTTTCATTGTCACATATATTAAGAAATTGAACTATTATAACATATATTATTGAACTATTTATAATATATATTGACATATATTGAACTATTTATAACATATATATAATTGAGCTATTTATAACATATATTAATAAAAGACACTTATTATTGCACGTAAACTGTACACAATCACACAATCATAATAATAAAATTTGACACAGTAAAATACTTATACAACGTTCTCTGGATACTTTACGATTGCTGATTACTTAATCGCGCTATTTCGGTCTTTAACCTTTATCTTTACGTTGCACCGCGAAGGAAAGAGACGGAGAAGGGGGACGAGATACGCGAATGGTTCGCTGATAAGGAATACGGGAATACAATGACCGCACTGCCGAAACTAGAGGCCGGAAATCAGTGTTACGGCTACCTCCGCTTACCCTCGTTCGGGCAAGCCCCGCGCAGAAATAACCCAAACGGGGTATTCGGCTAAGCCGATAATCCGCCGGGTCAGACAGTGTCGAGAAGCCGTGCAACTTTGCTTAGTCCAGTCCTCGTCCCTTGCACCCTCACCCTACAGCCGTTGGTAGGAAACGTGCGGTTAGCCTAGGAGCTACCGTTTCTGCGCTTTGACTACCCCACACCTCGTAGAAATCAATTTACTCTCTGGGTGATTCTACGGGGATCAGGGGGGAAAGATCGCTGCTGCGCGAAGACGAGGATTAGAGAGAATAAATACGAAAACCGCGCGGAGTCTTTAGTAATCGGAGACACGTCGATATCGTGGCTTGCTAGTTCAACTGTAGCTAAGCTACAAAGTTAAACTGAGCGTAGTTTCATGATAGAGGACGATTGACAAGTACGATATTCGGCCATCGAAGGTTCATTTAACTTTCGAATCAGTTTTGTCATTCACTTAGTTACACTTTAATGAAATCTAGAATTATTCGTACAATTGTTTAATTATTTTCTTTTCGTAGAAAAAAACAGGAATCTCTTTATCTAGAATAAGAGAGATTAAAGATTCTTTTCCCGAAATCAAAATGTCAATAAAATGAAATTTATTGTAAAATTTTCATTATTAATTAAACTCGTGTTCGAAATTAAAAATTATTAATTAAAGTAAAATTTTGGAAACCTAAAATTACTTTTGCATTTCTAATATTAACTATGCGCGGCATCGATATGTCGATCATATGGACCGCTCGATCGATTCGTTTCTCAAATCAAGCAACCGAGCTCTTTCATCCCGATTTTTCTCTCACGAAAAGAGACGACATCCGGAAATAGGTAAACTGAGACCTTGCTCAATCGAGATTAACCGCCGAGATAACCCTGTCCCCTGTGGTGTCAGATTGTCAGGAGTGAGAGCCGTGTGTGTCACGTATTACATAAGAAAAAAAGGAAGAGAAATCATTTTCCTCCGATCGGATCTCTCGAAATCATCAGGTCGCTCCAGTCAGAGCGTTGGAATAATAAAATCGGAAACATCAACTCGTGTGCGTACGTGTGTGTATGTATACATGCATTCACATGTGTGCGGAGGCGAAGATATACGTTGTTCCGAGCGCGCGCAATATCGTCGAGTTTTAGGGTTTTCGCAGCTGTGACAATGGCTATCCGCAAGAACGGTACCACACGATTTTCCCCAAAACTCTCGCCAATATCACCATAACCATAATTCCACGATTCCATTGGGAACTTTTTTCCATTCGTGCCGCGTGGCTCTCGCTACTGGCTCACTATGCCCTTCGGTTGTCGTCCTTACTCTGGGGACACGTGCGGGACTTTTTGCGAACAAGGCAACCACCGTAATGCGACGTTCTTCGCGGTAACCGAAATTATTTTGCAAAACTTGTTATCTGTCCTCCAATAACCATCGTGATGCCTGAATTTTGCGATACAAATAATGTATAATATCATTCTCTCAGCTTCACAAAGTGATTGTTTTGTATAAAGAATGAAGCGATATTTTGATTCAAAAAAAGGATTGAAAGGAAGAAGGCTTATTTTATAAATTTAATAAAAGCTTGCATCGGAATAAAAGAAAGATTACATATATAATGAGAGTTTAAGCCCTCGCATTCGACAAGCAGAATTGTCAGTGCAGAATCACTCTGTCACTCATTCTGATTTTTGCCACCATATATATATATATATATATATATATATATATATATATATATATACACGATTACTTTACCTTAATACTTTTATGTACAAAATAATGAGAGGAATCAATTGGTGTAAAGAAAACACATAGTTATTTTTAAGAAAAAAAATGTAATTGTTAATTGCAAATTACATTTTTTTTTCGAAACAATTATGTGTTTCTTTACACCAATTGATTCCTCTCATTATTTTGTACATAAAAGTATTAAAGTAAGATCGAAAAAAGAATATTTTACAAGATATTTTACGGTTTATGTAAAATTAAGAAATGATTTCAAGCCTCATAACTCGGAAAGTACTTAATGAAAACTAACTTAATTATAGTGTTTTGGAAAGCTCTCGAGATGAGCTACAAGAATATGTAATAAAAAATAGGGAGTTCCATTTAAAAAATTCAAAGTGACCTTGCCCTGACCTTGACAACGCCACCCAAGGACAAACCAATGGTACCATCTTATGTCCCCCTTCAAGCCATACAACTTATATCTGAAACATTTTTCGATTTAATGCAGTGTTTCTGAGATATTCGCGTGTATTGATTAAAATGGTCTGCTCTGTATATTATATATATATTATATTAATTGAAAACATTGTTATACAAAATAGTTTTTAATTTTCAAAAATAATAAAAAATAAAAAATTTATTTTAAAATTAAAAACTGAAAATTAATATAAAACAAAAAAGTAAAAAAATTTTAAATAAAAGAACTTGGCGCTGCCAATTTTATTAATATATTATTCAGCTTAAAAGTCTAAATTTCCAAATGTAAATCAATATCAATTAATTAAAGAAATTAAGTCATTAAAAATTTAATGCTAATTTTTTTAATGTTAATTTAAATGTAAGACTAATAATATGGAATATGTTCCAACTTTTTAAATATATATTTAATTGGAATATGTGTCAATTTTATTGGCAGCGCCGCTTTTTTAATTAAAAGTTTTTTACTTTTTTGTTTTATATTAATTTTCAGTTTTCAATTTTTAAATAAATTTTTAATTTTTTAATATTATTATTTTTGAAAATTAAAACAACTATTTTGTATAAGAATGTTTTCAATTAAAATATTTCTATTTAACTTGTACAAGTTTTCTTCCTTGTACCTCTATTTATCTTGTACAAATTTTTATTCTTAGTTGGCGCAATTTTTTTATATCACTATTTTTGTAGACAATATGACAGTTGAGTACAATTAGTGCATGAACTTGGCGCTCGTTTTTTTACCTTTTTTTAAAAAGGTAAATTTTTGGGGATTATAAACATATACTCCTACATCCCTCCCTGTGGAATTACACTCCTTCAAAAATGGAGGGAAAAATTAGGTTTTTATCTTTTCCTCAAATTTGGAACAGGTTAAAGAAATGAAATTAGGTGGATTATTTTCTATTAGTAAAAAGGTTATTTATTAGTATTTTTTTCAGTCTCCCGTATTGCTATAAGGGGATGAAACTAGCAACCCCTATTCAATTTTTTATTAGAACTTTTTAATGGGTCGGAATATGATCATCTAAAAATATACATTAAAAAGATTTGATTTATTTAGAAATTTTTTTATTTCTTTTATTTTCTTCATAAAATCAGTAGTTTTCAAAAAAAAAAATAAAATAAAAATAAAATACATTATCGTGCACGATGCTAAATAGCATAGATTTCGAATTACGAGAAGTTAAATTTTAAAATAAAAATAAAATTAGAGTACATGTTGGGAAAATTGGAACAAAAACAAAATTATAATAAAAACCTAAAAACCTAAGAAATAAAAACCTAATTTTTACCCCCATTTTTGGAGGATTATAACTCTACAGGAAGGGATGTAGGAGTATATGTTTATATGAAAAACCCCCCTTAATTTTCGACAAAGAATCATCTCCTAAAATTTTCCGCACTTATTAAGAAACACTCTATATATATGAAATATGCGTCTTAAATTCCGATATCTAACGGTTGCGGTTCCGCATAAGCGACCGGATGTATGTTCAGCATCATGCTTTTTGCAATCTGGTTTCCTCTCGCTCGATACTCCACTTCAAAGCGTAATGTTTAGCCGCTCTTGATCGGAACTCCGGTACTCTGTCGTAGGAAAATGTGAGACGAGAGAGAAAAGGGGACAAAGGAAAGCACAGTGTATCTCGCATGGATTGACAGACACACCTTGTTTCGGTGACACCTGACTGAAACGAATAACATGCTCAGGCTCGGAACGTGACACACGAAGAGACGTACCAAGTCCTACCGCTTAGAAAAACAAGCTAGAGTCTTGTTAAAATAAGGTCTCGTAACATTAGACTAGCACTTTAATGGTGCCACATTTTTATTTTATATTGCACTTTATCTATAAAAATATGTATAAATTTCTAGCATAAAAATCTCTGACATTGCTTAAGTGTGTGTGTATTTAATCTATTTATTAAATTTTTAAACATAATTTTTTTATATATTTTATTTTAAGTCTTCTCGTTTAATATTATAAGCTTTGTATTTTTTGCGACACATTTTTATCACTATTATATCATTTTGTTTGATTATCACGAAAAAATACATCTTGGAAAGTTACTTGTTAATAACTCATTTCTTTCGCTTTATTACTATTTTAATCATTCCCCGACATATTTTGATCATCTCGTTCAGAAGATATAACATGTTGCGTGTACGGCAGCTGTTTTTGTTTCTTTATTTGCTTTGGTCCGTTACTCGACATCAAAGCCCGTAGCTCGAACAATTTCGACCAACCTTGTCGTTTACGCGTCGAGTTTACTCGAGGGAAATGTGATGGAGAAAGCGGTGCGCAAAATACATCCGTTACCCGTTGATCCACTATGCAAAAGCCTACGAACTTGCAGCGCCGCAAATTGTCGTGCTTGTTTTCGCACACGTTGAGTTCAAACCTGACCTGTGATTCACGTAAATTAGAAACTCTTCAAGAAACAAAGAACATACTATACACCGACATTCCAATTAAAGGAAAAATATTTCAGGAAGCTAATTCGACAAGAAAAGCAAAATAAAATAGTAAATATAAAAATGTGTTGCGGTTAATAAAATGTGTACCGTATAATATTTTTAAATTTTCCCTTGACGCAAAATATATCATATTATTTTATAAAGAGAGAAATACATGTGTGTAAAAAAATTGAAAGATTTTATAGTCTCTCTTTCTCTCTCATTGATAATATTAATAAAATGAAATAATACAGGCTTTTGTCCTGTAATAAAAAAAATACATTCGACAAAAAAATTTATAAAATTTCTTTTTAAAAATTCATATTTTTCATATTTCATTCATATTTCTTTTCTAAGGTTTTAGTGAATATGATATGTAACAATCGGAAATCTCGGTAGAAGTGTACGCAAAAATCGAACGCTCTTGAGAGCGTGTCGATCTGGTTTCTGTGTTCGCATTTTCCAAGGAGAATAATGGATCGTGAGGTTTTCCGAGTGAGTTTACGGGAGATTCATACTCAATTCACCACCGATAAGCTCACCCGTAAAGATAAAGACAGAGATACTAGAAAATACTCGAGGGACTCAGGATGCTTTCAGGATAGACAAGGCAATACGATTTCGAATGAAATGCTTTTGTTTTAAAGTAAAAAGGAAAAAAGAAAAATGCGACTGCACTTAATACAGCATTCTATTTTTCATGGCTCCTCCAGATACTCGGTCTTTTTAGCATTAATAATTGTCGAATGGAAATGCAAAAGCGATGTAAAGCGCTAAGAAAATGGCTTCGAATAAAATAAAGAAAATAAAAGATTTCACATAACAATAAACGCTTATAGCGCAATTATCTATACAATGTAAAAGAAATAATTAAAAGTATTATAAGAGTAGACAATATTAAATATATATTATTCAGAGTAATTTCGAGCGAAATTTAACGAAATTGATCAACAACTTGTCATAAATATTTCGTAGAAATGTATATTATAAGCTCGGTTTGCTGTTTTATTCCGGTCTTTGCTTCCTTTTGCTATTTACACGGCGAGTTTTGATGTAAGCTCACCGTCTAATGAGTAATAAAGTTCTTTGTCGTTTACGACATCCCTTCCATCGGTGTGAAAATCTGCTCTTCCCGCGTCTTTCGTGTACATTTGGTCCTTTGTCTGGCACGAAGTGCCGGCTGTTGCACGTAGTCTCGCACTTTTTCCGTTCTCCCCTTGTTCACGAGTATTCTCTTAGATTCCGGAGATTTTCTGCACCGGAACACGAGGTTAAGGGCGCAGGGCGAAAATGCCGTTAATGGCATCGTTAAGGGTCTCATTAACGTTCTCACGAGGGACGGATAACGACGAAGTAATTAAAATTTGATCAACTTCTTATAAAACCGGCTCGTCACTTTTTTTTCTTTCAAATAGAAGCACGCAATGCGGTTCTTGCTTCATTATTTAAGATCCTATTAATGACATTAGGTTAACATCGGGAAGCACGTAAAAGAAACTTGATACAATTACTTTACCTTCTTATGCTATCATAACGCATATTTAGTCGCAATCAATGCTATTGCGATTAATAACAATATTTCGAAAAATATAATTATTTTTCTCAGTTACTGAAAGGAAATAATGGAAACTACTTCATTAAACTCTGTTGAATATTCAATCATTCAATTTTTCAGACCGGTTACAAACGACTCTTGACGATGAGTAACATTTACCTTCGCTTTAACACGATTTTTCGTCCGGAATTACTTACAAACCGAATCGAAGTTTACTCTCGATAGGGCGAAAGAGAAATGCCGCAAGAAGGAAGGAAAGAAAGAGAAAGGATGATGAATAAAAGGGAGGGTGCGGGGGTGGAAGCTGCCAGGTCGTAACTATGAAACGATCTCGCCCGAGGGAATGTCCTGCGCCGTATGTCCTCTGAATACAAATACCTTTCCTATAGCCGTTCACCGGAGCTATCAGGGTTACCGCAGAGAACGGAAGACTGGCTTGCCAATTTTAAAGGGCCGTTTGTGAGTGATGTACAACGTCTGCGCGTGTCTAGTTCTGTTCATTCGACGGTGCATATCGACATGTATAACTGCGAAGTATCGGTAACAAAAATGTATCTCGCGAATGCGCGTATACAAACCAGATTGTTTACGGTGGAAAGCACTGTAATGGTTTCATGCAGTTTATTGTCAAGAGTAGACCGTCTGTCTCTCTATCCCAGAAAATAACGGAAAAATAAATCAAATTCTTTCTTGATATTGGATTTAAATCGATTATACGCGTTTCTCGTTTGGTCCTTAATTTCTCGATTACATTAAGGCAGAGAATGATGGAATATTAAATTGAATTTTTATGTATTTGCAACGACAATTGTACGATGTAATAGAGAATTAAGGAATTTGCGTCATTATTCGATATTTATAATAGAATGGAATTATTCTTAAATGAAAAAGTAAACACACACATACACACAAGTAACGCAAGTAACAATGCACATTGTAACTTTGTTTCGCCGATAGTCAATTATCTTTTCAAAATGCCGCGTAATAAATATACGACGAAAAATTTTGCCTAATTGGAATATAATCTGCACGCGTTAATTAGAGATAAAAGTGCCCCGATGAAAGATCCATTATATGTATTCGCGAATGCATTATCAGACTAATGCAAAAATTAATGCCTATGCGGTTATTGTGTATCGATTTAATAATTGCAATGATAGCCGAACGATTTTCATACGTTTACGTTAATGATCCGCGTCGGAATTATTCCGCTGCGATGTGACGCGCAAATTTAATGTTTAATCTGGCAGCTTTTCGGGTCATTTTGATCCACCGTGTAACATCTGTTCTGTTATGCTGTCATAAAATTCAATGTCCCGGCTAGGGACTCTGCGTCTCACAATTTTGTTAACTTACTAATTAAAGCTGGCGCTCGATCGCAGTTGGTTTCGCTAGATGTACGCGTCGGTACGCTAAATTTAATTAAGGCGCGTACGTTAATTTATTCGCACGCCCAGGGGACGCGTACTTTGGCTTTACAGCTTTTGTTGTAACGTGGATTAAACACGCGGCTAATAATAATAATAATAATAATAATGGTAATAATAATAATAACAACAATTCGTAATTGACATCGATAATGAGGTATGATAACGTTGCCGATGAATTTGCATGATATTTTAATAACAACGATCGATCCACATTTTTACTCCACTTTCGTCGCGCAATCAATGACGACGCTCATAAAACAGCCAGCTGCTTCCACGAATGTACGGCGACTGCATCAGCTGCACCTGCATTCCGCCTCTTTAGATGTCGTGTCATATAGCTGCTGCGACGCATTAGATCGCCGTGGAAACGCTCAATAAGAGCGACGTGCACTTTCCCGCAACGGGCCGGGAGGCCCGGGGAGGAACGCGAAACGTCTTGCGGTTAGTTTCGAGGCGTTTCGGGGTTGAAGTTCTCTGAAGCGCGCGCGCGATAGTCAGGGCGGGCCGCGCGCACAGAGCACTCAAAAAGTTTAGCGAAGAACAGACGGATGGGGAGGCAAGTGGGCGGATGTTCACAAAGTGAAAACGGTATTTCCGAAAACGATTAGAGTTTTGCGACAGACGGCAGGAATTCCGGCCGCCGCCGTATAATTACAGCCGTCGTTGCACGACTTCCCCCCCCGACCTGCGCGCAGGCCGCGTTTTTACGTAACTCGGTAACGCAAATTTCACCCTCGGCAATTTACGATTAATGCACTCTGTTCGAGGTAATCGCGCGCGCGCGCGCGCGCACGATCGATAATCTCGATTCGACGTTAGACGCAGGGAGGTAGACGCTTGATCTTCCGATACCTGACGTGTGGGCTTTACGCGCGACAGGGCATTAAAATATCGGCAGTCTGGTTTACGATCGGCGGCGGCGCTTTTATCGGGTGAACGCATTGGAACGTTGGGGGATGATTGGCCCTTATGCAGCCAGGACGACGTACGGGAAGTTTGAAGCACGTCGAACTTTCCGAACTATCAGCACTTAGACGATAATTCTCTTGAGGGACGAAGACCGGCTCTCAGCGCGCGCGACCCTGCCTTCGTGAAAATTAATTACCCTCGTCGATCGCTTTTCATTCTCTCTTTCACCCCGTTCGTGTCCCTGCTCCCTTTTCACCTTCACCGAGGCACGAAACCCACCGTCGCGTTGGCGCCGACGACGCTGTGTGCGCCTGTGGATGACAAGAAGACGGGAGGAGGAAGGACGGTGAAGAAGGGAGGAGGGAAAGAGGGGAGGAAGTCAAAGTGAAAAAAATTACTCGCCTATATACGAAACGCAGCACGTGCGAGAAATCAGAGGAGGGATTCGCGAAAGCCGACGAATTCTATACCGACGCGACATTCCACAATTTCCACGTACTTGGCGCGTTTCGCGTTCTTCGAGTAATTATTCGCGCATAATTGCTCCGTCCCTATCGTATATATTGTGTGCACCCTCCACTGTAACACGCGTACATATATAAGGGCACTTGTGTGAATATGTATAACTGTAGGATCGAGGAAGTTTAATGCGTTAAACGTCCCAGACACGCACGATTAGGTATTTAACGATTGTACCTAAATTACCGGTCACTTTATACGATTCGAATCATCTAATTCGATTTTTGAAGGAGAAATTGCAATACATACACAGATTATAAAATGTACTAGTTTATGTGCGTTTTATTTCCTTTATGTTTCTATCGCATATTATATTATTTAGTAATATGCTTTGTTAAAAATAAGTCGCATTAAAGTCAGACTTTATTGCACAACGGAAACGACAGTTCGGAAAATTGTTAATGAGAATAGAAGTCTAAAATAACACACAATTGCACAAATCAAATTATTATAGAATATTTTTGCGTTCGATTGTAAGATAATCAAATTATACGGTTCAGTTTATTACTTATTTATGGAACATTCGTTTATTTTGAGTTTCTTTTTTACGATGTTTTTAATTGAGCAACGCGACATTTTAGTGTTCCTAACACTTTAATACATCTCGATTGCTAATTCGAACACATATCAAAATATAGAAAAAAATGGAATTTTCCTGTAAGAAGTAATTTACAAATTTGCAGAAAAAAGCGTTTGATTGAAATAAAACATGACAAAAAATAGATCACATGGCTGTGTCCTGTAAAATTAGATTTTGGTGATTCACATGCTACCGAGATTGGATCGATTTACGCTATTCGGGGATATTTGGGGCACGTGACCCGTCGCTGGCGAATTCTAATATATACGCCGAGGGTGTCGTCCGGTCAAGAATTCTCGTCACGCGATAAAAGACTGGACCTGCTGGAAACAATAATCTCGCTTCTACATAATTTCCCTTTCAAGGGGCAGTTTGGAATTTTATATATAAAATATGTTTTTATCCCCTTCTTTCTCCTCATTTCATCAGCGCAATGTTACTTTTTGCATGGTTCGTTTATCGTGCATTATAGAATATGCTAAAAAATATGTGCAACCGAGAATGAAGTGATTTCTTGCAAAAATAAATCAAAGATGTAAAATAAAAATTGTTTTATACAAAGCAAAATTATTTCTGTTTTTGAAAAAAATGATACATTAAATATCCTGAGGTGTTGCGTCTTAAAACTCAAATACATTGAATTCATTTCAATGGTACTTATTAATAAGTAATTTATAAATAAAAAAAGTACAATATTCAATTTTGTAAAATAATTTAAAATAATTCAAATCATCAAAAAAATTATGTATAAAGTATTAAGATCACTTTTATTTCTTTTTTCAATAAAACGTCATCTTTTTACATAAAATCTGCATTGTCGAGATTAATTGAACGATGTATAACACAAAATTATTATAAGTAATTCAAATTTAGAAAAGCGTGTTTAAATGTGTTAAAAATTCTCCAATTTTTAAAATCAATTATTTCCGAAAACAAAACTTGATACATTTAAATCTAAAAACATTTAATTCTACATGTTATTATGCGAAGGATTGCCTTTTTTCACTTACGCGATTTCAGATACATTCTATATAAAAGCGAGGCGAAAATTGGAACCACTCAGCTCCATCGGGAGGAATCATTCTTCTCTCACGATTTCAAGCAATCTACTTCAAGGATTTCCGGAAATAACATCATTTCCATGTACCATCTCTCGTTCGCGTAATGTTCCGCGCATCTCTTTTTATATCACGTCTCTCTTCTCTTCATTTACTCAAAATATTTGCTGCCTCCTTTTTAGAAGCTGCCAATCCTTTTATCATACTCCATCTTCTTTTTTCAAGTACAAAAGAAGGAAAAGAGATATATATTATTCGGTTAAAAACCAGAAAATTGAATGATTTAGTGTATAAGAATCTTGATGATGCTCTTCATTTTATTCTCGCCATTCAATTTAAATAATCATGAAAAATAACGAATGGACATGACAAAACAAATATATTTTAAAAATATATATTAGAAAGGCGGAAAAGTATATACAAATTATAAGCAAGTATAATTTTTTACGAAAAAAAGAAAACATATTTTGAATTTTAAAAAAATAAGCATATCGCGCAGAAATATTGAATCCATAATAATGTGTATATATATATGAATTATAAACTTGGTAACACATAAAATACATCGACTCGCTTTACTTCATTTCCTCCTTTTACATCTTGTCGTATAAAAATGGCAAAAATGTCGGCTGAACAAATCGATGTGAACGCTACTTGCGCTAAAGTCTTAAAAAGAAAAAGCCGAAATGAAAGAAAACTATTCTTGTTATTCCACTCGCTACTGCGAACTGTTCCAAGGCAACTCGTGATGCAAATTTTCTTGCCGTAAAAAAAAAAAAAAAGAAATCAGGCATCGGTCCTCATTCGTACCCAGAGTTCTTTTAGCATATCTCTCGAGCTTCGCTCCTTCTTCTCTCATTCGCTAACGTGTTTCTCGAGTAGATGAGCCATTACGTGAGTGCATTTTACGAAGAATCGAGGACAATACGGGGATTTTATACGCGGATGTTAATGCACGATTTGCATTAACGCGTGAGGAAAATGCATCTTTCAATTTGCGGATAATCAAAACGTGACGCGTAAAAGCAAAATCTCTCTCTCTCTCTCTCTTTTGTTCTTTTTTCTTTTTCGTATATATACTTTATTAATGTCAACATCGCACTCGGTCTGTTAAAGTTTTTTTTTATACAAGGGGAGATTTTATTAGAAAGATTGTGTGCTCGCGCGCGCGAAAATACCGGCAGGAAAAGCCTCAATCACAGAGAAAGAAAGTGAATAGCTCGAGGAGATGATTCTGGCAAACAGAGACCGTACACCTTACGTTGCACGTTATCGCTGCCGCATCCCGGCTACGAATGGAATTACTATCCGGCAAACGCATTCCCTGTGTTTATTCTACGTCTCTTCCCTTTACATCTCGCCTTCGCTCCGACCTCGTACTATGCCCTTCTCGAGAGCATCTCGTAACACGCCGCAATGGAAGCGTTTCCGCCTCATTCACGTACAGAGTGGTTGAAAAGTGGCACGAAAGGAGGAAATTGCGGTGTCAAATATCTCGATTGGTAACCAAATTCGGCGATCAATAGGCTGCTGTCGCGGACGAGTTTGACATTTATCTGCCTCGTAATATAAAAGCATCAAAATTCTTAGCCAGGTATTAATTTTATCGACCTAATCAATCGCACCGTAAAATGTTATAAAAAGTCTTTTTCACTCCAAAAATCTTACAGCTTTATCCAAAGTGCAAATCATCCTATTTCATCTCGCATTCTTCCATAGCCTCTCATTTTTGCGTGAAATATAAATATTCCGAGGCGTTGTTTACATATAGTACCGCGTTTCTTCTTCAGGCTCGATATCTGTAATTTTGTGGCATAACTAAAGCGAGGAAGGCACCGCGAATACAAGATGCGCCCCCGATGGTGGAACGTGCCGAGTCACCGCAATAACCTGGCAAACGATGATCAAAGCTCGTATGGAAAGCCATGCATGAGGCGGTGATCGTTAAATAACCTCTGGAAGTTATATATCCCGAAAGCCTCTTCCCTGGAGTACAGGACCAGGTGACCGCAACTCGGAGTATTTGGCAGCTGTTTTCGATCGGTGACGGTGCCAAAAATGCAGAACGTTCGAAATTGGAAATGGTACACTCCAGATAGAAGGAGAGACGGGAGAAAGGAAAAGAGAAGGGAAGAGAATGCGCATGATAAAATATTAAACTGCAATAAATACGCTCGCTCGCGAGAGTTTCAAACTTTGAATTCGCGTAAACTGCAATTATACGCCCGTGCTCGCGAATATGTTTTGCCGACGTACGTCCGGCTTATCGAGCGCATAAAAATGTCACCCCGTAATTCAGGAAAGTTTTCGCGCGCGCGCGCTGGCACACTTATAGGACACATACAGGACGCGCGAGTTATAATGGTGCGTATAGGTCGGTATAACGGATTGCTAATTACGAGAACGACGTGAAAACTACCGCGACATTCATCACATCAGGCATGCTCAAACTGCATCCAAAGTCTAGGTAGTTTTGATTAAGTTTCTAACGGATGGCTGGATTCGTTCTAGGATCCTGTCAGACGTCAGGGAGGTATTCGCGCGTTCTCATTCACGACCGAGGAATAGGGTGAAATTGGAGTTGAAGTGCCTTCGTGGAGCTGGACAGGTCCGTCAAGGGTCTATAGATAGGTAGGTGAGGGAATGGAGAGGTGGAAAAGAGATCGCTCGAGATGAAAAATCAAAGGGGTCATGAGGAAGGGAGAGGGAGGAGGAAAGAAGAGGAATCGACTCGATCGACGCTTATATATACTTTCATCGAGAACACTACAGGCAGATAGAGGAATTCAGTCTTATCTCCATTCATCGTTCTTCTTTTCTTTTTCTTACTCACCTCTTCCTTCCTGATATCGTCTGCCTGCGTTTTATTTTTAGATTGCCGGTTACATTGGATAAAGTTCGCGGCGCGCAATAGTGTTACATCGATCGAAAAGTGTTACAAAAGCACTTAGTTATCCACGAATCTCTCAATTTAGCGCCTCTCTATGTTTGGTAATGATTTCATAATTATTTTTCAAATTTAGTAGACGACACGAACTGGCCGTGTTTCTTACATTTGTGAGACAAAATATATAAGTATTCAATTTTGTGCATATTTTTTTTAATTTAATTACTTTCTCGGGTGAGAGACAAAAATCTGCCGTTATCTGAGATTCTCGTACTACTCCTCAGCTGCAATCTGAGAATGTCAGAATAGATCCTTGATGGGTCTTGAGAACAAGATCGCGCGTCGTACGTACAACGTTCTTCGAAAGAGACTCGTGTCTACTCATCCATTGAAGCAACGTCGATGGTGGAGCACCTCGAGGGAGAAAGAGAGAGAGGGAGAGAAGGAGGAAGATGGGGTCAGAGAAGTGGGAGCGGGATACGATAGGAGGGTGGTGTCTTGTGCTTGGAACAACGAACCGATGGAACAGACTCTCGCCGTAGACAGAGAGTGGGTGGAACGTTGATCGATTCCTCCTGCGGTTTCGTCTAGAGGGAACCTATTGACTTTCCGAAGATACGCTCGCGGAAGATCACGAGGAGAGGCGCATCGCCAGGGGGTGCACATAGTTTCTTGCGCGGGTATGCGCCGCCACGCTCCGCGGGTAAGATCACCCATTGTTTTCCGTGCTCTCTCGTCCCGACTGATGTCTCGATCTTCGATTTCGAGTCCTTTCCTTCTCCTCCTCGATCACCGAGATCCGCGCTATACGTTACGCCGATCGGATCGAACGTTATCCCTGGCACGGCGACGCAAACACGCGCTTTCGGATGAAGTGACGGCTGAGAAAGCGTATCAAGAAGCGCATCCAGCATCGTAGGAGTCTCGTCGTGATCGAATTAGATCGACAAAGCGGCGAGCGTCTGCTCGCGACACGAACGGGAACGATATTCCGACGTACGGCAATTTTACCGGCACTTTGTTGCGAATCTGCCGCACGGATGGTGCGTGATAGAAAGACACGGAATAAACATCGAATCGATCAGCAAGTGGAAGAGCCCACTTTCATATATCCAGACGGTTCGCGTGCCAGGATCACTTATTATGAGCGGACGCAACCGCCGCGCGCGAGATACTGACAAGAAAAATCATAAGTCTTCCTCCACCGGCTTAATCGCATCTTTCATGCTGTGACTGAAATGCCCTCCCACCCCTACATTCTTCTTGCGGAATTACCATGATATCGAGCAGGATATGCAACGTGCGGGGAAGGATTCTGGTAAAAAGGGGAGGTGGGAATGGCCAGTCGCGAAGGTGACTTGTTTTTCATTCATTGTGGGCGGATGAAGGACGAGCGGCGCGAATCGAAATGGGGATGATGCTCGACGCAAACTTCGTGTTACAAGCTCGTAAAAAAAAAAAGCGGCCGGCTCGAGCGGATGAAATTAAAGGAGCGACCGCAAAAGCTCTCGACTGGACCTGATACTCCGATAATTTCGTGTCCTCGCGCCGCAGGTGGCGCGGAGACAGAAAAAGAAGGGAGACATCACATCGGAGGGGGAAGAGAGATTAGGGGGTGGAACAAAGTCGCAGGCCGTGCTGGTCGGACCAACGTCGGTGTAACCGGATGCCTTACTCCGTGCTGGCTACTGGCCAAGGCTCGTAAATCCCAAATTACACGACGAAAGTACAGATTTCGTCTGTTCGCGTCCACAGTGGAAATTCCCGGTTCTTTAACGGAAGACGCAGATCGCAGCGCGATTATCGTAATTCTCGAGATCAATTACAACTGCGAGCATTCATAGATCGTCGAAAGAGAGTATTATATTTATCTCTAACCTGTATTTTATGCCGGTAATCATTTTTCCAACCAGCTATCGTCGCGTAATTTATCGTTTTCTATTCCCAGGTGATTTATTATGTTTAAGGATAATTATATCTGTTAAACTTATTAATAAAAAGCGTTATTATGATAATGCAATTCGTTAGCCTCGCTAAAAAAGGATGATCGATTAAACTTTTCAAAATTTATTCGGAGAAAATATTCAAATATAAAGTGATAAATCTTTTCACGCGCGAAAGTGCTCTTGGAATTTCGTACAATTATCTTGATCGTTCCATTGCTCCCGCTTAATGTCATCAAGGAATTGTATTTGTCTCTATTCAACAATTTCTTTCGAGAAATATCAATTACTATTTCAGCACTTGTGTTTCAGTAGCGATTCCTTAATGCGAAATTTCTTGACGCCGGGAACAAAGTTGAAATGGTTATTCCTGGTTCGAGTCACCGTATCTAAAAAGGGAGAAACAGATGTCGAGGGGCGAAAAGAGAGGGACTAGCTTTTCGACCGTACATTAGGTGAAACGAAAACACAGAAACGCGTTGAAATGATCTAAAGAGGGAGGCTTTCCGTTTGAGTTAAGCTCACAAATTCGCCTCCAGGTCGACGGGGAAAAGGAATCGGATGGGGGAGGATGGAGTATACCGTTCTTCAGTACACGATGACACAAAGGAGAGGAGCTTTCTAGCGGTTGAAAGAGAGCTCTGAAGGCACCAACGGCCATTATATCGAGGCGATACATCGCGAATGTACTTTCACCCTTCACCCCCGTCTCTGTTTCTTCTCGAATCGCCTACGGATAGCAAAATTCCAACGTATTCCGGTATAAGGATTCGCAAACGAGCGAGATTGCGCAGGAAAGGGGAAGGGTACTTGTATAACGCGCGGATACGATTGAGCAAAAAGACCAGAACCGCGAGGCAGAAAACGCTAAAGCCAATAGCGTATATCACAAGTATGAATTTGCGATCGCGTAATAAAATGGCGATAAAATTCTGCAAAGTTATGTACATATATATATATATATATATATATATATATATATATATATATATATATATATATGTACATAACTTTGTAAAATTCCGGATGGCAACTTTTTCTCTTCTCTCATAGATTGAATAATATAACTGCACCAATACACACACATATACATACATATATGCATATATATATATATATATATATATATATATATGTATATGTGTGTGTATTGGTGCAGTTATATTATTCAATCTATGAGAGAAGAGAAAAAGTTGCCATCCGGAATTTTACAATGCAAATTACATGAAACACACATTTCCTTTTACAACATTTATTGTAAAGCTGGAATAACGATATTAAGATATTTATTACAATAAAAATTATAAATTATTGCATTTGCTCTTTTCGTTCGTTAACGATTACGCATTTGTTTGTGCATCGAATATTCACAATATATATTTGAATAATTACAATATTCCTTTGTAAAATGTAATACGTACATATATGTATAATATTATTGAATAAAAGTATCGTAATTTCTCTTGCATGTTCCACGATTACGTTTCATGATTACTAAAATTAGATTGTGACTTTTACTATAATATTTTCTCTGTGCACTTATTATAGCGAATAATCTTTTGTATATAATTTGAAACTGCTTCTTCGTCAGTAGATATCTTTCCAGAATCTCCAAATTGAAGCTAAATGAAAAGCAAATAGGCAAACAGCTATGTCACTATGTGTGATAATTCGAGTTCAAGGCGCCGCTAATAATACAGTAGTTTATGTCTAATCCCTTTTGAGCGCGAAAGGCTGACAGAGAACGAGAGTTGACCAGCGTCGACTATAACTTTCTGACAAATAGTCAATGTATCGATCACCGAAATATCATGTGATTCTCAAATCGCGATCGTGCCTCTCGTTATTTTTATTTTCACGTAATAATTATATTTCGTTTCGTCACGATATGATTGCGAGCTTTCCTCGCTGTCCTGTCATTTTACGGTTCCGCAATCGCGAGAATCACGATATCAAAGTTTCATGATCGTATCCCTTCGATATATCTGCGAGAAGAAACTCGATAATACCGCGAGAAGAAGGTGTTGAGAAACATCTTTGAAGATATATCAACGATGTTCGCGCGGAGCTAGAATGGCGGCTTTAAGATCCGACGCTTCCCTCTGTTCCCCTTTAGTTCTACCGGTGTAGCTTAGACAGCTTCCACGTCTTTTTCAGACAGATACCTGCGATAACCTGCTGTTCCTGGATTCGACATTATAATGGATATAGTAGGCGTTCCATTTCCGTTGCTCTCTTAGAAAACCCGGTCTTCCTTTTGACGAGGCGCTTTCCTTTTACATCGTACGCTCGCCATTTTTCTACTCATTCAGCGAGGCATGTTACGCGCCCAAGACACTTATAGATATGCGTCCTTTAGAATCTTTCCGTCAAAGAGCTTCCTCGATAATAATTTAATTATTTTAAATCACATCATGTTTTAATGAAATGACATAATATTTTAAAAAATTTAATTTGTTCAATTGTATCATTCTGTCTTAGGAATAATTAGATATTGAGAAAATAAGTATTTTAAAATATATATTACATATTAATTATATAAATATAGTGATTTAAATCGTAAATGAATTACATAAGGCGCAAATATTACAGAAATATTGTACATTTCCAGCAGCATTATTCGCGCACGAATATTTCGTCTGTGAAGATGTGGCGTGTGAAAAGAGTGCATTTTTCTTGATTCCCGTCTTTTGCCGTAAGGAGAGCTTGCTCCAATATACGTATATGTTCTCATTTACCTTTGTTCCTTTTGTTTCCCATTCTCTCTTGCACATTTTCTGTTCCTTTCAACGGAAATATAAAGGGAAAGATTTCCTCATTGCCCGTTTGAAGTTTATTTCTAAAACTCGCCAAAAATAGTAAAACTTGAAGGAAACCGTCATTGACGAACAACGTAACGATGAAAATTAAAGTCGATTTCTTGCAACGAGGTCAGTTAAATCTTCAGTCCCCAATGATATGTAAATTTCCGAAATTGGCTTTAACTGGCTATGGCGCGTTCGATATGTAGATTTCGTTTAACCTCTTGGAACATGAATTATGTTCCAGCGATAAGAGCGCCTGCGGTTTGATACTCCACGAAGATTATATAAAGGCGATAGGACCGCAAGTTTGTTGACTTATGTACAATCGCAAACGTCAGCTTTTGTACTAATTTAATGACATAATTCTATATAAATTAATAAAATTTTTTTCTGGAAAATAATCATTATCAAAAATAATTTATATATTATAATATTGACTTTCCTACTCATGTGTATAATAAAAATTTATTTTAAATTTAAAGAAAGAAAGAGAGAATAAATTTCTAATTTTATAATATACTAATTGTGAGAAGAAAAAGGTACCAATTTAATTCTAATTTATTATTGCGTATTTATTACTATGTACTTATCATTTATGTTTATGTCATCATTCGCATTTGTTTTACGGAGAACGCGACGCGGAACATTTGTCGACATTCCCCGCCGTTACGCGAAACAAATAGGATAAAATATATCGCTCGCGGGGCAAATTATAAATCGCGCAATCTCACGTGTGTCGCAATCGAGCACACTTAGCCGCGCATACATCAACGTCAGTTAAACGAAGGCGGGGGAGCAACGGAGGCCTCCCCGAATCCGCGAGGGGTGACAAGTTCGGTTTCAACCACGTGCTATAATTTGTGACTGATAATGTCACTCCTCCCCAGTGGAATCAACTTGTTAACCCGTCCCAGTCCCTCGACTGGATCATCCATACTAGAATTATGGTGCTGTATACTACGCCATAAACCTATTCCGCGAGAGAGCTCGCAAAGATTACTACGCATTCTCGTTAATGCGAAGTGAGCGCGGTGAAGTTTCACCCAAGAGGTCTTGCCAACAGATACGTACCATCTGGAGCGTGCTTTCTCTCTCACAATGAAATATCTTTCTTTATAATCCGAATCTTCAACTTTATTATTCTTTTATGCGTAATCTTTCTTGGACAAATTTTCAAATTACATCTTTTAAAATCTTTCCATTCATCTTCAAAGATTATAAAAATCGATGAAAAAATTCCAAGGATAAAATCTTTGGACACAAAGACAAATGTTAATCACGATACGAAGAGATTTATATATTTTTTAGAAACCTTTTATCTTGAGGTATATTATTGGATTAGTTTTTTTATCATATTTGGGTAGAGAAATATATTATTATTTCTTACATAGAGGTATTCGCGTTCCGCGGAACATGAAATTTGTATACGGTGACATGTTTCGCGAACAGATCACCTAGGTAATTAGCAGCTGGGTTAATTCGTGTCGCAGTGCCTGTGCGCGTATTGAGGAATTAGCTTAAAGGGTAGACCACGAATAATTGTTAGTTGAATTACAGTGCTATTCTACTCAACAAACTTTCTGAGGTCGGACACCCCAACTTTGGAAAGCTTTGGTTTCGTCGATGAATGCATCGTGTTTCTCGTCAAATGGAATAGTTGAATGAATGTTTTATTCCTCGGTTAATGCAAGTATATAAATACATATAGAATATGAAACACAAGAATCTAGCGGTAATGTAATTATGAATGAAAGCTCGCGCGCACGTGACAAGAACTCTTGAAACTCTGGAAAGTTACTCTTAGAAAATAATACTCTCGATAATTAAAGTGCAAATTTGGACCGCATTGCAGTAATAAGATTGCTACAGAACGACTGTTATATACAAGAATTATTATTATATACATTTAGAATAAATAAATAAATTTATAATAAATTTCTAGATAGATAAATTTTTTATCGTTGGCTTCATAAGCAAAAGAATTTTGAATATTTTCATTAAGTACTTTCAATCTATTTTAGTTGATTTAGTTTTATTGTTCGATTATTATATAATAATAATTGAACAAATATAACGCGCGCTACAAAATAGAGAGATCATTCTATTCGATAGAAATTTCAGGCTAAACGATTACGCGCCTTGTAACTATGCGCCATTACGGATGGTGATACATTCTAAGCGAAGGAAGAAGATATTGGCTATTATCATATCGGGAAAAAACTGCTTAATCGATATAGGGGCGCATATCGAAGCCAAGGCACCTCTTTTCTCGCCGGCCGGAGATTTGAAATTTCGGAAATCTTAAGACAAAGCTCAAACAAATCGGAGGAGTATTCATAGGTAATTGGCAGCTTCGTCGATTGCCATTAGTACGAGTGGTTATATGTTTGGAGGAGTTAGGTGCACGAGGGATGATTGGAGCACATGTCCGTCCGACAGGAATATTACCATAACGACGACAATCGTCTCTAGCGAAGCAATTACCGCGCGCAAGTTATGGCCGCGTGATACGGTGGATGTACACGTGAGGTCGGACGGCCCGCACCTACTGGAGGTTATTGATCATCGATCGGGAGGTCAGCACGGCCGAATATCCGCAAGAACATCCTACACTACAGAAGGTTTATTACCCGAGGCGTTCGTTACGAAAATTAGATTGTACGTGTACGATCGAGGAGATAATCCAACGTCGTCTATTGATCGACCTTTATTCTCCGGGCTGGAGAGAGGGCTCTTCGATTAAATTGATAAAATTAAATCACGATCGTCGCTGAAGACGATCTCGAAATTTGTTTTAACTCGCGGAAGACCAAAAAACGCTGCCATCTATTTTTTTTTACTCCCGACTGCTGGCAACCTACGGTTGGCAAAAAGACAGAGGGAGTATGCGTTTCACCGAGCTCGGATTGATTGTAACGGGTATTCTCGATAACTATAACGTAGTTCGATATCATCTTTTGCACATCAATTTCTTATTAATCAAGGGAGGTTTCAAGCATATAATTATCGTTATTGTCTCCAAAGTTTAATTCGCGCGAGAGATTCTTCCAAGATCATTCCTCGATATTCCTTGGTATTTTCGTTTAATCAAAATTTCGCGCAAAGTAAAGCTACGATGTATATATTTGCTTTCTGCTAATTCGGAGACATTCAATAAAACACGAGCGCACGCGAGAAGATCGATATCTCAGGAGAGAATGCATCCGCCTTCGGGATAAACGAGGGCGCGGCGGATGTCCTATCTGTTAAACGTCTTTTCTCGGTCGACGTTGCCGACGTATATACCCCTCCGCGTCTTTAATCTTAATCCTTCCGCGGCGCAAACAGAGGTAAGAGACGCTTATACATCCTGTTAAACCGCATTCAGGCGTCGGCGGTTAAGGCGGGCGGAATTATTGCCGCGAATTAGAGCTCCTCCGCACCTCTAACTTCTTCCGGCGCCACGCCAGTCGTCGTCCCGAAGGAAGGAAGGAAGGAACTTGCAGGCGAGGATAATAATGTTAATGTAACGTGCAGGAGGTGAGATACGTGGAATTAATACGTCGCGCGTATCACACTTTTATCAATGTACTTGGTCTCGTCGCGCGAGAGAGACTAACGCATAATTTACCTTTTACGACGTTAAAAGCAACGCGAAATACAACACACGAGAATCGTGTAAAGGGAGACGCAATAACAATAATGTCGCTGCAATATGTCGCATAATTCGTCGACAGAGACCGTTTCCTCATTCGCGATACACGCGCGCGTGATTTTCGTATTACTTTTTATCTTTAATTTATGCACATTGTCTCTTTCACATCGAATGTATATATTTTACGCGCGTCGTTGAAACGAAACTCTTTGTCCCTTCGTCGCGTGCTTGTTGCAAACGTACGAAAATCATTCCCTCTTTCCGAGGGAATAAATCTGGCGCGGAAATTCGGGTCTTTTTTCGACATCGATATAAAATACGTACAAACCGGACGCGTTATCTCCCGACCTCAAAGAACAGAAAGTAGATAAATCAGAGCGAGCGGTCCGTTCGTATGTAATTTCGTTCGAAACGCGGTGTATCATCTCCGCGATCCCACGGTCCTCGGGGTTAATATCGCCGTCCTTCTACGCCCAGACCCCCGGAGGAATTTCATGGGGCGCGCGAATGTCGCGCGCCATCGAGCACGAAGTAGTAACGGAGACGCTCGGGACCCGAGAAAACGGCGACGTATTAGGAAAGATGGACGCCCTCGAGGTCCGGAAGAGTCGCGATTCGTCTAACGGCGACGTATAGGGTCGTAACCGGCGTACATAGTACCGGCTCTCGTGTAGGTATAAATCAAAATTGGCAGGTTTGGAATTGCGACGCGTCCGCAGAAGAGAAGGGGAGCGAACGGGGGTGGAGAGAGGGAGCGAGAGGGAGAGAGGGAAGATTCGCGCGGGAAGGAGAACAAGGAACGGGCGATGGTAGGCAGTAAATCTCGAGAGGATCGTCGAACGGTGCGAGAAAAGAGTGTCGAGGGAAGACGGCGATGAAGAAAGAGAGGAAGGGGGGAGAGGAGGGGGAGGATGCGAGGGTGGAATGCCACGGTAAGTGCGGCACGTTGCGACTAAACCGAGAAATCGACGGATCGGGGAAGAGAGGGGGAGGGTTTAAGCGGAGGAGGATGATGGCGCGCGATGGTGGTGGTTTAAGTCGTATAACGTCTGAGGAAGATTTAGCGTCATCGCTCGTCCTACATGTTTAATGCCGGGGTGTTTTACGCTCCCCTCGGCGACGCGTCGCTTAGCCCGCTCATTTCCAATCCGGACGCAGATTGCGGAGAGAGAAAGAGAGAGAGAGAGAGAGAGATGGGGAAAGGGTGGCGGCGGGGAGAAGCGGGAAAGCGCCGTGTAAACGCAACTTTTATGCGTATGTAAACGCGGGGCGAAATCTCTCCGGGCTGGTTACAAATTTACGACGAAAGCAGAAACTTTTGCCTCTCGCATTGTTCTCCATTTGGCCGTTATTATTACTTTATCATGCCCCCGCTCTATACTCGGCGACGCGGCGCGATGCATTAGATAATTGGTTTTAAACTTCCGTTGGATACTTCCGTTAATTACATTTCTTCATCTCGTTGCATTGTTTTGTAAACTTTTTCTACAAATATGAACGTTGCAATATGAAAAGATACCGCTGTCGCGATTCATTTATATTCTATTTATAACATTTACATCTCTTTTTTTTTATTATTTTAGATATCTTGTAATATATCTCAAGTAACAATGTTGTTTACGATATATTTCGATGGTAATTGATTTTGACAATAATAGATGCAAAGTACCATCGTACTTATTTCTCAATAATTGAGTAATTATATTTTAATAACTTTATTACTGAGCAGAAATATATTTGTAAAATATATTTGTTGAAATATATTTGTTGCTTATTTACACATTCAATCAGTTCGTAGAGAGTTCATTCGAGAATTCTAAATTAAAAATTCTTTTCTCTCTCTTTCTTCTTTTTTAAAAATTAATCTAACTAGAGTGCAATAATTTTTTTCAAATAATATTTCAAATAATATTATTTTACAGATTTCTAAATTTCTTTTTCGTTTTTCTTTTTCCTATCATACTTTTATAATTCTGTACTATCCACTATCGGTGGCTGCATTTTGAGGATCAATTTCTTAAATTTGTTACGTTTTCAAAGAGAATTTTATCAACAAGATGCTACATCTCAGTTATGATATTTTTTTTCATATACATTTAAACGTCGACTAATATTTGCAATGATAATTTCCACAACTCGCGGCGTGTTTATACGTGAAGAAATGAGTGTGTACTTTTCCCTCGAGTTACCGATTTCCGAAGAGAATCGCTCCATTCACGACAATTTCACGGAGACGCCGTCGCGTATTTCCCGAGGAGAAGCGACGAGGAGGAAGCGTTCGCGTAGTCGTCGTCTGCGTTTTATGCGGAATTATTCGCGCTGGTACGCGCGAGAGCGACGAAAGCGGAGTGCAATCGGACGCACAAAGAAAACCCATTAAGATCGCGAGGCGAGCTTTCTATTAAAGCTTCCGACAGGAGCATTGAAATAAATCGAGCGTTAGACCGTGCCGAGAATTTTAACCGACGATGGAGAAGATTCCATCCTCCATCCCGGCGAGATCGCTTAATTTTTCTCCGCGCAACACACAGGAAATGGCCGTTCTAACAACTATTTCCTGTGCGGCGCGGATCCAAAATGCCGGCCGGGAGGACGACGGATTGCGTAATTTCCCCGAGCGCGATTTGGCTCTCAGCATCCGGGGGCCGTTCTTTACCGGTGATATCCGACCTGCCGGGCATCTGATCCCCGGGACACGCGAGTCAGAACTTAAATCTGGCAGGCAAATGGACGACGAGCATAAATCCCAGTACGTAGCGCACGTGCCGGAAATGCCGCGAATATATTCCGGGTCAGGAGCGTTTGTCGAGACGGCGAATGGGACTGGCGTACTCATAATTATCGCGAATAAGTTTTAAATATATATTTGGCCATTACGCTCAATTTGGCTATTATTTTGGGTGGGCAAATTACTTGGAAATCAAATTTATCAAATTTATTTGAGAATCAATTGCAATAAACAGTTAAGAAATTTCGAACCGCGTTTGTTTTACTCGCGTGTGATCCTGCTTTGACGTGGAAAAAGCTGGGTTTTATTCCACTTGAAATATAGCATTTAAAGAAAAACTATCGCATCGTATGCGATCTCTCTTTTCTCCTGTAGAAAAAAGGCGTATTAATTTTCAATTGCCTTTACTATTTGACGATAAAAAAAATTGCGACTGTTGGTTCAGTGTCGAGTTGGCTTGCGCGCATTTTGTTTTTAAAGATATTTTTAAAAGGGGAGATAATCTTTTGATACATGCAGTGCAAGTGTATAGATTTTATGACGTGAAAAACGGGCAAATGTAAATTAAAGATCATTAAGCAGAACTTGCAATGCAAATGCGTATTCGCATTTCAGTGTGGACATGCATTTGCATCTGGATTAAATCTTCATTGCATCGGGCAATGCCAGAAATATTCATACATTAAGTGGCACACACTTTGCGTTATCTTTTTAAGCCAGTGCGGTAAAATAAATATTTTCCAGTACGTACCGTGAACGCGGCTCGAATATATGAAACGTTAAATGGAATTAATTGTAATGGAATATAGAATCGTAATGAGGAAGAAAGCGAAAGAAAAAGGAACTATTTTTAAGCTTTTTACATACCGCTCATTACAATGCACAAATTAAAAGCATCGCGTGTTTAATGAGGGAAATTTTGTGTAAATACTTTTATTCTTTCATCATAAAATATTGTCAAGAAATCTGGATTACAGTTTGACCATCAATTAAAATATATTAAACGTTTTTCCGAAATGTTATGAGGTGAAAATGTTTGGTACGATATCTGCATAAATGTCGCGTTTGAGAAAGAAAAAATGAAAATGATTTACAAATATAAAATACACATATATACTGACGCGGAACAACGAAATTAATAAATATTTCCCTTTGCAGTCCAATAGACCATTCTTGCAAAAGCAATTATCGAGCTGAATGACGTAATCCTATCGAATATCGCGGAATCATGAAAGAACTTTTGTATGTAGTTGTATACACAACGCTTCCCTTATTTACGTGATAACTCGCGAATGAAAGGTTAAAGTGTATACAAAGAGGGTCACCGCGAGACATTCACCAACTTTTGATGAAATGCACTTTAACTCCCCCTTAATGAACATCGCTAGCAAGTGTGCTTTAATTACACTGGCCAATCTCCGCAGACCTTAAAGTTTTAATGACAGCGGAGAAAAAAAAATAGAGTTCGGAGTCAGACCTCCGAAGATTATGGACCATTTTCTCGAAAGTTTGAAAGAGCGTGACAGCGAAACTTGACCTATCGTTTGTTTCTCACGTCGATTAAAAATCTCACATAGTACATCTGAATAACAAGCAATAAGTTATGCAAAGCAAGCTTTATAGATCCATCGATACAAGCCGATTAAAACTTTGTTAAAATAATGATATCTTTCTCGGGGGACGCTGAGGAGACAGGTCGGTCGAGCTTCAACTCGATCATAAATTTACCGCGTCACCCACACATTTGTATTTCGCTTATTATTACCTTTACGTTATTTAATTAACGTCTCGCAGCTTCCCGTCTGTCCTTCTACTTCGTACCGGTTACTGTAATCAATTAATGATAAGTTCTTTCATAGTTTTCGACTTGCCTAGCTAGAAAAAGAAGTCCAATTAAATTATCGGAAATAATTTTTTGACAAGTCTGTTCTTTTTTCATTTCCGCCAAGCAGAGATCCAATTTAAATTCACTCGTTATAAAAGTACAGAAGTTAAAAATGCCGGCGACTAGATGGTAGACCAAATTAACGCGTGCGCGTATTTCAACGCGACTGCATCACGACGAACTCAAAAGACCTGCGCCTGTGGAGAGTAACTCGACGAGATGCGCGCGATCAAGCCGGTTGGCGTTAATTAATTACGTTGGAGTAATTTATATATTCTCTCTTGGTTCTCTCTGCCGATCGAGCTGCTGTAAAATACGAGCGAGTGTGCTTTCAAAATAATAGAATTCGGTATGCGCATAAAAGGGCAGATTTAGTTTTTTCAACGTTTTACCGGCGCTGCTCTATGCTGATTCGATGAATGCGAAACACACCGGTTTTTTTCCCTTTTATCACGTACAGTCCGGGCTCGTGCTGGCCTTTATTCAACGACGCGTATGCATCGATGATGCATTCTCGGACATCTGTGTCATTCGGGGGCTAATTTCAATCCTTGGAAAGCAATATCGTTCGCATGCGTCCGCTATGTAAAGCAGCTAAAAAAAAGAGATATGCATTCGATATCGAGATCTCGTGCATCAGACTTGAAACAGGAAACACAAGCGAACTGTGTTATGCGATGCAGTCCGTGTGCTACAGCAAACAATAAACGCCAACATGTGACTCTTTTCGCGAAGAAACAACCGCCTTTTCATATTATACAATGTGCCAGTCAAGTTTCGAAATTAAAACAAATGGAAAAAATTCCCTCTGGAATCATTGATAACGTATATTTAAATCAAATACAAATTGCAGTTCAAACAGAATTTTATTTGACGTGAGGGATTAACACCACATTTACCACCGGCGCGCGCTTTCCTTCGCAGCGACAAGCATTTCCAAACAATTCCGAAACTAATTATCGACATTCAATTATGCCCGAAAAAAGTAGCATACAAAAAATATAACGGAATGCGAAGTAAAGGGTGGACGATAAGCGCGGGGATGTCGTTCCGTTCCATTTAGAAAATTAAATGTCGAATAGCATTGAACGTAGCAACGAGAAAAGCCTTCCTAATGCTCCTGTGATCACCGCGCATAATAACATAAAATAATCAACAGTGCAACTCATAATGTTGTCGAATAATATTATAGTACAATCGCGCGTTTACATACGTTTAAAGAATTTCCTCGATACACGTGGTATCTGTAATTATACCTAAACAATGATAAAATGAGGGAAAAACGACAGAATCGCGATATTCAAGGTAAGTCGAAACCGCGCTGGCACCTCTATGAAATTGTTCGTGTACATGTGTGTAATTAATTAATTTTATTCTCGTAATTAAAATCTTTCGCGACGGAACGCGACGGTAGTACGTGCACCCATCAGCAGAACAGTACGAATAAAAATTTAATCTTTTCCGCGTAGATTTGTTTCTTTCTTCTTCTTCTTTTTTTGTACGAGCATTCGCGGTTATAAAGGGAAAGAGAGAGGAAAAGGAAATTTTTCCGTTTTTTTCTTTCTGAAAAATATTGAAGGTATATAAAAAAATGAGCTTTATATTCTATTATATAAGAGAATTTTCTGTTTATCTTTTTCATTATTACTCTCTCGTGAAATTTGCGAAAAATTATTTAATCGAGTAACAAGCTAAAAAAACATTATTTAATCGCGTATAAACAAGATTTATGAGTGATCATCGAGCAAATATCATATAATGACACACAATTTGATTTAAAAAATGTTGAAGAAAAAAAATCATAGCTCATTCGATGTAATTTCGAGGTTTCAAAAATGCTCTATTGCATCACGATTTTAAAAAAGTTCAAACGAAAGTTACAGAGAAGAGATACGCATTAACATATAATTTACTATATACGATTTTAAGGGGTTGAGAGGGAGCAACGTATGATACGTACATCTCCTCCAATTTGCAGTTATTAACATGGATCCAGCCGCATTTCTCCGCTCTTCCGAATCTCTTTAACCAGCGAAACTTCAATAGTTGAGACGCGTTAATGCTTGACAAGTAGATCCGCGTAATATCTCGAGGGAACGTCGCGACGTCCCGAAACCGCTCCGGGACATATTCCACCACCTGGGAACACACACACACACACACACACACACACACACACACACACATATAGGCGGGCCGCGGAAGTGTACCGATGGTGCCGGTACAACACCAAAGCGTTGCAGTAATTCATTGAAATTACCTGAAGCACTCGACTCTGCTCTACGCGACGCGGCGCGCAACGTAACAACAATAGTAAGGAATGCATAATGGAAGGAAGCGACGCCCCGGGGCGGTAAGGTTGCTACACCCGGGAGTGAATTTTAACGCACCCCGGGACCGGCGTGAGGGAAATGTAGGGTGGAGGGGGGGTGGAGGGGGAAGAAACGCGGCGGAATGGTATCTTTGTGTCTCCCGCGTCCTAGAATCTGCGCAAAATTCGACGACGCGCGAATCCGGAGAAAACGCGACCACTGTCTTACGTCCCCCCGTTAGGGGGGATGGCTGGTGCCGCCGCTGGTGACGAAGTCTGAACGTGACGGGAATCGTCGTCGGCGAGGAATAACGAGGGGCTTTTACACCGCGCGACGATACTCGGCGTATGAATCTCGCGTTAATTACGGCGAATTTTGCGCGCACGCGTGCGGCATATCTTGGGGTGAGGCAATTTGCCGCCCGTCCCCGTTTCCAACGGCATATTCAGCTTCCGGGATCATCGAGAAGTTCCCTAGGGTTTCTCGAGATTACGATTTAAGATGTACTCCTGTGTACGTATACTCCTTCAGTCGAAAGGAGAACATTTTTCTTTCCCCTATAGTACATTACGTAAATCTTACATTTTTAAGAGGACAACGCGAAGCGCCTCGTCTGACACCGCATTCCGTTGCGTTCCGTTTCTCATATCTTTCAAGGCGTGCAAGGTGGTTTCCGCCGTGTCTGCTCGCGCACGATAAAACAGCGTATCACGGAAACGAAGATTTGTGTCATTTTCCAGCGAGGAGATAAGCTGCGCGCAAACCACTTTCGCGTTCCGAGTAACGTTACACGAATGTGCAGCCGCTAAGAGCATTGTTATTTTCCATTATATCGTGCCCGCGATATCCGAGCAATCGTATCACCCGATAACATCGCACCCTCGAACAGTTAACTTTTTTATTCTCTCTTCACGCCACGTTATTATATGTAACTGACGTTTCGCGAGAAAAATCCGACGAGGTCGGGATACGGATTCACCGACACGCGATGGAATCGACATCCGGAGTTCGCGAGCGCTCCCCCGAAGACAAGCAAAGACAAGCGGAAAGCTCAGGATACATAGGCCGAAGAAAGGAGAAATTCTCCCAACTTTCAGCGGGGTCACCAGTCAGCAGTCGTCTTTCGGCGCTGGCTGATCGGGGAAGTCAACTCGGGGGAAACTTGCTCGATTCGCCACCGACCGACATGCCTCAAGAAATCCCACGTGTTTTCTCTCAGCATCCGTGCTCGCTTCCATCCTCTCTCGGACAATCTTTCGCTCTTCTCCCCCTTCCCCCTCTTTCTATCACTTTTCAGCCGTTACTATTCGCCTTCTAACCCACGTCCCTTTTCTACAGCGCTCATGACGTAGCTTTTCCAGACCTCTCCAGACTATATGGATCCTTGAAAACGGAGATACTGACGGATTGTCAAAGTTTCATCTAGACACTGGATATCTGACGGACGTCCTTCGGCTTTTGATCATCTAGTTTGATTTCTCGACGTAATGCGGGTATTCTCGTTGGAAACGGGGTATTATTAGCTAAGAGATTGACATTTGATAAGCTCAGTCGCGTCGGAGAGTTCGTAACGTCGATTTTATTTTGACAAAAGAGACCGACGAAATATCCGAGGAGATGATAATAATAATAGCCTTGAAACTGACAGCGCACTGCTGAAATTCAATAGAAAAGTTGCAGCCGCGTTCTAAACTTGATAGAGAATGGCAGACCAAAAAATAGTTCATCCCAGAGCTATTTCCAAACTAGCTTCAAACTTGATTTACGAATCAGTAATCCTCCGTAGCACTCCTTCATTTAGCATTTATTACGCGTGCTAATGCTGGAATAATTAAATGTTCCAAAAGTAACGGATAAAATTAGAAACGTAATAAAAGAAAGCGTTGAACATAGAAATAACTGCTCGCTAAATTAAGCAAATTACGAAATAAGTATTATAAATGTGAGGAGATGAAAGAGTGTACCCATGCGCGAATATCGAAATTCTCTCTCTGTTCACCTCACACAATCTTATATTCTTTCATCCTTTATTAGATTTAATAAAATATTTTTGATTCAAAAAGAAATAAAAATTAAAGAAAAATATCTCTGAAACAGTTACCGCATTTTACAATTCATTTCGAATTTCCTAATAACGCTATTAAAGCGGAGCTTAAACTGGTGCTTATGCTTGAAAGGGGCACATGAAAAGGGAAAAAAATATGTACATAAGTATAATAAATACGAGGAGGTAAAAGAATGTCCATACACGAATATCGAAATTTTGTTCATCTTATAAAGAACAATGCTGGAAAAGGGCCAAAATTTGCCTGTAAGAGGATTGTATGAAATCGGTATATCTTTATGTTTTTGAACCTGCTGAACTCGAAAATGAAGCTTAAAATTGTCCAAACACCGGGGAAAATTGTGAAAATGCAATTTTTTTTACAGAAAAGCCACGATTTGCAGCAAATGTTTTTTAATGAACAAGTGACAATTGTAAACGAAAAATGTCTTATTTTATTAATGTTTTTGAGAAAAAAAGGGAGAGAGAGGAAGGTTGTGATTACTCATTTTAATTTAATTAAAAAAAACTAATACTGATACTGACTGTGATTTGTGATTTATATCGTAAGACGTAAGTCAATGTCTGAGCGCTCCTCGCACATTTTCAAGAATACGTAAACATTTTGTACTAAAAAAATCTCTTTTATCTTTTTTGTATATTATAAATAAATAAATAAAAAAATAAAAAAAAATAAAAAATAACAATATACCAGATTAGAGATTAAAAATAAAAAAAGAGCTATTGCATTAGAAGATTGATTACGTTCAAATAACACATTCTGCATACTATTTAAAAAAAAAAAGACTATTTTTGTTTACAATTGCCATTTGTTCATTAAAAAACATTTGCTGCAAAACGCGGCTTTTCTGTAAAAAAATTGCATTTTCACAATTTTCCCCGGTGTTTGGACAATTTTAAGCTTCGTTTTCGAGTTCAGCAGGTTCAAAAACATAAAGATATACCGATTACATACAATCCCCTTACAGGCAAATTTTGGCCCTTTTTCAGCATTGTTCTTTACATTTTCTCTTATTAGATTTAATGAAATATTTTCGATTTAAAAGGAAATAAAAATAAAAAAAAATCTCTATAACAGTAACCGCGTTTCACCATTCATTTCGAATTTCTGCTTAATAACGCTATTCAAGCGAAGCTTAGACCGGTGTGTGCTTGTCACATAAAAAGAAAAGGGAGAAAATCCGCAAATACGCGGGTAGAAAAAACCCATTTCCTACGCGCGGCTTCGCAAGAGACACCATTGTTTCCGCTCGTCGGCTTGATCACAACGTATGGTCCACCATATTGCCCTCCCGTGATGCGCATTCTGAAAACGAACGTGCGAAAATGCGTTTACATAACTTCACGCTCCCGCGACGGTCTTCGCTACCGAGCGCAAACTACGTTTTACGACGGACGGCAGTCACGACCGAGTACTTCGCGCGAAAGTAACGCGGGAGAAAACTTCTCGCTCTCGGAGCGAGATAAGGATAATGAGCCTTCGTATCGCGCGTGCTGATTTCAAGAGGGGAATCAATTATGGAGACGTGCCAGAAGTCAGTAGCGCACGTCCCCGAAATGCGATGCGACACACGTGACTTTGCTATACTTTGCTCCGCTTTGCGCTCCGAGACACGAAACGTGCAACTTTTGCCACGTCGGTCCACTGCGAGTTGGCGAAATCATTATCGATACACTCCGGAAAGTTCCGGTCTTGCGATTTCGCCACTTCCCGAGGGAGCGATTTTTTTTCAACGATAACAACCGACCGACATATCGGTCATTTTCAGCTGGTGCTTTCGATTTTAATAACTTGCCTCGGGGGCTTGTTGCGTGTAACTATAGCGCAGGAAAGTTGCGCGATTAGGAAACTGCTTAAGGACTCGTTACTTTCAATGATGTTTCTTCTCGTTCTCCAGCGCCGTTATTATAGTCGTTGACGACGACAACATCTACACCGACGTACGTAACAACGACTTGGGAACGAGCGGATGCGACGTCGAAGCCAATGGCGAGCCAAAGGAATGGTACCGGCTTTATTGCCGGCAAGTTTTACGAAACTTCCCGCGAACATAGCGAAGAGGAACAGGGAAAATGTATTAACTTAGTCTCGAGAGGGTGGACAAACGCGAAGATTGTACTCACTTTTAATTAACAGAATCTTTCTTTATTGCATCGCGTCGCTGGAAGCACTCTATTTCTTTTCCCCTCTCTTTTTATCTTCTAGACACATAATATATACATATATGACAAAAATGAAATAAAAATTGCGAAATAAAAATCGTATCAACGGAGGAGCTGTCAAAGGATTAACGGATTAAACGTAAGCATAAATTTTAAATTAAATATGTGGAAACTGAAATATTAATTATATCTCTTTCTCAAATATCAAATATGTAAGAGAGAGTGTCTAAATGATATTCTTGTACGCATAATAATATTTCGGACGTATATTATTATGTTTTATATTTATATATTTCAAAATGCGTGCGAGCTTAGTTGAAAAATAAGAGACGAAAAAATGTTTATTAAATTAAATTTACATTTTTTTTCGAGATTATAAACTTGATTACAAACTACATTTAATTTAACTTTCTTACTGCAAATTATGGACCAATGTAATTAACATTGCGATGTAAAATGGCGTATAAGCTCGCATCACATACTGAATTTATAAATAGTATATTAAAATAAAAAATAAAGAAATAAAAAAGGTGAGAAAATACATCGCAATTCAATCTTATGGTTTATGGTCGTTTATAAAACTCGATATTGCATGTCATTTTTCACAAACAATCGAGAGGCATGAGATACTCTTAAATGTGATAAATCGCGTGTATTTTATCAAATTGGTTGTTAATATTTAATGAAGAAAGTAGAAACGAAGACAGATATACCGTTCAACTAAAGAGCTGTATGTCACGCAAGATGCAATTATTGTTTTTACATGAGATTCATAGTTACAGATAATACTTTATTAATATTAGTTTTAAGTCAGCAACATCTGTAGTTGGAGCGAATGTCCAATAAACATTGGTAAGTATCTGAAGGGAACTACATAAATCCACGTGCTTATAATGGCTTTTCGATAAAGCCCGGTAAAGGTTGCTCCAAGTTCCATAAATCACGATATTTCCCACGATACAGCTCTCTCTCTCTCTCTCTCTCTTTCTCTCTCACTCTCACTCTCTCTCTCCCCCCCCCTTTCTCTCTCTATCTCTATCTCGGTAAAAAGTAAACAGTATACTCGGCATGCACTCGTTTTTCCCTGACCATAGGCGTGATAACTTGCACGAACATTGCGTTTTGAATATAAAATGCCCGGTAATGAAGTGCACAGTCTTATTAGACCGCTCTCCCTCTCTTTGTCTTTTTCTCTCTCTCTCTCTCTCTCTCTCTCTCTCTGCTTCTCTGCATCTCACAATGAGATTTCGTTTTTGCAACGTGACAAGCGCTCGTAAAGAGAAGGATAAGAAATACGTTGAAATGCACTCACGATCGTGTGACTGCATCTCACTTTATACTCGCCTATTGTGTCTTCCGTTATCTTCCAATGAGCGAGATCTTAGCGAGGGGATGATTTATCGCTTTATTCGTCGGGCGCCGCGAAAACGGCGGCGGATCGACGGACGTCGGCGGATGAATGTATCGGCATAATCACGAGGGGTTTTCGAGGCAAAAGACGGGTACGTACTCTCACGGCTTCTCATTAACAACCCTTATTTCATTAGGCTCCCTCTTCTTGCCTTGTATTTATCCGGTCGTACCGACGCTACCATCCCTCTGCGCTCCCTCCTTTCTCCTCCTTTTACACTTCCTTGGCTCCACCTGCTACCCCTCGCTCTTCCGTTTCTGAGCCATCCTGCATTTTCACGAGGCAAAGAACGTCTGATTTATTTCCTGTCGGCGGCCGAGTAATTTCACCCGTTTGTCTCGCTAATTATTTGCCGCCGTGACTGCGTATAAATAAAATCGACTGTCATTGTCTACGAAGATGAACAAACTGTCAAGTGTTTCGTAAGTTTTGGATGTAAGAAATTGATTTTTTTTTCTTTTTCAACATCTCGGCATCCAATATTGTTAAACGACGTTAGATTAAATTGTAATAACAATAATAAAATTCACACAGAGGATATCACTATGTTAAATAAAATAAAACGCAACATATATTGTAATATATAGTGTGGTATAAATAAATTAATATTATATAAGCTATATATTTCGAAAATCTTTATTTATTCAATGAATACAAACAAAAACTTTTTCTTGCATTTTTTAAAAATTTATTTGATAATTAATTCGTTATTTATTTTTACACTTTAAATAAAATTGGAACTTTAAAACTTTATATTGTGTGAAAAAATAAATTAATGTTAAAATATTTCAAAAATATTTATTTATTCAGTGATGATCTAAACTTAAATTAAAAAATTTTTTTTCGATTGAATTTGTTACTTATTTTTTATAATATAAATAGAGTCAAGTGTCTTTGAAATTTTTTCGTGACATCTCTATATGTTTCGAAAAGGAGGAATAAGAGTATAAACTCCGAACAACCTATGTTCGCGAGAAAGCACTCGATATAAAAGGACGTCGATCTCACTTCCGTCGATTCAGAAGCGGCTTCATAATATATGCATTGAACGCGCGTGTCTGACAGAGATTTTTCGTACGTCGAAAGCGGGCGCGCAGTTCATCGATAAATGTTTCGCACGTTGAAAAGGGGAATATTACGCCGAGACAGTGGTGTTTCCCGGGAACCGGAAACTTGTTCGCTCCAATTCCCCGTGATTTTCCGAGATTTTCACCGCGAAAGTATATTCCACTAACCCGATGCTGTTATCGCCCTTATTTACATCTTTTAGAATTCAACCTGTGTACAATACCTGCCCGCTCGCGGCTCTCCATCGTTATTCTTCATCTGCATATCTTTCATCTCTGAGGATATGCCATTTCGAGTGTCTCCTTCAGCAAGGTCAAAATAATGTGGATGGCGATATCGTGCAAAAAAAAAAATTGGAATTAAGAGGCTTTGTGGAAAAGTGCGTATATATCCTTACGGGGTAACTAACTGTGAATGGCGTATTCATAAATATTTTCTACCCAATTGCGTGAAATGTTTCACGAAGCAAAAGTTTGCGTATTTTTTTCCATTACTTTCTTTGCGAACGTAGAATGAAGATAGCCAAGGAAAGCTTTTGCTCGATGCTACGAGGATCGATAAATCCCGGGCCTGAACTGAACTAATGTATCGGAAAAAGTTACGTTAACCGTATTATCTTACGTAATTTATTATCACCAAAAAATAGTAGCTTTTTCTTCTTCTGGATAGATATGTATGTGTACGGATATTTGTGCACCTCATTTTGCTCCAAGGCTTTTTTCGACAAACGTTCGAACTACACGGCATAGATATCTCAATTAAATATCTATCCTTTTAATTTCTCATTCTCTCCTCTCATCTAGTTATCTTGCTTAACGAAGGCGCCCGGCGCCCTTTCTTTATCGCGAAACAAAGGGACTCATCGTCCCTTCTAATTGAGCCTCACTGTCGCTTCGTCGTATGAAATTGGTCGTCGGGGAATCAGCGCGGTTATATCGCGATGACAGGGTAAGAGAGGATGAATCGGTATTGAACAAAAACGAAGTCGAAACGTTGTCGGACGGAATTTACACGAGCCGCTTAATTAGCCGCTTAATTGACGGGAGAGTTCTGGCCAGAGAGATTATGTGACCTGAATCATTAATATAATTACGCCATATTCAAAGTTAACGATCTGCCTTTATCGCTACTGCACTCTAGATCGATGTCTCTCAATTTAATCTGGCCACGGAAGCCTTTGAAACACTTGATAAAGGGAAAGGGATTGCAGTATCTCTAATTGCATGTTTTTTTGCAAATATGCAGGATTAAATGAGATTAGAAAGTAAAGTCAAGGTTAAGGTAAAAGATTAGAAGAAAAAGATAATGAAAAGTAGAAAAAAAAGTCTTATGAAACTATCAGTCTTTTGTTTTACTGTATAAAGTTTGCAATAGTATTTTGTTACATGATATTTCAAATGAATAAATGAATTTCAAATTATTGTTTCTAATTTTTTACATTTGCGATAATTATTTTTGTAAATATACTTGTATTGTATTATTAAATAATATTTTACATTATACTTTTATAGATTTATGTTTAATCAATTATATATAATAATATACATTACCAAATTTTCAATCAATATATAAAATATTAATATAATTTTATAATTCATGTATACATATACATATACATATTTTCTTATTTATTTATTACAATTATACTCTATAAAATTTTACCATAATTAATTACATTTTATAATTTTTATAATTATAGTTTCTTTTTTAATTCCATAGAATAATATTTATTTTATTTATTATTTGACTCAAACATATTTACAATAATAATTATTTTTGTATTTAATTATTTCTAAAAGTAATTATTTCTATATTATAGCGCCCGCAAGTATAACAATAAAACAATAATTTTATCATTTTTATTAAATTCTCTATCAATATTATATAAAAATGATAAAATATGAAATTATATATAATATATAATAATTAACACACACATTGAATATATATATATATATATATATATATATATATATATATATATATTATGTAATATTTTTCAACATATGTTCTGAATTTTCGTCTTTATTTTGGATTAAAAACGCACAGTAATACACGAATCGCAAAATTGAATGATTTAAATAACGAAAAGTCCTGACACACCAACCGCTAATTAATAATTAATTTGAAATTCAAGATAAATTCAACATAATAAATATCATATATGTTTATTTTATAGTCATGAAAATACATGCGCGTTAAATATTTCGTAGTAATAATGGATATTATTATATGATGTTCGGCTTTCGTCCTATACATAATACGTTAATGTTTACATATTATTATTTTGTTATTATTTGGCCGGCGAGACTCAAGCAAGGTGATAGTGACACGAGTCGTGTGTCGCAGTATCTCTCAAGTCGCGGCAAGTATTAGGAGATGTTAAACGCGATTATTTTCGATGATTATTCCAATTATCTATCCGCGCGATTAACTAACGGATTTTAATTTGTTAGTGCGCGAGTGATCGTAATTAAGTGTATATTTTCGCGATCGAATAATGTGAGTGCCACAAAGGAGCAACAAAGAATGAACAAGAGAGGATAAAAGGCCGGAGTGGCATTGGACAATATCGGAGCAATCGTGGGGTAAGAAAAATTCCCAACTATATTACTTACATTATTTAATTTATTATTTGTTATTTGTGTATGAAAGTAGTTATTTGATTGTGCGTAAACCTAATTATCTCTATAATGAAATTAATTTTATCTTATTGTGGAAACATATATAATAAATATATAATAAATAATCGCATATTTTATTATTTTAAGATATTTAAAATATTTATATTAAAATACATACATATGTGAATATATATTAATTAATTCACATGGTATGTTATAGATTTATATACAAATATAATTTACTTTTTAAAAATTTATTGTAGGCTAATATTTATTTAAATCAATAGTTTAAATTATTTATATTAGAATTACAGATTTATATTTCATATCAGTATAAAAATATAATATTAAATATATCTTATGAGATTAAATATAAATCAAAAAATATTCTATTCTCCAATTCAGAAGAAGAAACTGGGTTAGGTGCAATAAGAGCTCGATCAATGTTTTAAATAATTTCTTTTAGTGTATCTTCATGGACGTTTTGATCAATTTTTTAATCATTTTCAGCACACTATATACAAAAATTAATAAGAAAAAATTATACATACAAAAAAAAATAAAAAAGATATGATGTCAGGAAAAAGATGTGATATCGGATGTGACACTGTATCTAATGTGAAGAGATGGGTAGATTTGCAAAAGTCGATTACGGGAATAAAATTACGTATCAAATTACTTCTTCAAATACTGCATGAGATATGATATATTGCTACTTTATTTAATTTGTTTTCCTTCCATGTGAATGATTTGAGACATTACAAATAACAAATTAGATTTAATTATATCTTAAATCACTTCGTTATTAATTTGATAAGAATTAGTAATGCTCATAGACATACATATATACATGACAGGCATGTTTATTTTAATATTGTGATAACACATAATTATGTGATAATACATAAGTAGTTGACATTTTGATGTGCGATTTGTTCATGTTATTCTTTATTTCCGGTAATTTACTGTGAGTCTCCTCGTTATAGTTTTTATAGTTGACCGTTTTTTTTTATAACTTTTCTGAATATAATGCGTATCATTTATGTTTTCTTCGTTTCTTAACGACATTTCTTAATGACGGTTTCTTAACGATGATAGATTTACCAATTTTTCCAAATGTCGACGGGGCTAATAAATATCTTTAGATTTTATCACACAAATTTCTTTTCCTGTTTTCAAGTATATATAAGTATAATTCCTTTTTTATTGCTTTTTTATTTCCACTGTATGGACTTTTGTATATATAAATTTTTGCTATTAATTTTTGTGTATGCTGAAAAATTGAAAAATTAATTGAAATATTCATGGGGCTATTTATAGAATATGAAGATATCTATGGAACTCTCTAATAATATTGATTGAAATATATATCTACATTATAAGTTATTTAAAACATTGATGCGCTCTTGTATCTGCGCTTGATTATTATCTCAATTTCTTCTTTTGTTTTATATTATTATATTAGAGAGCTTTATCATTCCATTATTGTGTATATTATTTTTTTATAAAATCTTATATTTAAGAAAGCTTTCTTAAATATTATATATATATATATATATATATATATATATATATATATATATATATGTATGTATGTATCTTTTATTATAAATATTTATAAAAAAATTCACAAATGATAAATGCCATTGTGTGCAATAATTATCGTTTGAGTAAGTTGTTCGATACAAAACTTAGCTCATGGATATTGTTGAAATTCACATATTTTACATGTTTTTAAGTGTAAAAATTAAATTTTATTTGAAAAATTATTACTATCATCTAATTACATAATTATGTTTAAACATAATTATACATGCGGAGCATTATCATAAATTCTAAAACAAAAAGTAATTTATGATATTATTATATAATAAATTTATGATATTATTATATAATAAAACAGTGTAATAAAACAGTGTAATATTTGTTTACAAAATTATACTGGTTATTTATCATGTAATGAAGTTATTATGATTTATTAAAGCTATGTTTTTTATCATGATTTGGAATTATGATTACACAGAGTTCACTTAATGGAATTGTCGCCACTATTGACGCAATATATTATATTACGTCAATATTATATTATGTTATATTATATGCAAATAGCATATAATATTACATAATATAATATTGACGTAAGCATATAATGTCGAGCATGCAGTTGTCTATACAATTTACAATTTCTAAAATGTTAATTATATTCCGTGTGGACGTTGTTGCATATATAAAATGAATATATTTTGTATTTTATAGATCAAAATCGCGAGTGTATTACAACTTCGCCGCTTCTTTCGCATCGTACGTGAATATTAAATTATTTTTTGTTTTCTCGTAATTCACACTCAATCTCTCATTTTAATACATTGATAAGATTTTCGCAAAACAGTTTCAAAACGTCACATATAACTACATCGAATAAAATCATTTTAGATATAATTAAGATCCGTTTACCACTATCGCGTGACACAATAATTATACCCGCGTTAGTGGCGGCAAGTGTAATGTTGCGATATCAATTACCGTCTATTATTCCGGTTTGGCTCGGTAATAAGCATCGATCATATTCGTACGTTGGCAAAATATATACGGCTCGTCGTATAATCTATCATTTAGTTCGCCGAGATAAATGTGTTCCTTTTGTTGCGGCCACATACACGACCGCGGCACCGGAAGTTGTGTATTTCTATTATCACATCTCAGAAAGAGAGGGAGACAGAGAGAAAGAGAGAGAGAGAGAGAGACAGACAGAGAAGCCATAAATCGTATCGTGCCACCGATGCAATAACTTCATTAAAATGACATTTAATATTGTTGCTGTTCGATATATATTTACTAGAATTCGCGCACTCTATCCATTAATTTATTATTGACTTTCCGGTGCTCTAAAGAGAAAGAGATTTTTGAGTAAAACTAGTAGCGTTAAACTTGGATCGCGAAAATGCGACGAGAGAATTTTTAAAAGTTAGATGACTCTTTTTTGCTGCTTCAGTTTACTTTTTAGGTATACTTTTCGTTTAAAACATGAAGACTGAAGACCAAAGAGACTTTCTAATATTCCTCGTGTAATTTCGAGACGCTTTTCGCTCGTTATGATCGTTATGACAGCCAACATGACGGCACTCATATGCCCTGCTTCTCTCGATCTCTAACGAGGATGAGGCTGTCATCGAACGCGAATTTTATTGAATCGTGTGCAGAGGGAGAATCCTCTTCCGTGCATGCTACGTTCTTTCGACTTTATACATTTTGCGTCTTATCTCTAATCGAGTCGTTGAAACGTCCGTGTCCTCGCGTGCTAATGCGGTTGAATCGCGTATATGCTCTCGGCTCTCATGTATACATACTCGCTGTTCCACCATCTGACTACGAAAGGGTGTTTCTACTTGCTTTCGTTCTATACATTTTCGCTTTATCGAAGCTAAAACGTGGAACACGAGAGGACGACGCAATCGTTACGGCTGCAAAATCACGAAAAGCTTGGCTCGTGTGCGTTTCTCTCGATATGCGCGAGACTCCTCGACTATTTGCATGCACGGCTGTATACATAAATCCGCCGCAAAATGAGTTTAACGATACGGGTACAACGCGCAACTATAAATGCCTAAGGAATGCAAAGTAAATTCCACTGCTTAAACCATCAAACTACTACGGCTTATTTCAAGACTACTTAGTGGACGATCAATTGAAAGACATCCTTGAACGATGAACTTTAATTAATCCTGATTAAGGGGATCCCTCAACCTATCTGTTTTATCGACAAAACACTAATTTTTGGGCAGGTGCCACTTTTTATTGCCTGCATAGAATTAAAAATCCTTTTCTACGGTTGAAGTATAGTTGCAAACGGACACGGCGAAACCAATTATATACTGGGAAAGAAAAAAAAGTATAAAATTATATATTTATTTATCGACTTCTTAGATCAACATGGCGTCTAAAGCTATCACCTCATAAAGACATTAGCCTTGTATAAATGTTTTGTAGCTTTTATGCATAAAACAATAACATACCCAATAGCGGACTGCGCAATAAAAATTTGTGGGACTATGAAAATTGAGTTTAGTAGTCTAATTAATAAATGGCACCTGCCCAAAAATTTCGGTCCGTATCATGTCCGTATCATGTATCTGAAATGTCGGTAAAGTAGAGTAGAAAAAGCAGTGCATCTTCTTTATAAATAACGTGATAGAGAGAGATATGGGATGAGGATTTAGATGAGGGCGCTGTATCGTGTAAGAGTTCAATGTTTAATGAGGGATCCCCTTAACGCCATTATGTAATGACATAACGAATCTCTAAATCAAACGACAGATGTATACAGATCGCAATAGAAAGTTGATTCAAAGATTTACAATTTTCTCAAGATATAATAATATTTATATGTCCAATTGTTAGTTTGCTGCTGTTGCTGTTACCTGTTACTTATTGCGTTGCTTATATGTCCCCAGATTTTTAATCAAGCGATCAAATATTCATCGAACCGCTGGAAAGTTACATCCATCGCTTATCTCGTTGTCTTAGATTTATTGAAAGTATAAATGTTTCAATATTTTTGATGTTTTTTTTTCATTTAATCTCTCTTTTTTAATCCCGATAAAACACACAAACATGTTAAATGTTTACGGAATAAATTTCTCATTAAATCAGAAATATAGTGACTTTTTAAAATAAACAATATATAAGCACATTTCATAGTTTTCGTGGAAAAATGTACATTTTACGTTAGAAACTATAATTAAAAAGTAATATTTGAAAGGAAACAGAGGAAAAGAAAGAGAGAAAAATAGCGCCAAGAGAAATATTCGTTCGAAAGTTATAATGACAAGCGTATCTACATATCTGCGAGTCACTCGAAACTTTTGAACATCGAGTGTCCGCCGTTCTTGACGTCTTAGTAACGAGAGAAACGAGCTACAACTTACGGTGAAACGGACGGCGGTTGCAGCAGCCAAGAAGTTCCTCGATAACGATTTTCCCGGGACAGCCAGTTGGTCCCGGCCCTTTTCCTCTGTCGGGAACGGGCCGTTCCCGTCCCTCGAAATTAAAGACGGTTTGATTTTTGAATCGGACGCGCGCGCGTAGACTGGGATACGGGAGTTTTACGTTTCCTTCGGAAGTAGTTATTCTGCCGATAGCTCAATAAAGTCCGCCCGAGTTCGCCTCCGAGAAGATCTGATTCCAACTTTGGCGCATAAAGAAAACTTTGGGCGCGCAGTCTTTAAAAGATTATATTTTATAATCTCCAACACACATTTTCGAATCTGTGTGATTTCCACGTGGTCGAAAATTCCCCTATAAATTTTCTGCAATGCAGATGCGACAAGGAGATTACAGATTCTCGATATTAAACGGTTCGAATATATTTTGCAGTAAACTACTTTTTCATCGTTTCGCATATCGATTATAGTTCGAGTTATCATACATACGTTACTATAATTAAATCTTGTACACAAAGGATGCAAACTGTCATTCTTACAGTTTGTAGTGTGTTACAACATAAGCATGTCACAAAATTTCACATTAGCAGGTTTATTATTCATGTCGTTTTGTCAATATTGTCAGTACGTGTTGCAAAGGAAAAGAGAGGAGGTAACAGTATTTAATAATAGTTTCCAAGTCAATGCTTAAATTTCTAATATGATTTGATCTGAAACGCCCGGAAACAGTATATATGTGAAAAATGTGTGCAGTACTAATATTGATATTGCAAAACGTAAAAGTTACAGAATACTAAACATATTTTGACGAATAATAAGGATGTGATATATATATATATATATATATATATATATATATATATATATATATAATTTTTCAAATATATTTTACGATAAAACTGCTTTCATAAAAATTTATATAAAATGCAAATAGCAGTGAAAAACTAATAATTAATAATTTCATATATATATATATATATATATATATATATATATATATATATATATATACGTACATATATGTATGTATGTATGTATATATGATATATATGTGTTTTTTATCGATAAAATATGCTGCTCGGGTTTTTGAATTTTATCTCCAGTACACTAAAAATAATTTAAAATTAAAAAATCCGTTTCTTTTGTAAATTTTTATCTCTCTGCGAATATTTAAAATGCATGCAATGTGGTGTGTGTCTATTCTACAGAGTATTATATAAAATATATTCACGAGACATACGTTTCCGTAAAATTATCTGTCCATTTACAAGAGAGATATCTAATATATTTATATTTTCACTGCATTGTGACAGCTTCGTCCGAAAGCGACTCTTTGTCGCATGAATAATTTTTCATTTTTATGCATATATTCTGTCAAATGCAAATTATGATTGACAATTTAAGATAATATTCATTTAAAATATGTATTGTGTTATATGTCATTTGAGATTTTTTGTTTAATTAATTTGTAAAATGCGCTCTTGTGAATATATATGATTGCAAAATAAGCTGTATTATGTACCAAGTATTTTCTCGCGCACATCGCGAGAATTACTAATATATATTTTATTTATAAGCAATTAACGATTTAGAAACTATGCGTGCAAGAGCGTTCATGATAATTTTGTTACTGTACAAAAAACCTTGTTCATAGTCTTGTTTGTGTGGTTGTCCGTGGCATTCTTAACTCGAAATGCTCTTAAATAATAACTAACTTTTACGTTTCGCTATAGCATCAAAGCCGGCGAGAGGCAAAGAAAGTAAAGGTACGAACGCAAATTCGCGCAAATAATTGAAATTTCAAGGCGAACATTATATCGATCTTTGACGATACAACGGAAGTAAAGAATCTTATTCCGTATTCCGTTTCATTCCGATGTTACCTGATTAAGTACAGAGAGCTAGTTCACGTGAACCTGGAAACAAATACATCGTATCGAAAAGCCTCGTCCTCGTCAGCGTCCTGAAATTTTGACGAGGACGCGTCACGAAGCCGTTGCCGAAAAATCGCCGGAAAATCACACTCTCTGAAAAACGGAAGCCGAGCGTGGACGCCCGTAAGCGGTGACAGAAAGGAAGTCCGGAAAGAGAGAGAGAGAAAGAGAAAAAGAAGGGTCATAGTGGCTTGGACGTGCAATTTTTCAGGGAAGCGTCGCGTACACCAACGGTAGCAGCGAGGGAGATACATAAAGGGAGAAGGAAATAGAGAAAGAAGGAGAGAGACGGAGCCGGAGAGAGTAGAAACGGTGGTCGTAACAGTAATATCGCGATACGAAAGAGAAGCTGCTAGTATACCTCGCCCTCGCCATCTCGCTTCCCTTCCCTCTACGAGAGTATAACAAGAAAATAATAGAAACGAGCGGCGCGCGTCTGTATAAACCAAGAGTAATGTGGGCTTCGCGCGGCTAGGGATACACGGATTACGACAGGCTTCCTTTTAGCGCGGGGGATTCATGCGGGGATCACCCTTTTCTTATCTCGCGAGCGACGATATCCCCGACTCGCTCGGTTTTGGCGTATCTCGTTGACCTAAATGTGTGCGCGTTTAATACTTCCTGTCGTATGACGGAACGTTAACGCAAGAAGAAATTGTTGCAATATTTACAGTGTCACGTAGATGCCCATATCGGTTCCCATTAATGACTGCGATATGTATTTCTTCTTTTCTCCCCGTTTCGTGAATTAACGACCATTTTCGGATAATCTGCATCGAGAGATGTGCAGACGCATATAAATATCGCATTTTATTTGCGTGGCGCTGATTTAGCGTGAGCTAAACTGAAAAATGGGACAAGGAAGATTCGCGCGATGTTTTTATTCGTCCGTCATATCCTTTCGTATCATATAATAACTGAGCTTCGAACGTGAAAAATTATATAGTGCGAATGTGATGAAACACTTGCGCACACGATGTGGTATTTAATAAAATGGGAAAAGTCCAGGGAAAGGGTAAGAAAAATGAAAAATACTGTTTTAATTAAAATTATAATCTAATGAACATAATTAAAGCAAAAGCATACGGGGGAAAACGTGCAATGCCGCGCGCAGAATACCAGAATTGAGAGAATTAATTAAAACACCGTTGGGGAAAACGTCAATTTTAATCCGCATAGTTAATGCGAGCAGAGAGAATTTCAACCAGAATCGAACAGTTATTATTCGAGGTCTTTGGAGGGCACCGCGCGAATCAATCGCGCGTTACGTCACATCTCTCGTTAATCGCAATCTTCTTTTCTTATTGATTTTTTATGTCTTGCGGTCTTCCAGCAAGAATCTCTTTTACAAGAGCTTTCTAACATCGTACATTTTTGACCTACTGCTCCAATTTAAACGGAGCATCAATCACGGCGAGATGCAGTTACTCGCGGTCAAGACTTAAGAGACGAAGATTCGAGCTGAACGTATCTCGGTCCGATTGCCAGGAGCTTTGTTATAAAAGACTTTGTACGAGAGACAGAGGGAAACTGCTGAGGTAGATGAAGGACAGAAGGACGAGGGGCAGAAGCGGGTGGAAGCGAAGCGCGCGAGCGGCAGCGAAAGCGAGGTACGTGAGAAGATTCGAGAGAAACCATGATATCGCCGTCGACTGCTGGCGCGAATAGCGCGTACCTGGACCGGCAACATCGCTGACGGAAAAGCGAGAGCGGAGGTATGGCGCTTGCATTAAAATTGCCGTGCCGTTTCCGCGGTGGCGGACAATTCTTTTGCCGGGCGGCGTCTTTTATCGTCCGCGTGTTTCCAGCGAGAAAGAAGATGGAGGCGAGAATTGAACGCATTGCCGTCCGCGAGCGAGAGAAGGACGGAAAATCGGCCACGCGGACTGAACGAAGAAGATGAGAGCGAAATAAGGGGGATGAGAATCCGGAGCGAGAGGGAAAGAGGGAAAAGTCGATGGGAAGAGACAGATAAAAAAAAAAGAGTACGCGGAGAATGTGGATAAATGGCCAAATGACCATGGAGGCTTAACTCGCGCACCCTTCTCGCGTCGAGGGCCGTAAACGCCGATATTTAGGGGATGTTTTTGCCGTGTACATTGTGCGGTCGAGAACGGGAAATGGGGACGGACGGCGGCATTTTTTTCCCCGCGGTATTTTTCGCGCGCGCTTTCCGCCGTGAGAAGAGAGGAGGGAGGAAGAGAGAGGAAAAAAAAGGAAGAGGAGGGATAAGAGGGATGAGAGAAAGAATATAATGGCGCGACGCGCCGTGATCCATCCGCGGTTAACGGTCGTACGTACCGGGATACACCCGCGTAATTATTAATGAAGAACAACGATGACGCGCGCACGGGACGATAAAACTTTCGACCTTACGTCGTAGAACGGATTTACGTCCCGCCGGGCCGGCGGTGATTGTAAATCGCCGGACCCTGCGTAATTGTTCACGAGAGCGGCTCGTTCCACCAGGACGAACCGTCGCGTTTGCCGCTCTTTAAACCCCAGGACCGTATAATAATTTTATACGTCGTGTATAACGCTCTTTTACATCGTCATTGTTATGCTTTCGCATTTTTTTTTAGATATTATATTAAGAATGCGACAGAGAGAGGTAAAGTATAATTTCCTCTCGGGAGATATTCTCATTCTTGCGTCGTACGATCGTCTGTGAAAGCAGCGTGAAAGCTCCCAAACACACGATCGTTTTCTATATTTCCTGCAAAACGTCAAAATTTCATTCAGTCAAAAAAAAAAATAAAAAGAATAAAAATATCGCTATTTTATATCGCAGACTCGAGTGAGCTTGAAATCGCGATCTAATAGAAGAGCGATATTATTCCCTTTCGGTTGCTCCGTTCACGTTTCGTACGCGCACGACGGATTTATTAAAGTCTTCAAAGAGGCGGGAAATACGATATATACAGGTGCACGGAGTCAATTACCGCAAATTGAACTTTCAGTCCGGCTTTTCATTCAATCCAGCGCTATGCACGTTCCTCTTCTATCGGCTCTCGAATTCGCTTAAGTTCCATTCAAGTATCCGGGCGTAAGGGACTGCCGGTTTGTAGGAAACTTTCGCACGCTTACGGTTAACAGATTGAGATACTCGTGTAATTTCTTCGCGGCTTGAGTTTTTTTTATTCTTATATTACGGATAATCGACTGAAGAATATTATCATTAAGACGTTATTTCTACGAAAGTAATCATAAATAATATACACCTGTCTTAGTCGTGCAATATAAATATTCTTTTGTCACTGAATTATTCTACAATAACGTGTGATAAAAAAATGATATGGAGAAATGGCTTACGTTGCATTTAATTTTGGAGGAAAAAGATTCTTGGCGAATTAATTTAATTATTCCAGTGATAGTTTATCATTCTAATCATTTTCAAAGTGCACTCTGCATGCTGCGAAAGTGCAATATATATATGCAAAAGCTATATGCTATATGCGTCTATGCGCTTTATATGTCAGAAGTAAGAAGATATATATGGATATATGTGCTTCGAGAGCTACCTGCTTTGCAAATTACAGAACGAAGTGCGTCAGTCAAACGCAGCTTGCATTTAATCGCGACTTCAGTGCACTCCCGGTCACATAATTGATCCCATGAATAATTCCAGGATGAAATGTTACTGAATACGCTCGCGACAGAAGCGATGAAGAGAGATGTATGCGCGAAATGATGTCGAACTGAAATTAATTGTGATAAGAACGCAATTGAGGCGATCTGGGGCATAAAAAGAACTTGAGAACTAAAGAGAAAAACAATACTTCAGTTAGCATTGAAGTAATACATACAGTCTGTAAAGTAAGAGCGTGTACGGGTTAATGTGTAGAAAAATTTATTTTTAATGATTTTTAAGTACATGGATTTGTTGTACTCCATGAGAAGAAAAATGCTATACCATTAATAATGAGTCCAGTCACCACCGGCATTGATAATTGCCTGGCATCTCCGAGGCATACTTTCCATTAAGTTGACTGCGTATTCGTTCGGTAAAGACCTCCAAATGAGACGAATTTGTCGTGTCAGCTGCTTCGAAGTGCACACTCTTTTTCCTCGAAGCTTGTGCTTGAGATATGCCCACACATTTTCAATGGGATTTGCATCTGGCGATTGCGATGGCCAATCAAGTGTGACGATGCCAGACTGCTCTTTCCACTCGGTGCAAAGCTTGCTCCGGTGTTTTGGGTTCGTTGTCTTCCTGTAAGATCCAGTCCTCGTTTTTTTTATGAAGCATCGTTCAGCAGTCGGCAACAAACACTTCTCATAAATTTTAAGCATTTTCGGAGCATTTAAATTGTATGTAAACAGATGTAATGCTCCAAAACCCTGTTTTGAAAAGCAGCCCCAAAGATGAACTTTTACAGGGTGTTTAACGGTCCGTTGTATTAATCTATTGGTCAAGGTTGTCCAGGAACGTCGGATGGTAATATATCCCCAAACAGAAGCTTCGTCCGTAAAGATCACGTTGCTCCAATCTCGGTCCAAATTCTCCTTTGCCCAAGCGAGTCTTTTCGTCACATGTTTTTCGCCTAACAGTGGTTTCTTCATTGTGCTTCGATATTTGATGTTATGCGCAAGGAGATGGGTTCGAATAGTTGTATGTGATACTTCTATACCCTTCTGTTTTAATTTTGCTGCTCCTTGTCGCAACGTTAAGGTCGGGTTCCGCTTAAACAAATTTACAATTTTTTTTTCCATGTTCGGCGTCACTTTGCCTATCGAGCCACGTTCTGGCAAGTCATCGACATTTTTGGTCCTCTTATATTGCTGAACCCACTTAGCGACGAACGATTTTGACTTTCCCATGTATTTAGCAGCCGCTACATATGACATTTTTGGTCCTTTCGGGTGGGAACAAAGGAACACAGCCTCGTAGCGCGATGCGTATGCGGCACTCATGGCGGTTAACGTGTTTCTCAGATAAGAATTCGACGCCAACTGAATCTTTTGTGTCAAAGCATTCACGACAAAGATTCCATCTATCGGCTCACAAAAAACTAGGACGATATTTGAAGCCAACTGCCATTTATGCCGTACACGCTCTTACTTTACAGACGTACGTGTTATCATGATAACGAACAAGTTGGAATATAAGACATATACATCTATTATCGAGATATTTTCAGTGTAGAATAGATTCGCAAATTAATTCATAAGAAATTGTTGTCCCTTATTTTAAAGAGCAATAATATCATACTCTCAACATTATCAAAAAAGTTTACTCTCGCAATGCGGAAATTTCGTGCAATACAGTTCGTCTAATTAACCCATTCCGGTTACCTAACCACCACCGTAACCGCCATTTCAATCCACCGCAAGGACAATGTGCCAGACCGGAAGCGCGTTAGAGAAATCCCACGCATTCTCCCAGAAGGGAACGTCTTGTTTTCTCTCAGATAGCACTCACTTCCAGAACGAAGTAGATTGGAGAAGGTGAATCGCCAGCGCTACTATCGCCAATGCGAAGCGACCATCATTGGCGTAGCTAAATAATCAACGGACTTTTTTAGAAATTTTTCTTACAAATTCCAACCCTTTTCTCCTCTCTTTCATTCTCGTCTGATTTATTTTCATTTTATGTCAAACAAAAGTACTCAATATTTTAAATAAAACAAGGACCTACATGACTGAGCATCCCCCGTCAGAGATGTGACATCTAACGTCACATTTAGTTGCTTTAGCAATCGTCAAAGAACATTTACTATCGTGAAATGTTAATTGTTGCAAGATTCGAGAGAGTTTAATAATCGCGACGCGATGTTTAATGAAACATTATAAGAAATGTGAAGGGAGAGAATATAAAAGAATCCAAAAAATCCGATTCACGTCGCAATCACGATGGCTACGCCTCTGTCGAGCGTGCACGTAGCAACGCGGGAAAGTACCGACTGCAGCAGTCTGCCGAATGAGAGTATATATCCCTTCCCGTATCTACTCGACAAAGTATACACACGCAGCAAAGTCCCGGGGTAGAGAGAGTCGTGGCTGGCTTAAAGCTTCCGGAGCTGAGCTTTCTCTCCTTCTACCACGCCATGCAACCTGGTACCCGCAGCATCCCTGTTTCACGACTCTTCTATTTCCCCTCCCCCCCCCTCTCTCTCTCTCTCTCTCTCTCCCCTTCCTCGCTTGCGCTTTGACCTTCTCTAAGACCTCCGTACAAATGGCCGCGTGCATGTGCACCCCATGTACGAAATATGGTCCTATATCGAAGCCAAGGAGAACATACCGCGAGGTTCGACGAAGCATAAAGCGTGTTTATGCAATATCATAAGCCGACTATGGCATATGCGCGCCCTGTTGTTTCGGCAATTACGTGTGCCTCGTTCCGAGGTACTTTGACAAGGATGCAGTCATGGTGTTTATAGGTGACTCTCAAGCAATAATACGACTCTCGTCGTCGAAATGACTGTCAGTTTGATCCGCTCACTTTTCAGTGCTCGCTTTTATCCACGTAAGAAGCACAGGTAGCTATACTTTAGATGCGCGACGTACAAGACGCACACGCTCGAGCGCCGCCGGTCGTTCGATTACTACAATCGCTCGCACAGCCCCGCGACTACGCTCTCCTTTCGGAAATGATTTCCACCCGATGGTTCCCGACAGTCTGAAAGGATTTCAACCTGATTTCCGAGAACAGTCAGAGCTCGTACATTCGCATTTCGTCGCCGCTCGCGCAGCGTTTTCTCTCGCCGCTCCCTTCCCCCCTTTCTCCTGTCCGCCCCCGCGTTCGCTTAAGCGAAACGCGAAAAGGAAATTTCGCACGAAAAACGAATACGTTGATAAGGGTAAATTCACAGGCAGCGGGAAGTCATCGGCGCCTTTTCTCTCTTCCTCGTCGCTTTTCGGTTTGCTCGTTACTTTACGGAATACAAACGCGATCTCTCGCAAGTGTGAACTTACATCAGTATCCCTCATCGGTACGAAACTTTCCAATTTATTAGTCGAAAAGATCTATGGATTAGATTGAGAGATATAAGGAGAAAATGGCTTCTCCTTCGTATCTCCGCGTCATCCATTTATTTGCGACTTTTTAGACGTCGAAATAACGTACTCGCCGCGAGCCTCGATTTAATGCAAAGGAACATTTCTCACAAAAATATCGTGCGATATCGTCAGCAGGCAATTACTTAACGTTTCGCGAAGGTAAGCCATTTTCCTCGTGCCGGGATTCTGATCGTGACTTTCCTTACCTTACCTTACCACCCGTGCGCGTCTAGTTTTTTTTTTTTACTCTCATTTCTACCTTTTTAAATTCAACTTGCCGCAGTGATCGTATTTCCAGAGATCGTCATAATCGGAAAAGATATCGCAAGCGATTCCACCGGGACGTATAATATTATAATCTTGAAACAATCCAATTTTATGTCCTTTAATTTTGTCTCCGTCAGTGCTATATAAATATAGGAATCTGATAGTTTTTTCATCCTGTACGTGTAGATATGAATAGTAATCTCGAATACGAATATAATTTGAAATGTTATTGAGTGATTTTACTGCAGTATTCATATTCTTTCTACAGTTTCGATTATTAAATGGGGAAAACTATTTTATGCAGAATACACAATTTTAGAAATTGAGAAAGGAAATGAAAAACTCGAATAAATTATCTTGTTGCCACTTTAATTCTTCACTTCAACTGTCATACATTCACATTGGATATATCTAATTCAAGTATTGCATAATTAAATATTGTTGAATTGTCAAGAGATGTAAAAACCGATTATTTTAGTAATTTTGACACAGATAATTGGTACATTTCTACAATGATTATCTTTATACGTGATCTTTACACGTTGATATTTTTCAATTCTAAAAATGTATATTTATGTGATACGTCTTAAAAAGATGATAGCTCAGTGTAAATTATTGCCTTATTTTATAAAATCAATCTATGTCGTTACTTTGGAAATCAAATCAAATCCATCTGAAAATAAAATTTTTCTCCTCTTTGTCATTCTCTATTATTATATCAGCATCACTTTTCATTATATCAAGTAGAAAGCAGCTCACGTTTGACTTGAATAAAAAAGACGAAGGCTAAAAAAAACTGATACATATATATATATGTGTGGAAAATTCGGATATCGGGCGTTGCTATATCGGGAAAAGTTACCGATGAGAGCTTTCAAACGCGATCGCCGGCCGTAAAAGTGCCACATCCGAAAGTGCATGCGATCGATGATGACCGTGATCGCGATGAAACGTGCCGTCGAAGAGAGATCTCGAGGGAAACTTGATGGCCCAAGGGACCGTAAAAGCGAGCATACGACGTTATATCACCGGTAGACGTAATAACTGATGCGTTCGACGGATGCCGCGAAAGTCAACGGAGAGAGATCGATGCTGATGCGTTAACGATGCCGCAGAGGCGGAGGCGGTTTTACACTTCGCGTCCGAGCAATCGTTGACGACGACGATGACGATCGGCCCGACTACAATCGAAATAATTCGCGCGCTCATATAATCGCCGTCACGTATCCTAACAAACGTGAGCAGACATCCGGTGTAAACACTGAGAGCTCCTGTCTTCGGCGGATCGATACCGACCGCCCCCGCCCATCCTCGTCCGTTCGTCCCTGTCGCTCGGCGTTGCTAACGTTTCATGCAACCGTGGCTCGGTGATCATCTTTTGAGCATGGCGGTCGAATTACAAAGGATTTTCCGGGACGTGGTTGTGTCGGTTAAGGGACACGTGGACGGATTAGATGTCCCTGGGCTTGTATTGGATTTACAATTAAATCACCTTTCGCTCTATGGCAACGACGCCGTCCTACCCCGATACTGCAGCCGGCTTTTCGGTCGAATAATTTCTTCTCGTTAATCTCGACTTATTCAAATCGCACGAACGCCGACGAACTCGGTCGAGGACCCTCGAACCGCCATTTATTATTCCACTGACCGCGTGGCGGGAGAGAATGGATCATCACGCAGATGCAAACTTGCAGACTTCGCGGCTATGTATCGACGACGGTTAGGATCAAGCTGGCTTCCGCTTCACGGAAATTGTATATACCGGGATGTGGAAGAGAAACGATAGCCTATAGTATCGTCTGCCAAGATTTCGAGATACACTGGGGAGCTCTACGGAAGCCACCGGTAATGGTCGAACCGTCGACAGAGTAATTTGTGAATCGCTGCCAGAGGATATATACGAACGTGACTTCTTATCAAAGCCCCTCTATTTCTTATCCATCTTAGCACGCGCGCGAGCGCGCGTATCGACGAAACGGAGGTAAATACGACGCGGGAGACTCGAGAGGGAAACTACGGAAAAGAATCGAGTCTCTGATCCGAGATAAATGGGGAAAATTTATGATCACCGATGAGATGCCATCGCTCGTTAACAGGGATCGTCGGATCGCGCTGTGTTATCGCGCTTGCTCGATTTTAAGATACATCCCTTCATTTCGCACCCGATCGATTCTCACCCCTCAAAGTACGATGAACGCAATGAATACTTTAACACCGTTATATACAGATCGTTTTGGAGATTTATTGCTGATAAAGATGAAATTTATTATCGAAAGTTATAGAGCTAGAGTTATAGAGAAAGAGAGAGAAGGAACGAATTTAATTTTTTTAGCCAAAAACCGATTCTATATTTGTTACGCTGGACAAAGCAAAATACAAGTTAAATATAATTAAACGTGAATACGATTTATTTCAAATCAAGTTTTGTTTCGATGTGCACAAAAAACAATCAGTTTATTTTTAATTTCCAAGTTTAGAAAAGAAAAAAATGAAAACTTTAATAATGTAAAATTATATACATTATTAATTGAAAATATTTGAATCTGTATTTATTGTAAAACATTAATAAATTAAACTTAATTTTAATATTAACTCTAAAAAGCACTAAAGTTTTGTTATCAAAAATTGATTAAATTGAAATTATTGCGCCAGATAATAATAAACATATATCATTAATACTAAGTAAAATATATCTTGAATCTTCGATGTTATTTTATTCAAAATTTCGACAAATTAAAAAATATATTGGAATTTATATTTTTAATTCAAGATATATATGATAAAAAATTTATATATACAGGGTGGGGCATTTATAATGACACAAGCCATTTTTTCGAAAACGAAGCGAGATATGAAAAAATGTTTTGGACAAAAGTTGTATGGCTTGAAGGGAGACATAAGATGGTGCCATTAGTTTGACCTTGAAGAGTTACCTGAAGGTCACGTGAAGGTCACCTCCAACTTTTTAAATGGGACACCTTATATATTTTTGCATATTCTTGTAGCTTGCCTCGACAGCTTTCCAAAACACTATAATAAAGTATTTTTTCATTGAGTACTTTTCGAGTTATGAGACTTAAAATAATATCTTAATTTTACATAAACCATAAAATATCTAGTAAAATATTTATTTTTCGATTATCTTACCTTAATACTTTTACGTACAAAATAATGAGAGGAATCAATTGATGTAAAGAAAATACATAATTGTTTCGAAGAAAAAATATGTAATTTGCAATTAACAATTACATATTTTATCTTAAAAACAACTGTGTATTTTCTTTACACCAATTGATTCCTCTCATTATTTTGTACATAAAAGTATTAAGGTAAGATAATCGAAAAATGAATATTTTACTAGACATTTTATGGTTTATATAAAATTAAGAAATTATTTCAAGCCTCATATCTCGAAAAGTACTAAATGAAGAAATACTTTATTATAGTGTTTTGGAAAACTCTCGAGAGAAGCTACAAGAATATGCAAAAGTATATAGGGTGTCTCATTTAAAAAGTTGGAGGTGACCTTCACGTGATCTTCAGGTGACTCTTCAAGGTCAAACTAAATGGCACCCTCTTATGTCCTCCTTCAAGTCATAGAACTTTTGTCTGAAACATTTTTTTATATCTCGCTTCGTTTTCAAAAAAATTGCTTGTGTCACTATAAATGCCCCACCCTGTATATAATTTTTTTATCATATATCTTGAATTAAAAATATAAATTCCAATATATTTTTTCGACGAGATTCCTATATATTATTTTTACACGAGTTATGTAAAGAGCATCCTGAAATATGATTTATAAATGCATTCTAACGAAGGCAAAAACCGGCACATGTTGGCCATGCATAAATAACAGAAGTGACAAATTGGAGATGGATTGCAAAATTAATATTTTACGACCGTTACAAGAATCCCCCAGAATTTGTTTAGCGATTTGTCTGAATCTTGCATGCGTATCTCCCGTTTTGTAGTCCATGCGAGTGTTTCAGCGGATCACGTATCGCGCATGTGTGTAGATAGGATAGGTAGATGGCATAAGGGTATATGTTCGGACCAGTAATCAAGGTGCAGCTTAGAACTGATTAATTGAAGTGAACGCCGGCTCGGAGGGCGTGACGAAGATATCCTTAAATCACAAAGCACGCGCCACTTAAATTCACCCCTTTCCGTTCCCTCCTCGTAAGGCGAGAACGGTGAATATCTCGATATTTATGACGAGATGGATGCGAGCAAATTCACTTCGCGGACTTATCTCTCGAAATGATCAACAAACTGTAACTTAGGCAATATATAACTATCAAACTTGTACTTCCGAATCGATTCGTGACCATCGGCGTCCCATTGTTAAGATAATGTTTTAAGATAATCTCGCGCTCATTGTTTGAAATTTAATGTATGTTGCTTGTGTAATGATAATATCGCGATATTTGCTCGAGGCTATGTATTTTGACAAGATGGTCATCAATCATAGAGACGTCTAAAATGTGACAAATGTGCGATATGTATTTCTCTCTGACAGAAATTTAACTATACATCTTTAAAATGGTTGAATAAAAATTAAGTGATCTTAATCAGGAGTGCTTCATTATCAACGAAAGATTATATATAACATAGTTAATTTCAAATTTATAATTTTATTCTAATTGATATATAAGATATTATATTTAAAGATTTCACATTAAAAATGCAAGAACTGCACAGAGAATATTAACATTTATTATTCAAAATTCTCAGTACTAAATTAAGCAATCTCAAAATTTCTCATGAAATATGAACATTTACTATATAGGATATGAATCACAGTATAACAAGAGATTATATGCATATTGCATTAGTATCATTTAGAATTTTGCTTCAGCCGAATGAATTTTATAATATATTTAATTTTAACTTTTATCATACTCTTGTGATAAGTCATATATATTAATATATTCGTATTTTATATATTTCAAGAACTGGAAAAATATTAATGCTTACTTGAATTTCTCGACACTAAATTGCCTCTAAATTTTTTATGCGATAGGATATGATATGAACTAAAAGATCTTTCAGAACACGCCCTTCTTTTATATTCCCTTTTTAATTTAGCATTATATTAATTTCCTGCCTCGCGATATGACCGTATCGCGTATGTTGCCTTCTTACATCTGGTCAATATAAGCCGATACTATCGCGCTGTTCTAACTTCCTGGCCGTTTTAGCAGTAGTAAAAGTAAAAAAAAAATGACTCTCCCTTATCGTCTTAATGTAATATTATAAAAAGCATAACACGTGTCCTGAGGCACGGGACTATATTACAATAATGCATTACTTTACGCTGTAATATTTTAAGTGGCGCGGGACAGGCACACATCGCGGTTCCGTCTCACTCGTGCTCGTATACAAAACCGCGTTATCTTAATGGCAGCAACGTTAATTTTTCATGAAGCGTATGTGACAATCGCAGGCTGCGCGCCGCTGCGTGCAGCTGAGAGGAGCGCGCGATAAAAAAGGAGAAAAACAGAAAAAAATAACCGCGAAAGTTTGCCGCGGATTTACTACGGTCGCTCGCCGAATTGCGAGTGGGTTGCTCCAATTCCCAGATACGCACGTGTGCACCTGCAGTTACCGCTAAACTTTCACGAGAGAGGGATATGCGTATATGTTACCAACAAATTAAACCCTTTACTAACAAACCTTATGACGAAGAAACATTTTTATCATTCTTTCACAAACGTGAAAAATATTTTCATCTATTTACTTAATATCACTAACTTCATAATTCACTTAATAGTAATTACTATTTTTATGTATCATATGTACAATATAATTTTTGTAATAACTCGGGGTTTTTTCTCAGAGATCTCAATCTAAATAAGATGAAAATTAGTTGAATATTTAATTCAATCTAATTTTACCTCGTTTTCAACTTAATTTATTAATTCTCAGTCTAAAGGAACTACTGAAATATAAATTAAATATCTAGCTTTTTGATCGATTTTCAATTATAATATTTCCAACATATATAAATATAAATTGTGTATTTAAAATATTCCCTTCTTCAATTTTGAAAGTTATAAATTTTGATATACAAAATATACAGGGTGTATCTGAAATGATGCACTAAACTTTAGGAGCGTATTCTAGAGGTCAAAATAAGACTTTTTTTTCTTATGAACATGGGTCCGCAAATAAAGCCATGAGGCGCAGGATGGAAACTTGCATCGCAGCCAACGCCCATTTCGAGCATTTTTTGTAGATAACAGTAAAATCATTTAAAAACTGAAAAAGTCTTCGAAACTGCCAGCTTGGCAAATTAATGTTTTCATGATACGTTTTTATTTTTTCATTTTAGTGGCTTACTTTACTTCATAATTTACTGGGCTATACCAAATTTCAACCTTCTGCTATTTTTTTTTCTGAAATACAGCCAATTTTCAATTTTTTCCCCAAACTTTAGGGACCTCTAGCTCAGAGGGGGGTTCATTTGCGGGCCCATAGGAAAAAAAAGTTTTATTTTGACCTCTAGAGTACGCTCCTAAAGTTTAGTGCATCATTTCAGATACATCCTGTATACATGTGTGTGTGTATACATACATTCTTACATGTACTTGACCCGTTTGTTGAAGCAAAGTATAAAAAAAGCCATAGTATTAAAAGTACTTTAGCTTCAGCCTAAAGTTTGTAAATCTGGAACGAAATAATCACGAGATACGATGAAAACGTGATGCAAGAATAAGGAGAATAAGATAGCCGTGCGCCGGTTTATGTCGAGACTCTCTCGCGTCGCCAATCGCTGACGCTTAAGCGCGCCCAAGCACGTACGAAATTCTCAGTGCATTCCAATTTCTAAGTCTCATGAAGGATGCAAAACTCATTTGCGTAGTAATTAAGAATTTACGTCTGGATATCTCCCTGGGTGGCGGAAAGTCGGACGAGGCGTCGTCGCGTCGCGTCGTCATCGCGCGCAAACTCAACCACAATTCGTTCGCTTCGACGAGCTGAAATTTCGCCGCGAATATAAGCGCTTTCCGATTGGATTTAATCCGGATATTTTATTTAAACGTTTACAAAAACGTCATGTTTTATTTTAAACAAATCTAAAGTGACGCGAAAATGCGGCTTGATTTGCGACATTTAATTATATAAATCGCTCGCTATCAGAACTGTTGAATTAATACAGATGATTCTTGTCTCATCAAAACGCATCACTCATCGAATCGATTAAAATATAGATATTATAAAATATTGATAATATTGTTGAAGTTGATAGTATTGTTGCACTGCTTTCTAATATGTTTTTCTGTATTCTGAGAGAAGATACTTGATATTGTCAAGTGTAAAGCAGAGATTGAAAGCATTTTAATTGACATATGGATTAGATTTCTCGATGCTACAGACATAAAAATGAAATATAAAATATATAAAAATACCTGTTTATAATTATATATGAATTATATAAAAATACCTGGTGTTTATTGATAATGATAGGAATGATGATTGATGCGTATAATTTCTTTATATATAGTATTTTTTATATAAAACATTTCTTTATATATATTTTTATATATAAAATCTCTTTTTTTAACATTGAAAATTAAATTAAACGAATTGAAGCTATCAATCTCGTACAAACGTTAAATGCTCAAATCGATAGTCACCGTCAGATATTTGTAAAATCTTTAAATTGTTACTAAAAAAAAACGGTTTGTCTTAATTTATTCGAGAGGAGAGAATAATTTATACCAATGATTAAATCGGAATCTCGTTTAAGAATTGTATGGGGCACTGATTAGGGAATCGAATTTAGGGTCTGATTGGTGGTAGGTCGATGCTAATGAACAGGGGATGACAAGGTGGAGAAGAGCGACGCGTAAATCTCCCCAACAAGCGTATCATCGACGGGCTAAATGCGCATGCCATCGATGTTGGCTTGTTGTCATGGTTGATTATGCAGACGCAAACAAGCCGAGTGGCTTAAAACGCTAAGACAGATTTAAGAATGTGTGAGAAAAAAAGTAGCAAAAAGATTTGCAACAATCTCGCGAGAGACTTTTCATACATATTGTATATATTTTGTATACAATAATGTAAAATTAAATCGATATGACTTTTATACATATAACACCATTCGAACAGTGATGAAAAAATTAATTAACTATATATTATCGGATTTTGAATAATAATATCATTTTATGATATTTTATGAAATGTTCATCAATCTGTACATAATTATTCCATTCCGTTTAATATAATTTATCAATAAAGCTCCAATTAATAAGATTAAAATTATATAGCCCCTAAATTGCGCGATGAATCTATTATTATCAAAAATAATAATATTTGTATCGCCCGTATTAAGTATTTAAATCAAAGCAATATTAATCAATTAATCTCTCATTAGCTAATTGATTGTTTAATAACCGTTTATTTCTCACCAATATTACGCGTAATACGTCCCGCTTAGTTCAAATTGTAATTATTACAAATGCGAAGATAAATCCGAGAGAAAAAAGACCTTCGTGACTTTCATCAATATTTCAATAACGGCAGAGCGTATTTGATGACGTATTCTCGTCACTGCATTTGTCGGAAGCTAGAAATCAATCGCGTTTTCGCCCGCTCGTTTTCAAGCACCATCGCACGGAAGGAAACGATCCGGGGTGTTAATCACATCACTTCAAATGTCAGGTGGCGAGTGGCTACGGAAAAATGGGGCAACCTTCGAAATCATGAAGTGTGATGCACGTTGATTTCACGAAAAAAGAAAATTTACTCCCGCTGGATTTATATTATCCCTTATTGTTCCTGATACCTGAATAAAAAACGTCATTAATACAAAGCTCTCTCTCTCTCTCTTTCTCTCTCTCTTTCACTCGCTTTTTGCACAAATATTAAGATAAAATAACGATCTAAGAATTAACTTATTCGATGCATAATGTAAAAGGCAAACAGTTCCATGTATTCCGTTATTCATTAAAAAATCCGAGACATAAATTGTCGTAGATTACTCATTGTCAGTACAAGTACCTACCTAATGTTAATTAATCAAATGTGGCAATCTGTCTCTGCAGAACTTTTTATCACTATACAACCTGATAGATCTTTAAATTAAATATTCACGATGAATTCTTCACTACTTGAGAAGAATCGTTACACACAATCTTAACATACGTTCTTTGGTAAATTATTTGCATATAAAATTGCGATTAAAATTTCAGTCAAGCTAAGTTTATGCAAACGATTTGACCGCTCGATCGTGCAACTTGCTCTTAAATTGATTAAACTTTTGCCGAAACACCAGGTGTTAAGTTAATTAATAAACGATAAACAGGTTTAGCTCGCCCGCTCCACCGAGCGATGTTAAGTCGATAAACGACTATCAAACTTGAACGATTAATTCAAGTAGTCCTTCTTGACAGAATCGTTATTAATCGTGGTAATTGGGATTTACTTTAACCAAGTCGACAGATGTAACGCAAGAAGCAGAGCTAATCGAAAAAACAGTCCCGCAATATATACGACACAGAGGGATTCCGTTGCTCGAGAAATTTGCATCGCAGACGTTTCACAAGTCATCGGAATCCTATTTCTCGCGAGGGGAGGCGAAGCGCCACAAGTATTCGCTTCAACTACTGGAGGCTTTCATCGGTTGCCATTTCGTCTCTGTAGTTTCCATATATATATATATATATATATATATATATATATATATATACTTATAATATCGTGATACAACGCGAGGTGCACATGTTGCGATATAATCTGACGCGGAGAATTCCATGGAATCGGATTGCGGCTTTTATAAAGCGAAACGGGGGGAAAAAAAGAACGAACCCGGATACGTGAAAATGGATAAACTTTTTTGCAGCATCTCGAGAACTTTCCCATACTCGCGGATAACGGAAGAAGAAACACAGAGAGCAAAGTACAAAAGTACCGCGTGTTTGAATTCAAAGTGTAATTTCGACTCACGATGTATAACAGTATTTCATACGTTGTTACGTTCATATATCCCATGTTCGCGGGGAAAATTGCTCACATATAACGCTATTTTACTAGTTTCTACTACTTACGCTTTGTATCAAAGCACTATTCGTATAGATTGAGGGAAAAGCTATTCATTTATAAATTAGACGAGTCAAGTGTTTGATTAAATGCGTAATGAGCAAAGGGAAATGAAAATACCTTGCGAGGTCATTGACTTTTCGACCATATGTCATCGGGAATTTTAATGAGAGGACGAATTTTACTCTTTGCCTTCCACTCTCTAAAAGTGAATCAGTGTATTATCACTGAAAAACAGTAAATAGTCACTGATTACAGCAGTTATAAGTATAGCACTGTAAATCAGTGATATTTTATTGAAAGAATCAGTTAATAATTTTGACTGTTTCAATCAGTAATATTTCTCAATATTAATAATATTTCTTTCGTTATTGTCAGTAATATTAAACTACAATTCATCTCTCTATCTGTTTCATATAAAATTAAAAATTTTATTTATATTTACTAAATATTTATTATATTAAAAATTTTATTTTATTTATATTACATGCATATTGAACTTGTTATTTTAAATAGATAACGAACGAATAATTTTCATTAAGTCGCCAGACATTTATTTGTCCGACTTATAAAGATCGATTTAATATCTGAAGCCTCTCTAGTGAGATTGTATCAGAAATTAAATCGAAATAATACTTCTAATTTTAAATGTCGCTCTTTGCAAACTTTATATAATTCTTATGACTAAAATTAAATACGAGAGAGATAGCGATCGTAAGCGGTAAACGAACGAACTAGCGATTACTGTAGGTTTTACAGTAAAATTTACTGGTTTTACAGTGAATTTTATTTTAACTGACCATAATCAGTGAGATATAAGATAAAATAACAAAAAAGTAAGCGTTCCCACTGAAGATCAGTAAAATACTCACTGATTCTCAGTGAAATCTTATTTTACTGTTTAAATTAGTGATATTTTCACTGATTCACTTTTAGAGAGCATATCTCTTTCGTTTTTCTGTCGCTGATATTTTTTTCTTATATACAAGCATATTCCGCTTCCCTCCCTTTTCCTTCTCTTTCTCTCTCTGTCTCTTGATATAATTGCGATAGTTACGCGCAAACGTTCCCGGCAAGTTCGGTCCGCAACTTCCGAAATTGCGTCGTGAAGCAATTAACTGGCATTTTATCCTCGAGTTGCGACGAGTCGGTGAATGAAATTTCGGGTAATCGCCGGATCGGCCGGTCAGCGCGACCAAGTCCGAAGGGAAACGTCAGCCGACGCGATTCCGCGTTGAAAACTTGCCGCTCGAGTTGGCATCGGAAATCGCGAAAGGGAGACGACAGTTTCATGGAGCGACCGTCCGTGCTCGTTGGATCGTAACGTTGGAATTACGCTTCGTTCTAGGAGACGCGGCATTTATTCCCCGAAATTCCGACGCGATTATTATCCTCGTAGATCCCGTTTTTAAGCACGACCGAAGCGAGTGACATGTGCGCTCGAATTCGCGAAAAATACAGCAAGCAAATATTCATGAGAAGCTTTGAAATATATTAAAAATTCTTTTAACACTCTCACGCAAGCAATCTAAAAATATTATAATATTAAAACGCGTATATAAAATCGCTTAATTGACGACGATAAGTAGAGCTCTTGGTTTAACGAGGAAAATGACAACACGCGGAGAGAAGCCAATGTATGAAATTACGATTGTAAACGAATCTTGGGGATATATAGAACACCTTATATATTTTTATCGCAGAGATATACCGTCCTCGGGATAAAATCAACGCCAACGAGACGGCGCGCGGGGGCGTCTTGCCGGGTTACCAGGATAGGGGAAGGATGGACCAACGTAATCTTGCCCGAAGGAACGGGGCGGAATCGGATTGCGGCGGGAAAGCAGGGTAGTACTCGACAGTGTGTTCTCCAACAGGGTACATCGGGGAGCTGTAGACGAACGGTGGAAGTCGTCTCGGAAACCAGTGTAAGAACCTACACATATACATTATATACATGTATAAAACAGGACGGTGTCCTGTGGGGAGCATCCGCCGCCAGCGTATTCCTCGCTAACGTATTATCATGGCGAAAGCCACGAGCGCAGAAACGTAAGCGCGGTTCGATAATACAAAGAGTGTTAGAGAGATGTATCGACTGTAGAAATTGTTAAATACACACGGAGCGTGTCCGAATAAAGCCATCGTAGATAATAAAGCATGGCGACACTTTTCTATTGCGACGATTTTGTGCGAATATTTTTGCGACTCTCCATTTTTCCAGTAATCCAATAACTCGAAATCAGATTCCTCACTTTTTTTAAATTTATTCTAATCTAAAAAAATGAGGAATAGAATAAAAGGTCGTAAATCTATCAATGAATACGAGAGATAATTTTATTTCGAGGTAATATACCTTTTTTCGAGAGAGGATCTTTTTTTAAAATATCAAGCTTACAATTATCGTAGCTATATATGTGAGATAACATGATCCGGAAGCGGGAGAATCGGAGAACCGCTGGTGCCGGGGAGTGGACGCAATCATAATCTGCCGCGTACTCGAAAGCCCGATACACCCACACCCGGCAGAGCCCATATTTCCCATTTCCAACCCCGTCCACTTCCGACCTCGCGCGCTCCTCTATCAAGCGAGCAGGCAGCCACAGTGCCACCCGGTCGTTTCTTTCTTATGTACGACTCCACGTATATATCCGCGCTCTCCTCGACGCCTTTCGCAAATACTGGCGCGTTAGCTGCCGGCATATCCACATCGAAAACGCGAAGCATACGTGTATATATACACATGATTCCGGAACAACGAGGTTGGAGTTCTAGGATATACGTGTGTTGTGAAAAATTCTTGAGGAAATTCCACCCCCGAGGATGGCAGTGCCGTGCGGTGATTTACCGCATTTCGAAAGTGACCCGACGAAGCTGACGTTTCGTGTCCTTCATTCGTAGAATTCCTCCACAATGAAGAGGGGAAGAAGGGAGCGAGAAAAGTTTCAGTTCGAAGCGGAGTTCTCTCCGCAGATAGAACCTCTCTTGTATGTCGTAACGCCAAAGAGTAATTCGAGCACGATTGAGAACGAGCACGTCTGAAATGCCATTGACGTACGGAATTGAATTAAAAATCGTTCTGCGAGAAATATCATTCTACCTTGTAAGAGGTAGCCGACACCGAAGAAACTATCCCTCGCGAAGTGCCAGCGAATTTCTCGATAGCACTTGATTGTTTGTCGACAGCGGACTCGAGTCGACGAGCTTTCGCGAGAGAGATCTCGGCTTCGTGCAAATCCCGAAAATGCGATGACGAATTACGCGGCGATGCTCGTAATTCCTTTTCAAAATTTGCGAGAGGGGATATTCGCGTTTCAACGTAAAAAAAATTACGGCAATAAAAAGAATAACACGTGACGGAGCGACGATATTCGTACCTTGAGAGAAGGGAGAGGGCGATTAAGTAAGACGACGATAATACAGTAATACAGTCGCGTGCGCTACGCAAGTTTTAACGAGTGCGCTGTCGCGTTCGCTCGCCTCCCTCGGATCGATGATCCTATCTGCTTTTTATAGGCTCGACCTCCCCCTCGTTTCATTTCTGCGTGCAAGTCTGTACGGCGTTTTTATATTCCGCCTCGTGTCCGCCAGCGACGAGAGATCGCCGAGCGAAGGAGGTCGGTTCTGCACTGACGACGTGGCAGACGGCGGATAGTGCCGAAAAAGCGAGTGCCAAGAGGATGAATTGATCGTGCCATTGTAGCAGAGGATTTTGCAGGATCCTCGAGAGTCTTTTAGGGACACTGGTGACAGATTACATGCAGATTGTACTCTGTATAAGGCATCGGGCGTGGAAAATACATTCCGTGGAAAAAACACTCATTGTCAGACAAGATTTTAAACAAGTATATAATTTTTTCCTCAGACACGTTTATACTTTTTAACATCGTACATCCTTTTGTTATTTTGTCGAACGACATTACACATAATTTATTTATTCTGCTCGAGTTATATATCGATAAACTAAATTTTATTTAATATTTCTATATAGTTTCAAGGCTTATTTGACTAGCTTACTTCGAGACCTTTTCAAAACACTATAATAAAGTATTTTTTCATCGAGTACTTTTCGAGTTATGAGGCTTGAAATAATTTCTTAATTTTTACATAAACCATAAAAAATATCTAGTAAAATATTCATTTTTCGATTATCTTATCTTAATACTTTTATATACAAAATAATGAGAGGAATCAATTGGTGTAAAGAAAACACATAATTGTTTCGAAGAAAAAATATATAATTTGCAATTGACAATTATTATATTCATATTAATTATATTCAAGTCTCATAACTCGAAAAGCTCTCGAGGTAAGCTACAAGAGCTTTCTTTGGGAAAAGATTGCCTTGTATAAGTGAGACGCTAAATTTATATCTGAAATCTTCGTTATATCTTTAATATATTTATTTACAAATTTCAAATCAGGAAGAATGTAACTTTGACCTTAATTAAAGCGTTGCGTAGCCATAACTTTTTACAGAATCGATCAAGTCGACAGCGATCTTGAGGTAATCTTGTATAAGCAAATATTTATCACTTAGGAGTCCTGCAGGCCAAATTCAATATCTCGTTAGCCTTTTGGGGAATTTCAAGTAGAGCAATATTTACCATTCCCCATTCGACACGTTGGCGCGTGGCGTGCAAACGCGTGCAGCGCGTGTATAGCGCCAACCATACTAAATCTATACAAGCTTACTTTGGTATTCCTGTGTTTGACATAGCTTAACTAACTAATCTATCAGCTGTGTCTATATCCGGATTTGCCGAGCATACTGTTTGCAGATTAGCCCGAATATGGTGGTAAGTGTATCAACTCAACGCTCACCTTGTGGACCGCGCTCTTACAAGACCGTTTTGAATATAAGTACAAAGTGCTGCGATCACATCGCGATGAAACGTCATCTCGAAAGAAATGCATATGCGTGCTGATTAAATCTTCTATATCACATTCGGACGATTTTCTGTCCCCTTTTATCGTATATAAATAAAAATAATCACACTTTATAAAGTTAAATTGTATATAAGATCGAGTCTACAAAAATGCTCTTAATAATTTCAAATATTGTTAAGTTTCTGTGGCATCTTGTGCAAATGTTTTATCTTAAGATAAATTCAACTCTCTCTCGCGGTACATTTTATTATACAGTAAATATTAAATCTACATGAAACGACAATACAATTGAAAATTATAGACAGAAATGTCTGGAATTTCATTAAAATGACTGTCAAGTTGCAGGATATTAAAAATTTAAGCAATGCGAGTAAATATGCATCGCAAAATACCCGTCCCGAGAGGATAACTGCACGATAACGAATTTATTCACTCGATTCAACGAAATATTAGCCCAGAACTATCGTCAGTGTCGAAATGGATCTATTTGAGCACTACAGCAAAGCGAAAATGGAAGCACTAGGTGAATTTTATAAAAAAAGGCCAATGTAGCGTCTGTCCGCTGATTGCAGTGTAAATATAAATAACGTGTTTATCCATCAGTATGAATCATCAAAGTCGTGGGTGGCCAAGCTTTACCGTGATCGTTTAATTCGTCTATTGCACAAAACGCAAAAACGGTAAACGCGATGAAATGGAAACAGAGTCGATCGTTAATGTCAGACTTATCTCTTTGAAGACTGCGACCAGTTAGCAATAATCCAGAGAACCAGTCGACCAACACTCACCTGCAATCAAAAAGATAGAAATATTTCGTTAGTTCGAATCTCTCGTCAGAGTAAGCGAGAAAGAATGTCGTGCGTTACCACGAGAAAATTTGAGAAAATCGATCGAACGCGGGAGAGAAGAACGTTGGAAAAAGTATAAATATCGAGGAGAAGGAAACGAGAAGTATTGACAGTTTGTTGCTCGAACACCGCCGCCGTCGTCGCCGCCTGAGAACGAGCTTTTCCCCAGTGATTCTGCAAAAGATTGCTTTCGCTACATAACGACAAACCTCGTTCACATATCCGTCAGCGGCGACGTCACGACGGTGATGGCTTTAGAAAATCTTTTCCGATCTCGCGAGTTTCCTTCTCTTCGTTACATCCAGGTATCTAGGATTTCAAACGCATCTCTAGTCTTCGCACGTCGCAGAACTGCCCGTTGCAGATTTGCAACGATTCTATTCCGTTAACTAATAGCTTTATATCGAGTGCGTTTGAAATCTTGGTACAATCGGGAAAAGAATGATTTTTTGTGTAATAATAAAGTGTAGAATGAAATGTCCTCTTATGAGAAGCTTCAAAGTAATTTATACTTTGGGAAATTAATCGTATATTTATACGTTTCTTTTTAAACTTTAACGCGATAATCTTATATTATATAGCATTAAATTTATCTCAAAAGATGATTAAAATATAATGGATGTTCATTTTAAAACTTTCCACCCGTTTATTTCATGATTGACTATTTTTTGAGAAAAGTGCCAAAAATGTCAATTTTGTTTCCAAAGGGGACAATGGAGAACATTTTATACATTTATTATTTAATAAATGACTAATAAATAAATTCTATACTCCAAAATGTATTTTTGTACGTAAAACTTTTTTGACACCTAAAACTTTCCACTCGTTTATTTCATGATTGACTATTTTTTGAGAAAAATGCCAAAAGACGTCAATTTTGTTTTCGAAGGGGATAATGGAGAACATTTTAAAACTTCCAAATGCGATTTCTTGAAAGATATTCACTTAAATAAAAAAAAGAAAGAGAGTTGTATAGAGAACCAAAAGACTTTTAAAACATGACATACTACTTGATCTCTATTGCTATTTAAAATTTTTGAAGGAGTAACTACTCCGACGAAGGGGATGAAAAATTTCATTGCATACTTAATTGTCCTCCTGGAAAATAAAATTGACGTTTTTTGGCATTTTTCACAAAAAATTAATCATGAAATAAACAGTGGAAAGTTTTAAAATGAATACACTGCATATACAAAATATGTATGAAAAGATACAATATTCATTGATTATTCGAGCTTAAAAAAGCACGTGAATATAACATGTTATTAATTTTCCAATTTTCAGTCAACTTTTTCGAGAATGAAAAATTTTTTACGAAAATATCCTATTTTGTTTTTACAATTTATTATTTTGTCAATTTCCTATCACGATTTTGTACCTTGTACGTATATCAGTAAATACGAATGTGCGCTTTTCTTTTTAATATAGTTTGTATAGTTAGTTATACCATATCGCGTGTACGGTCGATTATTATAGGCGTCCACAGGTGTACAGATTGCTTGCGCGACAATTTACGACGGTCCATTGATCATTTCCTCGACAGTTACCTATACGATGGTATCTTTGATATTTCGCTATTTCAGATGCGGGTAGAACGAAATTATATCGGCGCGTGACGGTTCTCTTTCTCTCTCTCTTTTTCTCTTTCTCTTTCTCTCCCTGGAAAGTCCTCGAGAATTGGTTTTCGCCCATTGATAAATGTCCATCACTCTTCTCGAAAGCGTTTATTTTGCACATTGTCAAAATTCCGCTGACGCATCGCTCGGTCGCTTGTCCAACAAGCGACAGCTATTTGTAAGAGTAGATGAAGCAAGTTCGATGCTTGGCGGACTAAATCGATTTTCGTAGTAAATTGGAAGTATTTAAACGCAAAATTATTTATGACAAAATAAAATATTTTCAGTGAAAATAATTATTTCACACATTCTTGCAAAAGGAGTTTTCTCGATTTCTCATGCAAGAATAAGTGAAAATTTATGCTAGAATAAATTTTCGTTTCTATGCAAGACTTTAATCTTAGGAAAATTGAAAAAAATTGAAAAATTAATGATATATTTATGTGCTTTTGCAATTAATTTATTTTAGAAGAGAAATTATTCTTTTTTCCTATATAAAAATATGTTACACATCCTATGTAAATATCATCTGCCACAGAGACAGATTTTATATACTTCACCTCACACGTGATCACTACTTTTCTAACGGCATATATGAAGCTCTAACTCGATCTTACCGAAAATATTTTCCCGACATGACGCGCCGAGTGCCCTTAAAATCTTCACAAACAGACAACGTCGCGCGTCTGCCTGATAAAAATTTCCTTCAAAGCTCCGCGAATGTAACATCAGGTTGCGTAACATAGGCGTGCTCTTAATATACAGAAGCTCAAAGAGAGCGTCAGTCTGAAGTGAATCCCGCATCTCGCACGAGACTGAAGCGAAAAGAGCCTCGGGATTCAAGCAATCCACATGGGTATGACGGGAAATGAGCGAGGATCTCGTCGCGAAAGGGTCGGACAATATTGCGCGTCTGGTGCATCTGTATTTATTTAGCGCTAATAAATGGCGGCCGCGAGGAAGGAAAACAGCTGAGAACCCGAACCAAGTCCCGCTCGAAATTGAGAAAAATAAATCAATTTAATTTACTCCCCTCGATGAAAGTTTTTCCCCACCGGAAGCCGGTTAAATTCTACGAACAAACAACAGATAGTTTCGGGACAGATACTCTCAATGAACGACAGCGGATACGGGCGAAACTCTACTTTTCGCGCTTTGTTTCGCGTATATACATCATGGCCGCGCGAGCACCGCCATCGAAATCAATTTTCGCATACGCTGGGCATGTAACCTAGCCTTCCCACCCCATTTCCGCCCCCGCTCCCCTTTTTTATGGTCGTCGGATTAGCGAACTCCACTACTACTCATACCGTGTCCCACGCGTAAGCGAGGAGCGTACAATTTATAGAGTTTCGATAAAATAATCAACTTCTCGTCGGTGTAATTTGGGAACGGAGGAAAAAAAAGCGTCTGCAGATTATCGAATTCGCGCAGTTTGTTTTTTCCTCTTTTTTTTCTTTTTTTTTCTCGCGTCGGTGTTATGTTTACGCGGCTGTAATGAAGCGAAATCATAAAGCGATTTTCGGACCGCGTCGTTCGCTTGGATATTATTTCGGGATATAACATTTTCAACGTTTTCACGTTCATCCCGATGGATCGGGTTAACCGGGGATCGTCGCGATATCTTTTTATTCGAGGATAAAATTTTCGCGCAAAACTCAACATCCATAACGCTGCAAAATGATTGATGATCTGTAATCAATTTCTGTTATTATTCAAAAATAGAAAGGTCCTTCGCGTTATTACTTTTGAAAAATCTTGACGTTTCGAGGCAAAGTACATCGCGTGCTGATCTATCAGACTGGAAATGCGCTATCGCGCGGTTGAAACGGAAAATGCGCGCTTAAGTCGGAGTTTGAAACGCGTAACATTATCGTGACGGTTTCCAGATAAACATTGTAGGTTAATATACGATTATAATAGAAGTGTTCATTATATGGTAGCGTTTGCAGGATTTATCTTGAATTTTATAAAAGAAATTTATATTATGACAAAGTCTCTCTGTTTCTTGCCCCTATTAATTATGCAAATGGATAAGTGAGATTTATTATAATCTAGGGATATGATTTCTTGAAAATTACAAATAAAACTTATTTACTAAATATTGAGAAGAAAAACCAAATAAAAAGAATGCATTATATTTGCCGGTAAAATACTCTATAAAATGTATGATGTAGAAAAGTAAAGAAAACTAAAGAGAAGAAGAGATGTAAAAAGAAAATGCAGAGAAACAAAAAAAAAGGGAAATCATAAGTTTATATATTTACATTCTCAACGTTGGTAAACAGTAAACAAAGTAGATAAATAATAGTTGAGTTAGATTATTTATATATCTGGAGAGCAAATACCAACGAGTGAACTAGTGCTTCTTGTAATTCCATATTAAAGAAGTAACAGTGAAGAGAGCTGTGGAAAGATGTAAGTTTATAATGTCAAATGAATTTTAAAAAATACCATGTATAGAGGAGGCAACCAGCTTTTTATACTGCATGTGATGCAAAATTTGCAAAGGTTTTACTCTAGTTTCTTGGATTAAAGAAGGGAGTTAAAAAAATACTGGATGACAGATATGACAGTTTTCTTTAATTTACAGAATAATAAAAAGTAGGTATAGCCAATTTAATTATCGCGCAATGTTCAAAATTAAAATGAAAGAATATTATTAATGACACGTCTGGAAAAATACTATGATTCCTTTTTTTATCATCCTAGCATTATTCATAATTTAACATGAAACGAATCAATTTCGCGTAAAAACTTCATCAGAGACACAAATAGCGGATTATAAAAGCGTTAAAACCCTTGAAAAATTTAATTATTGTTACATTTTACATAAAATCACAGAAAGAGACATAATTTTAGAAACTAGATGGCAATATTTCTAATAAAAAAAAGTAAAAAATTATATGCATTGAAAGGGACAGCACTCTCTAAAAGTGAATCAGTGTATTATCACTGAAAAATAGTAAATAGTCACTGATTACAGCAGTTATAAGTACAGCACTGTAAATCAGTGATATTTTATTGAAAGAATCAGTTAATAATTTTGACTGTTTCAATCAGTAATATTTCTTTCGTTATTGTCAGTAATATTAAACTACAATTCATCTCTCTATCTATTTCATATAAAATTAAAAATTTTATTTATATTTACTAAATATTTATTATATTAAAAATTTTATTTTATTTATATATATATATATATATATATATATATATTACATGCATATTGAACTTATTATTTTAAACAGATAACGAACGAATAATTTTCATTAAGTCGCCAGACATTTATTTGTCCGATTTATAAAGATCGATTTAATATCTGAAGCCTCTCTATTAAGATTGTATCAAAAATTAAATCGAAATAATACTTCTAATTTTAAATGTCGCTCTTTGCAAACTTTATATAATTCTTATGACTAAAATTAAATACGAGAGAGATAGCGATCGTAGCGGTAAACGAACGAACTAGCGATTACTGGTTTTACAGTGAAATTTACTGGTTTTACAGTGAATTTTATTTTAACTGACCATAATCAGTGAAATATAAGATAAAATAAGATAAAATAACAAAAAAATAAGCGTTTCCACTGAAGATCAGTAAAATACTCACTGATTCTCAGTGAAATCTTATTTTACTATTTAAATTAGTGATATTTTCACTGATTCACTTTTAGAGAGCATGTATGGCTAAAAAATTGGTTCAAGTAATTCTTATAAATTATATACACTTAATCGAATAATTCAAATCTTCGGAGCCATGATAACATGTGATAAGTATTTCCAATCTTTCGGCGTGGAAATTGTAACAGCTCAGGCGACTCACGCGCGTCCGATATTAAGAACTTCTAACGGATTATAACGGACGAAAAGATGTTTGAAAGAGCAATATTCTCGGACTGTGCTCCCATCTAGCTTGCGAAGTTATCAGTATTTATTCGCAAAGTACGCGCGTTGTGCGGGAAAACTTTTTAAGCCCTCGTAAAGGATCGCTCATAGAATCGCCGCCGCGTTTCGCGGACGATCATCAGCGACCGTAAACCATCCTTTACTCTCGACACCCCCGCACGCGATCTTGTACATAGTCTCGAGCATAAAAAATGTATAAGTGCATAAATGCGAGCGCGTGCGCGTAGTAGATAGATAAAGTACTGTAAATATATACACGCATCTCTCTCTCTCTTTTTCTCTTTTCGTTATCGCGAATCTCAACACGGTAAAAGCACGATACGCGATGCTTCGCTCGCTAAAAGCGAAAAAAAATATGCGCTCGTATAGGATTTGATATCGCTGATTTGTTGGTTGCAAATTCGTGTCGCGTTGAGAAGAATCGCAAACGATCGCGAGGTAACCGAACCGACGTTTTCATTAAACTCGATGGATCTCGTTTTGATGTGCTCGTTATTCTCTTACAGTCAAAATAGAAATTGGCACACGGGATTACTTCATCAATTTAGTACATGTTGTTCGTGGAAAAATCAAACCATTTATTAAACTCTAGGTGTAGGGATCGCAGCTTATCTTTGAAATCCGGATCCTATTTATCACGCATCTATCAAAGTGACGCGGGGACCCGACGCGCTTTCACGCGTCCAGAATCAAAGCAGTTAATCGTAGAGAACGCCAATTTCCGGGGTAATTTCATCGGTAGACGCACTTTGGATAAACCTTGTCTCATATAGCGATGCGGCCTGTGTCCCGACTCGATCCCAACTTTGATGATTACAACGGATGTGTGATTTTGCGTGTGTGTCATATGTGTGTGTGTGTGTGACCATGTGTTTGCTACATACATGCAGTACACGCATCATTAAAATCGAGCGAGCTTGAACGACATGAAATCGATCGTCGAGCAAGGATTTGCCCTTCTGTTCACAACAGAACTCACCTCTTTCCTCTTTGTCGTCATCACATCTCACGCAGCAATCGGTCGTCTGTCATTGAGCCAACCGTTGCTTGTTTTGGACATCTCTTGATCAATCTTTTGATAATTAGATCAATCGGATTTACGCACGAATCTTGCGACTAACAGCCAATATGTTTTCTCTCGTGTTACTCGCGCGAATTAATCGCAAATTCAAACGTCAAACGCGAATGTAAAGATATCGTGAAAGATTTCAGAAATAATTTTTGCTCTGAGATCTCGTACCATTTTCGAGAAAACCATCTAATTTTCGAGACATCTCTTTCGACGAGATTGTAGTTAACATTATGCTCTTTAACAATTTTCTAAAACCCTTTTACGAGGTGGATTATGTCTTTATATCTCGAGCTGGTATTAAGCCGGTTAATACGTTGAGCAAATTATTTAAAGTCGCCGAGCAGCGAGAGCGACTGGTTTTCCTGTCCCAATTTATTCTTATAATAAATGCATATGTAAATTTTTAGAAAAACATTGACGTTTCTCGATGACACGAAGTTTCAGAAGGATTGAATTTTCAATGGCACATCTAAAATATTTTATAGCTCTTGATAAAATAAATATGATGAGAAACAGCTATTAAATATTAAACTCATGAAGAAATTAATATTATGTCAATTTAACGCGTTTCAGATTTCTTCCATCTAATATATTAAAATCCTGATAAAACCGATCGATGCTTTCTCGGATAGTAATGGCAATCTGACCATAGGATCGTGTTTTATCGGAGACAGAAATTAAGAAACGCTACATAAACTATGCGCGCGCAATCGTTTATCAGGTTTTACTGTGAAACAAGACGATTCGAATGGGGCATTTCTCTGGGAAACGATCGCGCGGTGATGCAGGAACGAATTTACGCGCTTTCGTGACCGGCGAAAGGTATCGATAGCTCACCTGTGGATAGATTTAACTCTTTGCTTTAATTCCACACGTTAATTGAATTTGCTTTAGGAGAATTTTGGGGTGTTAAAAATTTAATTAATCTTTTACTCGTTATTTTATATACGTTATTTTATGTGTATTAATGAATAGATTAATTAAATTTTTAAAACCCCGAAATTTTCTCCTAAAGCAAATTCAATTAACGTTTGGAATTTTAATTTCTTTGCTTTAGCAAAGAGTTTATCTATAGATAAATAGATATATCTATAGATGAAATATGTTTGTCATATAGAAAGAGAGAGAAAGAGAAAAACCAAATGCAGTAATAAATAAATAAAAATATTGTAAAAATATTAATAAACTTTACTTGCGATATTATAAGCAGTCGTAAGAAGACATGCATGTCGTGCAAGGAATGCGCGAGGGGTTAAAAATCGAAGATCACTGCGGAAGAGCATCGATGCGAAAATGCATGGTAACGTACGAGATACTCTGCGAATCGCGCAAAGTACAAAAATCCATGTATCGACTGAAACACACCGTCCCCCCGGAGTCCGCGCGTTAGCCTGCATTGTGGCCTCATACACGCGTTACCCTCGGCTCCGCCTCGATTCCGAGTCGATAAATCCGCGGAATTATTTTCACCGCGACGGTGGCGGCGGTGGCGGGTCTCGAGTCATCGATGCATATTCATATGAATTAGCATAGCCTCGCCTTGGGAGGCGAAGCGCTCGCGGATATTTACGTACCTACATACGTATGATGTCGTGTGTATGTGTGTGTGCGTGTTCTTGGATGCAATTCCACAGGGGATGCAACCGTAGACTGGCACATATATGCAAATTCTCCCTCTCTCCCTCTCTCTCTCTCTCTCTCTTTCTTTCTTCTCGTCTGTCTCCCACGCTCTCTTTCCGACCATTCTGGCACGCATCTATACTCAAGGTACACTCAGAAACTGGAAAGCGGGGGAACGATTCGACTGGAATTGGTTAGAGGTAGAAAGTTAGGGAGGAGGAATATTAGACGTATGTAAATTAGGAGAATATCATTCTGCGCTTACGACCGGACGATTCTTCCAAATTCTCGTTTAACATTTGTCGATTTTACTATCTACCCTTATTAACGACATTCAATTAATTACTGTGCCTGACTAAAGAGATGTGTTAACTCGGTGGAACCGAGAAATGCAAATGATAAAATAGCCTGGTTATGCAAATATTTTCGTTTCGGAGCAAAATGCCACTTTGTATGCACAAACGGGGAAACGAAGGGAAAGGATACGATTCAGAGTAATAGGAAGTTAGGCGAGAAATGTCAGACGTATGTAAATAAGTAAGATATCGTAGTCTGGTCGCGATTCGTGTTTCTCAGAAAGAAATTCGGTGAGATCTGTGTTCGAAATTATCTCACCTAATGATCTCTGATTCGTGACCCTCGAAAAGGCTTGATTAGACGCATTGCCATGATTGCTTCAAAGATAATTGACTCTTATTCGTGACTACGTCATTACATGTTCGCAAATTCATCTATTCATTTACAAAATTGTCCTAGCTCATGTCAATTTATATAATATAGTGATTTTCGAATTTTTATATTTAATACAGCAACTTTGCTTTTCTCATCCCACAATAGAGCAAGTAACATTTACGTTAAATAAACTGTTTACAAAATTCCTCGAAAATAATCCAACATTTCAAAATCTTTCGCCTAGCGCGAATATTACAGTCTTTGAGAACCTCTGTTATAATTTTACGTTGTAAATCTTAAATTTCAATGTAGAATGACGCAAGCAAAAGTACATATGGCCGGAGGTTGAACAATTTTCGAGGAACAGAAAGCCGTTCGCGAAATTACAAACATTTTCGAGATCGCGTGTACGAACGCGTAATATGATTATAAATCGCGGTACATGTACCTGTTGCGACTGGGTTTAGAAGCTCGGCGCTGGCGATTTGCATTTTTACCGTACTCGCAATTTCGTCCTCGCCAGACTCGTCCGGGGACGAGGGCGGGGGAGGAAGGAGGAGATTTCGCGTCCATTATGGGATTACGTTGTTATCGGCTTCGGGGTAATTGTTAGTAAACTCCATGATACGGAATGATGAAAGTTGCATATCTTTGGGCTACCTCGCCACGTATCACTCTCTCGCACGTAGTGCGATATAAAAAAAAAAGTACCGTTAAAAATGTCATCCTGTTTGTAGTTATGTACGCGCCCGAGGCTAAGCACGAGCTGATAGCGGCTTTTAATGAATAAACATCTTGCACGTTGGAACACATGTTGCGAAAAATTACGCAAAACTCCGATAAATTACGGCGAAACGAGTGTATCTCGCTCAAGTCATCGTACGGACATCATAAAATCTGTCATCGTAAAAACCTGTCAGTCTGTGCAAACTTTTTTATATAAATGGAACGTTACACAAATTTTACAGCATTTTACAGCAAGACTATTTTTACAGCAAGACATTGTTTTTACTTCACGAGAGGTACAGAATATACATATGCAACTGCCAAAAGAAATGGCAATATGTGTAATGATGGAACACGAAGATGGTATAAGAAGTTAAGACTTGGAGACTTAATCTAGACAAATGATTTTCACGTCACATCGCACGTCGAGTTTGCGATCCAATCGTTCCTTCCGACGAAGAAAATTCATGTATCCTTCTTTGATATTCATAAGATCTATTTCCGTGAAGAGATTGTATAAAAGCCGATCAATTTTACCAAATGAATGCGACAGTTGCTTCCAGAGCAATGATGGCGAAAAATTTCTACAGCAAAACCGTCGTTCGGCAATTGAAATCGACATGACCCGGCCAGGATTATCGGAATCCGACAGATATTGAATAAGGTTTAATCCATGACTGGCACACAGTGGTTTATTCGAAAATCTTTAGTCGTTCCGGTCGGAGAATTAATCGAATATTCATTTTTGATATTGCTTTCTCGTCGCGAATCGTACAATAACGAGTAATGATGGGATCAATTATACTGCGCGAATGACACGCGTCAACAGTGCGATAAATAAGCAATAATAAATATTGGCGCGATAAATAAGCAATAATAATTGGCGCGAAAAAAGAGATTTTACGACAATTAAATTCATTTACTGAAATTCAACGAATATCGCGCAGAGGAGAAAACTTTGGAATGACAAGTGAGAAAAATGGAAATTTCGCTTCGTATGCAAACCCTGGCTCTGCGTATTCATGGTGTTATTAACGTGAACAATCCGAGCTCTTTCAGATCCTCTAACGGAGTAAAAATTAAATCTTATGATATAGTTTTAAAAGTGAAAAAAAGATTAAAAAGGTAAAATAGCATTATATATGTATATATAGAGAAAAATTATTTTTAACGATGCGGATTTGCTAAAAATTTCTATTTTGCATCAAGCATACGTTCTTCGATAAATTTATCTTACTATCGCATTAATAGGAGATACTAATCGATTCTCTAATCATGGATCCGCGCATTTCCGATCGTTCATAAATCAAGCATCTCAAAGACAGTAAAACCTGAAAGACAAAATTAAAATATCGTGGATTCGAGCATGCCAGGTGTTCGGCCCGATTAAATCCAGATAAACGATCCCGGCCGTCGTTCTGACCGACAGGAAGATTTATCGGTTCTTCCTCAAGATCCATTTTCCCATAAAGAAGGATCTATCTATGGATACCTTTCTTTCGCATCTCTTTCTTTTCCTTCTCGTGCCAGCTACTTTTCAATAATGCGCGAATACGTGAATGTCGGTCACGTTCCGAGAATCTACGAAATTAATTTAAACAGAAGAAGCATGTCGAATGAAATGTGAAAATTATTCAAGTTTGATTATACGTCTACATTTCGAAAATTACAGTTATTGCCCACCTTCAATATAAAAAGCGCGAAATATAATTTTTAACATTTGTCAAGTGTATTTGAATGATATTATATTCTCTCTCGATTCCTCTCTCTCAAGTTTTTTTACATTCTATATAATAATTTCACACTCCGATCTTAATACACGCGTCCTCGATAAATTTATCGTATTATATCACTCGACTTGTGCAACGCGACTTTACTTTGCACGCTCGAACACCATCTGAGCTGTCAGAGAACTGCATATCGAGCAGTATGATGTACGCAATGTTTGACACATGCGCTTGCAAGACTAGCAAACGAGGAGAATACTGTTCAAGAGAGATAGAGATAGATAGATAATAAATAGAGAGAGAGAGATCTTTTTCTCCCGACATTCTAGTTCGATCTATAATAATCTGGACGTCGTCCCGGATACATCAGAGTTTGTTCTAATTTATCGGTCGCACACGTAGGCGGGCGTTTGCTGATTATGACGGATATTCCTTTCGACGTCGAAGGTGATACCGTAGCTCGCAGAGGTTGCCGCTCATGCCGAAAGTTTATTAAGCTGGAAATGCGGTTGATGGGATTATTTGCGCCACGTAAGAGATTGAATAAGACAGTGTGTCTGATTTCGCACGCGAGCCGCTCCGAACCGATTCGATTTCGATCTTTCGACACCCTCGATTTCTCCAAGTCAGATTTACAATGTCAGATAAGCAATGTGAAAGTGGATTCATACGATCTTGACAAATAAAAATTAACACATTTTTCTTCCAAAAAGCTTCTTAAAAAAATATATTAATATAAAATAATTAATTAAAAATGTAAAATAAAATTGGAGGTTCTTCTTTTAATAATAAAAAAAAATTGTGTTTTTATCTCTCTGGTATATTTGTTATAATTTGTCATTAATACAAAAATACGAAAATAACTGTTCTTGCTGTGGAAATATTGTTATTCCTATATATTAATTACAAGTTGTATTGCGATTGCTACTTTTTCGTTAATTGGACAATTTATTTCCTCAGTGTATTATTAAGGCAATATATAGTTTATAAATTCACACATCGGAGTATCTCTATTAATACTGTGATGCTTTGAATAATGGATACTGTCGAAACGGAAAATACTAACAATGCACTGGCGCATCTATTACTATCAAGCTACGAGATTATCGCTTTGCTCAGTTGCCATAATGCTATGTTTTCACTACGAGAGTGCGCACGAACAATTCGGGAAACAATATGATTCGGGGAACGGATACGATTTGGGATATTCTATAACTGAAATTATAGATCGCGAATAATTCTCTCGCGGTGAACAAATGTGCTCAAGTTACAAATTATTAACCCACCGATACCGGCAAATCGTATATAATTATTGTCCACCAGACAGTCATCGACCTCAGTTATACGAGTTTCCAATTAAAGAGTAATTATTATACGAATTTCCAATTAGAAAGTAATATTCTTAAAATTTAATTAAACGTATTTTATACATGCACGTGTAAATGTCTCGACGCTTGCATGAATAACGAAGAAAAATGTTGGTGATATGTTGCAAATTGAAGGATCAAAAAAAGAATAAGTCTCATTTGTACGAGATGTAGTGTATTCTCGAGACTTATTGCATAAACTCTCCGCAAACGTATATTTGTCGCAGGTAAAACGATACAAAAGAAAAAAAGGAGAAAAAGCGGAAAACATTGGCGCGCGTTGTATCACACGTGGCGAGGCCGACAAATCCGACTTTATCCGCGCGGGAATTATGTGCACCGCTAAGTCCACCGCGGGCACTTAAAAGATCTCGCTAAACGGACCTTTTGCAAAAGGCGCGGACCGTCTTTCGCGAATAAACCGCTGGAGAACGGTCGGCCGAGGGATCGGGAAACCAGGTGACGAATAACTTTCTCTCATCGAAGCCGGTGTCGTGGAAAACACGACTAGGACCCAGTAGATAGATGGATAGGTAGGTATAAGTAAGAAGCGGAAAACGCGCTGCGGTCTCTGTCTTCCTTCCAAATGTCATCCTTTTTTTTCACAACCCAACTGTTCATTCAGGGAGCCTGTCCCATCATCCCCTCATGTTACTCGGAGCGACTCGAGAGCAGGGAGACGGAAAATTGATTTATTTTGCAGCGAGAGTAACCTCGATACGCTATAAAGGACCTCCTCTGATACCGCCGGCGGAAAATCTCAGCTTACGTAAACGTTACCGCGGCATTCCCGGCTCGCACTCGATCGTGTCCGCATGTGTTGTAGCTACCTACCTACCTACCCTATGCGAGAGCAGCCGGTATTCGCGCGCTTCGGGTGTCATAAATCATGCGAGAGACCGGGTAGGAAACGCGCGCGAGAAAAAGAGAGAGAGAGAGAGAGAGAAAGAAAGAAGAAGAGATAGAGAGAGAAAGAGAGAGAAGGAGAAACACAGAGTAGCAGAGTAGCGCGGCATAAAACATACACAGCCGGTGTGTGGGCCGCCCGTCGTATATTTCCTATACATGCGGGGGAGGCAGGGGGATGCATACGAACGTGTACGTACACACAGAGCGAGGTTTCGTCTCCTTCCATTTTTGCGGTCCATCTTTTCCGTACCATCGATCCTCCATCCGCCCTCCCTTCGTCCCTCTTTTTGCCTCCCGGCTCTCGGTCCACCGCGACTCAGACCTTCTCCCCTTTCTTTTTGCACTTCGTAATGCTCCTCGGTATTTCGATACCGACGGCCCTCGCCTCGTCGAACCCAAGAACTCTCTGCTCGCGCGTTTCCGAGGCTCATCTGAATCTGAATACACTCCAATTTTATCGCGACTGGGAAATTTCGCAGCTACCGCAGTGGTATTTTTCTATCCGCACCGTTAACGGACGTTGTCGTCGTCGTCGTGGAAGATTACTCCGAGACTTTTCGAGGCGTCGTCCAAGGTTTTCGTTTTGCGCCAACATTTCTCGCGAAAGAGCCGAGTCGATCGATGAAATAAATCACCATCTTTAATACAAGATCGTCGATAATTATCGGGGATTTGAGGATTTTCTGAAATACTCGCTGATAGATGAAACATTAGGAGACATTTGAAAAGGGGGGAAAGCGTATTTAAAATATTTATTCACCTATTCGAATCCAGTTTCAGCGACGTTATACATCCGTTACATCTTCAACGTGCGCGCTTATTGTGTTGGCCGCTTATTCGATTGCTTTCGTTGGACGCGCAAAGCACGAGGGCCGCATTATTTCCGTATTTACGGAAAACGAGCGTTCGTTGAGTACGAGCAATCGATGCGTCCAACTCTGGCGAGAGATCGGCAAGAGTGAAGGAGAAAACGGTGAGCACCGCCGTACGTGGCATCCAACTCCTTTGAGACCGTTATCGCTATCCCCATCGATTTCCCGGTTAACCGCTAGAGACCGTACTATTCGACCAGAGAACTCGAATCGGTTTCCAACTGCCTCCAGGTAGCGGTATCGGGAATTGAAATCGATTCACTACGACGACCATAATGGCGTCCTCACTGCTAATAGCATGCTCTCGTTGGTAATTCCGCGAATGTGCCGGCTCTCTAAGCGCATAGGAGCCCCTCCCCGTGATCGTAGGAATCGTTAGGAATCGTTTATCGTGACATCCACCTTTTGTAACGCGAATTGTTTATGGCAACTACAGAGTCGTGTCATTGTGCGCGATCGATACGCCAAAGTCGCGATAAAAGTACATGCCTCGGAAGAGCAACATGTTAATGGAACGAATAAATTGAGCGAGTGAAAGAGGTATTCCTTTTAGCGGAATTTTATTTGAAGAAAAAGACTTTTCATAGAGATTTGATAAATTAAAAAGTGTAATGGAGTTTTTCATCCATGTGTATATAATGTTACATATAATACGCTTTCTCTTATCATACGCGATATATAATTTTCCGTATTATAAACGTTATCGTCTCTATTGTCGAGGAAATTTTAATATTAATTTGCACGTGTTCAATATACAGAAGAGGAGTGTTCGTATCCAGCCGCGCTCGTATAATCCTATAATCTCCGAGGATGATTTCGTACTGGAATTATATCGAGAATTCTAATAGTCGACTCCCACGATATATCCGCGATATAACACCGGCGCCAATACGCTCGCGTGATCAGTCGTAAAATAAGCTTCTTTATACGATAGATTGCCTCTCGACAGGAGAATATCATCGTATTTATTATAGATGTACTAGCGAGGAAAGATTTAATTCGCTGTTCTCGATCGGCGTGCTGAAAGGAAAAAATTATTTCAAAAAATTCCATTCTTCACGTTCGATATTTATCGACAAAAAAAAATCATATCTATAGAAAAGGAATTATTTGCAGCCTAATTCGACTTTAAATGCTCGGTACGATGCAATCTCTCTGATAAAAAATAGGATATTCCAATCGATTGATTGTGACTCAACACAGGTACAAAATCACAGATACGCAAACTTGGGAGGTAAGTCATAATTGCGCGACACGAATTGTACACGTTGACGTTTGAAGGTTGAACGCGGCGCGCGTTGGTCGTCGATACGAATAAATACGTGCCGACGTTAACGAAATTATTGGATTTCGATTAATACCCTCCTCGGAAAACGCCCGAGGGCTCGGACTTGGAGTCGCACACAACGGCAACGGCGGTTAAGGCCGTAACATGACGGCAGGTAAACGGATATCCGAGTGGATATTGCCGAAGGAATATTACTGTACTAACAGCTTTGGCAGTTGCTTGCTCGGGTCGCTCGCAGCACATTCTGGTGGTGATGGTGGTGCTTGTACGAGGACAGGCGACCGCACGTCGCAGTGAAACGCGCGAATGCGCTACCGGCTCGCACGCAAATATATGTACATACACGCGACGCAAAGCAAACGAATGATCGTTGACGACGTTTACGACTTTATTACCGACATATCTTTCTCGTTAATCGAGTTAGTCCGGCCATCGACAGCGTTGGCGGCCGGTGGAAACGCGCTGGAAAACGAAGGGAATGCGCCTGTCGTTGAATCTCGCGTGATAAACGGAACCGCGACTTTCGCATGGAGAAATTTATATATTCTGTAATGGCGTATATATCGCACATACACATATGTATAAAACGCTCTCCGAAACATTCGAGCATGCCAACTGACGTGTGTCGCCCCGGAAATTTTAGACACGATTCTACGACCGCAAAATTCGAGCGTGATTATGCGCCTAATCTAGTCCAAGTATTACAGACACGTGACGATTTAAATGCGTGTCATATTCGCGTTTGCGGTTTCAAGGGATGCAAAAATTTGAGGTTCAACGGTTTCAGCGAGATATACAGGGTGAGCCATTTTAAGTTACCCACCCCAATAACTTTTTTATTTTTGAATGTACAACAAAATGTTTCAAATAAAAGTTGCTTGACTTCGAGGGGGACAGAACATGGTGGCAAAAATTTGACCTTGGATAGTCATTTGAAGGTCACATAAAGGTCACCTTCAATTTCTTAAATGGAACCTACTATTTTTCATTGCATATTCTTCATTGCAATTTCTTAATTTTACATAAACCGTAAAATATCTTGTAAAATATTCATTTTTCAATTATCTTACCTTAATACTTTTACGTACAAAATAATGAGAGGAATCAATTGGTGTAAAGAAAACATATAATTGTTTCGAAAAAAAAATGTAATTGTTAATTGCAAATTACATTTTTTTTTTCGAAACAATTATGTGTTTTCTTTACACCAATTGATTCCTCTCATTATTTTGTACGTAAAAGTATTAAGGTAAGATAATCGAAAAATAAATATTTTACAAGATATTTTACGGTTTATGTAAAATTAAGAAATTATTTCAAGCCTCATAACTCAAAAAGTACTTAACGAAAAGGTACTTAATTATAGTGTTTTGGAAAGCTCTCGAGATAAGCTACAAGAATATGCAATGAAAAATAGTAGGTTCCATTTAAGAAATTGAAGATGACCTTTATGTGACCTTCAAATGACTATCCAAGGTCAAATTTTTGCCACCATCTTCTGTCCCCCTCGAAGTCAAGCAACTTTTATTTGAAACATTTTGTTGTACATTCAAAAATAAAAAAGTTATTGGGGTGGGTAACTTAAAATGGCTCACCCTGTATATCGGAAAGAATAGAAATTCTTTTTCCCGGGCTATTTCTTTGTCAATGAAAATCAAAAAAACGATCTTTGTTCCCTTCATTATGAGATCTGGGCGTGTTCTCTAATTAGCACGGCGGTTCGACCTACTGAGCCATCTGCCGTGACAAAAGAAACGGATAAAGAAAGAACACGAGATTTGGAGGCGAAAGGACGTCGCGTCGTTCTCTGTGTTTCAGGGCAATCGTGTTCTTGACAAAGCAAAAGCGTAAGAAAGCAAGCGGAACGAGGAAGAAGTGGGCGAACAAGACCGACAGAGCAAGAGACACATCAAAGAGTCTCGGGGCCATTGTAATGGTCGGCGAGAGGCGGACCTTCGCAAAATTGGCTCGCCAAACTCGGTCGCGTTACTAACGCTTTAATTATTCAGCCCGAATCGTTCTGGCTCGCCTCATCTACACTCGGAGTCGACTAAAGCAACCATTGCTGTTTCTCATTTCAATTTTAATCCCGCGCAATCCCGGAAAGGGCCACAAGCCGACGTTTATTAACATCTAACGAAATGATGAAAATGTCACGGGCGTAACGGACTGGCTGGCTCCTCGTAACTTAATGCCATGAACGATAATTCTCAGCGGCAAGTTGGAGAACGGTTAATGAGATAATTGAATTTGTGTCCTTCCTGAAAGATTCCTCCCTGTTCTGCTAATTGAAGAGATAAGTAGATCAAGAATGTATATCGCGTTACATTATCCTTTGGTTGTTGTTTTAAAAGTTTAATTTTAATATGATATATACACACATGGTGTATATATCTAGCATTATGAATAAAGTTATTAAATCTGAGCTAAACTAATGATATTTGCAAGACTTAAATCGAATCGCGTGAGCTTGAAACTATTTAAATAGAATACTTTGGGGGAAGATAGATTTTTTTAAATTATAGACATTGAAAATAAGCACGTTTTTCAAATCATAAACCACTATCAAAATATATACCTATGATGTATTAATCTAAATATTTTATTTATATGCATAACAATATAAACATTTTTCAACAATATGAATTTTAGAAAGAGAAATCTCTACTCAGTATGTAGTTTATTTACCGCATAAAATAACAATGGAATCCTATGGAAAAAAGATTTACCGCATTTTTGAAAAAAAAGTGCATTAAAATGTTTAATAAAATTATAGATAATTATTTTTAAATATTAAATTTCCGTTAAAAAACAATTATTATTTATTATTATATTAATTGACAAAGTAGAATCAACAAACGTGAAACTAAAACATCTGCAAACCTCATTTATGTAATTTCTCACTGTAGTTAACAACTATAATAAAATAATATTTTCCTGTTTGTCTAAAGCTAAAGCTTTCTAGGTTGCATATTTTTCCGTTGATTTTTTATTGATATTGTTTTATGCTATAAAAAGTAACGATAACTGCTATAATCTATTTATTTGAAAATAAATGGTTGGAAAAAATACATTTATCTCTTTTAAATTTGGTTCATCCATCTGTGATTAATCATATCATTAAAACTAGTTCAACTATTCCATTTTTAAAACTTTTCTTCAAATATAATTGATCAGATGATTTAAAATTATTTAACGGACTCAATATCTCTTTCGTATGCATAGCATACGAAATATTCATGGATAAATATGATAAATAAAATTTGGAAATGATCTTTTAGCTTTTTCCTCTTTGTTATTATAAAAAATATTAACATTTTACCTAAATTTAAATCGTGATTATTATAAACTGTTTCGACATCAAGCACACACATATGTAATATGTATATAATTCATTTGCAGATATGCACAAACGCGTTTCGTATTTGAAAAATTCGAGCCCTGGTCCATCTCAAGCAGCATCCATCCATCCCGGAATTATACTATATCGAATCTCTTCATTTAACAAGCGCATGCTAAGGCGAGGATGCTTTTGAGCGATTGAAACGCCGCGAAACGGATAGCATTATCCAGGTAACACCGTATCCTTAGATAATAGCATCATTAATTTCGTAATATCTCCCGTTCCTCCCCTCCCTCAAGTAATGCGCAAATTAACTTTCCCGGCTGCTATCGGTTTAACGAGCTGAGTTTGGTGCAAGAGAGGGTGGAGCGTCAAACTCGTTACGCACGTTGCGCGCGATATATTCGCTCCTGTCTGTGTGCAGACTGTATGAACCCGGCTTTGCAGAAGCTTGTTAACACCGTCGCAGACACGGCGGGCGTGCCCCGCTCACAGAAGAGCTTTTGATTTCGAGCTGTTCGTGCGGCAGAGCCCGCTTGTGATCAGCAGCCACCACAATACGAACGCGCGCGAATCGATTCTTAACAATGTCACTTTGCGTTTATCGCGCCTGTGCGTCGGATACATACGCGTTGCTACCGATATAATCCACGACGCCTTGGTTTGGCTCGTTGCCCGGGATCGTCGTCGATAAATCGTGAAGGCGAAAATTTAGAATAACATTCACGAAAATTAATGCGAATTTACCCCTCTCTCTCTATTCGCGATGTATTTGCAATAATAAACGGTTACATAAATTTTTCAGAGATATAAATGTTTATGTAGAAAGTATTTCAATATTTGATCTACAATGAATTGTTTTCGAACGAACGGAAATCAGAGAGATATCGCGCATCGCGATTATCATTTCATAATAATTCTCTTCGATATTCATAATTGTTTTCCAATCGCGTGCCCGTTTATTCGTGGTTATTTATTATTTGCGCGTAGAAAATTGATGACGGGCGCATCGTTCTCTGTCATTTCCGGCAACGATCGTCTACACGTCGATATCGACGCGGTACCGCGATACCTTGGTCGACACCGCGATACGCGCGTCGATTCCCGATAATCGATGGCCGACATACGGTTTGTCATCTTTTTACGAGCGCGTCGAAAGACATCGACTGTGTTGCTCCGAATGTTGTCCGCCAAAGGGGACACGGCCGACACGGACGGCGTAATTTCGGACATAGAGCTGCTCGCCAACTGTCGACGACGGTCCGGTCTGCTCACCCCCGTGGGACCATGGACAATAGTGTCGCTCTTGCCACCCTGTCAGCGTTAACCACCGACATTACGGGTCGCCTCTTAAACCCCCGCCGAGAGAGAAAAAAGAAAACGACAGAGAGAGAGAGAGAGAGAGAGAGCCCGTAGATACTTTACCACCCGGTGCTCCTCTTGTGCAAACAAACAGCCTCTTTATTCCATGCTCTCCTTTTTTACGACATCGGTAGAGAGTGACAATCTTTCTTTCCCCTTCTCCCCTTCCGAGGACGCGTTCGATAGTCGAGAGAAATTAATTAATCGCTGATGGGTTCTCGTTAACGCCATGACGTTAACAGAGCGTTTCGTTGACAAGCAAATTGAAGTAAGTAAAAACGTATAATGCGCGATATTTCGTCTCGGGCCGGATGATGATTGGACGCGTCGAATTATTGCGTCTACGATAAATGATGCAACGAAATAATTACGCGCGCAGATATATAATTAATGCGATGTACACGTGTCATACGTTCGCACGTTCGACTCTGGCGACACGAATCGTTTAATTTATTCGTTCGCACCAATGGCGCGTGTGAAAACGTTTACAATCCGCGCTAGATATACCGCAGCTGGTTTAAACGACTCTCCAGGCGACGTTCTTGACAATCGTCAACACGTGCGAGGCCGGGTGCAAATGCGATTAACTCGGGCGCGGCCCGCCTTCTCTGTCACACGCGTACAATTGGCACACTCGAAATTCGAATCGCACTCTGACGCCTACTAAGAGAGGAGAGAGTAGACTACCTCTTTCTCTTTCTCTCCATTGCTTCTCTTTGTCGATCGGTCGTTTAGATCGAGTTCTAAAGGCTCGCTGACGGAGACCTTTGAACGTCATTAAAGCTACACCGTAATTGTAACAGCTACATGTCAGTACAAAAAATTCAACCCATCTCGATAAAATATTCATTTAATATTTTTTTAAAAACTAAATCAAATATTTTTATACAGTATATTTAAGAGGTTTCCATATATATTTTCAACTTCATTTTCTATATTATTATTAATTTTACATATTATTATTTTCACGATGATAATGAAAATTGAACTTTTGAAAAAATATAAATTAAAAAAGTTAAAAATAAATGTAAAAGAGTAAATTACACAGGGCATATTAAAATATCGGAATACACTCTACAGTTTATACATAACTGTCGAGTGTTAAAGATTTTTTTTTTATGCATTCCCGCATTCGAGAGGATACCGGTGCAGGAAACATTGATTTGTATCAAACGCCCAGCGAGAATCGGAGAAAAGAACGAAGTGGCGGACTCGTGAAATTAACGGCGACAATATTTTTGCCCGGCCAAGCCAAATGCTCGGACAATGCGAATAATAGCTCGACGGGGGTCCGTATCGGCAAATATATGTCCGCGAGTGTTGTATACGTGTCTGTGTATTGCGAGTGAGAATCTCAAGAGAATAATTCCAACGAGCGGGACACATAAGCGGTACCTATCGTAAGAACCTTGGAGTGTTCAACGAGGTTTTGGCGCCTTTGTGTCACAGTCACCCCTCTGTCTCTCGCCCTCGGTGGCATTTAACAGAATTTACGAGCCAGAAATATCGAACGCGTTATTGTCACCGCCACAAGCGATGTGGCATTCGGTATCGTGATTCGTGCATTATGTCGCGCTCGCCGAGGCGAAGCGCGATTTTTGCCGGCCGGCGAGTTGAAGGAATTTGCCGCCATGTCACACTTGGTCGACCGTCAAAAACATTTGTCGTGATATTCGTTGCATTTGCGCAAATCTCCGTCGACTTGTATCCATTTACTCGCTATGTTTTATAAAGGCAACAAAGACACGGTGCCAAGAGTTTTATCGACCCATTAAACATAATCTTGCCTTTCTCGGCGCGTTTATATGAGTCTCGGAAATTTGGCAACGATTTAATTAATGTTATGATTAAATTGTCGAGAAATATTGGAGTATCGATTCTTTCTCTTTCACGCAATTCACGGCATCGAAACGAATTGATGCGCGCATCAAAGAGTCGAATTAGTATCCTTTGCACGAGTCGGTGTTCTTTGTCGATTCGAGATTCAACACGGACAGGGATTCATCACGTACGCTGACCCTCCGTGGTTTATCTCTTTTCGGAGACGCTGTTTCTCTCTCCTTGCAACGTACGAGGCAACATCTCGTTGGTGCCAGGTTTGCACCGATAAAGACGACGCGGAAGCTGAGAGATCGAATAGGCCGAGCGGGCAAAAGGACGAAAGAAAAGAACGGACGAAAGAAAGGACGAGAGGAAGAACGGACGTTCTATCCTTGGACCATATCACCGGAGGTATCGCGTGCGAAAGAATATCCGCGTCGCTCTTGCACACCAGCTCTTGCTCTCCTTCTCTCTCTTCATCCCTTATTCGCCCTTGTTCTCTTATCCCCCTCGCTTCTTTCCTTTACAGCAGCGACGGCTTGCCTCCTGCTCTATGGCACGGAAAATTGCGGAGCCGTCGATAGTGTTTTCCCTCTTGCCGTGCCCGACCAGTGGAATTTTCACAAGAGGGTAATACGCGGGTAATAGTGAGAGAGCTCGGACGCTGCTCTCCGGACGAAGAGTCTCGAAAGAAAAACATAAAGTAACGCCCGGAATACCTGCCTGCCCGGTGGAACGCAATCTGCATTTTTCATCGTAGCAGCGACTTGAGCGATTATCTGCCTGATCTTCATCTAGATAGAAAATAATACCATTTTACATTTTACATTTTACATATAAAAAGAGTAAAAATGGAAGAAGGATAATCCATTCATTGGACACGAGTTATTCCGCAAGAGTATCGTTGCCCGCGATGCTGTCAATCGTATTAAAAAAAGTGCGGAAATTCGAATTGGTGATGAGATCCACGTACTGACAGTTTGACATTTAATGGTTGAATATATACTAGGAAAGTGATTGATTGAGAGCATATAAAGAGTAAAGCATAAAAAATGGAAAGAAGACATATATATGAAAAATATGGTGATTCAGTTTATTTTATGTTTGAAGCCGTGACACGCATGTGTCAAATAAAATAATACCAACTCTGTAAATCTTTTTTAGTTTTCAGAATATAAACTCTAAATGCGCGTTAGTTGCAAATACAATTTAATTAACTTGGTCTAGATCCACTTTTAAAAGCGCAAAGAAAATTAATTAAATCTCAATTAACTTTGACCAGTGCTTGGAAACGAGTAATTTAATAAAGAACGCTAATGATATTAACGATATTCCTTGGTTTTCAGCGATAATTGTAAACAATCGTATATCAGAAGCAAAAGTAAAGCAAAAAATAGCGACAATGAATAATCCCAATGCTCTTTGCAATATATTCCGACCGATATATTCCATACATTTCCCGCTGCACCTTTCGATATCGAAAAGGTCCGGGCACGTCCCGCATGTTCTCTCGAATTTGAACGTGCCCTGGTGATCACGGTAACCGAAGTGCATTTGCAAGTTACACGAATTCGGTTTCTCGCGTGCAAAGTCACGCGTTTCGCTTCCGATTTGTTATGTAAGTATTGTGGCGTGCAAAGATCGGACGGTGCAAACGGTCACCATCGTAAAGACAGCGTCGTTATGAGTTCTCGTAACTCGAGAGATGCGAAACCGACGATGATCCAGACGATTGTACCAGCGAATGTCTGGAGAAATGTAAGACGTCCTTGTAAGATTGCCTCAAAGTTGAACATGGATAAGGACATATCATTACGTGTCATCGAAGAAGCGAATTTGCACGTGACTAGAGATTGCGTCTTCGTCTCAGGCGCGAGGCATTCTTCGATTTATAAACGCTTAAATTTTAATTACAAGATTTACAAAGTCGTTATAAAAATTGGTACGAGCGAAAAGGCAAAGAATGTTTATCGAAACCAGGATAAAGCGACGAAACTGATATATCTGATTTCCGTTCGAAGAGCTTACGATATTCACAATACGACAGCGTGTATGTCGCTTCCGCAAAGAGTCCGGGGCTCGTGGGACACGAAAGAAATAACCAATCCTATCCCAGCATCGTGACACCACGACGGATCTGTGTCACATTTCACTTTGACATCTTGGATAGATGACCGCCTTACCTTAGTACGCTTTCATTATATCAACTAGGATCAAAGGATCATTGGCGGAGTCTCGGGAGGGTAAGGAGGAGAGATAAAAAGCATCAAGCCAGCGAGTATGATGACGAACGATAATCGAAGAACGCGCAGGATAAAGAATCGAAGAATACAACAGGAAGAAAAAATCTTGTAACGGACATAACATGGGGAAGAAGAAAAGAAAGAGAAGGAAAAAAGAGGGACTAAAGTGGGTAGATGGCGAGGATAAGAAACGGGTAGCTCGTTATAATCTTCTATTGCAATACTCTCAGGACATGGGCTATTGTGAACATCGTAGAATCTCGTCGTCGGCGTATCGTTCACATTCGCGTTATCATCCCCGTCGCCCTTCTGTCTCTTTCTGCCGATGCAGCCAGAGTTGCAATCCTCGCACAAAGTACAAAGCCGTCGCCGTAGACGATTGTTTAAAAAAAAGTGAGCAGATACTCGAGAAACTTATACTTGTAGAGAAAAATTTGACTCAAATTTTATTAAATGTTTAATAAAAAATTTTATTAAATATATTTAATAAAATTATAATATAATAAAATATATTTATTATATAATTTAATAAAATTAATTATATTAATAATTTAATAAAATTAATTATATTATATTTATATGTATAAATGATCAATTTTTAATTAACTTAAAATTCTCTTATAATGGAGTCTTTCGAGCAGTCAAATAAATTCTGATGGATAGGGGAATCGTATGATGTTATGTGCGCGAGAAGAGAACTCGAAATATAACGAGCCTCAGGTTCGTTGACGTCCTCCAGGTCGTCGCCGCGATCGATTCCGCTCAGATGGAAACCAAGTGTCTTGGCGTGTAGGGAAAAGAATATACGCGTACCTTTATTGCGATGCATGCCAAGTTCGCGTGTATAGTACGGCACTACGGCGCGATGGTGTGTGCGATGCACTCAAAACCGAAGAGACAAAGTCGAGAGTCGGCGTCGATGCTCTCTTCCCTCGCCGTCGTTCGTCGCGATCGCTATAGGAAAATTTACATTCGCTAGAAAGTCTATTTTATGGTACAGGAAATTTAGATATTTCGACTCTCGGTGTATTTTCCATGACATACATTTATATTTTTCAACAGAAAAAGAAAGAGAGAGCGTGCACGAAAGAGAATTCAATATTCCATCGCGCGGAAAACGCAGTGTCAATGACCTCGACGGACAAGATCGAGTGTTCTCTCGACGATGTCGTCGTTATCCGGGCAGCGAGTCTAGCCCGTCACGACACTATAAAGCCAACGACGTCCCGTCGGTCCTTACGTAAGTCGTAAGAGTTTTAGGATCGCGAGCGCAAAAAGGCACTGGAATTTGTTTCGTTGAACGTTTCGTCGAAACGGGAAAAAATTGATGATTTATTTATACCACGCATATCACCTCTCTAATGCGACACACACGAACGTTTCCGGTTCTCCTTTTCAGGAGGAGAAAAAAAATCGTCATTTGATACGCCTGTCCATCGTTCGGGAGACAGAGACGAGCGTAACAAAGCTCGTGTTTTACAAGGGCGCGGACATATTTATGTACGCGCGGATCGGCCGACGTGAATGTAACAGCCAACACGCATCGCCCACGCACTTGTGCATGCGTTACAACACTTGATACACGGACGGTTACACCTGTATTCGCGGAATCGAAGCGCGCCCAGCCATGAAATAAAGGAGACGAGGAGGAGGAGGACGAGGAGGACGAGAAGCATCGGGAGCAAGAGAGGAGGACGCGTTTCATATGTAAACCCTCGTAGAATAGCTTATTTTAAAACGATCACGAAACGCTTTTCATGCCCAGAAGATGATGGAATCGCGCTTTCATTCGACTGCCTCGCCGTGAAAAATGATCCGCGCTAACGTTCCACTCTCCCCTTTCCAAATTTTTCCGCGCGTTCCTTTCTTCTTGCCCTTTTTATCTTTCTCTCGCTAGGTGGGTATAAACGAGTACCGCTTATATTCTCGTCCATTCGCTTCACTCGAAGGTGCGAGCTACGTGTTATATAGATAGAATAAGAACATTGACGTCAGGGGGATGACTCGTCGCTTTTCCTTTTTAGATCCGAGGCGGATCAGCACATTTTGCCGAAAACATAGTGCTCTTACCGTTCGATAGTCTAAATAATGGCTGTGTATATATATCCGCCATTGAACGCGTATCGTAAAATAATTTTAATATAAAGATAGCGTGCGATTTTTCAAGCGGAAACTGCGTGAAATACAATCGCAAAGTGACACTCGTAAAAAGCGTGGACGATATTAGCAAAGTGTATTGGCTTAATCGTGACACGTGTATGTCACTTGTCGCCCTCGCAGGCATCTTCTAAATAAATCTACGATCATTTCGAAGCGGCACGCGTCGCAAATAAAATGCTGGGAGGACGCCATGTCACTTTGGCGCGCGCGAGACATGGCACCATATTTCAAAAGGCCGTAATCTGTCCAATTTGGGGAATTGCACGTAGCGCACGAATAGCGAATTATGAAAATCAATTCAGTCGCGACATAAATCTTTGTCTGACGGTCGTGCTACGAATCGCGCGTCTTACTAGTGTATTGTCGGTCCCGCAATCTTCTCCATCCTTGATGGCCCCGGCCTGTTGGTTGGTTCATTGGTCGGACATATCGGGCCGATCGATTCCGCATTCGACGTGCCATTTCGATCCGGCCCAGTTCCTCCTGGCCGCTTCGTGTTTTATTTCCACGTCTTACGTAACGTACGAGAAGGCGGTTTAACGCTGTCACGTGAGGTCTCGCTGTCGCGAAAGAAGCACGAGCTGATACGGAAATTGCGAAGGGACACGGTTCGTTTGGCTTTACGGTCGGAAGTTATGACAAATCGTGCGACGCCGCGCGCGACCGCGGCGGTATATAAAGTTCCGTCCGACTCTCCCGTGGACTCGACGAGGGGTGATACCCGGCGACATTCCACGATTAACGACCTCCATTCGAGAGGCCGATTTATTATCGCGATATCTGAGATGACGGCGGAGACGCGGCGCGATACCGGAAGTCAACGCCGATAGAATCTTCGTTGGCGAGGCGTCCGTAGAATGCAATTTAATCGATGAGCGCGCAGAGTCGCTCGCTCCAGATATTAATTATTTCCACGAAAGGAGAAAGGATGGGAGGGAGGAAGGGATGAAGGTTCGTTCATTTATCTTATTACGTAGCGCGCGACAGACTCGTGAATACACAATGCCGATAATGACTGACATCGATTTCAAAATTGGATCACCGTCGCGAAAAGGGACGTCGGTTTTCACTCGAACATCACCCCTTACATCTGGAAGGTTAGATCGAAATCGGAGATGGGCCAATAGCTGGCCTCCCTCTCGCTCCCTTGCCCGGGGTCCTCCTTCTTTAATTCGCGTTCGCCCGCGTGTCGTTTTAGAGACGCGATAACAATACCCGCGAGATTCGTTCCCGTTTCGCAAACTTCATTTTCGCAACGAGTAACGCGCCCAGTTCTTCCGCCCCCTCGCCCCCTCCCCCTTTGCCAACTCGATCTCTCTTCTTCCCAACGCCGACTGTCGACAATTATTAGCCATTGTCCGGCGAAAAGCCCGGGAGACCGAATTACGTCGAGTTAGAACCTCGGGTCATCTCGATGTTAGCACGTGCTGGACGAGAACCAGCAACGGGGGAAACGTGCGAGAGAGAGAGAAGGACACGAGAGAGCTAAACTATCGAAAAGAGAGTACGAGCGCAAGATTAAGGGAGGATATAAAGAGAAAGAGAGAAGGGAAGGAAAAAGAAAGAAAAGACAAGGGACCGATCAAGAGAGATGGTCACGAAGAGGAAGTTAGACATGGTGAAGAGAAGAGACCACCCCAAGAATTATCGCCTCCTCCCCTCTCGCAGTCCTCGTAAAGAGGATCGAGTGATTTACAACGACACCCTCGCCTCGTCTAACGACGGCGATCGGCATTATACCTTTTAATGGTATTCGCTCAGCGTCAATCGTCAAGCGCGATTTATAATGCGGTAGCGCCGTAAGGAACACCGTTGAATTTTGAAAGCCCGCCTCGAAAGTAGCCTCTCGGCCAATTCGTCTTGCCATTCGTCGTTCCATTCGACGTGAATAATGAAGAGCGTTTAAGCAGACCTTAACGTTTTCATTCCACACAATAGAAAGACGATATTCGATTTTCTTGCGCAAATATCTTGATAATTACAGAAGCTATTAACAGAACAGTATTTAAAAAATCAATTCTTTAATTTCAGACGTTGAATAATACGTACAGTCTTCTTAGACAAATGAGAGATTTCTCCATTTCCAGGGTAAAATTCAAAGTTTCTATCACTCCATCCAACACGATATCCTTTTTACAAGAATATTCCGGTCCTGCACTGAGAAAAATCGTTTGATTGTACCAACAAGACGTATATGATTGAAGGCATTTTGGTTAAATCAAACAAGAATTTCTAGTTATCATGATAAGACTCGATTTTTTATAACTAGAACGTTTAATAGATTTTACTATAAGGATTTGGTTAGTATTTTCTGGTTGGATCTATAAAATTTCTTGTTACATTAATTTCTTTGCTTGCCGCTAGGCGGCGAGCCACTCTTAACTTAACTCGTATTCAATATTTGCCATGAAATGTATATAAAGAACTAGTATTAACATTAAATCCAAAGTATATTTTTTTTCTCTTACGAGCAGTAGTGCCAGAAAGAGGACGCTAGCTCTCTGATTGTGTGTGTTTGAGCTGCATCCTCTTCTTGCATCACTGTTTATCAGTTTAATTTCTAACAAACTGAATTTAAAATAATTTATTCAATAATCTGGATTGAATTTATCCAATAATCTTGTTGGAATTCAGAATATTAAACAGACTTTTGAGATTAGATGGAAAAAATTTTAAATGACTTGGTGCTGGCGAGTTTAGTATTATTAACCAGAAAATTTGGTAAATTTAACAGAAAGAAATTAATCAGATTCATCTGGTAATTCCTACAAGAATTCTGATTCGTCCATTTTCCAACAGACATACTGGTTGAATCTACCAGAATTCTAATTAATGCAACCAGATTTTTTTCTCAGTGTGTCGTCAAATCACCTCGTCAAACTTTATTCGAAATGAAATAAAGTTCCCAATACTTAATATAGAATAATGTTCTACTCGAAACAAATTTTTCCTTAACGGAGTTACTGCTCTCTTCGGAGAGGGTAACGCTCTCACCCTCGATGCGGCACCCTCGCATCTCCCTCGAGATATCCGCCAAAAACTATATACATGTTCCATGCCCATTTCAGTGATATTGTAATGTTAGACGTATGACCGACGTGCGGCGCGAAAGAGAGGCCGTTTCGCCGCATCATTCATATTCATATCGCCGAAGAGCAGGGCGCCATCCCTCTTGCTTCCGCTTGACAGCGGGCGCACCACCGTGCAATTCCGAAACGTATTTACGGAGCAGAATGTCGTTAATACTAAAGGATCACGGTGCTCCCTCGCGTGGCCGCAAAGAAGATTTTAAGGGGCGAAACGAGCCGAATTCGTCCTCCCCTTCCTCCTACCTTTCAACCTGCGGTATTCACGTGTCCGTTGGCCGTACACGTAAATACACCGGGAAAGATACATGGAGCCGGCGAACCGCGCTCCGCGCAGAGATCCCCCGGGAGACCGCGTCGGGTTTACCTCGTTCGCCGCGATCCTCCGCCTTCTTTCCCACCAACGCAGGGAGGAGAGATCCCTTTCTTCCCTTTACGGCCCGGCCGCAGGTCTGTCCCTCCTCCCTTCCTCCCCCCTTTCGCTCCCGCTACCGCTCCAATTTCCCGTCCGACGTGCGCCGGGATTTTCGCGAATCGAAGGATCCGTTCTCGAAGGATCCGATCTTAAGCCGCTTGTCCGGCACGAGAGAGCCCGGACTTTCTCGCGTCCCTCTTCCTCTCGTCCCTTTTCTCTCCCCTCGCCGCATCCGCTACTCTTTTATCTATTCACTCGCGGTTGCAAACAACGGGAGCTGTTTCCTTCTGCGTGCGATCGATCGTTCCTTTAGGATCCGCGACCTATTACGGATGTATGTACGGATCTGTACGAGCGAGATCCGGATTGCTCGGTGACTTCCAGAATATATACTGTGTAGCGAGGGCAATGATTTTGGCCAAAGTACTTGTCCGACTTTCTTCCCTTCTTTTTTTCTCTCTTCCATTCGCTGCTCGCGTCGGTTAAATGTGCCTCTAGTTTAACCGAGCCCTTGTTTTCTTACCAAAAGTAGCGGTAGAAAAAGACGAAAAGTAAGTTAAACTACGGTTCAAGTTAAACTCGTGCAACAAGATCTCTCAAACTTTATCCAAGTTTCACCGCTCGATATCGAGGTTGCGAAAAATAAGATGGCAAATTTAATTATCTATTGTAATTTCGTTGACGCTACAAGAATTTGCTTTATATCGTATCAATAGAGAAATTCATATATAATTTGGATTTGTGTATATAACAAGTAGTGTCAACGATGATTGATTAAAGAATTTTGTTTTTCATCGCATACGTATAAACGTTGTACGGAAAATTTAATGAAATGTTGCAAATATTAATGAATAATTGATTATATAAAAGGATATATTATTTTCACAGTAATATTCGAAAAGAGAAACACGATCAGCTGGAGGAATAAAATATTAAATTTGTCGAAATAACGTCCCTTTAAAATGCATCTCGTTGCAATTCATAAATGTTGCAATACAATTGTGCGGAAACAAATTATATTTATATTAATAGATTAAAGCGGGCTTTGTGATGATTAGTTGCGATCACGATATACGTCGAGAAATTTCGATGCATGTATATCGTTGCATCCATATTTCGTGTAACTTTGACGCGTCGGGCGTAGTTGAAAACTAAAAGTTATTCTTCGAATATATATCAGTCCTTTATGGTGTTGTGCATATAAACGGAGAATTAATTGTATATAAAAAACAGAAAGAGACTGATCGATATTCTGAAAAAGTAGCGCGTTTGTTTCGTCCGTTATTAAAGGCTTGCGATAATTGAATCGAGACGCGACGGTCGCAAAGAGGATCTTCAGCTTCCGATACATATAATGCTTTCGATGCATAATGCAAGAAAACAAGTAGCGGAAAGCGAAGGAAGACTCTACGAAGAGAAGTTTCTTTCGCAAAATTCAAAGAGTGTACTTGAGATATGTTTCTTGAGTATCCTCGTATGAAAAAGAGAGAGAGAGAGGCCCCTTCTCTCCTTTCCAATATACTTTTAAATCTGTTATTGCCACTTCTATAGAAATAGATTTAAGAGAAGCGCCAAAGTTGCCACCAAAGTGTACATTTCTCCCTGCGAGAGTCTTGCATCTTTACTTCGTGTCTTTGATTCATTATTGATGGCGCGAAGAAATTCTAGTCTCCTCAATACTTTACGACTCACGTTATACGCGCCATGTTTTCTTATCAACGTGAGTTAAGACTACTTCAACTTTTGATGCTTGTACTAAAAAAAGTTTTTGAAATATAACGAAGAATTTTATATCTATTACTTCGACGTATCAGAATCGATCATCCTACTTGTCAAGTATCTTTAAACGGTGGTAAATCTTCCATATACTTCTTCCGAACTTTTAATCAGGATTAACGATAAGCGCGAGAAAATTCCCACGTTTTTCTACGCTCTCGGGGAACAATTCTTACTTCCCTCTCATCTACAAGACGCGAAATATATTCATCCGGATAAACGGCAACTTCTTGTCCCTTTCGGTGTTAAGCATAATTTGTAGTCTATCGCAAAGAGAGAGAGGAGGGCGAGATATCTACGCCCCTAGTAATTAAAATAAAATCGGCGAGAGGAGCCGCGCTTTTCGAGAACTTGCCGGTTCGCATTCTCAGGAAAGCGCGTTCAGGGCGCGCGTTTTCCCTCCAATAAGACGTAAAACTTTAATGATACGGTTGCGACAACTTTTACAACAAACTTTATGGCACGAGGCAAGTCGCGTCCCGCTATTTTCCGCGATACGTTCGTTTCTCGGAGCCGTGCTCGACGAAACGTGAGCGGATCGAATCGAAGTCGTGCCGATATTCATGGCTTTACCGGCCAGGATTGCCAGTGGTGGCTAGCGGTTTTGCGGAGGTGGCATTGCCCACTCGGTATATCCGAGTTAATAATTCGCGGTTCATCTCCCCGCCCGACCCCCTATCCCTCCGATCGTATCGGGATATGTAGAGCGCACCGAACGAACATATATACGTGCGTCATTCGAAATCATTACCTCATGTACACCAGCCATACTTCGTGTAACCGCCGAATCGCCGGTGTCGTGTTTTGCTGTATCTCTCACGCCAATGCCTAATGCGAGCTGAACGGCTAAAATATGCACGTATAGCGATAATGGCTCAAAATGTTGCACTCAACTACTAATCGAGTGTATTAAAAGTGTTCTGAATCGCGGATTCGGGCCATTATGGTGAAACGCGGATTATCAAATAGTATAAACTAAAAAAAAATGTATAAAATGCGTGTCCTATTTTTTCGCGAGAAAAGTGTAAGTGAAAGACTGAAGAAAAATCCCATTTTTATCTTCGAAATATTTCAAGTAAAAAATTTTTTTTTATTTTTACAAATGTAAATATGTATTAGTTCAAACTTATAATATGTACAATTAAATCCATCTCAAAGTTGCAGCGTTTTAAGATTTGACTATAAAATCAAGACTTAATTAATGTAACCATAATGAATGTTATCTCGCTGGCAGAATCGCGAGGATTTAGTCTGATCCGACTCACTTTGTAAGCCATGTCCCGACTGCACCTAGAACTTGTATACCGCAGTTATCTTCCGGCTCGAGACAGCACGATAGCGGTTTAAAGAATGAGCTCGGTGCATTACGCGTGTGCGGAAACAGTTTACACGCGGGAAACAATTTTCACACGATCTTCACGATTAAAGTGAGACGTTAATTTGTGAACATTTATCGTCATTAAAATAAATGAGGAAATATATTTGTGCGTGAAAATATAATTTTCCTACAACTTTCTCTACAATATTAGAGATAATGTTAGAGTACCCAGAAAGTGCCGAGGAAAGAGTGCTATAGACTTAATATTTTGTTCCTATTTTCGAAGAAAGTATGATTTTTTAATAACTTATATAATTAAAGTGATAAAAATCACTTTAATTATATATAGAAGTAAAATACTTCGCGTATAAGATAAATGTTACATATTTACAGTAATTGCTTTTTTTATAGACTGCATTACTTCGTCAGATTTCTAATTAGATTATCTTCTCGATTATATATATATATATATCAATTTCCACAGTTAAATTTTAAATAAAGTTGCAATAAATCAGGAGCAGTAGATTTGCACGAATTTATTTTATACTTACAGTAAGTGAGATTGAATTAATACGTGAAGCATCTATAAAAAAACATGTCTCATATATTCATAAATTTGACTACGTTCAGCATGAATTCATTATTACCTGTCAGCAAAATATCTATTAAATTTAACTCATTCTCTGTATTTCATTATGCTAAAAGCAGACCTCTCTTCCCATTTCTTATTCTGGCCGGTTTAAAATCGCTCACTGAGAAAAGTCGTTTGATTGTGTCAACAAGACGTATCTGATGGAAGGCATTTTGGTTAAACCAAGCAGAATTTCTAGTTATCGCAATAAGACTCGATTTTTTTATAACTAGAACGTTTAATTGATTTTACTACAAGGATTTGATTAGTATTTTCTAATTGGATCTATAAAATTTCTTGTTATATTAACTAAACACAGTGATGCCATTTTTTAAATAAATTTAGTATTATTAACAAGAAAATTTGGTAAATTTAACAGGAAGGAGTTAATCATACTCATCTGGTAATTCCTAAAGGAATTCTGATTTGTTCATTTTCCAACAGACATACTGATTGAATCTACCAGATTTCTAATTAATGCAACCAGATTTTTTCTCAGTGCTCGAATTACGAATACTTGTAGCTATTAGGAGCGAAGTTTCTGAAGATTTTGTCGATCCATGACGTTCGCTTTAAACGCGAGGAGCACGCACAATTCGACTTATTCAAAATGGTCCCTTAAACGCACCTTATTTCCGCACTACGTATATCCAAAGCCCGATTCGAGAAGAGGAGGCAGGAGCGGAGAACCATCGCGGCTGCGTGGCACGTGCGAGACGTAATATCCCGTCCCGCGCCAGGCATACGAATCGTTCCCCGCTATTACGGAAGGAAGCGAGGTGGAGTTCTGGATCCTCGCGAGGCCCTTTGGCACGCGCGTAACCTAAAGGGAGGAAGGCCGGGGTTGGGAGAGGGCGAAGGTACGAGTCGTGATGTACGACAAAGGCCGAAGGGAGGAAGGGAGGTGCGAGAAACCAGGCTTGGTCGCGTATCTTCGGAATTCAGGCTGCGCCGCTCGTTTATGAAATATCCGATATATCCCGAAGGCCGAGTGAAATTTCTAACGGGACGAGGGACTTCCAAGGGATCTTCCGCTTCGCTTATCGACTCGACTTAAATATGTCCGTCACGAAAGAGGATGTAACACTCGACATTTCACGCGCCCGACGATCGCGCTTAAAATACAAGCATATCACAAATGAATTTGCATCACAATCGATCCCTTACATATATATATAGAGTAGTATAGCTTCGCGTAACAACGCAGTTATCTAGTTATCCTTTACGCATAGTGTAAGCCATGAATTATTCAGATTATTATAGACTATCGTAAAATTCGCTCTTGAGGAAGAAAAGAGCGAGGAAATAAAAAGAAGAATAATCACGATCATGTGATGAAGGAAGAAGAGAAGCAACATGATTGAGAAAGTCACGTTGCTAAGGATCTGAAAGTATCTTGTTTGCTTTGTAGGAATCGTCGCGATAAACTTTTGAAGACGGTATCACGCATTTCGCGGGCTTTAATGGTGAAGATACCTCTCGTATCACGACGCAATATGTATGCGTGAAGGTGGTAAATATTTATCAAGATTAGTCTCGAAGGGAGAGCACGGCTTTTTGTCTCTCTGTATTATTCGTCTGTGATTCCATCCTCGCGCGCTTTCAGACCGTGAAAGACGCAGACTGCCTTGTCCGACTCGTTTCTGGGAGTCAACTATGCTCCCTCGACACCCTATACAACGCGCTTCGTTATTCCGTCCCTCTATTTTTCCTTCCCTCCTGCGCTCGAGGGTGGATCATTTACAACGCAACACCGGTTGCGGGAAGTTGAAGCAGAAGGCAGAAACTTTAACTTCGGACAGGCTCCCATCCGGCTGCTTTTCATTCAACGCAACGACTACAAGACGTAGACGTCGTAAAAATCATCGCCCAAGGAAAAAACGACACTGATCTGCGGACTATATTGAAAAGAAGGGTAACTTTCTCGTAACATAACAAAAATAGCATGTCGCGAGAAAGGATTTGTTTTAGATAAACAGTGAAAATAAAGATCTCAGAGCGGTAAAGTGACTTCACCTTCTTTCTTCATGCACAAATACGATAGAACAGAAATAACAACTTGATGTGATCAATTTATTTCAGTGTGTCTAGTGAAAATTCAAAAATATTATTCGCAAGAAATAGATAAACGTCATATGGCTGGCTTTCACACACGTATATACGCACGCAATGTAGTCGGTACAGTTATAATAACCGCGATCCGTTTTGCGGAAACGCACAGTATCTCTCGACGGTCGAATACGCGACTTTGTCGGCGGTCGGTGGGACTTGACGAATAGCCTAGCTCGACCGCGCGGGTAATCCACTCGCCGGAAGGTCCGAGATCTCATCCATTTTAAGCAACTTCGTCCTACTTCCACCTAGACCGCTGTACCGAGCTTTCCAACCGTTCCGAGTCCTCCTACGCGGATAGATATCTCGTGGAATATATCCTCCATCCCTTGCTCTCGTTCGCCCCCGCCCACGATCTCTCGCGTATAGCTGGGCTCATCTCTCGACCCCTCGTAGCCGTTAGGTCCTGGGAATTCTACGAGAATCCCGACCGGCTTCTCGTGTATCGACCTTTGTCTCGCGGTTGGCGACCGCACGGATGACAGCCACATAGAATTCAGGGCGAGCACACAGAACAGTGCGACACGTGGGGAATCGGTAAAGACATATATCCAATCTGATGGGGCGAGCAAGATTAACCGAGCGATTATTGGCTTCGGTCATCGTGCGTAACATTTTTGCTATCGCGTTACACGATATGATTATTTCCGTTAATGTGTGTGGGAAAAGATATAATTTATTGGACAATAATTATGAAGAATGTTTCTGACAGTTTTATTTATACAGATTTTTATATACATGATAATCAAAAATCTCCCTCATATAATCAATTAAATAATAAATTTAATTTTAATAAATGTGCAAAATATGTACATTATAAATGAATTACGACAAACAATAAGATGGACACATAATGGAGTGGATGTCAATCGACAAACAAAAGGATAATTTCATAATTTCAGAGATAAATCACACAATTTGTCGAAAACAGGATGACACTCGTGTATCTCGTATCACGTCTGATGTCAATCTCTACATACATATATATTTCACGATATCGCTTTTATGTCAAATGTGAAATTATCGTGACACAAATAGAGCTGCCTTGCCGGAAATACAAAGTCCGGCAAATGAAGGCCGAAATATTTGAACGATAAGAGCAGGCAGATTTAACGTTAAGTGGGCTCTTTGTCAACCCCACCTACTACTAATATTCAATTTAAATTCTGCTCACGATACACGTAAAATCGGCGAGTCTGCGAGTTTCACGTTGTGCTCTCGCATGTAGGTCTTGACCCAAATTATATCGGGAAATGCCACGTCTAATTCAGGAAAAGAGAAAAAAGATAGAAATGTTTCCTTTTTAATTCTGCTTTAATGCTGCTCGCGCGTATCGAAATATCGGGAGAAGAGAAAGTAGAGAAAGAGGAGCGAATATATTTATAGCCGAGAGAATCTGTGCATTATTAAAAAACGATTTTTCGTTTTTTCGATTTTTCGAAAGAAAGATTCTACGAGGATTACAGAGAGCGCGGAGAACAATTTACGGTCGATTGTTCTCGAGGTCAGATCGTAATCCCTCGGAGGCATTATGAATGTTGTACCGTGCAACACTGTAATAAGGTAAATCGAATATCCGCCCGAGAATCGACACCGAGACATGCAAGATGCATTTCGCTTGTACGAAGAATATTGCATTATGCGGAAGGTACCGCGTTACAGCATTTTTCGGTCGAGTAGAATTCGCGGGAAGAGAGAAGATGAATTTATGCGATCGATAGAAGTATCTCGACCGCTCTCTACTTCGAATTCCGGCTTCTTCTCCGCCGTCTATGATTTTATTGAATTGGATAATACATCGTATCACGCTCGAGGCGATATGTCAATGAATATCTTTCGTATCTTTCTACCACGAGTCAACAGATTGATAGCATGTCAGTAAATTTTCTTACGTAAAATTAATATAATTATTAATATATATAAATTTTGTCATAAATATATTTTATTGTAAATATATTTTATTATAAATATATTTTATAGGAATATTATGTGTATACATTTTTGAAAAAAAAGTGCAAATGCACAACTTGTATAAAACTTGCTCGGCAAAAGAAAAGTACTAACTCATAATTGCAACACGATGGTAATATACGTTAAGGGGAAAAATCACATTGTATACATAGATAATTCCGGATATGCTTTATACACATTGACAAAGAAGCATGTTACATTTTATACTATAATGTTGCTTTCGCGTGCAAGGTATAGATATCGAGTACGAGCTCGCGTGGTGTGAAAGGAAAGATAAATCGCTCGAATTAGTAGAAATGATCAAAAATAGAAAAAGAATATCGGGCAATCATGTGAATAGAATATCCGTAATAGAAGATCCATAAAATTCTGAAGTCTTTAATTTAAGTTAAAATGGAGATTATTTGTTTTACTCGTATCTCTATCTCCGTTTATTCGATATTCCCCTTCTTTCTCTCCTTCTTTCTTTTTCTCTGCTGTCGGGAATATTGTTAATTTGTGTATAAATATATTTTAGATTGTCTCGCTCTCTTAAATAGCATAAATATTATCCTAGCAGAGAGAGAAGGAGAGAAGGAGAGTATCTAAAAGGGGAGAGGGATGCATCTAAATTAAATTTACGAAAATACATGTATCCTGACGAGGATAGGAAAGCTGCAGCGGATAATAATTGGTTACGGTAATGCCAGTGTAAATTGATAAATTGAAGTAATTCCGATGCCAGCTAGCGATGGGAGCCGCGTTGCTACCCCAAGCTACACCAGCCAACGGTACGAAATGCATCTAATTGGTGATCCCGAAGACGCGAGCAAGCTCGTAAAGTTGGAAGCAGGACGTTATTCGCGCAAAGTCGTGCTCGCTGTTCTTGGCAGATAGCCTAATTTATCATTGTTACTGTCTCGTCTTGTTCCTGCAACGAATCGCGTGTGAGAACGCGTTCCGGCATTTTCTTTCTCCGCTCTCGATCCATTACCTTTCTTCCCTTCTCGACGATTTAGAAACCATTAAAAAAGTATTATGAGAACTCGGAATTATTACACGAACGTAATCGTCGCAACAACGTGAGTAAATATCAAATATAAGTGCCCTCTTTAGGTTTTTATCTGCTCCCTTCGTATTTTTACTCATAGATGCCTATCTTATGAGTGTCTCTTTCTTCTTATATTTTCTTCTTATATTCTTCTTATATTTTTATCATTTAATTTTTATTTAATTGTAAACAGAGTATACAATAGTTTCATAAAATAGCTGTTATGCTCATAAACAGTGAAAATATCGTTTCTTTTATATAATGCAATAAATAAGTTCGTTATTTAAATTTAAACTCGTAAATTTGGAAAAATTAAAATATCGAACATTATAGGAGAGAGTGATATAATACTATGCGTGTAATTTTCGGTAATTTTGACTCTACTCGCTTTCTTTCGGTACTTTCTCTACGGTTTGTGTAACTCGTGATCTAATTTTCCCGCATTTACGTGCTCGATCGTACATTCCTAGCCTTTGTCTGTTAATTCGCTTTAGTTACATGCGTGTTTGTGCAATGCTTGTGCAACAATCGAAGCTTGCAAATATTCAGAATGTTTTAAGTGTCGGTCAATTTTAATTCACATGTCCGTAACACAGTGCTTTTCGTCTGCAAAGACGTGTAGGATTAACTAAACGGACATTTAAATCGGTAATTAATACAATCTAGAAAGAATTCCAGACTCGATTCAAATATTCGAAAAGGGTAAAGCAGGTGCATTCGCCATTAATGCGAATCGTACAAGATGAATGTACAATGAAACTTTTCTCTCGTTAACTAACATTTTTATAACGCAATTTTAATAACGCTCCTACTTTCCCTTGTTATCATTATCGTTATCGCATAGTTGAAAAGAATGAATAGCACGATTCTGTCGTTAAACGGCTGAAAGAAAATCAGTCATCCTTTTCGGCCGCTCGGCTCTCTTTTCGCCGCAAAGTTGAATAGAGGAGGAGCGGCGAGGCAAAGGGGCAATGGTAGGTGCGCGAAGAATGCAGAAACGGGACGGCTCTTATCGAGCTTCCTTCTGTTTTTACCTTCCACGAATTTTTGTATCTTTATTTTAGATCGTTGCCGGCACCCAGCCGATTCTCTCGGAAGCGTAGCCGCTGTGTAACTCCCGTCTTTCGCGGAGAAAATCTCGGATAAAGAGAGCGAGGGAAGACGAGAGAGAAGCGTCCGGGTGTTGCCCCAGAAGTGGTAGACGTGAGGACGGAGAAATGGTAAGAAAACGAAAAAGGACAAGAAAGAATCGCTTAGTGAAGGGCAAAGGAAAAGGAGAAGAAAGAAAGAGAGATCGGAGTAGTGGCTCTCTCTTCTGAAGGAATGGAGTTTTTAGTTCGTCCCAAGGGAATCGCGAGGTAATAATCTTCTTCCGAGACCGTTCCTTAAAAAAAAGAAAGAGAGAGACAGAAGATTGCACCCTGCCATTCCTACTTCCGAAATAGGCGCGCGCGATTAGCTCTCTCCCGTCCGTTATTTTTGTCTTTTTCACATTCACTTCTCCTTTTTCCTCTCTCTCTCTCTTCTTATCGACATATTATCTGCCTTCATATCTCTCCTCAATCTCACCCCCTCCGTCTCTATCAAGTATCATTCTCGCGGAGCTCGATATGGACAATCGAATATATTTTGATCACGCGATCTTTCCTCGCTCGTCTCTCGCGATTCTCGCCAATAACAGAAAAATCTCGACGATCTTTTCTATCTGTAAACGGCAAAGTGATACGCTCTATTGTTCAAGGAAAGGGTTCCATTGTGTGCGGAAGTCTTTGAGTAATAAATCGCCACTTGTTCAATCATAATAGGAAAATAAATAACGTATACATTTTTGTGACTTAATCATTGATTAAAAGCTCACACGATCCTATTCAACACAACTCGAATCGTCTCTCTTAGATATTATCGACTTGATCGTGCAAAAGTATTGCTATTGTCTACGAAAAGATCGAAACAACGTCAACTGTTCTTAATCCTGAATCAGCGAGCAATACCTTTCGACACCTTTTATACCGTATGGATGCGATAATACGACCGCCGATATTACACGGCGATGGGGCACGACAAAGAGGATCCATCAAGGATCGTACAATGGACGATTCTAAGTGACGATGACGGGTAGGCGCGTCCCGGCGGGACGGCATAGAAGCGAGCAACGGAACGCGGTATTGATACCGGTATTTCTCGCGTAGCTCAAGCTCGACCGACAGAATTCAGAGATTCCATTTAGCATTCTCCAGAGACAACGGGCTCGGATTGCCAGTATGCGTGAACGCTCCAGCACATCCTCTCTCTTTCTATCTCTCTTGTTTAATAGTCGCGTGCACAACACACCCATACATCCCATCTGTTGTCCGTCTCATCGGATGCGCATTTATGTACGTACGAGCGTATATGTATACCGTGGCCATCCTCGTCTTTCTCTCTCTGTCTCTCTCAACTTAGCATTATAGCCATCGATGACAATTGCCTGCGGTTCCTACATGTTGAATGATCCGACGATGATATACCTGTTGGCCATTTGAGAGCCGACAGGTAGTTTCCTTACGACCTGTCGCAAAGCTGCGTTGATGTCTTCCGGCCATTCGCTTCTGTCCGTTCATGAAACGACGCGAGTACCGAGTCTCTAAATAATACGAGGCTTCTATGACCTCTTGTATCTCTGGCGACACTTTGGGAAGGGTGAAACTCGCGCGCGTATGCCCTCCACTCAGAAACAACGGCCCGGGCATATTACCACCATTAATCATGCCCCCGTATTGAGTGGAACACTGGCGGAGCTGGAGAGAGACCGCGTTGTATGTGACGACATGGAACGTGAGAGAGATAGAGATAGAGAGAGAGAGAGAAAGGGAGAGAGTGGACGAATAAGTACCGATCCACTCACACGCCCTCTCGACAGGTTCCCTGGTTATCTCATTAATTATTCCAACGCTTCTTTCCCCTCCCTTCATTACCGGATATTACAGAACGTCATCGTGTTTTTACACGAGAGTGGAAAATGATGGCGGACCTTATTCCCGAGACGGTACGGATGACGTCGGCGCAATATTACGGTTGTACTACTGTGTTCGTCGAGCAATGCGGGGCAAGCTTCTCGTTAAGTGAAATATCGACGCGATGCAATGCGATGTGTATTTGAATTTCACCTGAAAAAATTGACAAGTTCACCAGCCATAAAAAATCGACAAATAAGACAACTTTCGATGCGATGCAATCCGCAAAATTAAATTGCCGATTCAACAACTGAGTTTCGATGAACATACGCAGTGAAATTTCGCAACAATTTTATTTGAAAAACAAAACGCAATAACAGCTCTATATATATGTATAAGTACATTGTGTAAAGTGGAAAATATAGATTTCTATGTTTATTGATTCACTATACTACCATTTATCGATGCAATTGTTAAAACAACATCCTGTTAATAACTCCACTTCAAAATAGTCGACGTGTAACACGTAGTTCAATTTGCATGCACGTAATTTACATTCCAGACCTATTTGTCCATTACGCAATGATGTTCATCAACAATACTTCGACCTCACGATTCTTTGGACACGAGAACCGGTCACGTACGAGTTTCGCCCTGGCAAGCTGCCGAAATTATGAAATCAGCAGTACGTGCGAAGGATTTCCTCGATATGGCTGATACGAGGCTAGCGAATGGGATGAGAGTACGAAAAAGAAGGACGCGCAAAGGGGTTGAAGGCAGGGGAGAGAGAGAAAGAGAGGCAGTGACAGAGAGGTAGACCTCTGGCTCGGGGAAGACGTATTAACCGGGCTCCCGAGAGTGCCGTAACCTCTCCTACACGTCACCGCGCTGCGAGGCGTATGTACACAGTGTGGGTGTATGGTGTCTCCGGTGTAGACCGCGTCTTATCAAGAAATATGGAACAACCGCGCGTAAATTGGAACGACCGCAGAGGCGAGCCAAGCTAGGTCGAGCCGCTCGAGCCGCGTAATTATTTCTATTCAATTACGACATCGACTTCTCAGGAGCGTCGTTGGCACAAATTGAATGATACGCATCTTATTACGGTTCGATGAGATATGAAATAGTTTCCTTAAGAAATAACTGTCTCTTTAAACAAGAAAAGTAAGTCGATCTCCGCAGTTTTTTTTACGCTGGATGCAATTTTGATCTTCAAAATGCTCCGTTACGTTACACTTTTGAGAAATTTGTTAGCTTGAAATTATAAAGAAAGATTGCTTTAAATATGATTAATATGTATGTGTGTTGATAAAGTTATATTCTATTCAAAATTAAGTATATTGTTAAAAACTTTTAGACCTCGGAAAGAATTTGTTGTGAAGATTGAGGATAACAAGATTTTCGTGATTAAATGTTGAATTATTAATTGCGGGAAAGTTGTAAATTAAGCCATTGAAAATCACGAACAGTCTGCCAAACATTTTACAATTGTTTATTGAAACTTAAGAGTCTTTCAGATTCATTGAATGCAAATCTGATGTTAAAACAGATTAAAAGTCAAAATAGCAAAATCAATATAGCGGATGTCAAAATCAAAGATTGTCCGTGTAATCTTCAATGGCTTAATTTACTCTTCTCCCGCAATATAATATTCTTTAAATTTTTGCAAAAATTCATACATATAAATTTTTCAGATTGCTGAATATAAATCTAATATTAAAAATCAACAATTGCAATTTGACGGATCGAATATGAATGGATAATTAATTTTAATTTCTCAGTGATGCGCATGATAAATTCAATATTTCATCTTTTATCATCAAAATCTTATTAATCTTAATATCTACTATAATTTTTTTGGAAGTTGAAAATTATAACAGTATAAACTTAAATCTCAAAAGATTAAATTTTCTATATCATAAATATAAAGCGATAAATTGCATGATAAATTATTAAAAACTTGACGTATTTTATATAATTTTAATTTGAATCTTTTTAAGATTATAATGGAAGATTTTATAGAAATTGATTTTTATTGAATATTAAATGTATTTGAAAAGATAATTTATATATTTCTTCTTGAATTTCTTTTTTCGGCTGTTATTTAACACAGTTTCTTCCTTCTAGATTAATTGACGGATAAGACGATCCGAAAGATATCTGCTTTTTGTCTTTTACTTCGATTTTAATAATAAGAAAAGGAACCGATCACGAATTTATAAGAAAAAAATATAATAGGACGAATCGCGGAACAATTGTGACCGAATGTGCAATCAAGTACATCCGATATCACATTGTAAGTGTAAATGAGCTGGACAAATGCAGCAAACTCGGAGGATAATTGACGGATCGTGTCCATTGTTGGCAAGTATTCTGCGGGCGCGCAGAAAGTGTTATCCCCCTGATGGAGTGTCAATTTCTCATTCTCCTTCCCTCTACCGTCGTAGATAATTAACGGTCTTGTGGCCTCGTGTTTCTTCGCGGTAACTTCATCGCAACCGAAACTTGCCATTGATCGAGCAAGACTCGTGTCTGTCCTCTGTGGCACAAGTAGTGTAACAACCGGTCTTTCATGGCTAGAAACACGACGAAGGCAAGAGGGGAGAGAATGGCAAGGATTGCGCCACGTTATTTCGCCCCGTTCTACATTCAGAGCAAGGAAGTTTCATCGATCGTTCCTACGGAAAATGAAATCGAGCGTTCTCCTTGCGCCAGGATTGTTCCGTAGGATTGAACGGACGTGGACGACCCCTGAAATGTTTGTCGCAATCATCATTTGTCTTCGTGGCCACCGATACAAGCGCATCGCTGCTCGTAGTACATCCTCCGTCTTCGCGTCCCAGCTCCTTCTTCTTCCACCAACCTGCCACGGACCGAAATTCTGTCCCTTCTCTCTTGATCTCGCCGTTTTGTCTCTTGATTTTTCTACCTCGATTTGCTACGCGCTTGGCACGAGCCTCGTTCCGTTTTTCCTGCCTTTCGACGAACGTGCGCGGAATTGTCCGGTTGTCCGTGCGATCGTTCACGAGGATGGAGGAAATCTTGGAGCAGATGGGGAGCCCGTGAGGGCAAACGCGAAAGGGTACGAGGACTCGGAAAACGTACGTGTCCCGAAACGTACGCGCCGAAAGCAAGAGACAAACAAGAGCGGGACCGGAAACTAGTTTTAAGAATTGGCTCGGTCACGTAAGTTTGGTAAGACGTTTACTCGTGACATCGATCGCCACTGCCTGTTCTCTCTTCGGAATGAGTGCGTTTTTTGATTTTACTTTATGTGATAATAAGAAACGTGCTATTATAGCTCGCATGGGTATCTATTAAAATTATATAACCGCGCTTTTCTCCTCTAAAAATATATTAGATTTTTGCGATAAAGTGTGAATATTAAAAAGCTTTTTACTTATGGATATTATGAGGAAACAAATGCATAGTATCGCGTAGTTTATTACAATTAATGTATTTATTATTTAAAAATACCTTTTTTTATTCAGGCATATTTTTTACCTTCTTTTCTTTTTCCCTTCTTTTCCTTATTTGATGCTTCGAGGAATTAAGATAGTATATCGTCGAATTAATCCATCAATCGTTACTTTAAAGCGTATGCCGGAAACAATTCAGCGAAAGAGAATGCAATGACTGCCGCGAAATAGACGGCGATTTTCCACGTCCGACACGGAAATGGAAGGAAAAGAAGACCAGACGCGGGCAGGTTCAACAGATAGACGAGGAACGAATCGTGAATAGCGGGCAATCCAAACCACTCTGGGGAAAAATAGTTGGACTGAAAGGGAACTAGATGGGAGAGAGAGAGAGAAAGAAGAAAAAGGAAAACAATGATCTTTCAGGAAGAGAAGAGATAATATATTTATAGATCTGCCAATGGCATTATTGCGAGAACTCGCTGCTCGATGAAAAAAATTGAAGATATTAAACAGATTATCATGTTCGAAACTCAAACATAATTAGATATAAAACAAAACACTTATATAATTAAATATTTAATACCTTCGTTGGAGAAACAGTTGTATTAATATTCCCGTTGGCAATTTACCATCTTCGCAATCATCTTCATAATCTTGATTAATAATCCTAATAGTCTCATGCGCGAAATGAAGGGTGATGAAACGAATTACACGTTATACACATCGCTATCATATAAATTATCCCGTCCTTATTACTTCGTAACTAGTGAAATAACGCTATAACAGTGAATGATATACTCATAAAGAGTATAACGTGAGGTAGGAAAGTGGAGTCCATTAGATTATATCTTCGTCGGGATCAATACGGCGGCTTATAAGCCGACTTTCGACAGAGAATAATACCCACGATTCCTCAGTTTCATCGAACCTAGCTATTACATTGCACTTGGCACGCGTACATACTCGCGTGCATTTTCTTACGTCATCAAGTTGTGCTTATGTCAACGTAATTTTTCGTCACGTGCGGCAACTTTGTCTCGCGACGAAACTTATCGATCTTAGGAATTTAACCTCATATATCAAGCGACGCAAATTAGACAAATTATATAATAATTATTATAAAATTCTCAATTACGATGCAAAAATAAAAAGAAAATAATGAAATTGATTCCTATCGACTTTTAATTATACGTTTCAACAATAAATAACTCTTTTTAAATCCCAAGAAAAAACTTTGATATCGAATAAATTTTTTAATTTCTTTTAATTTATTAAAATGTTACAATTTTGAAAAATCCGAAATTAATTATAAAATTATAATACTACAATGCGTATTAAAATAATTTTATTCCATCCATAATTAAATATTTTAAAAGATATAAATCTTCTGGCACACCGCATATCACAATTATAGCGTGATGAATTATAAAGATATTTTTTTTTTTACATCTTTAACCTCGTATCTCTCAAAATTCTAACGCGATAAAACATTCACCTGTATAAAATCGCGTTAACGTTAAAAAAGCTGAGAAATGAGAAATTATTTCTTTTTCTCGGGCTGTTCTTGTCGTACTGTATTATCCGCGATGTTATTCGCAAAATGGAAAAATTTCACAATAAGTCGAGGAGCTGTAGAGCGTTGTCATAAACCGCAAGAGAGAAAAGGGGAGAGCGAGGGTGTGGAAGGTGATACGATCCGGTGGAACGACAAGTGGTATTCGTCGACGGCACTTTATACGCTCGATGACGATCGATGCGAGGGAGCTTTTCGCGATAACAATTTGTACGATGGTCGTCTTTCTCCGCGAGCGCGCCAAGTCCGATTGCAATCGTTACGGCAGTTACGGCATCAAAGCGAAGGGAGATACCTAAGGGAGGAAGTCCAAAGCCCTGGTACGCGATATATGACCCTAGAACGTACCTGTAATGGATGCTTATCTCGTCCCGTGGACGCGAGACTGTCGTTTGTCCGGATCCCAAGGTGGATAATCGATTGATTTCTTTGTAAGACCGACGACCGGACGCACGTGGAAAAAATGCTAAATAAGCAAAAGAGCTAGTTTTCTTTAAAAGAATACTCGATAACTGGTGATTATATCCGCCGACTTTTCGTCGTGCGAGTGCACGAACGAAGGGGATCGATAAACGTGCGATTAATTAACCCTTGTTTTACACCTCGCAATACATACGTTTTACACGCATTGCAGTAGAGCTCATACAGATTACATATAGATACAGGTTTTATCGAACAATATGTATACAGTATAAAGTGCAGCAATGTATCGATTAACTTTTGCGTGCTTAAAAACGGAAGTGCATTCAATGTTCAATGCGATGTGTTTATGAGCGAGCGAACTGCGCTTTATCCGTTGAATCGTTCACCGGTACTTCGTGAAAGGGCTTTATGTAATGTGTTTTCACGCTCAAAGCATAGCGCGATGATATTAGTAAATGGGCGTTCGAACATAACTGGCCATACGAATTGAGCTGAATAACTTCGATATAACTATACGCGTGTGTGTGTGGGTGTGTGTGTGTGTAAGTTGGTGACCTTTTTGCCCGAATGTATCCTATCAACGTGCAACGCACTAAACGTGCCATTCCGTTGGCGTAAGACCGTCGTAAGAAAGCACGGTCGCGTGAATGAAGGAGATTCTTTTTCCTTTTTTTTTTTTATACGATGGAGCGAGAGACAAAAAAGAAATTTGAAGAGAAAAGGATCATGCGCTGTTAGGGAGACGGTCGTCTTTCCTCTTCCCCGGGGGACCTGTTTTCTACCTCGGTCAAAATCGACGAGATCTTCGCTCTCCGGGTAGCCGGACGCCCGTAAAGACGATGTCAACCGATACAACTCAGGATTGGATGGACGGGAGATGATATTGTACGACACCGTTTTCCTCATCGTCGTCTCGCGGTCGTCGCGTCCCTCGCATCCTCGACAAATAAGATCTCGGGGAGGAAAAAAAGAAGAAACGAGATATTGGATAGCCGGTTACACGGATACCTGAGCGATGCGGAGGCTGTTCGCGTCCCGTATATGCGTATAAACCCGCCCGCTCTAGTGTACCGTAACTCTTCTGTATTATACGCCGAGAGAAAGGACTCCGCTTCCAGGGTCGTCGACACCTTCATGGATAAAAAGAGGATCCTCCAATATGAATCCTGTCGAAAACCGGTCGCGTCTCTCTGTTTCCCTGTCTCCCTCTCTCTTTCTGCGTGGACGAAAAAGTTTTCCAACGCAATATACCGTTCAAGAATCCCGGGCATTTCGAGAGCAATCTAGGTTCATGAGAAAACGAATCCGGCTCATGGAAAGATACACAAAACATGAGAGAGATTCGAACAATCATAGGGAGGGAGAAAGAGAGAAGATGAATGCGGGAGAGAAGGTCCATTTTTGCGCTTCGAGTACACTTGTGTCACTGTTTTGCTGTTCTGTCCATTAGATACGGTTTACCGAAGAGTAAAAAGAGTAGCAAAGTATATATACAGAGAATTTTTATCATAGTCGCGCGCGTGCGCTCCGCACATGTATGAGGACGATGAATGGGCGAAGGAAGGAAGGAAGGAAGGAAGGAAGGAAAGAAGAAAGAAGGAAGGAAAGAGGAAAAGATGTAACACATAGCTAAACCATTGCTTTAGATTTCGAAATACTGTTCACAGTAGCAGCAGCAGCAAGTAGCTGGCTCGTTGTTTTCTCCTCCACCATCTCTCATGTCCCACTCCCGCAAGTTGCGAGCCAGCCCGACTACCTTCGCGAACTTTCACCTCTTTCTCTCTAGCTCCTCGCCTACCATCCCCCTGTCACTCTCGCCTTCTTTTTCTCTCTCCCTTTCTTTCCATCTTCCTCCTTTTCAGCACACTCTTCTTTTTACCGTTCAGACATGTTCCTGCCGCGCAGAAAATTTAAGACCCTGTGCATTATCGTGTAATTTAGGATACGCGAAGCGTAGCGGAGGAGAACGAGAAGACGAATAAATTATTTTATTGGTCGAGCACAATGTCTTCGTTATATACCGACCAAGATGGGCGTATAAATCGCATATAACTTATTACGATACCCACCCAAGAGGCCAGAAGCGCTTCTCAAGGAGCTACAACGTAGATTACCTGCTCGAGAGACGGATAAAGAGCAAGGATGCTGGCGAAATGACGAGCACCGAGAGGCGATCGAGGGGCATTATGGATATTATCGAACCCATACCGTAATCCCGCGAAAGCCGGAGGATCCAATATGCGAACGCTTCACGGTGCGCTCGCGCAACGTTTCATATTACTCTCCATTGTTGAATATTGCTCTAAAGTTCATCCCGACCAAAAATTCGTACTGTAAAAGGTTAGCGTGCGCCGGGCAACATTATTTGCACGGAATGAAATTCAGGGAGGTCGATTTCAGTTTACGAATCGACGGACCTTTTTACCCGGCCGCGTATAAAAGGACGAGAAGCGAGGGGGAATAAAAATTTTTCTCGTTCCGGAAAAATCGATATCCAAATAATTTCGAGAATCCCGAATCGAGATATCCGCGCGTTTGCTTTCGTACGCGGAATAACTGCAGCGCGGAACGAGAGAGTTTCGATGTCGCGGCTTGCTTTGTCCTCGGCACTTTGACGTGATCGAATAATCCCGCGACATCTCGAAGCGACCTGACCTCGCGAATGACCGCAATGCGAAACGCTAAACTGTAAACCAAAAGCGCTAGGCTGTTCCACTCGTTTTGATAACCGTAACATACAGCGTGATACTCCCTCCCCTTCTCCTATCCCCCTGGCGCCTCTCGTTGCAGTTGCACGTGAAGGGTGAATACAGGTAGAGAAATGTATTCTCTCTCTCTCTCTCTCTATCTTCGTACGCAGTTACACACGGAAAATCGTACACAGATACACATGTACATGGTTTACGATTCTCGACACCTGCGCGAGCAATATGTCCGACCGGGCACACTCTGTAATCTATTGTACAATCTCCTATCAGAGGCATAAACTATGATACGTGGTATCAGGACTAACCGAATACGACTATTTCGAATCATCTTACTAAGCCTGCATCTTATCCTTGTGGGAGCGGAATCACTTATCGCCTTATCGTCTCTTTGTTGCAACGAGCAACCCCTGTCATCGCGTTTACGTGCGACCGAATGATTGCGTGTCTAGTGCGATAAATGAGCACCCGCGGCGACGCGTCCTTGAGCTTAATCGTTTGCGAGCCGCGTGTCGCCAAAGCATACTAATTTTCTGCGGCCAGTTGGTGACGCGAGAATAGCGTGCTCGACGTGTCTGGCGGAATTTGTTTGCCGAATGATAATTAAGTAAAATTAAAATACAATCCCTTCCACAACATGCTTAAAAATTTTAACAGACAAGATCGTTTGATGATTTAACCCCTTCACAGTCCAGCGAAAAGAAACTTTCCGTGCTAAAAGTGTGTTGAAGAAAAAAGTTTTTAAAATTGCATGAATACGTCAGTATAAATATTATTGAGGTCGCCGAATCCGAATCTGAAGCCAGAATTACAAAATTCAAAATGATGAATCCAATATAGCGGATCAAAATTCAAAATAATTTTAGATTTCAATAAAAATGTGTATCATTTTTGGGGTTGCAAAATCCAAACCTAATATCAAATTTTCCAAATTAAAAATGGCAAATCCAATATGGCGGACCAGAGTTCGAACAAATAGTTGACATACATAAGAGTTGTATATTTCTCTCTTCAATTATTTTTAAATCCCGCTCTCTGCCGAACCCAGAGTCACGAATCGAGGACGTGGCGGTTATTGACTCCGTTTTTTTACTTTTTTTATTTCTTGAAAACTGGTATACGTTTCCACTTCTGTGCAAACAGCTTGATTTGATAATTCGTGACTCTGGATTGGCAGATAGCGGGATTTATAAGTAATTGAAGAAAAAAGTGTACATCTTTTATGTATGGCAACTATTTGTTCTGGTCCGCCATATTAAATTTGCAATTTTTAATTTGGAAAATCTGATATTAGATTCGAATTCGGCGACCCCAGAAACGATAAGAAACCTATTTTTATTCAAACCCAAAATTATTTTGAATTTTGATCCGTCATTTTGAAGTTCGAAATTCTGATTTCAGATTCGAATTTAGCGACCTCAGAAACCTTAAAATACTCAAGGACAATCAAATCGTAACAGTAATAACATGTTTTATTCAAGATGCCCCTATAGGGGCCATGAAGCAAAAGTGGCACGAATTTTTTTGACCCCCTATAGGGGTCTCTGACAGTGAAGGGGTTAATGTCGCCAGGTTTCCGCGAACAAATTGCGACGCGGCACGAAAATAGTAAGATTACGTTTGGAAAAATTCATTTAGCAACGTATGCAAAGTGCACAAAAGTGCGATCTTCCAAGAGGAAGAAGTAATTAATCGTAGAATACTAGGCGAAGCAATCGGACGACTTGGATCGTTAGTTATATCGCCCGCTGTCGCAGTAAGTTAACTTTTTGCGGGCAAGTCGCGACACGAAACGAAAGTGCCACGCTCGTGTTCGGCGAAGGAAGGATTCGTCCAACGGCTGCAATTTATGTAGATCACGCAAACATTGCATTTTCGTGAGAAAATCTCAACGAGTATGCCGACCGACACGTCGCCAGCTCGATCGTTAGTGTTGCCTCGCGTACCAAAGTAGTAATTCTCTCTAAACAAGTTACACGAAAGTAGCGTTGACGCGAACGAAAGAATGCCCTTCGGCGAAAAAGAAACATGTATTTTACGCGCGAACCGCAGACAGTCGCAGACTCGTAAGAATATTACAACGGTGATGCTGCGAAGCAAGAGTCAACGCGACGCGACGAAATCGCATTCACGTAAATTAAGGTCAAATTGGCTAAACGAGCTCCGAAGCGCGACGACACCACCGGTAATAAAGTGTCACTGCGTCGACATTTTTATTTGCGCACGTCGTTTCACATCGGTCGTTTTACGCGTTTGCTTTATAACTTTCATCGATTCCTTCATGAACGCTGTACCGATTGAAACGTGAGAGAAACTGTTAGAGAAAAGAATTGTTAAAATAAAGAAAGCGCAAATTCATATCGCATTCTGAATATTTTACCACTGTGAAGCTTACGCGTGGTTAAATGATAAAATAATTTTGTGTACACTTTGCAAAACACATACAGATATATCAATTGTTCAATTATTATTCTCAACTTTGACATGAACGATTGATTAAACAAGATAATTGCGGCATCCTATTAAATGTAATAAAATAATACATGAGATATTGAAATGTAAAATAAATATATTTCAATGATGTGACCGGATTTATACAATAAGCATACTAATACTGAGCATATTGTTATTCTTATACAAATTGTTTAAATTATTTGTAGATATCAATCTAAAAAATTCCTTCTTCCAATATTTAACTGTGATTTTTCTGTATAATATTAATTCACATGTATAATATTATATATCTGAAAATACATATATGTAAGAGAAAATTTGAAGAACTAATGGAACTAGACCCTCGATGCACGTTCGAAACGAGGGATGAACGTGAGCAGCGCTGATCGGTGGCAACGTGTTTTGTGACAGCTTCGAACGAAATATCCCGTTCCCAGCCACCGTCGGCGGTTTAATGGATAAAACGATTCGTCCGGACGCGCGGATCAGCCGAATCGCGTGAAACCCCGTCACAGATCAATCCGGGTAGAATCTGATTGCAATTAAGAGAGGGCCAACATAGAGGCCAACGCGGGTGTGCACGTGCCTTTTGATTAAACGCACGCGGCGAGCGTGCGAATTGGAACGGGCGCGAGGCACGATTTTCTGTTCCTATCAATTCCGGAATCGTGAAAGTTACCTCATCTCCTCCGGCGGTATTGCGGCAGTTTGATAGAACGCGGCGCGACTGCCGCTTCGCTCAATCGAGTCTCTTTTTCGACACTCAACGATGATAGATCATTATTAATTTCGAAACGGAAATCGGAAATTCCAGGCATTCGTTAATGCCTTTCATTTTTGGATTAGGCATTTTCGAATCGAATCTAGATATGTATTTGCGCGTCATGCTTTTGAATTGTGTCCGACAGATATGGATATGTATGGCAAATAAAATAAATAAAAATAACATGTTATACAATATTAAATCCAATGGAGTTGGATTTTGGAATTTTTTAACCAATAGTCATGACTGTAGATGCGATGAATTTAATCCGACAATATCTAAATCCAGAAATAAAAGGTATTAATAAAGTCTAATACAATATGATGAAAATAAAAGAAAAATTATTTAATAAAAATAATTATATAAAATATAATATATTATTATATAATTATATAAAATTTACTTATTAAAAATCTTGCAACAAAATTATTTTTAGCAAATTTGAATAAAAATTGACATTTAAGAGAGAGAGAGAGAGAGAGAAAGACAATTTAGCATCAAAATAAAATCTTTATATATATTTATATATGTATGTATAAGCTTTAAAATAAAATCTCTTTAATATGTGGTATTAAATCTGCTACTTTAAATTTTGAAAACTTGGCCTTATACTTGAATTTAACACACGACAATCGCTGCATGTAAATTTTCATTAAGATTAAAAATGATTTTAATCTTTTACTTTTATCGAAGCTTAAATTTGCCTTAAGTTAATAAACCTCAAAATTTTCACATTATATTTAACTTTGTTTCTCTCTTGTGAAATTCTTTATAAATTTTTATTAAAATTTCAAACATATTTCAAGTTTTGAATTCGCTAATTAAATTTGCCATTTTAAGTTTTAAATTTTTAACTTCACAATATGCGACCTCAGAAGCTCTCAGATATTTATGAATCTTGTAGACAAGATAACACAAAAAAATTGACCCGCCAAAAAGTTAAGATTTTTTAACTAATCAACTATGCAATCAATTTTGATTATTCAATCCTTCAGAGTGATTATTTCTCTGGCTAAAAAGTTTGTACTAATTTTGCATTTAAATTGACTTTCAACTCAAGTTTAATATCGAATCGTCAGAATGAAATTGGTTTCAAATTCTTGCGCTGCCGATCGAAAAGCGTACGAAATCAATGGTCTCGCGTGCTCGCGGCCGCGTCGCGTCAATCGTACGTTCGTTCTACTTACGTAGGTAAGATAAGCGGCGCGTCACTTGCTTGGACCCTATTAATATCGTATCGTATCGCCTCCCAGTCACAACGGACGAGTTTGCAACGGCAAAAGCGACTACCGGCGTCCATTGTAGCCGCAGGCTCGCAGCAACGAAAGAGCGATACTTAGTCGGTCCCGCAGAAATGCGGTTAAATGAATGTCGCGAGCACCAGCCGTTCTCGAGCGCGTAATGTGCGGCGGTTGGGCGTAACGTCGACGCTATTTCTTCCGTGTATAATCCACTTTAAAGTGCGCGGAACAAAGGCATTCCGGGCAAACGAGCGCACGCGCGATGCGACGACGAAATTGTTGGTGAAAAAGTGCTACGCGCAGTCATTTGGGATCGATTTGTACGAACGAATGGCATCGGGAACGGCAGGTTTTATGTTGCGCTATTATCGGGCGGCGGAAAGAAAAACAGATAAACGCTTAATTGGTCACTGCGGCGTTATACCAGTATATCACGATTAATGACAGCGGTTATTTTTCTGCGCGATATAGAAATACAGCAATATGCGCGTATATCGTTTTCTGAATCGAATAACGCACGCATTAATCGTCCATATTCCCATTTTTGTTATTTGATTTAACACGCAAGTCTCTTTTATTGTACAGCGCTATTTAAATGATTGACTAATCGAAAAATATAGCAATAAAGTAATCTCATGCAACATTTAATTACATCTTATAACATAGGGGGAGTTCCCCTAGCACCGGACGGCACTTAGTACCGGACATATGTCATATCTATGCGAATAAAAACGCGATCGGGTGGTAATTTCGGTGACAGGGCGGAGAAAGTATAGTGATCCACGTGCAGGATGTGACACACTCCAGATTTGCATACGCAAGCTAAGAGGACTGTTAATCGATGCGTTTGAAGATAAAACATTGCATTGTATAATTTAGAAACAGGTCATACTTACGAAGATTTGTTGTCTACAATACATGTTCTTGTATTATGAAGTATTTTGATAAATAGTTTTCAAATATCTATGTGCTTTTTGCATAAAGTAAACTAGTTTTTACGAATTCGTTATTTTTTAATACATTTTTTGTCCCCTGGCTCGGACAGAATATTTTGTTCTAATCTGGCCAGATACTAAAAATGTCAGTATTGCATGTCTGTGAAGAAATAAGTTTAAAAAGAAGACGAATCGATCAAAGAAGATAAAGAAAACTAGAACACTAACATCTAAACATACAAACGATGATACCTGTGTAGTTTGCCTAGAGAACAATGAAGAAGATTGAATTCAATACTCCAGCTGCTAGGAATGGGCTCACGAGGCATATGCTGATATCCCTAAGTGTTCTGATAATTATATTTGTGATCATTATAAATTATTTTGAAATTATACGGTGTTTAGGGGATCTATTTTAACCATGTCCGGTACTAGGCGCCACTTCAAGATCGTACAAAATTTTATACCAAAGTTTGACACTGATTTAAATATTATATTATAAAAAAGTTGATTATTCCGTTCATTTATTCTCATTTCTAATATTGTTAACTAATAATTAATGCAAAATATAAAAGAAATAAAATACATTTTTTTAATTTATCTACAAAAAACCTTAAGTGTCCGCTACTAGGGGAACTCCCCCTATATGTAACATATATATACTACGCGCAAAATATTAGCGAGAAACAAGAAGTATGATATCATTGGTATTGGGTATTACGATTAAGTACGTTCCTATCATCCATCTTAGCTATCAGATTACAGCAACGCCGGATCGATAAAGCCGGAAGATGAATCGGATTAGAGTTAAAACTTGACGCCTCGCGGAAAGCGCCTGGTCATAAGAGTAACCGCCCCCTCACCGCCAGGTGGATTAGCAAGGTAAGCGAGTGGAAGAGAGTGAATCAATAAGAAAGTTTTTAATTTAAAGTCCGATATCTCTCCCGCGCGCGCGGCGGGATTCCATTCGTCTGCCCGAAACGTTGCGATTGATTAACTTGTACTCTCGTTGACAAAAAGAGAAACACACCGCCGCTCGATTAAATTTGCAGCGAAACGGTATCTAATTTTCGCGATCTCATGCCCGGTTCTCATTATCTGGTCACGAGATCGGATAATATGGAAGTTTGCCGGGATAACAATCAGTGCGCGGAGGCACCTGGCTCGCGGCCGGCTTTACATTTGCCGTTACTACTTCATCCTATTTTTCGCGACTTCCTCTCTTCGCTCGGTTCTCGCGACCGTTTTCCACCTCTCCTCCCCCTCCCCTTCTCTCTTTCTCTCTCTCTCCTCCCTATCGCGCCGACCTTTAGTCCCGGTTATTGTCTTCTCTGCATTTTTAACGTCACTTTATCCTTTTTTCCAGAGGCTGCGGAGATACACCAGCAGATTATTACCACCGCACTGCGGCGCATCTCGTTCTATTATTTCCCGAAGTAAGTATTCCGGTATAATTTATCGATAAAAACACCGCTAATCGAGCGGTGACTGCGATTTGAAATTCGAGAAAGTGCACGAGCGCGAAAGAGCGCGTTATCGTTCGCATTCGCGTATCTTTCTGTTAGCTCAAGCCCGTTAAAAAAATCTTTCGTTTTGGTTTTTTCTTTGGTTTTCGTTATTTCTACTTCTATCTGTATTTTTACAATTTTATATTCCCCGTCCCATACTGTTTGCCCGTAGATATACCGGCGAAAACTTTAATCTGATAATCAGAAATTACGAACGCCGAAAAAATCGAGTTAATTAAGTAGGTACGATTTGTCGTGCGCGAAATTTGCGGTAATATTTGAAGGGAATAGCGGGGTCAATAGAGCGGCAATTCCGATCGTTCCGTGTCCCGCGAGAAATCCGCGTTACGGCAAATATGGCGACCTGAATCTTTGATTCTTCGGCGGTTTCGATTTTGCGAGATCCTCTCTTCTTGATACCCGATGCGCTTGAGAACCGCGCTCCGGGTTCTTTTCGGCGCGTGAGATTAAAGATTCCTGACCTCAATCCTACGCCAAAGGATTATCCTAGAGATATTACCGTCATCGTCGACTTTTTCCCCCTTCGCTAGCTTTCATACCGTCCTTCTGTCATCTCCTCTTTCCCGCTTCTCCACCTTTCGCAATTTTTGTTTTCAATATTTTCACCTCTCTCTGTCTCTTCGTACTTTTTACGTTCTCGTATACATCTACCGGTTATCATGTACGATACGCAATTGATTACACAGTGGTAAAAGAATATTTTTCATCCGACATAAAAATCGTATGCTGAAATTACGATGAAATATCTTTCCGCGGAAAGAAATAGATAGATAGATGGAGAAAAAGAACAGAAAAATAAAAGTATCGTTGCAGCAAAGAAATGTATACGCCTTTTGCAACTTTGGATAACGGCGAGTCTCGCGATTTGCATAATCTTTGTCTTTACACCGCACGTACTCGCATTTACATTCTCTCTCTTCCATTTTCATATAAGTCTATTGCGATTCTAATACGTGACGTTTAATAAAAGCGCGGAGAGACAACGCGATGTGTAGTTTTATACATCGGGAAAATAAATCCGATAAACAGCATTTTCCACCGCAGCGTTTAATGACGCTGAAATAACGAGATTATCGACAGGTGTAAAAGTAACGCAAGTCCAAACACATATATAACGCGTACATTGATGCAACCGCCGCAGAATGTGCATGAACAATTTTTCGAGATAAATAGTTAGCGTTAAATTATATTTCCATGACGATCAATTTCGGTGGAAAGAAAGCCATATATTATCGTAAGACTGGAAATTTTTTTCTCGTGGAAAGAGTCTCTCTAACTTTATCATTTAAATTTCTAAATAATATCAGCGAGCCTTCGAGCCACTTGGTTAGACTTGCGACTTTATCGCGACATCACGCTTCAGGCTTTATACCGTAGACGTAATTGTAAGAATACTCTTGGCAAGTCACGCGAATTGCCAATCCCGCTTCTTTTTGATTTATTATTCCGAGCCCGATACAGGAAACTCAAGGAGCGTTAAGAATAAATGTCGATTTTCGTCATCGTTATCAAAATAAATCAACGCTAATTAGCATCTTTTTAGCGTTCTCTATTCATTAATATTAATTAAGTAGTATCGTTCGTTATAACAAAGTCCGCTGTAACGAACAAATTAAGTAGCGAATGAAATGATTGTACAGATAAATTTGACATTGTAACATTCTGCGTAACGAGCACGTGAAATATGAGATAAAGAGCGCACAATGACCGACGATAAACAGGGATAGAGGTCCGCGCGCGCACTTAATTGGCATTAATTAATGTTTTGTCGCATGCGACGGAATGCAACATCCATTAACCAATGTCAAAAGTAAATTCAGGTTGAGGCTGACGGGTATCGATTAAGAACCGATAAGACAGTTTCATATTACGTAAGTTCACGTAATGGATGATTAATGAAACTAAGTGTGCACGGTTGCCACGGGAGCGGTATTAGCGAATCTTTCCAAAAATCAGTATCGCGTGTCGGTTGGCCACTTCGATATTAATAACCACGTAATCTATAACAATTATTTGTTATAGTACACGTGTATAGAGATCGGAAAAAGTCACATCACGCTTAGTCAACTAATTTACACTTCAGGGATAAGGATAGGGATACCGATCGCCGCATGCAAGTTTAAAAAAGAAAAAAATGAATCTCGCAAAATGCTTATAAAAATATTACACGAGTCGTATCCGGGAATTGTTTCATAAATATTAGATAACAAAATGTGTCGCGCAATAATAGATTAACAAATGCTCTCATTTTTTTTGATACATCCAATCGAGATATTTCCCAGCGCGTTACACATTCGTTGACAGCGACATAATTGACAGCTTGTATGTCAGCCACGTTACAACGATTCCTTCATATTCCGCCCTTTCAGACATGGTATGCCGACAATTTCTGCGTTGAAATGGCCCATTCGCAGCTCTGCAAATTTAGGTCACGTTACACAAGATTCTCAGATATTAGGGTCATTGAGGAGAGAGAGAGAGAGAGAGAGAGAGAGAGAGAGAGAGAGGGAGGCTCCCGACTAGGGGACCCTAGTTAAGTAAGAGAAATTCTCGAAGCATTTGCTTAGGTCTTATCAAAGAACGGCGATTGTTAATATTTGATTCCTTTTTGGTCTTGATGTGTAAACGTGATATAAAAACTTTTAATCAGATGAAAAATTTCAGGTTCACTTATTCATCTTTCACGATGTATTGTAAAGCTTAAAGTAATTCATTATAATACTTCTGCTCTCTAAAAGTGAATCAGTGAAAATATCACTAATTTAAACAGTAAAATAAGATTTCACTGAGAATCAGTGAGTATTTTACTGATTTTCAGTGGAAACGCTTATATTTTTGTTATTTTATCTTATATCTCACTGATTATGGTCAGTTAAAATAAAATTCACTGTAAAACCAGTAAATTTCACTGTAAAACCAGTAATCGCTAGTTCGTTTGTTTACCGCTACGATCGCTATCTCTCTCGTATTTAGTTTTAGTCATAAGAATTATATAAAGTTTGCAAAGAGCGACAGATAAAATTAAAAATATTACTTCGATTTAATTTCAGATATTAAATCGATCTTATGAGTCGGACAAATAAATGTCTGGCGACTTAATGAAAATTATTCGTTCGTTATCTATTTAAAATAGCAAGTTCAATATACATGTAATATTATAAATAAAATAAAATTTTTAATATAATAAATATTTAGTAAATATAAATAAAATTTTTAATTTTATATGAAATAGATAGAGAGATGAATTGTAGTTTAATATTACTGACAATAACGAAAGAAATATTATTACTGATTGAAACAGTCAAAATTATTAACTAATTCTTTCAATAAAATATCACTGATTTACAGTGCTGTACTTATAACTGCTGTAATTAGTGACTATTTACTGTTTTTCAGTGATAATACACTGATTCACTTTTAGAGAGTAGATATTAACAATCTTGTTGTCGTTTAATTACTTTTATGAGATACAATTCGCCGCACTGAGAAAAAAATCTGGTTGCATTAATTAGAAATCTGATAGATTCAATCAGTATGTCTGTTGGAAAATGAACGAATCAGAATTCCTTTAGGAATTACCAGATGAGTATGATTAACTCCTTCCTGTTAAATTTACCAAATTTTCTTATTAATAATACTAAATTTACTTTAAAAAATGGCATCACTGTGTCCATGTTTAGTTAATGTAACAAGAAGTTTTATAGATCCAACTAGAAAATACTAACCAAATCCTTGTAGTAAAATCAATTACACGTTCTAGTTATAAAAAATCGAGTCTTATTGCGATAACTAGAAATTCTGCTTGGTTTAACCAAAATGCCTTCTATTAGATACGTCTTGTTGATACAATCAAACGATTTTTCACGATTCAGTGCGGATATTTCAATCTCGCCACTTCTAATCAAAAAACAGGTCGCGATGAGAAAACAGATTAGAACGCGAAACGGATCGCACGCGGGTACGATTCTGATTGCTTCCCGTAGGACGCACGGACGACAGCTGTTATCTGTATCAATTTGTCGCAGACAGTCCGGACACGTGTGCTCGCGCGCCACGTCCTCCAAAGCCGAGTTGCAGAAACTCCCTTTACATGGCCGATTTCAGTAGTTGGTTTTAACGATTGCGATGTGCGGTCTGCGACGGATAGCTTGGGGTTGTATCTGCGTTTCTCCTACGGCTGTTCCGTTAAATTTGACCAATCGGCCGGTTTCCTGGCCGGTTTTGGCCCGCACCGCAATTTCCGACCCCGAGGAAAACATCTTGCCCGGAGTTTCTTCTCCCTCGTAGCTTAACCGGAGGGTTGATGCAGGTGCACCGAGAGATACGACGAAATGCGAGCGGCGGCGTCTCGTGTATCTCGCGGAAGAAAGGTATACGCCGCCAGAAAGGTAGCTCTCGGGCACAGCTGTGAACGGCTACGACGAACACAGCCACCAGCTTCCACCCCCTTGCGCGGGTCTAAATTACGGGGCCGAGTGGTAAGTGGCGGAAAGTGTAAGGTCGGCTCGAAGCTCAAAGTAAACTTTACTTTTCATGCCGCGCATTTGTCCAAAGCATAATTTGGAGTTCATTCCACGAGCAAAATCTCGTCATATTTTCTCATTCTTTCTCTTTCTCTCTCTCTCTCTCTATACTTGATTACTTTCCCTGTTCCCTATTTCGATATAACTTTCTCTTCTAATATCTCTATATCGTTCTCTGCATTATCCCTACAGGCATTCCCGGTTGGCTTATCATTCGCTCGGCTTAGCTTCGCCAGTCAACTGTACGAGAATGCGATTAATGCCTCAATTCCCACTGTGATATGAAGATAATCGAAACTTACGTAAGCGTGGATACTGTTACAGTTCCCGGACGTCATGGTCGATCGCGCACGTAGATGTTATCGTGCGCATGATAGGACAATGTCCATCCAAAATAACTCGCGCACAGTAGAACAGCTTCGAGAGGACAACAATAAGACGGTGGCCTCGTGCGAATTTCAAACACGTTCATGAAGCGCAATAAACTTTTCGTTATTTTATCGTACCCCGGAAAACCAAATGGCGAATGTTCCGAAGTATCCCCCGATTGTTGTACGTGCTTCCTGCGTTTATCTCACTCGCGACTCGGTCGGACATACGTCGCGATACATTTCACATTCTCGGCCGGAGGAGTCGAAATGAGAAAAGTTTTTGCAGCGTAATAAGCGACGGCCGGATCTAACCATCCCCCTTTCTTGCACCCCACCGACTTGATCCGGCCGCCGTCGCGGGATTAACACTCCGCAATGGCGCGATATAGCGCGAGAAATAATAAAAGGTAAAAAAAGACCAGCTGGGAGATGAGAAAAAAGGAAAGAGAGAGAGAGAGACAAAGCGAAGAGTGGGGTACGAAACTCTCTTAATGACGATTCATACCACCTAGCCATCTAGATGATGAAAATTTCGTTTGATATTGCGTCCAACGTCGAGATTATCCGTCGAAAAGTATACGACAATCTGCGAAATAGTGCAAGACGACTAATTGCAAGTATTAGTTTCCCAAAAAATTTCGTTACACTATTCGAATGTGTTTTAATCCTTTAAGGTCCTTTATTAATTCTCTTTAATAATCTTCATTTATGAATAAAAAACTGAAAAATATATTTACGCAAAAATAATATATCAACGATTTAATTAATTAATTAGTTATTATTACACAAATGATATGAAAGTATCTTGAATCATGAAATATCATTTTGTCGAATTATACCATCACTAAAATCGGGGAACAGATCTGTTCCAACAAGTCGGCAATCAAGAAAGCTTGTGGGTCGTCTAATTAATCTACATACTCCTATTAGGATTATCTTGCATGTGCGGATTTTAATTACGAGATAATTTATGCACCGGGTGGGCATTTTTTGTTTCCGCTTACATCGATTTCGCCTGCACAGAAATAAGAGTCGCGAGAGCAGATGAGAGAAGAGGGAGATAAGGTAGGTCATGAGGTAACTACCCGTATACTATATATTCTCTGGAACATTTACCATCAGGATTTCCCCAGGTGGCTGCTGTCACGTGCCACTAGGACACGTGCCAGGCGTACGTCTGAGGGGGCTAAGAGAGCTTCCTCGCGCCTCTCATTCCCCTCATCCGCTGCAATCTCTCGCTCTTTTTCTCCTTTGCCATCTCCTCCTACTCATCTTCCTCTTTTCCCATTCCGTCGTCCTCTTCCTGAGCGCTCTCTGCGAAGCAGATCCCGCAGGAGAAAAATGGCGGAGGCAGAAATGTGTGCGCGCCGTGCCAGTAGGGCTGTTCACGGGTCAAGCGAGAGGAAGGGCTCAAGTCATTTTGTACACTTTACACCTCATGTCCACGTTCATCTCGCGTCCGCCCTTTCGTTTCACGAGCAACGCGCTTTCATCCTCCTCTCCTCTGTCTCCTGTTTTCTGACTTGGAGTCTGGATGCTTGTAACGCCGGATTAATGAGTAAACCGAGATTAACAACAAAGTCCCTGCAATTTATGCGTCACTCGAATCACCGCATCTTCTTTAACGCAGCTTTAATTTAAAAATCAATCGCGCTTTACCTCGTGTATCGATATTTCTTCCTGATATTGTCCAATGTTTTTTTATATTAACCGGCGCAAAATACTAAATGCGTTAAAGCACCGCAAACGACATTGCTAACGAATGAGAAAATGTCGAACGTATCGCAAAAAGTATTATTGATACATATTCAAACGCGAGCCGCGAATTCTCGAGATTCATAAACTTCGCGCGTGATGGAAGTCCGATAATTCCATTCACGTTGAGAATCAATGTAAATTTTGATGCGCGCGCGATTAAATGAATGCAAGATAAGGCAGGAGGAAAAAAAGTCGGGAAATCGACTATCGGAAACGGACGTAAAATTTCTACAATATCCTGCAGCGCTACGTTTCGCGGAAAGATTTTAATTAATTCTATCTGTGCTCGCGACCAGTCGGGATATTTAGTTAGTCAAATCAAAAGGAACAAATATCAGAACACAGCTATAAGTCTACATCTATTAAAATTTAAAAAAAAATTGCCGATAAGATGAAATGTGTTGAAACGATAATAAAGCGATACACGTCATTCTTCAACAAAGGAAAATAGTAAACTGTATTTCATCTATAGTTAGTCAAATCAAAAGGAACAAATATCAGAACAAAGCCATAAGTCTACATCTATTAAAATTTAAAAAAATATTGCCGATAAGATGAAATCTGTTGAAGCGATAATGAAGCGATACACGTCACTTCTCAACAAAGGAAAATAGTAAACTATATTTCATCTATAGTTAGTCAAATCAAAAGGAACAAATATCAGAACACAGCCATAAGTCTACATCTATTAAAATTTAAAAAAAAATTGCCGATAAGATGAAATCTGTTGAAGCGATAATGAAACGATACACGTCACTCCTCAACAAAGGAAAATAGTAAACTATATTTCATCTATAGTTAGTCAAATCAAAAGGAACAAATATCAGAACACAGCCATAAGTCTACATCTATTAAAATTTAAAAAAAAATTGCCGATAAGATGAAATCTGTTGAAGCGATAATGAAACGATACACGTCACTCCTCAACAAAGGAAAATAGTAAACTATATTTCATCTATAGTTAGTCAAATCAAAAGGAACAAATATCAGAACACAGCCATAAGTCTACATCTATTAAAATTAAAAAAAAAATTGCCGATAAGATGAAATCTGTTGAAGCGATAATGAAGCGATACACGTCACTCCTCAACAAAGGAAAATAGTAAACTATATTTCATCTATAGTTAGTCAAATCAAAAGGAACAAATATCAGAACACAGCCATAAGTCTACATCTATTAAAATTAAAAAAAAAATTGCCGATAAGATGAAATCTGTTGAAGCGATAATGAAGCGATACACGTCACTCCTCAACAAAGGAAAATAGTAAACTATATTTCATCTATAGTTAGTCAAATCAAAAGGAACAAATATCAGAACACAGCCATAAGTCTACATCTATTAAAATTTAAAAAAAAATTGCCGATAAGATGAAATCTGTTGAAGCGATAATGAAGCGATACACGTCACTCCTCAACAAAGGAAAATAGTAAACTATATTTCATCTATAGTTAGTCAAATCAAAAGGAACAAATATCAGAACACAGCCATAAGTCTACATCTATTAAAATTTAAAAAAAAATTGCCGATAAGATGAAATCTGTTGAAGCGATAATGAAGCGATACACGTCACTCCTCAACAAAGGAAAATAGTAAACTATATTTCATCTATAGTTAGTCAAATCAAAAGGAACAAATATCAGAACACAGCCATAAGTCTACATCTATTAAAATTTAAAAAAAAATTGCCGATAAGATGAAATCTGTTGAAGCGATAATGAAGTGATACACGTCACTCCTCAACAAAGGAAAATAGTAAACTATATTTCATCTATAGTTAGTCAAATCAAAAGGAACAAATATCAGAACACAGCCATAAGTCTACATCTATTAAAATTTAAAAAAAAATTGCCGATAAGATGAAATCTGTTGAAACGATAATAAAGCGATACACGTCATTCTTCAACAAAGGAAAATAGTAAACTGCATTTCATCTATAGTTAGTCAAATCAAAAGAAACAAAAATCAGAACGCAGCCATAAGTCTACACCTATTAAAATTTAAAAAAATTACCGATAAGATGAAATCTGTTGAAGCGATAATGAAGTGACACGTCAGTCTTCAACAAAGGAAAATAGTAAACTGCATTTCGTCTATAGTTAGTCAAATAAAAAGAAACAAATATCAGAACACAGCCATAAGTCTACATCTATTAAAATTAAAAAAAAAATTGCCGATAAGATGAAATCTGTTGAAGCGATAATGAAGCGATACACGTCACTCCTCAACAAAGGAAAATAGTAAACTGTATTTCATCTACAGTTAGTCAAATAAAAAGGAACAAATATCAGAACACAGCTATAAGTCTACATCTATTAAAATTAAAAAAAAAATTGCCGATAAGATGAAATGTGTTGAAACGATAATAAAGCGATACACGTCACTCTTCAACAAAGGAAAATAGTAAACTGTATTTCATAGTTAGTCAAATCAAAAGAAACAAAAATCAGAACGCAGCCATAAGTCTACACCTATTAAAATTTAAAAAAATTACCGATAAGATGAAATCTGTTGAAGCGATAATGAAGTGACACGTCAGTCTTCAACAAAGGAAAATAGTAAACTGTATTTGGTCTATAGTTTACTCTGGAAAATTCTGGAAAAAGAAATGCGTAAACAGAGGGGCTGTGTTGATACCGAGTGCGCGTCTCGCGTCAAGAAGAATCATGGAAAGGAGAATCTACGAAACGCCAGACGGTGCCGTCCGTCTGGTAAATTTACGGGCGGCGTCGGAGTTGAGTGCGCGCACTCGGAAACGGGCTCCCCGCCAGAAAAATAACAGGTAAATGGAACGGAGGGAAAGGAGGGCGCAAGATTGTTCATCCGGTGCGTCGGCGGAGATAGAAAAAGTGACCCGTCTCCGGCGCCGACATCTCCACCTACGTCTCATCCCTTTGCACGCGCGCTCGCGTGCGTGAACCTTCTTTCTCCGGCAATATAATACCGCCCTTGTGAGTATTCACCGGCGAGGATTCATATCCTCTTCCGCCGTGTCGCCGCGATGTCGGATTGAAGAGCCGAAACATCCTCGCGCCGATATTCCCTCGCCTCTTTTTTACTCGAGATCTGTCTTTATCTCGTCGTGAAACCGACATATACGACTCTTTTTTTCAGTATTTTCGCGTGCATACTTCCGTTAATCCGCCATTCCGACGAGCATATGGAATTACTCTCTTTCCGAAACGTCGCACTTCGACAGAGGAAAAGAGATTCAACGACGCGCGAGATAAATGGAGTAAACGGAAACGCCCGCGAGTGCCCGCAATCGTGTTTACGAGAAGAAACGAAAACGATTTATATACCGAAAGTACGAAATACTATTACATTGTCGACGAAACATGATGCGTTTCTCTTCCGCTCGGTGCATCTCTTTCGATTCACCGCGCGAATCCTCCGGGCGTTCCATCTGCCTCCCCTCGCATCCATCCTGCCGTCCCGCATCGGTATGTACTTGGTTTTACGCTTCTCAAACTCACGGAGTTCTAAGCGAAAGCTGCCAGATTAAAAGTGGTTATTCGAGCGCATCTCGTCGACGTAGAGGCTCCGCATGTATGACCCTCCATTAATTCTCCTCTTGCTCTTTTGCGCTCGCGTCTTCCTAGAGCTCGAGAGATTCAAAGGAGCAAAAGTGACGGCTGTCATAATTGGGAGCATCATGACAGATACCGACTATTGTAACCATCCTGATCTTTGCATTACATCAAAGAGATTTTACGTAGAACTGTACATTCTCTTGAGAGCTTGCATGTAATTTCTATAGAATTATATATATGCGTGAGAAAAATAAGAGTAAAAGATATATAAATCACAAATGAAATTAATAGTACTCTTCTTTCTTACATAAAAGTAAATTCGTTTGAATTCTGCCAAGTCTTTTGTACAGCAAATAAATATTTCATATTACGATTATTGCAAAAAGGATAAAAATAACGCGGATTTTATATATTCGATGTATTTTCTCTCTCTCTCTCTCTCTCCCCCTCCCTCCCTCTCTCTGTCTCTTTCTCTCTCCCTCTCTAATAGTTGTCTCATAGTTTTCTTAAACTATGTTTGACCATTCTGCTAGTTCTACCCAGTTCCGCGATCCACCGTGTACAAATTGTAGTCGGAAACTACTTTCTCGAGATCGCTTCCCTTATTGTGCGCGCACAGGCAGACTATTAAAAATGCTTTGAAAATTTGCGCAGCGTAGTGGAGACCCCGGCGATGAGATTAATTCGGAGTACGTCGTTTGGCAAGTCTCCCCCGTCGAGACTTTCTTCGGAATAGTTTACGAGCGCGTACTTCAGCCCTTTGCAAGCCTTTAAACGGATTTCACGGTGTGCCCGCGTAATTACATTATTTATCGCGGTTGACCATGCTACTTCGTAACATCTTTCCCTCTATCTATCGTCAAGACAAAAGCGATCCCGTCGAGGGTTTTTAACGATCAAGGACCATGTCTGTGTGCATCTCCCTTTGTTTTCTTACCTCTCATCGGCACAATTGATCCATTTAACGACGAACGTAAAAGAGAGCGAGAAAAGAAGATTCCCAAGATCGCATGCATACTTAAAGATTTCGTTACAATTCAGATAGCTTGCAAAACTTAACTTTGAAAATATTTGTACGCGAATGATTTCGCGCGTATGATATATCGAATATTACATTACAATTTTAATAACAAAAAATGGATGGTGTAATTTTCCTCCATTGCCCGTTATATTATTTCATGAATATTTTATCCTCCTCTATACATATGTGCGCACGCGCGGGTGTATGTGTAACGTTGCATCATCAATTATTTCTCTTTCGCGCGAGATAACGCGAACGTAAAAATGGCTGATTAACAATGCCTATCATACACTTGTGACCGTCAAGTAATCCGATGTATATATCGTCCAATTGTTAAAATTTTAACGCAATTTTATGATGTATGTACATACACACAAAAGTGCCGTAACACACGAATTTATACACATATCTAAGTATCATACATGTATATGCATTTTATGTGCTTAAATTCAATTAAGGTGTTATTTTTTGCTCTAGATGTATATGCATTTTATGTGCTTAAATTCAATTAAGGTGTTATTTTTTGCTCTAGAAACATCACGAGAAGCTACTTCGCTTCAAACTTCTTCTTTCAAACTTCTTCTCCCAAACTTGTTCTTTCGCGAAAAAAATTTGCCAATAATACATCATCACGCGGCAGTATAAGTAATCGTATCATCGCGCCTTTTACCCGAAATTGCGACATATTTTCTGGAACTGTGGAATTTTATTCCTCGGAGGGTCGCGCGGGAAAAAAAAGGGTCCACCGCTCGATGAATCACGACGATGTGTCGCGCGAAAGAAGAGCCAATAGCGCAAACTTCTAAACTGCCAGTGTCGTCCAGTTTGCGTCATCGTCCGTCGATTGACGAGTCGAAGGGAAAGTCCACGCAGTTCTTCTCCCGCGGGATAAAGTTGTCGGCGGACCGACGATGAGAGGTAGTCACCGCGATGAAAGGCGATAAATAAGGCTCGATTGGATTCCTGCTGGTCCTGAAAGTTTCCCCGGCGCGGTAGTCCTTTAACTCTCCCGTGCTTCCCATATGCTTTTCCCCGATTCTCCTTAACTATCCATGACTCTCCCCTTCCATCCATTTGGTCCCGCTAACTGCGGGACTAACTGGATTAATCGAACCCTCTGCAGACGGAAACGAGACCGCACTTTGCCGTACAATTCGCCGCTTATCCGTATCACCAAGTTGTTTTTGCGATAACAATTATTACTTGTATGCAATCGATTTTTATATTTTAATTTCTTCGAAAGGCATTTATAATTGCCGTCTAAAAATATTACGACCGAAAATCTTTATAATATTATAAAAATGTAATAATATACGCGAAAAAAATAAATAGGAATATATTAAGTACGAAAATAAAATAATATAAAAACTTAATATTTCATAAAATACCTTTTCCTATAAAAATACTGTTTGTAAGAATGATTAATTAAAATTACCCAACTTTTTTACATTCAAGATATAATACAGGTAGGGACAAGTCTAAAATTATATTCCTCAAGTTTCTTGCTCTTGGAAATTTAATACGCACAGCAGGCTATTTAGTATTACGAAATGCGACAGTTCAGCTCTCTGATGCGAAAGTGATTGCTAAGTATGCAGTCATTATTTCGCAAAGAAAGTCTATTATTATGAGAAAGAACACAAAAGTGCTTAAGTTTATAAAAATGCAAGCGTCGCGACACCCCAATTTCCATAATACACTACCGCATCAGCAATGAAAATGCCCGGGGCTTAAAAGCAAAAAAAGAAGATACACGATGAAAGTTCGAATTATCCAATTTTCCATTTTACTCCTCGTAAACGAGAATACATGTGCGTTACGTATTAAATCCGTCGTCATATCGAGATAAGGAAATATATTCTTCAATTTCACTGTACGCGATCTTTCTTTTCTGTATCTATCTTTCAAGGGATTACCGTTACATATTTAAAACGGTAACTCAATCGAAACTGAAATGTTCTTGGCGAGTGATTTTAAAGAAAAGACTTGAATGACGTCGTTCAGAATATATATTCCCAAGCGACAGCGCCGAGGAAAGATGGTCGATCGTTCCATCATGGCGAGCAGACTCCTTTTAGCGAGGGATTATGACTTTTTATATGTCGCGAGTCTGGTTTTATCGACGAGCTCATAGTAGTCCCTCGGTGGCCTCCGATATGAATAGCGTCGAAGTCGAGGACCATCGACGCGACCTTGGGTCCTCGGAAACGAGTGCGAGGGAGACGACTTGACGGTCCGGGTTTCCATTTATCTCGAACGTCCATTCCCGAAGGAGCCGTCAACGTCGTCAGGAGGATCTACCGCGAATTACGGTACGCGGTAGATCCCCTCCCTCCTTTATAGCGCTACGGAATTGACCGCGGCAGGATATCCCCGACATAGAACTCGATCAAATATAAATCGCGAATCCCGGCTTACGGCTCGTCCCATTCTTCGATATCGGAGTCAATCCTAGTTTACAGTCGCCGTATATGTCGCGATAGATCGGGAGAGAGCCTCGAATCCGCAGTGCGATACATACATATTTCAAGAGGAGTCGATCGGGCGGAAGAGCGAGAGCTGAGACACGGAGCGCCGCGATATACTCCCGACGCAAGACGCAGAAAAGGGGGAAAGGGCGAAAGGAAGAAGAGGATTCGACGTCGTTTCTTCTTTATCGAAACTTGACGGACGCGGAAGCTTATAACCGACGCCCGTCCCAGTTCCAGCGGAGGAATACTTGATCGACAATAATATTTCGAGCGTAAACAAGTTCCGAGCGATCCATATTCCGGTCGGGGGACGAGATTCCGATGGATTATTGCATTTATAGCCGACGCATTACACGCTAACTCACCAACCGCCAACCGGTAGTTGCGTTGTTACCTGGCCGGAATTGCTACTGGCTCGGATGATAAACAACGTATTGAAATACCGTCGGATCCGCGAGATTACTATTAGAGAGAGAGAAGGAGAAAAACAGAGAGAGAGAGAGAGAGAGAAAGAGGAAGCTGCAGGTTTACATATTCTGCGAAAAATGTTTCCCACAGAAAAATCTCTGATAAGAAAAAATAAGCAAAATAGCATTTTCGCGATTATATTTCCACGCCTGTGTTGTGATTTATTGCGCATGAAAATAAATTATCGCGCAAAAATCTATCTAAAATGCAAAAGTCTGAAAGCGCCTCGTAAAAATGAATAAATAACATGTGTAATTTATGTGACAAGCGCAAGTACCTATGATGCACCGTTTATCCGAACATTCCTTTCCTTTCTCTCGGCGCGGAAACAAGCCATGTCGAAGCGTTTCGGAAATCCAATTTCATGGCGAAGATCTCGAACGCGTCTACGTCCGATACTTGGAGAGAGGCGGTGGAAAACACAATGCGCTAGCCGGGTCGAGCTGGATTCCCTAAGCGTATTTGTAATACACCGATGATCTAGTAGCAGCAGCACAGATTCCTCGTGCAATAGCTACTCTTTCGCAACGACACATTCGAGAAAAATTCCATTCGTCAATACTAAATTCCTGTGCACTGTATATTAAATTCTTTATCAATTTTTTTCGTATGCACGGAATAATTGTTAAATTCTTGATTTTAATATACAAATTCAATATTCAAACGTCTAAAAATCGCTCGAAAAATTCTTTTCAAAAACTATATTAAATATTGCATTAATTTTTGTTTTGTCAAAAAGATATTACAAAATTATTGTCAGATATATTATAAAATTGAATTTGAAAAAAATGTATATTTTTATATTTTAACGCAAGTTTTTTTGTCAGCACGATTCTCTCTCTCTCTCTCTCTCTCTCTCTCTCCCATTGTTCTTAAAATTTTAATTTGTCTCTTCATAATAACACAAACATTTTTCATGTGTGCATTGATGAACAACACTAGTTGATATTTTAGTGCTTTTAAAATACGAGATTATCATCCAAAAACATGGACTATGACGCGCGAGAAATACGATATAATCCATATGTGTAAATCGAAACATTTCCTATATCACGCGATATTTATATTTTTCGATCAAATTTATCGAATGCACGTAAAAATTTACTCATTTATCTCCTATACAGCCTCTCCTTCTCTCTTCCCCCCCCCCCTCTCTCTCTCTCTCATTGTTCGGATGGCGATAAACACTGTGAAATTGATTAATGTATACGGCACGTTACATCATACACAACTACGTGCCATCACTATTGAAAATACGCGATATTCGAGGGAAGGCAAATATATAAACGAAAAATATCGACGATCGAAAAAATTGCGTTTTTGCCACGAATACTTTGCGCACCACCTCCGCAATAGTAGGTTAATCGTAGGTTTATAGTAGGTTTATATCTCTTTCTCCTTTCCCTCTCTCCCTTCCTTCTTTACCCCCTTTTCCGTAGTTCGCGTGCGGAGGCCGCGCTGACGTTTTAATACCAACGGCAATGCATTATTACGCAATTACGCTTCGATAGCGGAATAATCGAGTCCGCTGTCTGAATTGCACGCGGCGTTGTCCGGAACAGCGTAACGAGTATCGCGAAAGATAACGTTATTCGCCGAATAAAAAAAATAAAAAATAAAAAAAAACACTTCCCGTCCCCATGCCTGGGGAAAACAAAAACTATATCCCCGTCGCGTTTCCATTTCTCTTTTTTTTTTTCGCGTATTGTCATACCGTGCATTCATTGCCGTGTATTCATCGCGATGAAGCATCATCAACGAAATAAAGGTAAACTATTCTAGCCCGGATCGACCGATGCGCACGACGCGTTACCGCATTTCCCGCGTGCGATAATAATTGAACAATCGGTTCGGCAAAGTTCCGGCTTTTACGTCGAGAGATATTCGTGACAATGCATGGATTTGCGACGATTGCGAAAGCGGGGGAGCGTCGTCGCAAATTCGCCTAACGAGACACATCCGAATCGGACCTTGTGTCCTGCAAAAGAGATGTGCGTCTCTTCTCCATATCGTTCGGACCGGCAATTTTCGATTCACAAATGTGCTTCCAAGCTCTGTGTCTCTCTGCCAACTATCGCGAAACTGGCGTAAAATCTCGCGCAAGAATTATTTTCAAGATCCCGACGCAAGGAGAATATCGCATCAGCGCAAACAATCGCATCCGAGCCTCCATCCTCCGAGAGAACGGGGCGAGGTAACCGTCTGTGTAGTCGGACGGAACTCTGGAGAAATTGCAGCCACCAGATCGTACGCCGTCCTTCATCATCATCGTTTGCGTGCGAAGTTTGTGCTGACGCTTTAATAATACTCGCCGTGCCCGATGCTTTATTACGCGATTACATCACGATGACGGAATAATCAAATGGGAGAGAGCGAAGGTAGACGGAAAGGGAAAGAGGAGAGGAATGAAGGAAGGAGGGAAAGAAGTGGAGAAAGTGAAAACTGGCAAAGCGCGTAGAAGGAAAGAAGAGAAGAGGGCCAAATGCCATCGAAGAAAGCGAGAAAAAGGTAGAAAGGGTGCCTGCGAAGGAAATGGAAGGGGAAAGAGTAAGAATGTAGAGGAATGTCGACGGCTAGCAGATCTATCCAGCGGAATGGGAGATGGAACTCGTAGTCCGAGATAATACTACCTGAGAAATAATTGCGACCACCCCGACGAATCGGCGATGAGACTCCGCCGCCGGTAATTTGAATATATTCTAATGAAACATTTCCCCTCGGCGCGGCGTCTTTCCTACTCTGCATTTTTCGAACGAAAAAAATGTGTTCCCTGCGGAGGGAATGGGAAATGATAATTGCGAAATCGTCGATAAAGAGCACACCGGTTACGAATTAAAAAAAAGCTCCCCCTCCTCCCCCTCTAGGCGAGGGTTTCGATCGTTTCTGGCTTGGCGAGCAATAAATTCGCCAACGCGCGAAATTATTGTCGGCGATAAAGCTTCGGCGTCGCGAAAAAATGGTGACGGATGAGAGGAATTATGTTCAGTTGACAGCTCGTCGACGCCGATGAGACTTGGACGTTGAAACGCGGACGCCGGATTTGAAAATAACAGATCGCTGATGCTCGAGTAAGCGATGTAAGCTGTTGAATGTATTTTTCAGAACGATGTCGCGAGTGCTCTTATATATTGTGTAAAAATGTCGAAATACACGTGCATGCGAAGAAAATTCAGAGAGTTTAAGTATAAGCGCCGATCACTTCGCTGCGTATAAATAATTTTCACATCGCCAATTCTACGGTAAACGGTGAAAATGTGTTAAACTATTACGCGTCATATATTCAATTGTAATATAATGTATTATTGGCGCAATATTAATTTAACGTATATTTGCCCGTGGGAAGGTCGGCGATGGATATACAATGCAATATGTACCAATCTTTGAAAAGCTGCTAATCGAAACGGTAGACCAGCTTTGTTTGCCTTTATGTTAAAAGCAATTTACTTACAACAAACAGTCAAATTAATATAAATTTCCACGAGCGCGTGGCCTCATTATTGCACAAAATGAATAACGCGCGACACGAGAGAGTTAAGAAGATACTACAATATTATTATTTAATTTTCTTCACCGTCAAAAGTAATAAAACGTATGGACGGAAATAAAATGTTGACATTGCGTAACGTTATTTGAGAATAAAATAAATATTTCGCGATGCAATTTTTCGACAAAATTCAATAGACAGAAAATACAGAGAAGCATAAAATAAACAGTCGGCTAAATTCTCGTAGTACCTATTACAGCGTCAAACAATTCTTGTCGCTAAGTTAACAGAGTATACCCCGGTCACACGCGAGTCCACGTCGAATTTCGCTCGAAAACGCTCCATTAACTCTCTATATGTGATTTTCTCTATATGATTTTCCGCCCGAATATATACAGAAACGTGAATTAAGTTAATTTCGCGTCGGTTCTCTTTCCCACAAATAATATTTGATATCCGGCGCTACGTATGCGAGCGCGTAGCTTTATTTCGTATCCTCACTTATGCCGAGTATGTATTAATTTTCGCGCTTTTAATCGCGCGCAACAAAAACGATACGAAATACGAAATACGCCCCAATTATCAGATTCATCGAACATCGTGTTAAAACATATGAACGGGATAATATCGGTATTCGGTCGGTTGCTATTTTTGCTTATTTTTGCGCGATCGATTGCGCGACGATTATTTATTAGCATTATTTGCTTTAGCTCGCAGCGCACAAGCCACGCAGCCGTCATTTTCGTTGAAAATCATGGCGAAAATCAATCGCTATCGCGACGCAACGCGTATGATACAATGATCGTCAAAGTTGCTACCGATTACGGATGGTTGGTTTCGCGTTGAAGCAAAAGCTGGCGATGAAACGCACGACGCAGCCGGGCAAAATTCGCCGTCAATTATCGATATCGCGACCACATTGAAAGTGACAACGCCCCGTGCAACAATCTCGGCTTGTTACGTGTTTTTAATATACACATCCCCGATCTAATTTACAGACGATACCGGCGCGAAACTTTGCCAAAGGCAAATATACCGCGTGACAAAGAAAACGACAAAACGCCCGAATGGAAAACGAAAATCAAGGATTAAAGGATTGTCGAGACCGCGACAAAGGGCGCCGTCGATTAGTTTTGTACACGGTTGGTCCAGATTTGTTTGCGACCGGAGGCCAAAGCGTTGATAACTTTTTTAACATCTGGCTGAAACTGTTATTATTCGGAGCACAGAAACAGACATTTTTATATACCACGCAATGATAATATTGGAATATCTGAAAATTCACCAATTTCGATTGCTTTCAATCAAAGTTGATAGAGTCCGTTAATTTAATTTTCAGTCGAATATATCTAAATTTATTACGTACGACGTAATATAAAATCATTTCCATAGAGATTGCTCGGCTCTATCCTGTTTTTAAAAAAATCCAAAATTCCGAGTCTCTTTATTACTCCACTTGTGTGACGTAATTGCCACAGATAAGGGAGAATGAGCAAGGAAAGAGCGCGTATAACGAGAGTGCGATAATACGTAACGACTATATCCGAGACCGTATAAAGCCCAAGATTCGAAAGAGAATGTTAATCGAACGCTAATCGAAATAATGTGCCGAAAGCACGTCCGCGAGACCAGCGTATCGATTTCGCCATCGAGACACTGCTCATCGCCTTCCGCACCCGGATGTGTGCGATCGCGGCAATAGACTTTTGAGAAGGTGGTGGAGAGAAGCACGACGAAGCCAATTAATTAAAAGCCAATCGACGACGTAGGTGCCACTCGACTCCGGTGCGAATAATCCGGCGGTACTAGTAGTACATATGTGTATGTATATATATATATATATATATATATATATATATATATGTAGTAGTACATATATATATGTACATAGACATAGATATCTACGTAAATGCGGAAATACGTATGTGTTGTTGTGTGTACCCTCGCACACATGTATATATAAGTGTACCTAACGTAGGTACTTTTCGGACGCGGACAAGTCGATTAGCATAGAGATTGAGTCGCGGCTGTTTATGCAAATGTGCCACGATAATGGTGGTAGTAGCGGTAGTTGACGTCGGCGACGACGAAGACGACGATGGCTACGACGATGTCGTCGTCGGTTGTGCCCCGTCTTACGCACGTAGACCCTTCGACACTACCCTCGGGGAGACGGCTTTTTTCCTGTTTTAAACACGCCACGTTGTAAGACGCGCGCCGTCCCTTTGGCAAGGGCCGCTATTATTATTCCTACGCCAGAGGCACAGCGACGGCCCCGGTAATGAAAATAGCGACTATCGCGAAATTAGATCGGCCAAATTTAATAAAACGCTAACCGCTGTTAATACGTTATCATTGATTCGCAGTGACGGTGAATTATTACGCCATGTGAACCTCGTTGTTACGCGTCAGCCATTCATGTATCCAGCATGCATATAGCCAACGTGCACGCGTATCTTGAAAGGGGAATCGAGTTTTATATCCCAACTGTAAAAATACGTAATGTTTGCGGATGTAAAAAAGTATCTCAGATTAAATATCGCGATCTGTGCCATTACCTTATTTTTATTTCCCGCGCTAAAAAAATAATAAACTAAAATTATATAGAATGCACAATGTCCCTCTTTCCTGTTTCTGTGACACGCAAAATGACGTAAACAGATTTTACGATGCGACATCTTTATTATATTAACGTCACTTGATCAATTATATTGTTTATTTTTCGTGACGTAGACAAATCGACGCAATATTCCTTCCGTTCAAAAACAAGCGCGCAACAAGACGAACAACGGCTTCGATTGATTGGCTTATCGGGCTGGTATTAAATCGTTGATAATCAATTACGGACGAGAACGCGGTATGTGCCTGTCGGCCAGTCCATTCGCGAACGTGGATCGCGGCTTGCGCCGAACGACATCGACGCCATTAGCATTGACATTAGCATTAGCATTAGCATTAACGCCGACACCGGCAGTAACGTTACCCCTTCCCCGCCCCCGCCGTCACCCTTCGGTCCTCGTTGCCGTTCTCTATGAACACCTACGTACACGTCCGCAATATCGCTGCCTGTCCTTCGGTCTGTATGCTGATCGTTCCTGTGTATGTACACCGAATTCCTCGACAGCCGCAAATCGCAATTGACGTTATCGTAGCATAACATGCTTATCGTTTGTTTAAAACTCGCGGGAAAATACAAACGAGTCCAGTTTTTTGCGAAATTAATTAATCGGAGGAAAGATATTGAAAAAATGACATATCTTGTTTTTAAATTATAATTGAAAATTTAAAAAATTTACATGCACAGAGATATTTTCAAAATACTGCTGTCTATCTCAGACCGTATCACAATTTTGATAATATTGTAATGAAACATTTTTCTCTGTTTTTTTTTCTTCTTTTTTCGAGCAACTGATCTTTTTTGAAAATAAATAGAAATTGAAAGATCCGAGAAAATAGTTCTCGAATATCAACTCATTAAATATATACAAAATGCAAAATATTAACACAATAGAGTCTTGGATTTATTTCTACTAACCAGATTATGTAATTCGTCAAAGAGAAAATAGGACAAAAATTTTCCAATTTTAATATAGATCCACCTAGCACATAAAAACAAACGACAAATGCAAATTTAGACCTCGTAATGAATAAACTATTTACAAGTAGAACAAGAGTTCATATTAGCTCCGATATAAAAATAATAATATGATTTAGAGATTTGCTAGTTTTGATATTTCTTTGTTTCACTAAATAAATATAGTATATATATTATACATATATATAGCTACTTTTTATTTAAAGTGGAGCTACGGATTTTATTGCATTAACTGAATCGCATAAAGCAAATACAACGGCGACAATTATTTCGATAGCTCGATACTTTTCTGTCGCGCTATCCCGACAATTTCGCGAAATAATGCGTGCGATCGACGTATTATCTCGCATGTTGGACTTTCGCCGATATATAACAATGTCGGTGACCGATATATATTTCTCATGACATCGAAGCTTGTGTGACACCCGCGAAACTTATCGCTCCTTCAGCGACCGCTTCGACCGCGAGTTATATGTATCTGTCCGGCTGCTTATTTCGCGACGTGTTCTCCTCGGGGATCTACTTTTTCTCTCGATAAAGAAAGATTTCCCGGGGTGGTAAGAGTCCGCGTTTTGTTTCGCGCACGCGACACGAGAAGGAGACACGCGAGATGAGAAAATCTCGCGTCCAATCGGATATCTTTCATCTGGATCCGATCAAAGGGGGTGATTTTGGAACAATTGAACGCGTCTGCAAGTCAGGGGAAGCGAGACACACGACGAGGAATTGTCCCGCGTGCATCCGAAAGCGACTTTCGAGCGAGGCTCCTCTATTGTCACGCTGATTGGAAAGTTCCTCGTTAACGAATCGCAGCATCCGCACGTACGGATCTAATCGGAGCCGGGATCTTTGATTTTTCAAAGGGAGAAGCGCGATCGAAAATTCGCGCGCATAACGAATTAATCCGTCAACGTTTCGCCAGTACATTACATGCATTATGTGTATATTGTATGCATGTAACATGGCGCACGGAGCGTCCACGCTAGCATATCTGTCGCGTGTTATCGGTGCGATGTATGCAGTACAGTACGGTGCAGTAGAGTGCAGTACTGGCGATGTGGTGCACGCGCGGCGCACAGCGACGGGAATTATTAAAATGGCATATAAATAAATGATAACGTAATACTATAAATCAACCGAGGGCAACACGGAACGGCGAGCGCGCGATTATTTATCATTATTACGCGTATTCGGTCCGCGTCCACGTCCGCGAGCGCGCAGCCCGGTGTGTCCGCATGCATCTTTGATAATCGCGGGATCCGCGATTATGATACCCAAGCTTCAACAAATACAATACAGCCGCTCGCGGGGAATGAACTCGCTATCAGCGAGTAATTACAGACAAATAATTACAGACGGGACTTGCAAAATAGAGCGCCCATATCTCTTGCGTTAATAATTATAAAATATTAGCCGTAATATATATTTCGCGCGCTAAATAACTCGAGACAACGTATGCAAATTTCGGATCTCTAGACGATTTGTTTCTCTCGTCAAGTATACGCATCGAGTAGCGTGAAACGCCCGGGGAAACGCATAGTCGCACCCGGATTTACACAGCTCGTGGGTAACTAACTTCACCGAACCGTACTCGGACCGAATCGGAGTTGTCGCCCGGCAGCAAACGTGTACGGCATATACGCATAAGGCGGACGGGGGGGGAGAGATCGGGGGCGAGAGAGGGGGGAGGGGAATTGTTGCCATTGTGCGGCAAGGGTGGCGCAGCGCCGCGGCTATATTGTACGCGCGTCAAGCTCGCCCGTATTGTTTTGCAATATTTCGCGCACTAATTGGCCTGGAAATTGCTATTTCCTGAAATTACAACCGAGCCCCGAGGTCGCCTCCATTCAGAAGACGTAATAGCACTTCGCTCATATCTTTCACTCTCTCTCTCTTTTCTCTTTCTTTCTCTCTCTCCCTCTTTCTTTTTTTTTTCTCTGTTTATGGTGAAAAAAAACGAGATCTTTAAATAGAATAGGAAATTTTATATCGGCGTGTACTGTGTAGATGTATTGTATAATAGATAAGTTCAATCATGGCGCCTCGCTTTGAATATTGTGCAACGTTGTTAATTGATATGGGAGAAACACAGTTGAATAAATTGCAAACGGCGCAAAATCGGGCCACAAGAGTCATGTTGCAATATGGTAGGTATATCAAAGTGAAACATACGCTGCCAATACGTTGCAGTTTATGTCCACAAGAGACTATAAAGTATATGTATATTTAATTTTAAGATTTTATAAAGAACGTGTTACCAGATCAATTAAGAAATAGATGAAATATATGAACTGAGAGAGAGTGAAAAGCGAACACGACGAGGGTCGAGAACATTGCAATTTCGTAAAACAAGAAGTACGCAAAAAAGTACAATTTACAAAGCAGTAAAATTGTATAATGCCAGCTAAGATAAAACGATGCGAAAAAATTGAACCGTTTAAGCAAATGGTTCAAGGAGCCATTGTATTTTATCCAACGTAATTTAGATAATTGCAATGCAATTTTCTACTACAAATGAAGAAAGCTAATTAAGATCACTCAATCATCAATCAATCTCTTTTTCTCTGTCTCGGGTAGATTTACGGAATCTCTTTATGATGGCTTAATTTAGGAGGAAAGAAAAATTCTGTTAGCTCATCTTTTAATACGAGAAACGTATCATCAACCACAGCCGCTGGTATTAATCAACAAAACGTCGAGAGATTTTCATGTTAAATCTCGAGTCTCTTGATTAATCATATTAGCATTTAATATCATCGTATTAAACACGCGTTTATAATTTTCGCAATAATCTTAGTAGGCGAAATTTGCTGCGTTCGAAGCTCTCGACGTCGTTAAGACGAGGTAAATGATAGCGGAAGGCATCATTGTATCGACCGGCAATAAGGGCACGGCCACTTGACGTCCATTCGACGCTACGACGGCGCTGGTCGTTCCGAAATCAAAGCGGAACGGACGAAAATGGACGATAAATTTCATACGGATGTCGTTCGGCGCAACGCGGTGGAGTTGTAAAACGGTGATTTATTTACAATGCGAGCTAATTGATTTACAATCGCGGGCAGTGCCGTTTCGCAGTCGCGGTTCGCCCAACCCCTGCTGCGAATGAGCATCGCACTTTTCCTCTATCGCTCCATACGTATGCGTGCTTTCGTTCTCTCTTTCTCTCTTTCTCTCTCTCTCCTCTTTTCTCTCATTTGGATATAATTACAGTTGAGTACGGTATCAACATATAAACAGAAAGAGGCAAAGCGTGGAAGGCAAAAACGGAATATAAGCGCAGCTTTTCTCTGATATCAGCTTTTTGAGATAAAAAATTATAAAACGGTATTTGCAGCATTGTGCTTAGATATCGATCTCATGGTAAAAAAAACTTTTTATAAAGAGCGATATAGGAGACCATTTTAGAGAAAGCTGCAGTCTTTTTTTAAAAAGCTAAATTTATAATAACCTTGCATTATAAATGTGACACAATCTTTGAAATGTAGCAAGATTTTATATAAATGATATTAAACGACAATAAAATATACTTTTAAAATGGAGATATGCATTTCTAGATATTCAGTATTTTAATCTACTTTCGTCTTTTTTTTACGCGCGACTATTCTTTTTTTCATTCAGAGTAGCTTTTGTCCTTTCTTCCTTTTGCAAGACGACAAGATTTCGTGCACAATCATAAAACTGATAAAAATATATCTCGTGGATCTCTGACTCGCGTGTCCATCATCATCGTTGCTTGTAAAAGCTACTTTTTATCCAGCACGCGAAATTATAAAAACATAAGGCGATTGCAACGACCACGGAATTTTATATACGTGCACAATCGACGTGCATAAAATTTCGTGTTTTATTGAATGAGTTCTCTTCTATACATATAATACGATGTTACAGATGAAATTTATACAAAAGTAATTATAAATTACATAAATTTATAAAGACGCGAGAAATGGAATGGAACATTTAAAGAATCTGGCCAGCACATTTAGGATTCTATGAGATATAATATTGAAGATACATTGCATCAGAAATTAGATATCCTCCTCGTCGTGAATAAGGAATTAAAATAAAATCTTTAAAGAGTAATAAGATGTATCCATATATTTATTCTGTATTTTGTGTAATAATAATTAATGTAATTTATCTAGTATAATAATAACTTTTCTCAATCAAAATGTAATAATAATATCGAATGATATTTGAGACTAGAGTAACCATTTCTGTTAAAATCAATATAAATCCATTATCTTATGTTATTATGATAAAAGAAATATAAGAACAAAAAATTATATTGAAACTTGATATCAAAAACGGAAAGATGCGAAATACAATATATGTCAATTACTTGTCGACAAGTGCAAAAATTGTAGCGCATATTTTAAGCTCACTCTTCAAAACGAGGTCTCTTACCCGAATAAGCTTCAGATTATATATAACGCAGTCACGCGATCAATATAACCCCGTTTTACTTAATCTCGTAATTAGCGACATATTACATTACTCTGCATTCTTTAACTTGGACGGCGTATAATCTCTTCATGATATGCTTAAATAGTGATATATGACCTCCCAAATGTAATCCGATAGTATTTTGATAGGAAAATATATTGTTAACGATATATTGTTAAAAATATAAAGCGATATAATATTTTTGATATAGAGAGATATTGAGTGTTCTAGATACAAAATATTCTAAAATCTCCGCGTATTTTGGTAAAATAATGTGTATCAAATAATTTTATAATTTAATAATTCTATAACGGCACGAGAAATATTGATAATTGACATGTTGAAAAATAATATTTTTACTTATTTTTTTATAAAAGACATAATTTTTTGACAGAATGTGAAGAAGATCAAAACCTAGATTATGGAAACGTTACATCATATCAAGATTACATCTCTCAGATATTTTTGACAGAGAAAAGAAAGTTTTCGTTTATACTAAATATTAATTATCAATATTTCTCATAAAAGATTTCGTGGAGGTTTAACGGAAATTTATCCTATTTCATCAAAATACGCAAAATTTTTTGCGCATTATATAGATAAATAAGAATTAGATAAATATTAATTGTATAAATATTCAAAAGAGATAAATGCAGTTCATACGAAATACAAAAAACTCCCTTGCAATCGATAATTGATAATTACCGATATAGATCGCATTCTTTCGTAAATTTTAAGGCTAACCTGGATATTCAAATATAGAATCTTTTTTCTCCGACGACATGTTGACACGTTTTCGGAAATCCTGCGACTTAGATTCTTCCCGTGGGATTCGTGCGGTCGCGTGACAACGACACGTCACCCTCCATCCAACGCGCCTTAGTTCTGATTAACGTGTACATGAGTCCTGTCGCGAGCTTGTGGCAATTTACAGCTAGGATCAGTGTCCTTTAACAGACAATCGTACTACGGTCGTCCCTTAATCCTCGTATATCTCGGCAACTTCGCACGCTCATCCCGTTGTCGCCAGCGTGAACGTGAGACACAGACCCACTTTAATCTATTAAACGCACAAAGTAGGACATTTATAATCTACTTATCTATCAAATTCTTGATTTCGCATTTTTGTAAAAAAAAATCGAGTTTAAATAATTTCTTTTTTCTTCGAAAAAATTGTACGACACCAAACAGCATTATTACACAAATTGTATTTAAATTTCTCTCCTTCTCTCTACTTTTCTACATCTGAGGGAAACATACATTTTACAAGTCTCCAACTTTATGTGTCAGCATTTTTTAATTGACTTAAAACATAGCATAAACCGCGCTATGTGAGACATATATCTTGTACAAGCTTTCCGCCATTTTCTCGCTTACGAGAAATAACGCAGTTGAAGGATTCTTCGTGAAAGATGAAAGATATGAAAGATATGATTAGACATCATCGCGAATAACAAACGAAATGCTGTAAATATTGCAATTCATAAAATGTACCCAGATCTCTGATTATAGGAAAATAAAATCGATAATTTTACAAGTAATTAATCTAATAAATTTGTATATCATACATGTTGGCGTTTAAATCTTCTTTATATGTGTTCTTTATGTGTTTTAAAAATAAATAAAAAAATATATATTTTCTTCTTCATTGATATCTTATGATACGGAGCTTGATCAAATATTTAAAAAGTTATATGAAAAAGAGCTAATTAATGAAACTAGCGTAGTGACTGACGGGAATATTTGAAAGGCTCGATCAAAAGTGCATCAGAAGAGTTTATAATGAACTGCACGGTCATCACTGTAGAGCACAGTTAGTTGATATTGACTTTAAAGTGATGTAGCTTTATATGCTGCGCCGGATAAAAGCCAGTCAACGCTAGCGCAAGGACAGGACTTTTCGATCAGAAGTCGACAGAGCAAAAATGTCGATATGGTTTTATAAAACTAGTAGCATCATAAAGTTCCATTGCATTTCCACTTATCTTTTCGTTATATTCGTATTCGACGAAAACGTCATCGAGCTATTCCGTCCGTAACGACGAGTGAATTTTCAATACCTCGAAACATTTCTTTGCACGTATATACATTATGCGATATTTTTGTCTATTTGCGATACTTCTGTTACCATGTTATAACAAATTATGCGAATCTGCGGTGCAGACTTTCAAATATAGCAGAAACTTCGGCAACGAGGAAAACTCGCGAAGACTGAAATATCTCATGTTCGTGGCTGGAAATAATGAAAACGCACTTCGTAGAAGTTATTAGTAGCTTTTATCCGGCTTCAAAATGTTGAGATAAAGAGAATGTAGTGGGAACACTTGATAATCCTAACATGTACGGTTATTCGGATTCCTTCTTCCGTTGATATTTGAATAAGTCGCGAAACTCTACAGTTGCCTTAACTAATCTTTGATTCGTCAAATAAGCCGGCGGAAGCTTATCGTCAAGTTTCCCAAATGATACGTTACGTTAATGCAGAATGGCTTAAAAACATCAGCATATTTTACGGTAAACGTAAAAACGCAATACCGATCGCAATGACAGTAAACAGGAGTCGGAGCCGCAGGGATTTCTGTAGTATCCGGGGTCGACCGTAAACCGGAAGAGCTTATTGCGTATTCTCTGGGCAAACTAGATTCGCCGTGTACACACACATACACATAACTAGGCCGTTGTCGTAAATAAAAAGGTAGAGCGTCGGAAGGATATAACAAGTTTCAAAACTCTGGTAATACCGGTATTATACTGGAGCGTTGTTTATTACATCTTGAGAAAGGTAGTCGATACATTAATTCTATCTTAATACACAACGCAAAATGATGAAAGATAATAAAAATAATTTTCCTTCAATCGCGCGACGTAATAATTCTTACATAATAAGCAATCGGCGATGGAAAAAAACTCATTTGTCAAAGTGACTGTCGGGGGAATGCATAAATAAACAACAAGATTTTATTCTTATTTATTCCTGGCAAGCAGCTTATTGGCAAAAGTTTCAAATATAATTAAAGGTATAGTTATAAAAATATATTACGTTCGAAAAAAGACTGTTATATTGAAGGATGACGATCGCTTGAATTATTTTAGACGAAAGATTTATTTTCAATTTCTCAATTTCTTTTGTTCGTAAGTATAAAAAGTTTCATTTAACTGTGAAAGATTTTACTGCGACAAAAACATGTAACAAAAGTGTAATAAATTAAATTAAATTCTGTTAATTTTCTAGATTTTAAAGATACGTGTTAACTCTTTTGCTTTATATTATGCAAGATATTCTATTTCTGTCCACCATTTTGGCGATTGAAATAGCTGACAAAGAGTAGAAACTAGGTTACCTGCAGGATGTATCACGTCGGCTAAATCATTGTACGAGAAGACAAACATATCCCGTTACCCGCTTGATATATCTAGAATTCTACACGAACGCCACATAAAATCGCAATAGTAGCGCGCTAAACGCCGCGCGAAATCGATCATTGATGCGAATTGTAATGGCGAGGCGACCAGCAGGGTTATCAACGCTTCGAATCGCACGGCAGATTTATCGAATCATGAGTTTCGTGTTATTCAATGTCAATCGACGGGAATCACGATCAATGAGAAAATTGTCACTTATGAAAATCGAACGAAAGTACGGTTTTAGAGAGCTGAATCAAGAGTTGGAGAAAACAATGAAAATTGGTGATAAATATACCAAAAAAAAATTAATTAAAATACCTTTCAAAATAGAATAATTTTTTCAGCATCATGCGCTGCATTATAGTCTTTCTAGTTATTTAATTCTTTAAAAAAAGCAGATAAAAATTTTAATTTTAATACCAAACATACAGTCAAGTTAAAAAGAAATAGTATTTAATAAAAAATTATTTGCCAAAGTGAAGGAGAAATGAAATATATATTAATTGAAAAATTATTTCACATCAATATTATGTCATAAGAGCTGAAAAGAGATCTGAAAATTCAAAAATTTTACCTTTTCGCATATTGAATAAAATAAATATCCATTATAAATATAATTTAAATTTAATGAAATTATAATTTAAAACGTCAACGTTTTTGTAGAAAAGACACTTGAAAATATTATTGTAATTTAAAATTTTTAATAATATTATTTCTTTGATGGAAAGAGGTTGGAAATCAATTATGCTGGCGGCCTTTAAATCCGCCGTTGAGGAAGCGGCGGGAAAGGGGGAGAATGGTCTGACGTATGGCACGCGGCAGGATTCGGCGGCTTGAAAATCGAGGGTCGACCACGAAATGCCGCGTCGTAAATGAGGAAGAGGGTGCGGAACGGACGGACAGGCAGACGGACGGACGGACTGACGGATGGACGGTCGGTCAGTCGGTCCTTTTCGCCCTTTAACGAGGCACAATAGCCGGTCATTTGAGGGTTCTCGGACCAAGCTGAAAACCGACACGGTCAGGCCTCTGCCTAACCCATCCCCGCGAGTAGATAGGTAGGTAAGTGGATAAGAACATTGTCGTCCACCGCTGAGAGCATCTCGGTAAAGGGGTGAGAATGCGTTGCTCGAGACTCGAACTACCATCGAGCGCATCCATCGAGAATCCGGCATCGTCTTTCCATCTCTCTTTCTCTCTCTCCCTCTTCCTTCCTCCCTCCGTATTCTCCGATGTCTTACCGAGTGTAGCCGGGCGGATACCTTTGCTCGTAGAGCTGTGAGCTCGTCGCCCTCTTATTTTGCACACACCTTCGGGCGAGTTGTGTATCTTGAACAGCATTGTGATGGAAATTCTCACCGCGCGTGGTATTCACCCGCCAATCATTCGGGCCGAAGAAAACACTTATCGGAGGTACCTGCCATGTCGGCGGAAGACGAGAGAGAGAGAGAGAGAAAGAGAGGAAGAGAGAAGGGAACAAAGAAGGATCGCGCCGGATATGTGGTCAAACAGAAATGGAGCGATAAAGCTTTTCATCTCGCGTGTCTATTGTGCGCCTCATCGATACGTGCAAGTTTGATAAATTTATCCCTTCGTTTCGAGAAATCTTACAAACAATATAATTGGATACAAATAAATCTTCAAGAATCAACGCTACCCATGTTTCGTCCGCCCCTTGAAATCTTTATCGGTTTCAACATCGATTGCGGAAATTATGATTAATAAAATAAAGAGCGATACAATTTTTATGATTTATCGGAATAACAGCAAATACCATGTTTATGAAGGATGTTGTCTCGTCAAATATTGATGCGCGCGCACATGAGTTACATTTGGCGGCTATTCAGCCGGAAAGAGAGGGGGAGAGAGAGAGAGAGAGAACAGAGTAAAATTAAAAGTTAAGCGCATAAAGCTTCAATAAAGCGTTCCGCGAACGTACTGACAATGGTAAATTGCGCCCAACGAAAATCGGGCGACCACTCGCGACTGAGCGAGTATTAATTTATTCGCTTTGAATGCTTCTCAGATGGCGAGTTACGGCGATGAAATGAATTTGCCATTGCGTTTGCAGCCGGCCGAGCGACAGAAATACGGTATTTTGTGTCGGGGAACGATATCGAGCAATAAAAGCTATTTACATGTTGGACGTATAAACCTCCTCGGACATTCGTATAAAGAGCATGTACGATTAAAATATCGCCGACTCTCTTCTATAATACTTATAATTCTTGTAAATCTTTATAACATTTATCAAATAAGAGTTCTTGATTTTATATAAAATTAAAAGACTCAAAAAAATCTCGCGAGATTCAAAGATCCCAGGTCGATTATGAAGGAGCTCTTTATTGTCGTGCAAAAGGGTACGCATCGTCTGTCGGAGAAATTATGTCGCTCGATAAGGGAACGAGCGGGCCAAACGCCTACTTTGCGATGCCGAACATGAATCCCGAAGGCGCTCGCATAAATTCGGGAAGCCGCTTTTCGCGCCGATTCCTCCCGGTCGCTAAACGCCCGATGATCCGGACCGGCGTGCTTTATGGAGCGCGCCCGCCGGACGACGACGGACGAACGTGAGGCCCCATATTTCCAGCGGATGTAAAACGATTCGTGAGTTGGTATCGCAAATGAAATCACGTACTCCGCCCGTTGAACGCGGCGGAAACGACCGTCTGGCGAACGGTTCCGTATGTTTGCGAGCGCGAATACGTTCAAACGAGGAGAAGGCACGTTTATACGAGTTGACAATTTCAAGTCTGACATGGCGCGGCGATATCTACTGAAATATTTTTAAAACGATATATAGCAATCCTCTCGCGATTTTAAATTAATCCTTATAGACATTTTATATCGTTTCTCGAGATAGCTTCCATTTTTTGATTGATTCTATTTTATGTTATGAACATATAGAAAAGAATAATCAAGATTATCTGCTATGGTACACAATCGATCTGATATTTTTTTAAATGAAATAAAAATATGGCGATTTTTTAAGTCAAAATTTAAGACACTATTAATATCTTTATATATTATTTTATTAAAAATTTTTTATACATTATTTTATTTAAAAAAAAATTGTAACGATAAATATTACACGGATTGCGTAATCCAAACGCGCCTCGAGATAACTGAATATAATAATATTTTGATGATGAAAACGTACGCAACTACAATGTTGAGAATTAAGCCTTTGGAATTTCGATATTCGAGAGACACGGTATTCACAAATTTCTTGGATGTTTGAGACTCCAAAAAGCATCGTTCGTTTGTCCGACATGTTACGTGTGGAGAGCTCGCTAGGTAATACATCGCGTACGACGGAAAGAGGAAGGAGAACGAGACGCGCGCGACAATGAAGCGACGCGACGTCCGCTCGCCGGGTTCACCTGCGCCCGGGACTAAAATCAATTGTAATCAACACCGATGTATAAATCAAATCGTCCGTAGGGTAGGCAGCGAGCGGAGAATAGAAACGGTAGGAAGAGCGGCAGAGAGGCGCGCTTCCCTCCGAATGATTTGTCGATGGCACGCTTTACGAACCGTTTCCACGTAGTGTGTGCTCCTCGTACCATTCGGCGTTCCCATTCGCGTCCCCTACCCATAAACGTCATCGTCGTCGCGTAACGCGGTCGCTCGACGCGGGAAGAAAAAGGGGAGAAAACTTTCGCCATATCGACGGAAGTTTCTGATCGCTTATAAGGAAATAATGCCTATAACAAGACAAGATGTGTCCCATCAACCCATATTTTCTTCCAATGGCGAAAGGTATTATTATTGTATTCAGTTATCGGAGCGCGTTTCGCAATCTGTGTAATATTCCTTTGTCGTTACAGTCTTTTTTTTATATAAAATGATACGTAAAAATGTTGATAGCGCCTTAAATTTTGATTTAAAAAGTTACGTTATTTTTACTATCGCTTATTTCATTAAAGGAAAATCAAATAATAATCTGTACATTCTCGAGCAATCGGAAACGACGACTGAAATCTCTTTAATCTTTATAAATAGTTCTTATTTGTTTCCGATATTTTCCAGTAAAGAGCAAAGTTACAATTTCGTAATATCGTTTTTTGCCTCATCTCGCTATCGATTCATCGATTATCAGTAAACATAAGCATAATCCAACTATTATTCTCGTGACATGTATTCTAAAGTTGTTTTAAACAGATTCTAAAAATCCAATGCTGTTCTATAAAAATATAATACTTCGTAAAGTACCTCGATTTTCACGAGAGAAAAAATGGCATTAATTTCCAATATAATTCATACTTTTCATTGCAAAAAGTTCACTCGATATTTCATGCTTTTTATTACACGTTGGCCACGTGACAAAATCAACATTTGTCAACTGTATTTTTAAACTTACGGGCATGTCGCGCTTCACACTTAAAAGTTAATTTAGTACAATAAAGCATCGCTTCTCTTCTATATTTATTCAATGTGCATGCTACATATTCACGGCGGTAACGAAATTTTGCACCAACGTAATATTGCTTGAAAATTTCATGTCGCGCCACATTACGAATGTCTATTGTAGCGCATACGTTACATGACGTTATGCATTTCATAACATTCACTTCATTAGAAAAAAAATGTATTCTCACAGGCATTCCTATAAAGTCACCGGAGAGAGCAGCGCTGGCGCGCCAATTTAATATCCTCACGTCCACATCCGCTCGAACGCACACGTTACGCGTCCTTAAATTAGGCTCGCTTATCGCTCATGGACTTCGTATACGAGATAATACACGGCCGAGGGATTATTCAACTCGGCACGCGGCGACGAACGGAGTTGACAGGAATTTCACTCCGACGGGGGTTGCATTTCGCCCGCCAAAACAATGTAGAGAGAGAGAGAGAGAGAGAGAGAGAAGGAAGGGGAGAACGTCGTGTGTTGTCTGCCGATGTTCCGCCTTCATCCTTAACGTCGCGCGCATACAACACGTGTCGCGATCGCGTGTGCGCGCGATGCGTGCCGCTGCACCTGTCCGAGGTTGTGAGCCGCCCCCGTAACTCCGCTAATGCAGTTTTCATCGAGGAAGTTACACCGCGCGATGTACGCGAGTACAGGAGTAGCTGCGGAGTTTCGGGAGATGTCAAGTCCGTACGTTTTCGGGAACCGGCAGTTATCCTCCGATATTTGAAACAAAACGGAGCCAACATTCGGACACAGGTGTGTCTCCGTCGAGGACGAATAATTCTATAATGAACTCTTCTTTATGTCCTTTTCTTGTTTCGCCCAATTTCATCTACATGACGGTTATTTTGGTAAAAGAAATATTCGTTTCATCGATAAATTTATTTTTACTTTGTAGGGAGTGAAAGACGCTGCTCTCTTTTTGTAACCGAGTCGGTGAGATAAAGATGGTTCGATTATCTTCGTCTCTGAACTATCGATATATTCATATTCGATTTTAATAAATTAACAACACTCGCGCATATTTCCCTGCGGAAACTCTCTTCAAGGTTTCTTACGTTAATAATAATCAAATAAATATTTCGTCACATAATTTATTAATTTTTATTAATTTATTAATTTTATTAATTTTTCGAGATTTATATAACAGAGATATTTTAGCATCGTGAGCTTCAACGATTTTATATATATACACATCTATTTTGAACAACTTAATAATTTTGACATTTCGATAGTTTAGATGACATTTTGGAAATTTTTTTGGAAACAGATTTATTATTCTTTGATAAAAATATAAAGTTTAGAATTCACTATCAAATCGACTATAAAATGATTACGAATTGCAAGATATACATCGCAATATTATAAAAATACATATTAAAAATATAATATTAAAATATACATATAATAAAAATATAATATTAAAAAAATACATATTAAATACGTTTGTTAAAAAAAAATTATAAAAGTAATACATTCCTATAATATGACATAATACTATGAAATTAAGTAAATGTGAACGTGTATATATTGTATATCATAATCCACTATTACAAAATCTAATTACAATTTGCGCTTCAATTAAATCGCACGATTTAATTAATAAATAAGTTAATAGAAAAGCGAACATAGATAATTTGCCAAAACCAACCAAAAGTACAAACGCGCTGTTACGCAAATTATATTGCAATTACATTACGCGGTACAATAAAATATAATTATCCACCAGTTATACATCTAATTTCACGTATGATCGTATTAATTACTGCCAATTTCCTGTCTAATTCCAAAATGCACTCGTATAGCGATGACGCATGACAATTACGTGCTCGCTTGATTATTAAAGGCCGTCATCGCGACACGACGATAGAAAGTCGCGCGCTACATTTATCGCGACGAGAAAAACCTAAATCCACGATATTCATATCTGTCTCGTAGCCATAGTATCGTCGGAATATCGCGCGGAGAGAACATATTTTAAGTACCGGAATAATCCGCCTCCTCGATCCGTCTGCCGTCCTTCCTTTCGGCCCAATCTCCATCCTGCCATCATTGTGCGGCCGTACGTCTTAGCTCGTAAAACCGAGGCGGCTTATAAGCGTAAGCGGAGGGGTAATCCAAAAGCGGCCACCCGTAATTTAATGACGTTTAATATGCAGCGACAGACTATTATTCTGACCTTTGCACCAGCGCGAAATTATCTCAAAATTCTGAATCGAGTCGCGGCATTATTACCGGGAGCGAGAAACGGATTCCCCCTCCTCCGTCTTTCCTCCCTTTCTCCTCCCTCCCCTACCCCTTTTCACGCGATTATTGCGCGAAATTTTAAATCACTGCCGAAAGAATTCCTCGCGACGATAAAACATTTGTTCAGATAACACGGCGGCTAATGAAATTCTGACGGGCTAGAAAAATTTCATTACAATTTCTATCGAATCATATTTTGTGTCCAATATGCAGTATAAATAAAAAAATGTATCATACGAATTAGCAAACTCCGGGGATTCGAATCAAAATTCATATCCAGCTAGACTCAATTTAACGCATCTGTTGAATTGACGTAGCAAAAATCCCTCGAAACGCGAAAATTGCGCGTTCAGACGGTATCTCGTACATTTCGCTCTGAGCGGAGAGCAAGATCGCAGTGCCACAATTTGAATCTTTTTCCAAACAGAGATAAAACACTTTGCGTCTCTCAAGCGTGATGAAATTCTGGCTGCATCGCGAAAACGCCGTTGTTGCTGGGGACGTCGAGTACAACGTTTTCGTCGACGACGCCATCGACGGAATATCGCAGATCTCGTTCTCGACTCTCAAGACAACGTGATGCTCGAGAGACGTTATTCTGGTTGAAAAAAAAATCCCCGTCGTTTTTTCCCTTTTGTTTTCGCTACGCGACTTTTTATCGGTAGTCTCAGAGACTTCAAGATTGCGGTTTGATGCAGTCTAGATCATTAATTCGTTCAATCACTCGATGCGATCGACAGGCGTAGCCTGAGTCGTGTGATTGGTTCATTGAAACGATCGTCGCGAGGACAAATTACGATTAATCTGGAAAAATTGTACTCGAGCAATCTTCGAGTGTAAAAAATGTACATTTGCACCAAAAACATGTATATAATATGTAAAACGAGACGAATGTTTAATTTATCACGTTCGTTGATAACAATACGGCATTGCTACTGATGCACACAAGTTTTTTCTCTCGGTAAAAATAACGCTTTTTGAAAAGAAAGCATTATATTGTACGTGCAAGAGAATCGTCACGCTTTTATTCTTCGTTAACGAAGCGCAATGTACAGAAATAAAACGTTTCTATTATCATGATCGCGTATCTTACCGCAGACAGAGTAGGAAGACGGCCGTCCTTCTTGATCGAGCTTCACCATAGTTCATTCGACACCTGATGAATAAAATATTAGTTCTCATGCATTATGATAAAAATATTTAGGCGGCGAGCTCGTTATAGTCGCGTTTCTCGAGTAGTAGTATGTATCTCAATCCAGAGATACACAGAGGTAGAGATAGTAAATGGTTCGTTCAATGGAATGGTTTCAAAGCAGCATACGGACAAGTGTATTGTCTCTTTGGTATTGTGCAGTCTCGTTCTCGAGAAACATTAAAATCTAAATATTCAATTGGCTATCTAATGTTCATCATTACAGCTAAATATCGAGTATCAGTAAATGGAACGATCAAACAGACGGGATTTACGGGTCATCCCTACGCAACGACACGAACACGTACATACACAAAAGGGGAGAAGGTCGGGCGGGCGGGGGCGGGAGACGCGCGCATTGACAAGGCACGCACAGATAAGGACGTAATTCATCACAAATCTAAACATCGATCAACTAAAACTAGAGATATACGAATCTTCGATCAAAAAGAAAAAAAAAAGAAAAAAGAAGAAAAAAGAGAAGACAAGTCAATCGGTGTCAATCGAGTCGAAGTGGTGGTGGCGTCACACACACTGTTTGATACGAAAAATCAATCGATATATATAATAAATCGGATATACACATATCCATATATATGCGTATACATACAACTTGATACGTGTGAGTCTAAGTACACATATGCAAGGATCGAGTCTGCATGTACGTATGTATAGATATATATGCTACGATTAGTAACGATCAAAGGTGGTGATTGGTGTTAGCATGGTTAATCGAGCGACGATCGAGGCATCAAGAGAATAAAGGAAAAGGTAAATAGTGAAAGACAGAGAGAGAGATATATATAGATAGATAGATATGTATATATATATATAATATAGAGATAGATATAGATAGATAGATAGAAGTAATAAGTATACAGGGGAAAGATAGACGAGTATATATATTATATGTATGTAAAAGCGAAGTCTATACGCGTGAGATAGAAGAAGAAAGAAAAAGGAAAAGGACTAGGGCTTTTAGAGAAAAAAATCTACTGACTAATCCTAATTGCAAACCAAACAAACGAACCAACCTCCTCGGTAAGGCCTAGCCGAAAATGTTCGCGGGACCCCTGTAACAAAAACATATATAAATCATAAGAAATCATAGAAGAACAAAAAGAAACAACTACTGAACTTTTAATGAGTGACAGACGATATGTTACAGTAGATATCACATGAGGGCGAGAAAGGTGTGAAGAGAATCGACTATCTCGGGGTGTCAAACGCGTCGACGCGAATTTTATCGTCGATATCCCTTCTTTCACGAGTCGAGTTGTTTGTTGCGACGATAAATCGGTGTCGATATTTCTCGTACGTGTCTTCTGTCTTGTTGCGTATCATCAAGATATGTATTCGCGAAAATAAAAACTGATAATAAACAAATCTCTCAAATTCACGAGCACGACGCTAGTCGGTTCCAAGCGTTCGATTCGAGGCGCGATCGATACGCGCGTATTTGCTTATAATTGCAAACGTTTTTGCCCGAAACTCCGATCGGATTCGAAAACAAAAATATTCCCGTTTGACACCCCTGCAGAGATACGCAGTCTGCTTTATACTTTTTTTTCACGGCCGTTGCCAGTAGAGGTATGTGATCGCGAATTGCGTGGGAGGAGAAGGATCGGGGAGGAGGAGTGTGGCATTGTGGTGGCCATCGAGCGCGAAATAAAGTTTGCAGCCGCTTTTTCGTCCGCGATTAGCCGCTATCGAAAGCGCGCTATCGACTGACGAATAGCCAACCGCAAATCGGTCGCGTTTAACCCAGCTCTCAAAATCCGACGCGCTCGTGCGAGTCTTTAATCAGACGCGACAAAAGTGCCGCGTGTGAAAAAAAAAAAGGCGAATTACACGCGAAGGAGTATCGCGTGTGCCGTTCATCACATCCACCGTCGTACGTGACGATAAATCTGTACGTCAAATATCTGTAATTCCTGTAATTTTCAACTCGAAAAATATCTCGTGAATTAATGGGAAACGCGCCTTCTTCGCGACGAAACGACAGCGCGAAATAAAGACGCGGGTAATTATTTTAAGACGTTAATTCCCCGATTATGTAACGTATCGAGAATGTGTAACATGTGTTTGTTTTTTATCTATACATCTACTCTTGCGAATATTGAATCGATAATCTCTTTCCTCCTCTCGGTTTGGCATGCAAAGGCCTTGGCTTGTTCTAATTACTCTTTCGCGCGTAAAAAAAGAATGTAAACACGTGATGTACTACTACTCCCCACACACGCCAGGTTTACATACGGTTATAGAACCGGTTCGTATGCGAGCGCGAAATATATCGCATAATAAATCGTGTCTTTTATTTCCGAACGTACACGTCCGGAAACTTTATTTTTTTCTACCGATGCGCGTAAAACGATCATCGCTCGCTCTGTATCAAAGATGAATATCGCTACGTCGAGGGAAAACGAAAGGGAGATGCATGGTATCTCTTCCTCTCGGTATCGATGATTTGTGCGTTTATCGTATTTTTCGCGAAAATGAACCTCGTTACTACTCGCTCTTTTTTTTTTATCCTCCCTCGTGCGATCCGCTCCGCAAAACGCGGCGGTAATACAACAAGTTTCTAATTTACAGGCGACCGCGATAAGAGACTCTGATAACGGGAGAAAGTACCTTTTACCGTTTCTGTATTATTCGCATTCATTATATTGCGGAACGCGTTCGCCGGAAGATTAAGTTTCTCCATCCGTTCGCTGCTGCCGCTATGCTTTGTTCCACTCGGCATTACGGTAGTTCATACAGAGAAGCGTATTACTATCGCTACGATGGCGTTACGCGGTAACTTATATACGCGGGCTAAGTCGATGGATAAATGCCCCATTGTGTAAGTGGTGCACCGAGATAACGGCAAAGCGCACGGACGGAAGCCTTCTCGTCGAAAAATTGAACGTTTCACGAGCATTGCCAGGAGAGACGAGGGAGAATTCTCAGCGAGCTCTCGCGATTATCTCGAAATTGTTTCTCGATAGCGTGACGCGAGGAGAGACAAATAGAAATAAGATATCGGACAAAGGTCGGGCTAAACGTTCATGTACGTCTGACGTCGTTTGGAAAGTTATTAAAAAAAGTACGTTAAAAGTGGATTACGTGTCCTCGGAAGAAAATTACGAGCGAGTCGCTCGCGATAAGAAAAATGGCTGTTGCTCGAACTTAACGCAACGTTGTCGTCGAAATGATCTCGCTGCAAACTGGTTATGCGACATGATAAATAGGAAAAAATTGCTAAGTGCGATCTCTCAAGGGAAACGCGTATATATCTCGCGGAGAATAAATCAGGCTCAAGATTTTAGACACCGGCGATAAATACGTGCGCACAGCTGGTTACAACTGCGCGACGATCGATACTTCTTCCATGCTCCCCCGGTTAGTACGACTTCACTGAATGTTACGAGAACAGCTGTGCGTGCGCGACATCTTAAACTCGGAAGTCTTACCTGCGTTTAAAGACACAGCACACATACACACACGCACACGTACACGGACCTCCAACGTTTCCGCTTACGCATTTCGAATTTCCAGGACTGACGGATATTTCCCCAAGCGAAATTAAAGCGAGGGATATCGACGGAAACGGAAAGACAAGAAGTGGAAAACGAATCTGGCCGATGATCGCCAACAAAAGTTAATCAAGATTCTTGCCGGAACAGTTGGCAGTGATTACGTCGGAAGTAGAAAGTTCCGGTCACAAGGGAGCTTCTGGCGCGCACACACAACATAATCTCGGGAATTCTACTACGGGAGTAAAGTGCGGTGACGATGGGGTAGATGGGCGGAAGTTGGTGTTAACGGAGGTGCAGCGAAGGTTGCGGGAGATTCTAAATGTGCGGCGTTCCCGTGTCCGCGCTGTGTGTTACATATGTAGTTACCAAGTGTACGTGAAGAGACACAGGCGTGACCGAAAGTCTCATAACACTTGGAAACAGGTGGCGTACTCTCGTACTCTCATCTTATTGCCTCGACTAGTTCGTGCCAGAGGCAGAGAGAGAGAGAGAGAAGGAGGGAGAGAGAAAGAAACGAGATGAGGAAGGAGAGAGAAAGAGAGAAGTTGATACTCGCCAAAGTAGGAAAAAGGGCGAGAATACGAGAAGCACGAAAGGCGCGCGACGAGCTGGCGGACAACGAGAAAAAAAAACTAATTCGATGTTAACCGAGTGAAGATGCTCGGCAAAGAGAAGACGGGATGTGCACAATAGACATTTGACTTTGATCACTCCCTCTCTTCCTTCGTCGCGCTCCAAAGTTTCAAGACCGAAAGTATAAATGTCGTATTGCGGGGAAACAATTATTCCTTATTGGAAGCTTACTTGGAGGAACGTACCTAACAATCAGCATGTGATCACCTATGTAATTTTGTAAGTGACATATACAAAAAAAAAAAATAAATTCGAAACCTTGAAATGCTTGCGTTTAATACATTCACACATGCCAAAGCTGTCGTGTCTGTGACAAACGTAACTTTCTGCAAAACTGCATCATTATGAAAATTTCCATATTTGAGTGTTAATTGCGTGATGAAAGAACGTCCAGGCAAGTTCAATTATTAATGTAACAGCTATTCGTTCGCAAATACTAGTATCAGAAATGAAACCAACGAAAAGAATATGCAATAATTATCGTAAAACTTTAATCATCTATGTAATCATCGCTGGGCGCTTGGCTGCCTTTCGATAAGGTTTTGCCAAGAGATCGAAAAATGGTGAAATTAAATCGATAAACCGATACATATCAAAGTAAAATATCATTCTTCTTTTTACGGCAGACACATGCCGGCACTAATATATCTTTGATCGCTCAAGTTGAGTGAAACAACACCGGTATACACGATCAGACATTAAATGCGACGACGTCTAATAAGCGCCTTTTTGCACGAATCAGTTTCAGGTTGCATCGCTGTGCACTTAAGACGGCTCACCGTCTGGAAGTTCTCATTTATATAGCCCTCTACTTTCAAACAATTTTCCGCGGAGACAGACGTAGCATCACTGAAAATTGCTTCGTGCGAAAAGAGTCTACGCGACTGCGCTTTATACAACTACGCCCTATTTCACGAAGCTACTTCGCAGTTTGTCGCTTTACGCCATTACATTTTGCTTTCCTTTTCACATTTTATTTCTCAGCAAACGAAAATCGCGCACAAGCCGAATGTAAAGCGCAATGCGACAAAGTGTCAAATCGTTGGCGAGATAAATATTGATCTGGATAAAAAAAGAAAAACAGCTTTTACACGTATTAATGCCTATAATCCAACGGCTATCGATTACTATGAAAAATGTATCAAAAAAATAGATCAAATATATAATATAGGAAACGTAAGAAAACCAAGATGCGTACGCATCGCCGAATAAAATTGATGAAAATGATGTACCTTCACGTTCCGCAGGCACAAATACATCTAAGGAGAGCATGCTTCGGGGTAAACGAAACGCGAGGCAGGCAATCATTCCAGTCTTTGGGAAAGAATACAATAATATAACAACAACAACATGCAAAATTACAACGAGAAACAATCACGTGATGCGTCCAAAGTATAATAAATCGTCCCACAAGAGTCATCTCTTGGTAAGAACCACCGATATACACACATACACCTAATCGTGCGAGTCGCCGTGCATCATCTGGCACCGCATGCAAACGCATTTACGAAAGTACGTGTGCTCTCTACCGGTCGTAAGGAAGCGTCGCAAGTAGCTGTGAAACGTTGAACGCTGCGCGTCTCGGCCTCGAGAGTGTGTCACACCTGCTCTACGCGTTGGCAGTCTTGGCGTTGTAGGTGATTCTTTTCGCGCCGAGTCTCTCTCTCTCGTCTCACCCGGTCACTGTACCAGGGATAGACCTCGAAGCAGACATCCAGCGTGATCCGATTAAAAAACGGCGAGGCCTCGTAACGCGATCGCGTTACGTTCGTCAAACTGTTTCGCTCCTCGCAGAACGGGATCGATGGACGTGTCGATACCGCAAACGATGCTGTCGGCCTTCTTGCTCGGCAAGTTCGATAATTTCCAACCTTTTGCCCCGGCTCGCACTTGGGCGCAACTTTGATTAATGATACCGTCGCGGCAAACTCACTTCGCGTCACTTTTCTCATGCGTTACTTGCCATCCGCCATGTGTACGCCATTATTAGCCGCGAGAGGGTACGCATAAAGACCACGACCGTGTTTCGCAAAAATGAAGATTTCGCTGTTGATCATTTTATTCGATAACGATATATTTGTTCGTTTCAATCGACAAGTATTTCTGGAAAATTTATAACATATATTTGATTTACGCGATACGGAAAGGGTCTAATTTATAAAGAAGAAAATGTATGGCGGCGTAGCGATTGAATCCGATTGCGCATTAAATTTCTTGCCGCAAAATAATTGCGTAAACCAATTCCACGCAAGACCACGTAATCAATCAGCGAACAGTTCTGCAAACACGACTTAATTAATTACCTTTCACTTTGGCGTTGTATCAATAGCTCCCGCAGATTTGTTCCGCAACAGAAATCAATGATTATGCGCGATATATTAAGAGAAATTTCATTAGTTCGCTCGCCAAAATTACCAACACCGATAAAGGCAAAATTTCATCAGGTCGGAACGGTAATTAGTCTATTAATTAGTTAACCTCTTGAGGGAACACGCACGCAAAATTTGCCGATTATTCACATATACATATATTCCGGGAGCTTTGGGGCGAGTAAAAAAAAAACATACGTTTTTCATCCGCGCATTTTTCATACGGGAAGATAAGTCGCGTGAATAATGGACGGGGCCGGCCGAGCAAAAACAGAAATAAGAATCTGCATCGCGTCGACCGCGCCCTTGGCAATGATGTAATATCACGCAATGTCTTCGTAATTAGCTCGAATACGCGAGCGATAACTTTTATGGGTTTCGCGTCTTCAGAAGGGAAATGTCGAATCTCTCTCGCGCGACTTCGACATCGATCCGCGTCCCCAATTATAGCAATAATCAATGTTTATTTGACAGATTGGTCAAGTGGTTAGTTCCCTGAATTTTTTCTAGAGCATTCCGGTTTACGTGTACGTTAGAACGCAATCCTTCAAGCGAGCGAACTTGCCTTTCGTTTTCGGGGAGCTTTAAACCTCCAAAGTCTACTTCCTTCCTTCTCTCTATCTTTCTTCCTATCTTTCCTCACGCCACTTGAATCCGGCGCGGTTTCTAATCCCGACTCGGCATCTGCACGGCTATCATTTTATTTCGATTCAGTCTGCCTACTCCGTTCCCGCAAGTGGCAAAGTTTTTCGATTTAAGTGGAGTACAACGATATATATCCGGTGCGTGCGGATGAAACGCGAGGATGAGGAAACCGGAAACGGCACGAACAAATCTCCCCAGCGATTCTTAGTAGAAGAGCAAGCGAAACCACTGAACGTCTTTTCAGTCACAAATGTAAAAAAAAAAATGAAACTTGAGAAATACGGTCGCGTTGCAAGGAACAAGACAATAATTGTTTTACGCGTCTCTAATATAAAGCACGGAATATGTTTGTTTTGTTAATAATTGATTCGTTGTATTGTATTGTATCAGATTTATCGCACGCTTCCGCTTAACTTTATGTATACACATTATTCAGTACAATGTGCATTATAAAATATAATTTAGCTCGTGCAGGCGCACGACAGGCGAATAGTATCGCGAAATTCGTCAACCGCATCTGCATAAATACGTCTGTAATTGGAACTCTTTATTCAGCGAATTCGAATGACTTCGAATATCATTTATAACGAGCCTCGTTTCATTTGTAATACGATATCGCGAACGATATGCGAAAAACGAGCGTGTTTCACTCTCGCGTCACGGTTATCCGGAATCGCGGTTTTCTCGTAACGAGCACGTTAGTACAAATTACCATCATTGAAATTATTGCGCTGATTGTAAATTGACAAATTTCATAAATATCGATTATCGCACGGCTCGCACGAGCCTCGACGTCTGATCGATCAACTCGCGCCCCTCGTGAAAAAGACGACCGAACGAATCTTTCTTCTCGACTCTTCGCGCTCTTGAAGACTGCGTCTCCAAAAGTTTGCAAACTTGAAGAGTGAATTTTTTGCAACTTGTTCAACAAACTGCCAAAGATTGTGTCGCGGTATTTCGATCGGATATTCAACGTTAAATCAGATTCTGGTGCGGATAGTGAAGAAATTAAATGATCAAATTCATGATACATCGAATACGTAAAATATGGACAGCAACGTGACATTAGAGTTGCGTAAAATTTGCTTGTTCGTATTTTTATCATATCCGTACAAGAGCAAACGATTAATTAAAATTCTCACAAAAGCTTGTTTGTTTCATGCGCAAAAAACGCGGCTATTTTTTCGATTATGTGTACTTTTTGCTCGCCTGCGGTTTCAGCGTAATCTCGTCTTGATTAGATAAATACACGCGTTTTACTAAACTGAAATGAAACAGCACATGCGATAGTAATCACGATTTAATTGTAGCGACATAAAATTCATTTTTTTTCACGAGCCTCATCAGATTTAAACGCCTGCGTCTGAAAACAAGCCAGCTAATGTAGGCTATAAATCTAAGGTTAATAATAATTTATCGTAAATCTTTTATGATTTGATTTACGCGGCTTTTATGGCTATCTAACTTCCTGCAAGAAATCATTTTCTACCGCGTGTGTTGCGTATTGCCCATTTTATCGCCGTAGCTGCTAAAATATACTCTTAATCCAAGAATATTAGATCTTCCACGTAAACCAAGCGCAACATCAAATTCATGATATCTCTGAGAAACTTTACATATATATGACGAGAAGCGTGGATAAAAATAATCTCCGAAACAAAATTTACGAAATGCAACAAATATCTCGGTAACTGTTTCAGCTATTTTAGCAACGCGCGTAATAAATACAGGGACAATGAAAAATAATATTGACTGTAAAAATAATGTGTTATTCCTGTCTCGAAAAGTTCGTCCGCGCGCGTCGCGTCCGTAAACAAAACCGTGGAATCGTATTCTACTGTGTGTCGTAAAGCGATGTGGGCAAATATTCGCTGACTGTTGGCTGAGCAAATGTCATTAGACACGACGATTGTCGTTGTCTCTTTAATAGCGACAAGTGCGATTCTCCGCGGGAAATCAGTTGTTTATCGCCCTGAGCGACTAGCGGGGAAATAAAAGCAAATCCACAGTACGAGGAGGAGCGGAGGAGATTTCACCAGCGACACTATAAAAGTTGCGACCGAATGCACTGACCCGCGACTGAATAACCTGTTGTAAAATTTACGATCGTTTTGCGCTATCGCATGCAAAATATTCCATCTCTTTACTTTACTCTATCGATAATTTAACGATAATTTTATCTCGGAAAATTGATCTATATTTTTTTCAATCGTTGATTCCTACCTTATAAAAGAAGTCTCTTTATCGATTCGTTCCAAAGTAACAATTGGCTTTTCAAAGGATAAATATGGATATACCTAAGATCAATTCCGATTATTCGGCTTATCATTTCAACTTGATACGGCATCAAATCATTTGGATAAATTTCAAATATCGATAAAATTTATATTAAATGTTATTTGTTTTACAATTAATTACTTCTCAACATTAAACGATTAATTTTAATTATTTAATTAATTTAAAAGAAATTTAAAAAACATATTTTGAAATAAATCGCTGTTTTCAGCACCGATTATTAATATTTCGCAAAGAGAGAGATATATGTTATTATAATAATATATATATATTTGTAACGTAATGTATATGGAATAAATATTTCACGAGCGTTATCTACAATTTTTGCACAAACACGGCTATCCAACTAACGACCAAATATTCAGAATTAGTGCGGCACAGATTTCACAAACGGCGACCATCGGTTTTACATGTCCGTGCTATCGAAATCCAGTTATCCGTGAACAGGCAATTAATTACGTAGAATATTGTATAATATATTCAGCCCATTTTATCAGACCGTATATTAACGCGTATAATGCAATACGTGAAGTGAACAAAGTCAGACTGTAACAAAAGAGTCAGACATGAATCAGAAAAATCCAAATTTTCAGCATTTTTCATCATTTTTTTGATGCCAAAAAGAATCGTTCAAAATATTTACAGAATTTAATATTATTTTTTGTGTTTCACGTTTTAATATTCGCTCGGTTCTCGCCAAAATTCTACGTGAAAAATCGCGCGCTTGTACGAGAATAGTTTAATTACGCGGGATATTCGATTACGTACTCGAGTATGAGACATTATTGTCCTAGTACGGCCGTTTTCGACCCTCTTGAAGAAACACTTTCGTTTTTTCGAGCAGCGGACTTTAGTACTCGAGTGATCAACCGCACTACGTAGTGTGCTCTTGTCCTCGACCTCGTTTCGCCTGACATGGTGGGCCTCAACGAGACGATGTCGGCGACGTTGACCCCGGTCGCTCTTCGTATAATTAAGGCTGTTGGCCAAACGGGATCGCCAAGCGAAATGTTCTCATCCTCCTCCCCCACGCTCTTCAGCCACTCACGTTTTCCTCCCTTCTGCGAGTGAGGGGGACGCGATTAATCTTAATTTTCGTCGAGCTATAATCTTTAATTAAATCGCCATTGATCCGCAAATGCCGGGACTCGCCAATCAGGAACTTTGCCCCAGCGACGAGACAAGGTTTCAAGAGAAAAAAAATATACGAGAGCGCGCCCAGCCCGGGGAATCAATTTTCTGGATAGCGCGGGGAGAAAAGGGGGAGGTGCGGACGGAATCTAATTATCAATTTACGGATATAAATAACGGTCGGAGGTGCGGCATTGAGAGATCGAGCTCCAAGCTCTCGGAGGAGATATTCGGCGTTTTGGGCACCTGCAAATTGTTTCCACCTTAATCGTTCGAGAGCGGATCGACATGTACGAGACGTGCGGCTTCTTCAAGATTGTCTTAGATGAGGCGAGCCGCCTCGAAGCCTTCTAATCGTCCCATCCGTTAAGGTAACTGGCGTTTTCAACCTTGTCGATAAATAATTGCTCGTGCTTCGGCACATCTATTATTATTGAACGGATTGGATGAAAATTGAAATTAGGCGCGAGAAGCCGCGCTATTAACCGTCTCAACGAGACCCCGAAATTGCTCGGATCGTCAAATTGCCAAATCAGTGGCGAGTAATAAGGATGTGGCTTTAAAAAAATCAAAGTAACGAGCGAACGTTTACGGAATCCCGATGCAAATATAATGTATAATTTTCTTCACACACGATACACCTAATCATGGTAGACCAAGTGGAGTGCCAGATAAGAGGTTGACGGTGAAATAAGGACAAAGAGAGGAAAATGGAAGGAAAACTCTGGGAAAGAGAAGGGTCATCGGTGTGTTGGACGAGCAAGGCATACCTCGAACAAGTAACGGTGCAGGAAGTGGCAAAGAGGCCGTGAAATCTAGAGGGACGCCTTTTCGATCGGTCGCTGAGTGGTCCTCGAAAGGAAGTGTATCCGAGAGCGTGCTCGTGGCTTTCTTCTTCCTTTTTTTTCCCTTAGAGAAAACAACGTTCTAAAGGGCATTGGTGATTCTCCGCGGAACGCCTCGTTCTAACGTCAGCGAAAAATTAGTTCTCTTTTTTCGAATTCATATCTTTTTAAAACATCTCCATGATAAATATTTTGTAATTAGGTCACTTTCTTACTTATATCGTGCAAAATTATTGTTAGCTTCATACTGATTGTCAATTATTTTTATAATAATGGAAGGACATTGATAAAAAATATTGTATCATCTTTGGACACTGAATTATAAACATTTTTCAATGCGACAAGCGGGATTACACGCTTTACGGAAAATTATAAATGTAATTTTATTATAATCTTATTTATTTATATAATATTTTATCTATTTTTTCCATCGCAAAATATTTGCGAAAGAAACCTGGAGGGAAAAGATACTGTACAAACAAATTTTTCTCATGAAAAGTTACAGTTCAAAGTTACAATATTGACACGACATTATTTATAGACTGCGAATAAATCGTCGGTACAAATTCTTCAGCATGACTATAACTTTGTCTATATCACGCTCGCTAGATCTTCATTATCTCTTCATCAAAAGGAGCAAATCTTGCTCGAAATTCGGAGCAAGCGACGTATTAATCCTCCCGAATGCGAGAACGCGATATCCTTGAGGTGGAACAATATTCCGATTCAAAGGCCAGATCGTGTTGCCGGCGTGTATATGTCTCGTACTCGAGGCAAGAAACGGAAACACGCGCGTAATCGCGCGCACGAAACTAACACCTAATCCAACATTCTCGCGTCCGAAAACCGCGGCGCGTCTTTATCACCAGACACCAGCGGAAGGGAATCGTAATTAGAGGCCGATCGCGTTCCTCACGATGAGAATCTCGCTCTCTTGTCTCCGGTTTAACACGATTAAGCAGTTACTTCCACGACGAAAAGGAGGAGAAGGAGGAGAAGGAGGAGCAGGAGGAGGAGGGCGATAAATCTTGAAAATTCATCGCGCACCCAAGTCCAGTCACGTCGCCGCCGACGTTCTGTATCGCCGATTTATGCGCGTACATTTTCGCGGGATTGTATTTAATTTAATCGCCGCCGAGCCATTTCTGAGGGAAACTTCTGTCGGTTTCGCGATAACACGAGAACTCGTCGTGCTTCCCTCCAGATTCACCGCCAACGCGATTACGCCCTAGTACATCTCGCATTTTTCGTATCGCGTTATTCCACGTATGATTATCACGAACCGACGATCTCTCTACGTGTTTAAAAAAGTGGGATAAAAGTGTTGGGAAATTATATTAGTGCGTTTTACGAGCGATAATTAAGCGTCCATTACATTAATTTGACAAATTACGATATATTTGACTAAAGCAACTTGGCGCAAATTGTTAGAAGTACACGTTTAAAATAAATTCTTTTGTAATAATTATGTGTTCGGGTCAACGACACACATGCTACAATTCTTTCGATTTTATCTCATTTCTGCCCCACTATATTATACATAAAAAAACTAATTGCAATCACAGTTGTTTTTCTTCGTTCCTTCAATCGCGATACAGTATTAATGCTCCCACACTATGCATGATCGGAATACCAATTTAAATAAACGCTGAAAACACAGTGGGTATGTAAATTTAATAAAAGTTCCCTCCATAGGTGGCAAAAGTTAGAGATGCGATATTATCGACAAATCCGAGTCCCTGAAGCGACTGCATAATGGATACTTGTCCCGAAAGCTTTATCGCTTCGGAAAGCTCTCCGCTCGGTGCCAGCTTTCGTCAAGATGTATTCGTGAATATGTTGCGATGAAATGAAAATTAAGTGCTACGTCGTCAAAAGGGAGAGCGAGATGCGTAATATAAAAATATTCTTAAAAACGCATTAAGGCCGCGCGCAAAATAACACCGCGACTGGCCGCCCCTTATCCAAGTATCGCAGCTAAACTAATCGCGTCATCAGCTGCGCCTTGTTATAGGATTAATGAGTCTGCATGAGAAAAACATAGATAGCATTTAATGAAGAGAAGATAAGACGGCGAGACGGAAACACTATTATAGAGATCATTTCGTCCTTAATGTGAAAAGTTTTCACCTCGTAACGACAAAACTCGGAGAGAAGCGGCGAAAAATATTTTAAATAAGAAACAATTACGCAAAAAAAGAAACAAAGGGCGAAAGTATATATCCTCTTTAATAACCTCCTACGACGTTTTTATATGGCAGGAGATATCGCGCTTTTTGAATTATTGCACCCTTTTTGCACAATTATTAACGACATGTGTTCGTATATAGTATTTCTAATTGAAATGTCAAAATTTTGAAAGATGCGGAGGATCAATTAATCAAAAAGAAAAGTATTTTAAAGATTTGTTCGTTTTGAAAAAAATCGCAAAAAAGGAAAACAAAAAAGTTTTCATTTTTTCACTTATTTATTTACATTTATTTACTTATTTATAGTATCATTTTTTAAATGAAAGTAATGTATATCAAAATGTTGGCCTCTTGCAATAATACAACATTACATCCAGTACTGACAGCTCGTATTGCAAACAAAAATTATTCTGATGATACTTGATGCATTGCAGCCACGATTTTCAACTGTTCTCTTGAGTCGATTAATAATGTTCCTTTCTTTTTTTTATAAATAATTTTAATGCTATTTTACGTTCTTTTTGAAAACTTCTTTTTGTAATTTTCTTCAGGACGAGCAATTTCTGTTTTTCTTATTATTAATTTATCAATCTCCGGCTTTCAAAACTGACTTTGACATTTAAATTTCATGGCACTCTGTATAATATCCCATTCACGGTTATATAATTAAGAAAATGCTTCACAGTTATAATAAGATACTTCACGAATCGCATGAACAATGAGTCTCGCTTTTTAAATCTTTGTATAATAGCGATCCGAAAATATCGAGCTTCAACTTCTCTTCGTGGAAATCGCTTGCGAGAAACGCGACGATTACATTATTCGACGATCATTATTCCGGTCCGATCCAACGAGCGCGTCTCCGAAAAAAGCGAGAAACACAGATACAAGCGAGCGTCGAATACAATGGACGATTAAATATTGAGTAAACGGGGTGTTCGATGGCGTCCGACGGCGGCGGCCCTGTTATTTATTCAGGTGCCACGGCCTATAATTCGTATCGCGCGCGAGCGACGAAAAGGTGAAGGGAAGAGGGGGGGAGGGGGGAGGGGAGGGACCGCTCTCGTTCTGTGTAATATAGAAATGGCTTAATTACACGACCGTGTGCGAGAGTCCTGCGGGCATATCGGAAACGGTTATAATTTGTCGATGGACGTAGGAAACCTCGGTCGCGGTCCGACATATCGCCCGATGGATGAGTACAGCCCCGCCCCCCTCTAACGGCTATAAATAGGTTACGTTGTTCGTGCATATATATATATATATATATATATATATATATATATATATATATATGTGTGTATGTATATGTTCCTTTCCCTCCCGGATATATGTATATGTTTACCAGCATTCGTCGATGCCATGTCAGATACATGCCACGTACCATCGTATCGCGCAAAACGACACGACCGCTACGCGAAGTCAGTGATGAGAAATTAATAAATCAAAACTGAATCGCACGCGAGAGATCCCGCCGAATCGAGAACACGTCGGATCGAGAACATCGCGGTCAGCTCCGCGAAATTCCGAGCACCATCCAATCACAGCCGGTTTAATAACGTCTGACTTTAGTATCGGCCCTTTCGTGATTGAGCGCTGTTACTTTCCTCCCTTACGGATTTTTTATCGCGCGAAAGAGCGAGAGAGACAGAGAGAGAGAGTCGGTAAGTCTTACTCAACAACGTTTGCGCGAAACGATCCGTACTTGCGATCGAGAAATGATTCTCGATGTTCTCCGTTCGATCGTACGTAGACTCTGGTATTTCTACATAAACACTGGCATGTATACGAGAAGGCTGAGAAAAGAGAAAAGGGAAAGGGAAAAAAACAGGTATCGATGGAGCCGGAAGGTGTCGGTACTTAAGGTATATACGAGAACTGGAACGAAAGCACAACCCCTTCTCTCCTTCGCCTTCCTGCCGAAGGCTCCGACCCACCTGACCCGTGACACGCGAACCTCTCGAATCCTAGCTCGATCGATATGTACCGCCGCGCCAGGCCACCCCCTCCCCCCGAGTTCTCCTCGGGGGGGATCGGTCGACCGACCCGTCGAATATCTCGTCGTGAGCGTGAAAAAAAATTTTTAAGCGAGGAGAAAGAGCGAGAGCAAGAGAGAGAGGGGGAGAGAGAAAGAGAGAGCGCACTCGCGCGAATAAAACGGAATTACGGTAACGAGTCTATGGACTTTGTACAGCCAATTTCCGGAAATTTCTCCCCTTTGAATGTAAGCGCGCAAGGTGGAATCGATTTTTCCCATGAAGCCAAGTGAGGCGTGCGACGGATATATGATGGCGAACATACGCGCTTTGCGATCGCGTCAATTTTCGCGCCGACCGATGATTCGCGCCCCGCATTGCCAATCATAGATTATATTCTCGTTGACCCGTTTAAGCGTACACGCGATGGAAAAGGGACATTTGATATCGCTTCTTTCGGCGTTAACCCAGATTTTCATGCGGCCGCTCTGTTTGTCGAGCACTTTGAAGGGTCGTATGTATATGCGCACGGTTTCGGTACCTCCTGCCATAAATGGATTAAAGGGCGACCGTCAGTAATGACCATTGATTTGCTATCCACTCTCCGATATCCACTCGATACACGCTGGCATACGTTCTATTTAAAAAAAAAATGCGCGAATCAAATGTATATGTTTAATTCTTTATGAAAAGAAGAGGGGGAGGTAGCATTTTATATAAAAATAAAAATAAAAATCTCTAAATCTTATATGACAATTGAATTTTTTAGACGATCACAAGCCGCTTTGACACTCGGATTTAAATCATTCATACGATTTCTCGATAGAAGAGCGAATGCGTATTCAAAGGAAATTAATCGAGAACTCGTTAATCGTACACGATGGACGAAAAAATGCGCGAATCAAATGTATATATTTAATTCTTTGTGGAAAGAAGAGGGGGAGGTAGCATTTTATATAAAAATAAAAATAAAAATCTCTAAATCTTACATAACAATTGAATTTTTTAGACGACTATAGATAGATAATTTAGACGATCACAAGCCGCTTTGACACTCGGATCTAAATCATTCATACGATTTCTCGATAGAAGAGCGAACGCGTTATTCAAAGGAAATTAATCGAGAACTCGTTAATCGTACACGATGGACGAAAAAATGCGCGAATCAAATGTATATATTTAATTCTTTGTGGAAAGAAGAGGGGGAGGTAGCATTTTATATAAAAATAAAAATAAAAATCTCTAAATCTTACATGACAATTGAATTTTTTAGACGACTATAGATAGACAATTTAGACGATCACAAGCCGCTTTGACACTCGGATCTAAATCATTCATACGATTTCTCGATAGAAGAGCGAACGCGTTATTCAAAGGAAATTAATCGAGAATTCGTTAATCGTACACGATGGACGAAAAAATGCGCGAATCAAATGTATATATTTAATTCTTTGTGGAAAGAAGAGGGGGAGGTAGCATTTTATATAAAAATAAAAATAAAAATCTCTAAATCTTACATAACAATTGAATTTTTTAGACGACTATAGATAGATAATTTAGACGATCACAAGCCGCTTTGACACTCGGATCTAAATCATTCATACGATTTCTCGATAGAAGAGCGAACGCGTTATTCAAAGGAAATTAATCGAGAATTCGTTAATCGTACACGATGGACGAAAAAATGCGCGAATCAAATGTATATATTTAATTCTTTGTGGAAAGAAGAGGGGGAGGTAGCATTTTATATAAAAATAAAAATAAAAATCTCTAAATCTTACATAACAATTGAATTTTTTAGACGACTATAGATAGATAATTTAGACGATCACAAGCCGCTTTGACACTCGGATCTAAATCATTCATACGATTTCTCGATAGAAGAGCGAACGCGTTATTCAAAGGAAATTAATCGAGAACTCGTTAATCGTACACGATGGACGAAAAAATGCGCGAATCAAATGTATATATTTAATTCTTTGTGGAAAGAAGAGGGGGAGGTAGCATTTTATATAAAAATAAAAATAAAAATCTCTAAATCTTACATGACAATTGAATTTTTTAGACGACTATAGATAGACAATTTAGACGATCACAAGCCGCTTTGACACTCGGATCTAAATCATTCATACGATTTCTCGATAGAAGAGCGAACGCGTTATTCAAAGGAAATTAATCGAGAATTCGTTAATCGTACACGATGGACGAAAAAATGCGCGAATCAAATGTATATATTTAATTCTTTGTGGAAAGAAGAGGGGGAGGTAGCATTTTATATAAAAATAAAAATAAAAATCTCTAAATCTTACATAACAATTGAATTTTTTAGACGACTATAGATAGATAATTTAGACGATCACAAGCCGCTTTGACACTCGGATCTAAATCATTCATACGATTTCTCGATAGAAGAGCGAACGCGTTATTCAAAGGAAATTAATCGAGAATTCGTTAATCGTACACGATGGACGAAAAAATGCGCGAATCAAATGTATATATTTAATTCTTTGTGGAAAGAAGAGGGGGAGGTAGCATTTTATATAAAAATAAAAATAAAAATCTCTAAATCTTACATGACAATTGAATTTTTTAGACGACTATAGATAGACAATTTAGACGATCACAAGCCGCTTTGACACTCGGATCTAAATCATTCATACGATTTCTCGATAGAAGAGCGAACGCGTTATTCAAAGGAAATTAATCGAGAACTCGTTAATCGTACACGATGGACGAAAAAATGCGCGAATCAAATGTATATATTTAATTCTTTGTGGAAAGAAGAGGGGGAGGTAGCATTTTATATAAAAATAAAAATAAAAATCTCTAAATCTTACATGACAATTGAATTTTTTAGACGACTATAGATAGACAATTTAGACGATCACAAGCCGCTTTGACACTCGGATCTAAATCATTCATACGATTTCTCGATAGAAGAGCGAACGCGTTATTCAAAGGAAATTAATCGAGAATTCGTTAATCGTACACGATGGACGAAAAAATGCGCGAATCAAATGTATATATTTAATTCTTTGTGGAAAGAAGAGGGGGAGGTAGCATTTTATATAAAAATAAAAATAAAAATCTCTAAATCTTACATAACAATTGAATTTTTTAGACGACTATAGATAGATAATTTAGACGATCACAAGCCGCTTTGACACTCGGATCTAAATCATTCATACGATTTCTCGATAGAAGAGCGAACGCGTTATTCAAAGGAAATTAATCGAGAATTCGTTAATCGTACACGATGGACGAAAAAATGCGCGAATCAAATGTATATATTTAATTCTTTGTGGAAAGAAGAGGGGGAGGTAGCATTTTATATAAAAATAAAAATAAAAATCTCTAAATCTTACATAACAATTGAATTTTTTAGACGACTATAGATAGATAATTTAGACGATCACAAGCCGCTTTGACACTCGGATCTAAATCATTCATACGATTTCTCGATAGAAGAGCGAACGCGTTATTCAAAGGAAATTAATCGAGAACTCGTTAATCGTACACGATGGACGAAAAAATGCGCGAATCAAATGTATATATTTAATTCTTTGTGGAAAGAAGAGGGGGAGGTAGCATTTTATATAAAAATAAAAATAAAAATCTCTAAATCTTACATGACAATTGAATTTTTTAGACGACTATAGATAGACAATTTAGACGATCACAAGCCGCTTTGACACTCGGATCTAAATCATTCATACGATTTCTCGATAGAAGAGCGAACGCGTTATTCAAAGGAAATTAATCGAGAATTCGTTAATCGTACACGATGGACGAAAAAATGCGCGAATCAAATGTATATATTTAATTCTTTGTGGAAAGAAGAGGGGGAGGTAGCATTTTATATAAAAATAAAAATAAAAATCTCTAAATCTTACATAACAATTGAATTTTTTAGACGACTATAGATAGATAATTTAGACGATCACAAGCCGCTTTGACACTCGGATCTAAATCATTCATACGATTTCTCGATAGAAGAGCGAACGCGTTATTCAAAGGAAATTAATCGAGAACTCGTTAATCGTACACGATGGACGAAAAAATGCGCGAATCAAATGTATATATTTAATTCTTTGTGGAAAGAAGAGGGGGAGGTAGCATTTTATATAAAAATAAAAATAAAAATCTCTAAATCTTACATGACAATTGAATTTTTTAGACGACTATAGATAGACAATTTAGACGATCACAAGCCGCTTTGACACTCGGATCTAAATCATTCATACGATTTCTCGATAGAAGAGCGAACGCGTTATTCAAAGGAAATTAATCGAGAATTCGTTAATCGTACACGATGGACGAAAAAATGCGCGAATCAAATGTATATATTTAATTCTTTGTGGAAAGAAGAGGGGGAGGTAGCATTTTATATAAAAATAAAAATAAAAATCTCTAAATCTTACATAACAATTGAATTTTTTAGACGACTATAGATAGATAATTTAGACGATCACAAGCCGCTTTGACACTCGGATCTAAATCATTCATATGATTTCTCGATAGAAGAGCGAACGCGTTATTCAAAGGAAATTAATCGAGAATTCGTTAATCGTACACGATGGACGAAAAAATGCGCGAATCAAATGTATATATTTAATTCTTTGTGGAAAGAAGAGGGGGAGGTAGCATTTTATATAAAAATAAAAATAAAAATCTCTAAATCTTACATAACAATTGAATTTTTTAGACGACTATAGATAGATAATTTAGACGATCACAAGCCGCTTTGACACTCGGATCTAAATCATTCATACGATTTCTCGATAGAAGAGCGAACGCGTTATTCAAAGGAAATTAATCGAGAACTCGTTAATCGTACACGATGGACGAAAAAATGCGCGAATCAAATGTATATATTTAATTCTTTGTGGAAAGAAGAGGGGGAGGTAGCATTTTATATAAAAATAAAAATAAAAATCTCTAAATCTTACATAACAATTGAATTTTTTAGACGACTATAGATAGATAATTTAGACGATCACAAGCCGCTTTGACACTCGGATCTAAATCATTCATACGATTTCTCGATAGAAGAGCGAACGCGTTATTCAAAGGAAATTAATCGAGAATTCGTTAATCGTACACGATGGACGAAAAAATGCGCGAATCAAATGTATATATTTAATTCTTTGTGGAAAGAAGAGGGGGAGGTAGCATTTTATATAAAAATAAAAATAAAAATCTCTAAATCTTACATAACAATTGAATTTTTTAGACGACTATAGATAGATAATTTAGACGATCACAAGCCGCTTTGACACTCGGATCTAAATCATTCATACGATTTCTCGATAGAAGAGCGAACGCGTTATTCAAAGGAAATTAATCGAGAACTCGTTAATCGTACACGATGGACGAAAAAATGCGCGAATCAAATGTATATATTTAATTCTTTGTGGAAAGAAGAGGGGGAGGTAGCATTTTATATAAAAATAAAAATAAAAATCTCTAAATCTTACATGACAATTGAATTTTTTAGACGACTATAGATAGACAATTTAGACGATCACAAGCCGCTTTGACACTCGGATCTAAATCATTCATACGATTTCTCGATAGAAGAGCGAACGCGTTATTCAAAGGAAATTAATCGAGAATTCGTTAATCGTACACGATGGACGAAAAAATGCGCGAATCAAATGTATATATTTAATTCTTTGTGGAAAGAAGAGGGGGAGGTAACATTTTATATAAAAATAAAAATAAAAATCTCTAAATCTTACATAACAATTGAATTTTTTAGACGACTATAGATAGATAATTTAGACGATCACAAGCCGCTTTGACACTCGGATCTAAATCATTCATACGATTTCTCGATAGAAGAGCGAACGCGTTATTCAAAGGAAATTAATCGAGAATTCGTTAATCGTACACGATGGACGAAAAAATGCGCGAATCAAATGTATATATTTAATTCTTTGTGGAAAGAAGAGGGGGAGGTAGCATTTTATATAAAAATAAAAATAAAAATCTCTAAATCTTACATAACAATTGAATTTTTTAGACGACTATAGATAGATAATTTAGACGATCACAAGCCGCTTTGACACTCGGATCTAAATCATTCATACGATTTCTCGATAGAAGAGCGAACGCGTTATTCAAAGGAAATTAATCGAGAACTCGTTAATCGTACACGATGGACGAAAAAATGCGCGAATCAAATGTATATATTTAATTCTTTGTGGAAAGAAGAGGGGGAGGTAGCATTTTATATAAAAATAAAAATAAAAATCTCTAAATCTTACATGACAATTGAATTTTTTAGACGACTATAGATAGACAATTTAGACGATCACAAGCCGCTTTGACACTCGGATCTAAATCATTCATACGATTTCTCGATAGAAGAGCGAACGCGTTATTCAAAGGAAATTAATCGAGAATTCGTTAATCGTACACGATGGACGAAAAAATGCGCGAATCAAATGTATATATTTAATTCTTTGTGGAAAGAAGAGGGGGAGGTAGCATTTTATATAAAAATAAAAATAAAAATCTCTAAATCTTACATAACAATTGAATTTTTTAGACGACTATAGATAGATAATTTAGACGATCACAAGCCGCTTTGACACTCGGATCTAAATCATTCATACGATTTCTCGATAGAAGAGCGAACGCGTTATTCAAAGGAAATTAATCGAGAACTCGTTAATCGTACACGATGGACGAAAAAATGCGCGAATCAAATGTATATATTTAATTCTTTGTGGAAAGAAGAGGGGGAGGTAGCATTTTATATAAAAATAAAAATAAAAATCTCTAAATCTTACATGACAATTGAATTTTTTAGACGACTATAGATAGACAATTTAGACGATCACAAGCCGCTTTGACACTCGGATCTAAATCATTCATACGATTTCTCGATAGAAGAGCGAACGCGTTATTCAAAGGAAATTAATCGAGAATTCGTTAATCGTACACGATGGACGAAAAAATGCGCGAATCAAATGTATATATTTAATTCTTTGTGGAAAGAAGAGGGGGAGGTAGCATTTTATATAAAAATAAAAATAAAAATCTCTAAATCTTACATAACAATTGAATTTTTTAGACGACTATAGATAGATAATTTAGACGATCACAAGCCGCTTTGACACTCGGATCTAAATCATTCATACGATTTCTCGATAGAAGAGCGAACGCGTTATTCAAAGGAAATTAATCGAGAATTCGTTAATCGTACACGATGGACGAAAAAATGCGCGAATCAAATGTATATATTTAATTCTTTGTGGAAAGAAGAGGGGGAGGTAGCATTTTATATAAAAATAAAAATAAAAATCTCTAAATCTTACATAACAATTGAATTTTTTAGACGACTATAGATAGATAATTTAGACGATCACAAGCCGCTTTGACACTCGGATCTAAATCATTCATACGATTTCTCGATAGAAGAGCGAACGCGTTATTCAAAGGAAATTAATCGAGAACTCGTTAATCGTACACGATGGACGAAAAAATGCGCGAATCAAATGTATATATTTAATTCTTTGTGGAAAGAAGAGGGGGAGGTAGCATTTTATATAAAAATAAAAATAAAAATCTCTAAATCTTACATAACAATTGAATTTTTTAGACGACTATAGATAGATAATTTAGACGATCACAAGCCGCTTTGACACTCGGATCTAAATCATTCATACGATTTCTCGATAGAAGAGCGAACGCGTTATTCAAAGGAAATTAATCGAGAACTCGTTAATCGTACACGATGGACGAAAAAATGCGCGAATCAAATGTATATATTTAATTCTTTGTGGAAAGAAGAGGGGGAGGTAGCATTTTATATAAAAATAAAAATAAAAATCTCTAAATCTTACATGACAATTGAATTTTTTAGACGACTATAGATAGACAATTTAGACGATCACAAGCCGCTTTGACACTCGGATCTAAATCATTCATACGATTTCTCGATAGAAGAGCGAACGCGTTATTCAAAGGAAATTAATCGAGAATTCGTTAATCGTACACGATGGACGAAAAAATGCGCGAATCAAATGTATATATTTAATTCTTTGTGGAAAGAAGAGGGGGAGGTAGCATTTTATATAAAAATAAAAATAAAAATCTCTAAATCTTACATAACAATTGAATTTTTTAGACGACTATAGATAGATAATTTAGACGATCACAAGCCGCTTTGACACTCGGATCTAAATCATTCATACGATTTCTCGATAGAAGAGCGAACGCGTTATTCAAAGGAAATTAATCGAGAACTCGTTAATCGTACACGATGGACGAAAAAATGCGCGAATCAAATGTATATATTTAATTCTTTGTGGAAAGAAGAGGGGGAGGTAGCATTTTATATAAAAATAAAAATAAAAATCTCTAAATCTTACATGACAATTGAATTTTTTAGACGACTATAGATAGACAATTTAGACGATCACAAGCCGCTTTGACACTCGGATCTAAATCATTCATACGATTTCTCGATAGAAGAGCGAACGCGTTATTCAAAGGAAATTAATCGAGAATTCGTTAATCGTACACGATGGACGAAAAAATGCGCGAATCAAATGTATATATTTAATTCTTTGTGGAAAGAAGAGGGGGAGGTAGCATTTTATATAAAAATAAAAATAAAAATCTCTAAATCTTACATAACAATTGAATTTTTTAGACGACTATAGATAGATAATTTAGACGATCACAAGCCGCTTTGACACTCGGATCTAAATCATTCATACGATTTCTCGATAGAAGAGCGAACGCGTTATTCAAAGGAAATTAATCGAGAATTCGTTAATCGTACACGATGGACGAAAAAATGCGCGAATCAAATGTATATATTTAATTCTTTGTGGAAAGAAGAGGGGGAGGTAGCATTTTATATAAAAATAAAAATAAAAATCTCTAAATCTTACATAACAATTGAATTTTTTAGACGACTATAGATAGATAATTTAGACGATCACAAGCCGCTTTGACACTCGGATCTAAATCATTCATACGATTTCTCGATAGAAGAGCGAACGCGTTATTCAAAGGAAATTAATCGAGAATTCGTTAATCGTACACGATGGACGAAAAAATGCGCGAATCAAATGTATATATTTAATTCTTTGTGGAAAGAAGAGGGGGAGGTAGCATTTTATATAAAAATAAAAATAAAAATCTCTAAATCTTACATAACAATTGAATTTTTTAGACGACTATAGATAGATAATTTAGACGATCACAAGCCGCTTTGACACTCGGATCTAAATCATTCATACGATTTCTCGATAGAAGAGCGAACGCGTTATTCAAAGGAAATTAATCGAGAACTCGTTAATCGTACACGATGGACGAAAAAATGCGCGAATCAAATGTATATATTTAATTCTTTGTGGAAAGAAGAGGGGGAGGTAGCATTTTATATAAAAATAAAAATAAAAATCTCTAAATCTTACATGACAATTGAATTTTTTAGACGACTATAGATAGACAATTTAGACGATCACAAGCCGCTTTGACACTCGGATCTAAATCATTCATACGATTTCTCGATAGAAGAGCGAACGCGTTATTCAAAGGAAATTAATCGAGAATTCGTTAATCGTACACGATGGACGAAAAAATGCGCGAATCAAATGTATATATTTAATTCTTTGTGGAAAGAAGAGGGGGAGGTAGCATTTTATATAAAAATAAAAATAAAAATCTCTAAATCTTACATAACAATTGAATTTTTTAGACGACTATAGATAGATAATTTAGACGATCACAAGCCGCTTTGACACTCGGATCTAAATCATTCATACGATTTCTCGATAGAAGAGCGAACGCGTTATTCAAAGGAAATTAATCGAGAATTCGTTAATCGTACACGATGGATGAAAAAATGCGCGAATCAAATGTATATATTTAATTCTTTGTGGAAAGAAGAGGGGGAGGTAGCATTTTATATAAAAATAAAAATAAAAATCTCTAAATCTTACATAACAATTGAATTTTTTAGACGACTATAGATAGATAATTTAGACGATCACAAGCCGCTTTGACACTCGGATCTAAATCATTCATACGATTTCTCGATAGAAGAGCGAACGCGTTATTCAAAGGAAATTAATCGAGAACTCGTTAATCGTACACGATGGACGAAAAAATGCGCGAATCAAATGTATATATTTAATTCTTTGTGGAAAGAAGAGGGGGAGGTAGCATTTTATATAAAAATAAAAATAAAAATCTCTAAATCTTACATGACAATTGAATTTTTTAGACGACTATAGATAGACAATTTAGACGATCACAAGCCGCTTTGACACTCGGATCTAAATCATTCATACGATTTCTCGATAGAAGAGCGAACGCGTTATTCAAAGGAAATTAATCGAGAATTCGTTAATCGTACACGATGGACGAAAAAATGCGCGAATCAAATGTATATATTTAATTCTTTGTGGAAAGAAGAGGGGGAGGTAGCATTTTATATAAAAATAAAAATAAAAATCTCTAAATCTTACATAACAATTGAATTTTTTAGACGACTATAGATAGATAATTTAGACGATCACAAGCCGCTTTGACACTCGGATCTAAATCATTCATACGATTTCTCGATAGAAGAGCGAACGCGTTATTCAAAGGAAATTAATCGAGAACTCGTTAATCGTACACGATGGACGAAAAAATGCGCGAATCAAATGTATATATTTAATTCTTTGTGGAAAGAAGAGGGGGAGGTAGCATTTTATATAAAAATAAAAATAAAAATCTCTAAATCTTACATGACAATTGAATTTTTTAGACGACTATAGATAGACAATTTAGACGATCACAAGCCGCTTTGACACTCGGATCTAAATCATTCATACGATTTCTCGATAGAAGAGCGAACGCGTTATTCAAAGGAAATTAATCGAGAATTCGTTAATCGTACACGATGGACGAAAAAATGCGCGAATCAAATGTATATATTTAATTCTTTGTGGAAAGAAGAGGGGGAGGTAGCATTTTATATAAAAATAAAAATAAAAATCTCTAAATCTTACATAACAATTGAATTTTTTAGACGACTATAGATAGATAATTTAGACGATCACAAGCCGCTTTGACACTCGGATCTAAATCATTCATACGATTTCTCGATAGAAGAGCGAACGCGTTATTCAAAGGAAATTAATCGAGAATTCGTTAATCGTACACGATGGACGAAAAAATGCGCGAATCAAATGTATATATTTAATTCTTTGTGGAAAGAAGAGGGGGAGGTAGCATTTTATATAAAAATAAAAATAAAAATCTCTAAATCTTACATGACAATTGAATTTTTTAGACGACTATAGATAGACAATTTAGACGATCACAAGCCGCTTTGACACTCGGATCTAAATCATTCATACGATTTCTCGATAGAAGAGCGAACGCGTTATTCAAAGGAAATTAATCGAGAATTCGTTAATCGTACACGATGGACGAAAAAATGCGCGAATCAAATGTATATATTTAATTCTTTGTGGAAAGAAGAGGGGGAGGTAGCATTTTATATAAAAATAAAAATAAAAATCTCTAAATCTTACATAACAATTGAATTTTTTAGACGACTATAGATAGATAATTTAGACGATCACAAGCCGCTTTGACACTCGGATCTAAATCATTCATACGATTTCTCGATAGAAGAGCGAACGCGTTATTCAAAGGAAATTAATCGAGAATTCGTTAATCGTACACGATGGACGAAAAAATGCGCGAATCAAATGTATATATTTAATTCTTTGTGGAAAGAAGAGGGGGAGGTAGCATTTTATATAAAAATAAAAATAAAAATCTCTAAATCTTACATAACAATTGAATTTTTTAGACGACTATAGATAGATAATTTAGACGATCACAAGCCGCTTTGACACTCGGATCTAAATCATTCATACGATTTCTCGATAGAAGAGCGAACGCGTTATTCAAAGGAAATTAATCGAGAACTCGTTAATCGTACACGATGGACGAAAAAATGCGCGAATCAAATGTATATATTTAATTCTTTGTGGAAAGAAGAGGGGGAGGTAGCATTTTATATAAAAATAAAAATAAAAATCTCTAAATCTTACATGACAATTGAATTTTTTAGACGACTATAGATAGACAATTTAGACGATCACAAGCCGCTTTGACACTCGGATCTAAATCATTCATACGATTTCTCGATAGAAGAGCGAACGCGTTATTCAAAGGAAATTAATCGAGAATTCGTTAATCGTACACGATGGACGAAAAAATGCGCGAATCAAATGTATATATTTAATTCTTTGTGGAAAGAAGAGGGGGAGGTAGCATTTTATATAAAAATAAAAATAAAAATCTCTAAATCTTACATAACAATTGAATTTTTTAGACGACTATAGATAGATAATTTAGACGATCACAAGCCGCTTTGACACTCGGATCTAAATCATTCATATGATTTCTCGATAGAAGAGCGAACGCGTTATTCAAAGGAAATTAATCGAGAATTCGTTAATCGTACACGATGGACGAAAAAATGCGCGAATCAAATGTATATATTTAATTCTTTGTGGAAAGAAGAGGGGGAGGTAGCATTTTATATAAAAATAAAAATAAAAATCTCTAAATCTTACATAACAATTGAATTTTTTAGACGACTATAGATAGATAATTTAGACGATCACAAGCCGCTTTGACACTCGGATCTAAATCATTCATACGATTTCTCGATAGAAGAGCGAACGCGTTATTCAAAGGAAATTAATCGAGAACTCGTTAATCGTACACGATGGACGAAAAAATGCGCGAATCAAATGTATATATTTAATTCTTTGTGGAAAGAAGAGGGGGAGGTAGCATTTTATATAAAAATAAAAATAAAAATCTCTAAATCTTACATAACAATTGAATTTTTTAGACGACTATAGATAGATAATTTAGACGATCACAAGCCGCTTTGACACTCGGATCTAAATCATTCATACGATTTCTCGATAGAAGAGCGAACGCGTTATTCAAAGGAAATTAATCGAGAATTCGTTAATCGTACACGATGGACGAAAAAATGCGCGAATCAAATGTATATATTTAATTCTTTGTGGAAAGAAGAGGGGGAGGTAGCATTTTATATAAAAATAAAAATAAAAATCTCTAAATCTTACATAACAATTGAATTTTTTAGACGACTATAGATAGATAATTTAGACGATCACAAGCCGCTTTGACACTCGGATCTAAATCATTCATACGATTTCTCGATAGAAGAGCGAACGCGTTATTCAAAGGAAATTAATCGAGAACTCGTTAATCGTACACGATGGACGAAAAAATGCGCGAATCAAATGTATATATTTAATTCTTTGTGGAAAGAAGAGGGGGAGGTAGCATTTTATATAAAAATAAAAATAAAAATCTCTAAATCTTACATGACAATTGAATTTTTTAGACGACTATAGATAGACAATTTAGACGATCACAAGCCGCTTTGACACTCGGATCTAAATCATTCATACGATTTCTCGATAGAAGAGCGAACGCGTTATTCAAAGGAAATTAATCGAGAATTCGTTAATCGTACACGATGGACGAAAAAATGCGCGAATCAAATGTATATATTTAATTCTTTGTGGAAAGAAGAGGGGGAGGTAGCATTTTATATAAAAATAAAAATAAAAATCTCTAAATCTTACATAACAATTGAATTTTTTAGACGACTATAGATAGATAATTTAGACGATCACAAGCCGCTTTGACACTCGGATCTAAATCATTCATACGATTTCTCGATAGAAGAGCGAACGCGTTATTCAAAGGAAATTAATCGAGAATTCGTTAATCGTACACGATGGACGAAAAAATGCGCGAATCAAATGTATATATTTAATTCTTTGTGGAAAGAAGAGGGGGAGGTAGCATTTTATATAAAAATAAAAATAAAAATCTCTAAATCTTACATAACAATTGAATTTTTTAGACGACTATAGATAGATAATTTAGACGATCACAAGCCGCTTTGACACTCGGATCTAAATCATTCATACGATTTCTCGATAGAAGAGCGAACGCGTTATTCAAAGGAAATTAATCGAGAACTCGTTAATCGTACACGATGGACGAAAAAATGCGCGAATCAAATGTATATATTTAATTCTTTGTGGAAAGAAGAGGGGGAGGTAGCATTTTATATAAAAATAAAAATAAAAATCTCTAAATCTTACATGACAATTGAATTTTTTAGACGACTATAGATAGACAATTTAGACGATCACAAGCCGCTTTGACACTCGGATCTAAATCATTCATACGATTTCTCGATAGAAGAGCGAACGCGTTATTCAAAGGAAATTAATCGAGAATTCGTTAATCGTACACGATGGACGAAAAAATGCGCGAATCAAATGTATATATTTAATTCTTTGTGGAAAGAAGAGGGGGAGGTAGCATTTTATATAAAAATAAAAATAAAAATCTCTAAATCTTACATAACAATTGAATTTTTTAGACGACTATAGATAGATAATTTAGACGATCACAAGCCGCTTTGACACTCGGATCTAAATCATTCATACGATTTCTCGATAGAAGAGCGAACGCGTTATTCAAAGGAAATTAATCGAGAACTCGTTAATCGTACACGATGGACGAAAAAATGCGCGAATCAAATGTATATATTTAATTCTTTGTGGAAAGAAGAGGGGGAGGTAGCATTTTATATAAAAATAAAAATAAAAATCTCTAAATCTTACATGACAATTGAATTTTTTAGACGACTATAGATAGACAATTTAGACGATCACAAGCCGCTTTGACACTCGGATCTAAATCATTCATACGATTTCTCGATAGAAGAGCGAACGCGTTATTCAAAGGAAATTAATCGAGAATTCGTTAATCGTACACGATGGACGAAAAAATGCGCGAATCAAATGTATATATTTAATTCTTTGTGGAAAGAAGAGGGGGAGGTAGCATTTTATATAAAAATAAAAATAAAAATCTCTAAATCTTACATAACAATTGAATTTTTTAGACGACTATAGATAGATAATTTAGACGATCACAAGCCGCTTTGACACTCGGATCTAAATCATTCATACGATTTCTCGATAGAAGAGCGAACGCGTTATTCAAAGGAAATTAATCGAGAATTCGTTAATCGTACACGATGGACGAAAAAATGCGCGAATCAAATGTATATATTTAATTCTTTGTGGAAAGAAGAGGGGGAGGTAGCATTTTATATAAAAATAAAAATAAAAATCTCTAAATCTTACATAACAATTGAATTTTTTAGACGACTATAGATAGATAATTTAGACGATCACAAGCCGCTTTGACACTCGGATCTAAATCATTCATACGATTTCTCGATAGAAGAGCGAACGCGTTATTCAAAGGAAATTAATCGAGAACTCGTTAATCGTACACGATGGACGAAAAAATGCGCGAATCAAATGTATATATTTAATTCTTTGTGGAAAGAAGAGGGGGAGGTAGCATTTTATATAAAAATAAAAATAAAAATCTCTAAATCTTACATGACAATTGAATTTTTTAGACGACTATAGATAGACAATTTAGACGATCACAAGCCGCTTTGACACTCGGATCTAAATCATTCATACGATTTCTCGATAGAAGAGCGAACGCGTTATTCAAAGGAAATTAATCGAGAATTCGTTAATCGTACACGATGGACGAAAAAATGCGCGAATCAAATGTATATATTTAATTCTTTGTGGAAAGAAGAGGGGGAGGTAGCATTTTATATAAAAATAAAAATAAAAATCTCTAAATCTTACATAACAATTGAATTTTTTAGACGACTATAGATAGATAATTTAGACGATCACAAGCCGCTTTGACACTCGGATCTAAATCATTCATACGATTTCTCGATAGAAGAGCGAACGCGTTATTCAAAGGAAATTAATCGAGAACTCGTTAATCGTACACGATGGACGAAAAAATGCGCGAATCAAATGTATATATTTAATTCTTTGTGGAAAGAAGAGGGGGAGGTAGCATTTTATATAAAAATAAAAATAAAAATCTCTAAATCTTACATGACAATTGAATTTTTTAGACGACTATAGATAGACAATTTAGACGATCACAAGCCGCTTTGACACTCGGATCTAAATCATTCATACGATTTCTCGATAGAAGAGCGAACGCGTTATTCAAAGGAAATTAATCGAGAATTCGTTAATCGTACACGATGGACGAAAAAATGCGCGAATCAAATGTATATATTTAATTCTTTGTGGAAAGAAGAGGGGGAGGTAGCATTTTATATAAAAATAAAAATAAAAATCTCTAAATCTTACATAACAATTGAATTTTTTAGACGACTATAGATAGATAATTTAGACGATCACAAGCCGCTTTGACACTCGGATCTAAATCATTCATACGATTTCTCGATAGAAGAGCGAACGCGTTATTCAAAGGAAATTAATCGAGAACTCGTTAATCGTACACGATGGACGAAAAAATGCGCGAATCAAATGTATATATTTAATTCTTTGTGGAAAGAAGAGGGGGAGGTAGCATTTTATATAAAAATAAAAATAAAAATCTCTAAATCTTACATGACAATTGAATTTTTTAGACGACTATAGATAGACAATTTAGACGATCACAAGCCGCTTTGACACTCGGATCTAAATCATTCATACGATTTCTCGATAGAAGAGCGAACGCGTTATTCAAAGGAAATTAATCGAGAATTCGTTAATCGTACACGATGGACGAAAAAATGCGCGAATCAAATGTATATATTTAATTCTTTGTGGAAAGAAGAGGGGGAGGTAGCATTTTATATAAAAATAAAAATAAAAATCTCTAAATCTTACATAACAATTGAATTTTTTAGACGACTATAGATAGATAATTTAGACGATCACAAGCCGCTTTGACACTCGGATCTAAATCATTCATACGATTTCTCGATAGAAGAGCGAACGCGTTATTCAAAGGAAATTAATCGAGAATTCGTTAATCGTACACGATGGACGAAAAAATGCGCGAATCAAATGTATATATTTAATTCTTTGTGGAAAGAAGAGGGGGAGGTAGCATTTTATATAAAAATAAAAATAAAAATCTCTAAATCTTACATAACAATTGAATTTTTTAGACGACTATAGATAGATAATTTAGACGATCACAAGCCGCTTTGACACTCGGATCTAAATCATTCATACGATTTCTCGATAGAAGAGCGAACGCGTTATTCAAAGGAAATTAATCGAGAATTCGTTAATCGTACACGATGGACGAAAAAATGCGCGAATCAAATGTATATATTTAATTCTTTGTGGAAAGAAGAGGGGGAGGTAGCATTTTATATAAAAATAAAAATAAAAATCTCTAAATCTTACATAACAATTGAATTTTTTAGACGACTATAGATAGATAATTTAGACGATCACAAGCCGCTTTGACACTCGGATCTAAATCATTCATACGATTTCTCGATAGAAGAGCGAACGCGTTATTCAAAGGAAATTAATCGAGAACTCGTTAATCGTACACGATGGACGAAAAAATGCGCGAATCAAATGTATATATTTAATTCTTTGTGGAAAGAAGAGGGGGAGGTAGCATTTTATATAAAAATAAAAATAAAAATCTCTAAATCTTACATGACAATTGAATTTTTTAGACGACTATAGATAGACAATTTAGACGATCACAAGCCGCTTTGACACTCGGATCTAAATCATTCATACGATTTCTCGATAGAAGAGCGAACGCGTTATTCAAAGGAAATTAATCGAGAATTCGTTAATCGTACACGATGGACGAAAAAATGCGCGAATCAAATGTATATATTTAATTCTTTGTGGAAAGAAGAGGGGGAGGTAGCATTTTATATAAAAATAAAAATAAAAATCTCTAAATCTTACATAACAATTGAATTTTTTAGACGACTATAGATAGATAATTTAGACGATCACAAGCCGCTTTGACACTCGGATCTAAATCATTCATACGATTTCTCGATAGAAGAGCGAACGCGTTATTCAAAGGAAATTAATCGAGAATTCGTTAATCGTACACGATGGATGAAAAAATGCGCGAATCAAATGTATATATTTAATTCTTTGTGGAAAGAAGAGGGGGAGGTAGCATTTTATATAAAAATAAAAATAAAAATCTCTAAATCTTACATAACAATTGAATTTTTTAGACGACTATAGATAGATAATTTAGACGATCACAAGCCGCTTTGACACTCGGATCTAAATCATTCATACGATTTCTCGATAGAAGAGCGAACGCGTTATTCAAAGGAAATTAATCGAGAACTCGTTAATCGTACACGATGGACGAAAAAATGCGCGAATCAAATGTATATATTTAATTCTTTGTGGAAAGAAGAGGGGGAGGTAGCATTTTATATAAAAATAAAAATAAAAATCTCTAAATCTTACATGACAATTGAATTTTTTAGACGACTATAGATAGACAATTTAGACGATCACAAGCCGCTTTGACACTCGGATCTAAATCATTCATACGATTTCTCGATAGAAGAGCGAACGCGTTATTCAAAGGAAATTAATCGAGAATTCGTTAATCGTACACGATGGACGAAAAAATGCGCGAATCAAATGTATATATTTAATTCTTTGTGGAAAGAAGAGGGGGAGGTAGCATTTTATATAAAAATAAAAATAAAAATCTCTAAATCTTACATAACAATTGAATTTTTTAGACGACTATAGATAGATAATTTAGACGATCACAAGCCGCTTTGACACTCGGATCTAAATCATTCATACGATTTCTCGATAGAAGAGCGAACGCGTTATTCAAAGGAAATTAATCGAGAACTCGTTAATCGTACACGATGGACGAAAAAATGCGCGAATCAAATGTATATATTTAATTCTTTGTGGAAAGAAGAGGGGGAGGTAGCATTTTATATAAAAATAAAAATAAAAATCTCTAAATCTTACATGACAATTGAATTTTTTAGACGACTATAGATAGACAATTTAGACGATCACAAGCCGCTTTGACACTCGGATCTAAATCATTCATACGATTTCTCGATAGAAGAGCGAACGCGTTATTCAAAGGAAATTAATCGAGAATTCGTTAATCGTACACGATGGACGAAAAAATGCGCGAATCAAATGTATATATTTAATTCTTTGTGGAAAGAAGAGGGGGAGGTAGCATTTTATATAAAAATAAAAATAAAAATCTCTAAATCTTACATAACAATTGAATTTTTTAGACGACTATAGATAGATAATTTAGACGATCACAAGCCGCTTTGACACTCGGATCTAAATCATTCATACGATTTCTCGATAGAAGAGCGAACGCGTTATTCAAAGGAAATTAATCGAGAATTCGTTAATCGTACACGATGGACGAAAAAATGCGCGAATCAAATGTATATATTTAATTCTTTGTGGAAAGAAGAGGGGGAGGTAGCATTTTATATAAAAATAAAAATAAAAATCTCTAAATCTTACATGACAATTGAATTTTTTAGACGACTATAGATAGACAATTTAGACGATCACAAGCCGCTTTGACACTCGGATCTAAATCATTCATACGATTTCTCGATAGAAGAGCGAACGCGTTATTCAAAGGAAATTAATCGAGAATTCGTTAATCGTACACGATGGACGAAAAAATGCGCGAATCAAATGTATATATTTAATTCTTTGTGGAAAGAAGAGGGGGAGGTAGCATTTTATATAAAAATAAAAATAAAAATCTCTAAATCTTACATAACAATTGAATTTTTTAGACGACTATAGATAGATAATTTAGACGATCACAAGCCGCTTTGACACTCGGATCTAAATCATTCATACGATTTCTCGATAGAAGAGCGAACGCGTTATTCAAAGGAAATTAATCGAGAATTCGTTAATCGTACACGATGGACGAAAAAATGCGCGAATCAAATGTATATATTTAATTCTTTGTGGAAAGAAGAGGGGGAGGTAGCATTTTATATAAAAATAAAAATAAAAATCTCTAAATCTTACATAACAATTGAATTTTTTAGACGACTATAGATAGATAATTTAGACGATCACAAGCCGCTTTGACACTCGGATCTAAATCATTCATACGATTTCTCGATAGAAGAGCGAACGCGTTATTCAAAGGAAATTAATCGAGAACTCGTTAATCGTACACGATGGACGAAAAAATGCGCGAATCAAATGTATATATTTAATTCTTTGTGGAAAGAAGAGGGGGAGGTAGCATTTTATATAAAAATAAAAATAAAAATCTCTAAATCTTACATGACAATTGAATTTTTTAGACGACTATAGATAGACAATTTAGACGATCACAAGCCGCTTTGACACTCGGATCTAAATCATTCATACGATTTCTCGATAGAAGAGCGAACGCGTTATTCAAAGGAAATTAATCGAGAATTCGTTAATCGTACACGATGGACGAAAAAATGCGCGAATCAAATGTATATATTTAATTCTTTATAAAAACAAGAGGGGGAGGTAGCATTTTATATAAAAATAAAAATAAAAATCTCTAAATCTTACATGACAATTGAATTTCTTAGACGACTATAGATAGACAATTTAGACGATCACAAGCCGCTTTGACACTCGGATCTAAATCATTCATACGATTTCTCGATAGAAGAGCGAACGCATTATTCAAAGGAAATTAATCGAGAACTCGTTAATTGTACACGATGGACGAACGCGCCGCGTTTTTGTCGGCGAATCTTAATACGTTTCGCGAAACGTACGGCAGAAAACGTACGGGAACGGAAATAAATGTCCGGCTCGAGGACAAACGATCGAACACACAGGATTCGCCGACGGCGGGTCGCAGATTCGCGGAATATTTACTCCGACTTCCGGCTGTAATTAAATCCGGTCGCTATCGAGAATGCACTCTCGGGGTGCAATACGACGAATAGGAATCTAGTCGCCGGGATATCTAGTCGCACTGCTTGACGAGTGTTTAAAAGTCTGCTTTTATCCTTTCGCGATCGGTAAAAATCGACAGACGTGGGTGTCAGCTCTCCTTCGCTCAGCTAACCGCCTAAATAATGCACCTGTTTATTGATAGACAAACTTTCCGGTCTGGAGACACTAAACTCGCAAACCCCAAATGAATAAGAAATGCCCGCGACGAGCGACAACGTCAATTACGCGGTAGCTCAGGATGATCAAAGGAAAAATCCATCTCGGAGAGCACGTCACGCGCAATTTATTTTCATCCCCCGCTCCAGAGATACTCGGCAAATATTTACGCGAGCAAAGAGCGGAGCGCGCGCGCGCGCGTCATTTTGATATATAAATTTATAAAGCATCGTTGTGTGTGTACACTCGTCGACTTCAGCCAAAATTTGAGAGAACCTCCCTTCATACGAGATCACACGTGATCCAAAACGATTGATTCTCGTCTCCTTTCTTTTTTTCTCTTTTATATTCTCGTTCCAAGGTAAACAGTTTATCGTACACGCACTTAGTGCCCATCATTCGCAAACAGCATTTACGTCTATTTAAACGAGATGATTTCGCGCAGCTCTCGTTAACGAACTGAAAAATCCCGCGGAATTATTCGACGATTCGAGGGGAGCAAATAACCGCCGCAGTCGCGGTCCCGCCGAGTTTCGCGACATTTCCCGTGATATTTCCCCCAAACGCGCGCTACGCCCAGGCTCGGAAATCCAGGAGCTTTTGTCGCGTCACGTACACGCGAGTCGCCTTCTCGTTCGAAAAAAGCTCGTCTTTGACGACAAACATCGCATCGAAAGCTTTCACTCGCGGTCGATGTTTGCACATCCCCGCATATGTACCCACGTATACATATATTCAGATACATACGTATGCACACATACATGTATATAAAATACATATTGCATAAAATATGGTTTGAGCGTATCTGAGTATCGCCTGCGCGCGCGCGCGCGCATTTTCGTACGCACACTCGTTTATTTGCGCGCGTCTCCGCGTATGACGCGCTATATCCGCGGTATCGGTCGCATGACAGGACCATCATATATAGAAAGCAAAAGAAATTTATCGTCTCCAAGAAAGTGGAGGAGAAGAACGAATCTCTTGTATAGATAAGTGTGCGCAACGGAAAATTTTGACGAAATAAACGCGCTTTTTTTGCTTACTTTCGCGTATAAAATATTACAGGATATTTCTTTCAAGTGTCGCACGACTCTCCAATAAAGCATAAAGTTATAAAACGAAAAGAGACATAGTGTAAAATGAAATTATAAAAACAAAAGAGACATAATGTAAAATGAAATTATGAAAACAAAGGAAACATAACGTAAAATATAGTTGTATAATTTTTTTTATATAATAATTTAAATACGCAGTGTATATAAGTTATATATAATTTTTCCATTTAATAATTCAAATATATCGCAAAAGTGATTAACTCCGTTGAATTTAAAAAATTATACCATCTATCTTTTCGTCCAATCAATCTACTTATAAAAACCAGCGTATTGAAAGAATCTTATTAAAAGAAGTTGTAGCGGAAAAAGTTTATAACTTTCACGAAGATTGATTAATTTTCCGATATCCTTCTTATCAATGATTTGAGATATATCAAGGCAATATTAATTTGGTGGAATAAAGTTTACTCGTTAGATCAGACTATAATATTGTTAGATGATTAAAAGGATCATTTATCGCGCGCAATAAGTTTATTGATCTCGACGTTATTTGCATGTAAAAAAATCACAAGATCTCCGTTTGATAAATACTTTTGATATTGCAAAGAATATATAAAAAAAAGAAGATTAATAATATATATAAAATTAACTATACCTCTGTCTCTATTAAAATAAATCAACTTTATGATAGAGATATAAAGAGATTTTGCAAGCTATTGTTTAAAAAATCGTCTTCAAAGATTATCCAAAAATTGATAAGAAAATAAAGGAAACCTGCGGACAATCGCAGATTCGACTTGAACGGAAGAAGATATCAGTGGCCGCGCACAATAACTGTATGTGGTTTATCTTATGATCCGGTCGACCGCCGCCGAGAGAGAAGCCCGAGGAGGCGTTGCTGCGGTACTTCGCAAAGTTCTCGCCACGGTTCGGTCGTTCAGAATTTACCGCTGACGCCGACGTCGGTGCCGCGTCCGCGAGAAATACCGTTTACGCCCCCTTTTTCGTTCGATCCTCGACGAATGGTCCGCGCGTCCGCCGTAGGGACAAACGGTTTTCACGGCGCGAAAAAGAGCGGAACAAGAGAACGTGTAGGGGCCCTCCGAGAAGGAGGGGAGGGAAGGGTGAAATGCCGCGCTGCGGCGAAAAGGAGTGCCGCGAAAAAGCGGGACAACGGGTCGAAGGGAGGCAGAGAGAAAGAGAAAGAGAGAGAGAGAGAGAGAAAAGGAAGTGGGACGCGCGCGATATAAAGGAGAGGGTGGACGCGACACCGATGGTGGTGCACGACGACGTTTGGAGAACGGACGAACGAGGGCGAAAGAGAAAGAGAAGAATTTCCTCCCCCGCCGCGGGGGAGTGGCTGGCGCGGAGGGGAAAACGTATGACTCCTGCGTGTGACACGCGGATTTCTGCCCGCCAATAACAATATTTATGAAACGCACCGAGATGTGCGCCGCGCACCCGGTGCTTGTCGTCTTGTTGATAAAGTATCTCTATTTCGGTTCTTTCTTTCTTGAAAGAGCGTGTCGCGTTGTATAATAGAACGTATTCTTTCTCCCTCCCCTCTCTCGATTTATTCCGAGCAAATAAAGAAATGAAAAGAAATCTTGTAATTAACATTGTATTATGATAACAAAAAATCAAGTCAATCAATAATATTCTAATAATATTCAATAATATTCAATAATATTCTAATAATATTCAGACAAAACCTGACAATGAAAAAGATCCATTAAAGTAAATATTGGAAAAATTTTGAAAAATTTTGTGCAATTTTATGCGATGCACTTTTATCCGTAAGCGACAAGACTGAAATAATGTCATTTTGCTTATGTAAAATATATATTTGAAAAAAGGTCTATTTGCGAATAAAAAATGTTTTTAATAATGTTTACTTATTATGAAAAATATAGCAAGAAAAATATTACATATTTTTTCGAAATATGCTGTCGTTTTGAATGATAAAAAAGAGGACAGTTACGTCGAACGATGTTGATATATATATACATATATACATAATAAACATCATTTAAAACGATAGTAGCTTAAATGGCAAATTAATGGAGCTTATTCCGTAGATATCGTTTATGAAGCAAACACCGCGAGCCATATTATCACATTCAAACGTTAATTAACGTATGTTGTTGAATGTAATACAAACTATTGTATTCCGCACACAGAATGACGTAAGGTGATTTAATTGTATAATAACTTGCATATACGTAATTACATTGACAAAATCATTCGACGCGTTTCGAAGCAACATTCTTGAAAACATGAATGACTGAAAAGGAAAAAGAGGAACTATTTTAGCGTCGCATCGTTTCTTTTATCTCAAGAATAACACACCGATCGATTCGAGGTGCATTAACATAAAATGCAGTTTCTCCAGTATTCGATCGCCTAATGAACTCGAGCGTTACCATATCCTTGATATCTCGATTGACCAGTATCCTGCCTCGAGCGGCGCACTCCTTACAGAGGATATGCTTGATTCGCATAATTCGACCGCTCATTTCCTCCACAAGTGTGCAAACTTGTTCTTAACGTGCCGTCGTCCCTCGGGAAGAATAAAAACAGGTCCGGCCGGTCCAAGAATCCTCGTGCGTGTTAACCCCTTCTCGCGCAGTTAGAATTAAGCGAGTTCTTGCAGCGACGATTCTTCCTTCTCGGAAATGGGACACCTGCCTAGTGTATCGCGTTCCTCGTTAACGTAAATATAATGAGAGAGAATCTTTCGTCTTTAAAACTCTGCGGGAGCGATATCACGTTGCGCATTATCCGCTTTAACTTGCTGGAGGTGACAACAAAGTCGCGCGCGATAAGAGACCATCTCGCTCCCTTTCAATCCCTCCCTCTTTCCCTCTCTCTCTCTCTCTCTCTCTGTCTGCGTGTTGGATAATTATCACTTCGATGGATTGTACGATTATCGATCGTACCGCATGGGAGAAACCGTCTACGCCCGCGGCATTTCACGCTGCGAGCGAGCCAGCGATCGCTGGCAACGTCACCGAAGGTCGAAGACACTATCGGTGAGCGAGATTAAAGGGAAGGTCAGGTGCATGGAACATACAAGGTGTTAAAAGGGACGCGGAGCATAAAAACTGCGGACCTGAAAAAAAAAGAAAAAAAAACAGCACTCTCTCACTCTCTCTTTCTCTTTCCGTATGTGTGCTCCTAAAGAGCAGCTCGACATTTACACACACATAGACTCGTGTTACTAATTGGCGGAAATTAATCAAACATGCCGCTTTAGTCATTAACGATAGAATTAAGTTCTATTTCTTCGTAAGAAAGAGACTGCGCCAAGAGTGCAAGTCTTGTAAAATAGCTCTCCTCTTAAGTAATATTCCACGTGTTTATGCATCGTTAATAATTAAACAAAGCGCGATATATGTAACGTTATAAAATAAATAAAGCGCTTTTACGTTGCGTAAAATTTTTTCAGCTGAAGATAAACGCTAGCGAGAAAATATATACATTCAAATATATAAAATTTCGTTCAACATCCATCTATCCGTAAAAAGCGCCGAGAGACAAAAAATAGAAATATATTTACTTATTTCTGCATTACAAGATTCAATTGAATAAAAATAAAACGATACTGCATATAACATGTCGAAGGATGTAAAAATGCTTTACAAATATATTCTTAGAGTGATATATGGATCGTTCAACGAGTGAGTTTTAACCCGCGCCCGAATTGTGAATTTTACTGCGGTGATTCAAATGATCACACAAAGTACATACGATACACACACACACACACACATATATATACATATATTTTATATATATATATATATATATAAAATGGCCTTTGTGTGTGTTAAAATATAATATTAAAATAAAACTGCACGATTGTTGCAAGCTCTGCACAATTTTAGAATACGTTAACCCAAATGTAATATATGTTCACAATCTGGCTTGTAAAAATTTAGATCGATAAAAATTTCAGCTTCAAGTTCAGTTATTTGCCAATCGCATATACGCAATACATGCAGGTGAGCAATTTCGAGTGTATTCAGCGGATATATTCCCGCGATAATAAAATTATACTGTAGTATAGGATTATATTTGCAAAAAAAAAAAAAATATATATATATATATCACTTGAAATCATCTTGAAATTTAAATAAAAATCCTCAACTATGGAATTCAAACAAATTATACGTTTTTTTCAATGATAAATAAATAAAAGGAGACTGTCTTTTTTATTTTCGCTCATCAATAAAAGTCTAAAAGTCAATAATAAGCAATTTCTCTGTCCGGTTGCTTGTGCTTCTCGCGTATGTAAAATAGCGGAAGATAATTTCGAGATAATCGTAAGTTCGTAATTTCAAAATTGCTGTGTTTCCACATGCGATACGTGACAATGCTTATCCGATACTCGTTGTCTACGATGATAATAGACGCCACGGGAAACTAAACCGCAATACACCCTTTTACGGTCTATCCTCATCTCGGGGGCGGATACGCCCCTCAAAGCCCTGGAATCTTCAGTTCCGGGTCAATGCGATCTGGCCGATCTGGCATCATGGTGGATTTCTCAGCAGACTTTTATTGATGGAAGTAACGCATCGTGGAAGAACGAGGGCCTGCGGATTGGATATATACGTTTCCCGTACGTATCATTCACTTAGGATCCCGAAGCGTATCGCGGAACTAACGTACTTGACGTTCGTTAAGCCAGGGAGCTGTCGATACGAGCGATCTCTCAGATCCACCAACAAAATCCGGTCGCGAGAGTAACGACAGCGAACGACCGAGAGAAGCCTCTGTCGGATGTTGAATTTCCAGCTCGATACACGGCAACCCCTCGCGACGAGTAAGAAGAATTCGATTTAGATCGCGGCCAATCGCGTACGTCGTTTTCGCGAAGCGACGTGTAAAAATTCACCATTTTCGCTCGATATGCCAACGTAAAAATCGCTTTTGCGACAATTTTGGTCTCGCCCGACTTGTCTCGCGTTAGAAACAAATCGGCAAAGTTTCTCGGCTGATTCACGGAGGAGACGTTTCGAGGGACCGAATTGTGTAGAGGTAAGAGTCGGGAATGAAATCTCTCGAATACCGTGCACGCGACAGAGAATAAGCGAAATGTAACGGCGAGGTGACGTTTAATCTGCTAAATGAGTACGCTTAAAGCCGGCGCGACATTTCAAATGTGTCATCGGCAGTAAACTGACGTTGATCGCGCCACATTCGATAGATTGATTTATCCCTGTTGCCAGGACATTGTTACGCAGCGACGCTCGCGATTCCGAAGGCAAATGGATGCGTCGGCTGGCCGTCAATCTATTAAAATGATTAATTTAATTTATCGCGGAAATTTTCACTGGCTCTCCGTCTATTTTGAGACGGCCGATGTTTTCACATTTCGAGAATGGTCCGCGACAGTTGGATGAATGACAGTTGGAAGAAAGAGGAAAATTGAAATATTTATATATTAACCCCTTCACAGTCCAGCGAAAAGAAACTTTTCGTGCCAAAAGTGTGTTGAAGAAAAAAGTTTTTAAAATTGCATGAATACGTCAGCATAAATATTATTGAGGTCGCCGAATCCGAATCTGAAGCCAGAATTACAAAATTCAAAATGGTGAATCCAATATGGCGGATCAAAATTCAAAATAATTTTGGATTTCAATAAAAATGTGTATCATTTTTGGGGTTGCAAAATCCAAACCTAATATCAGATTTTCCAAATTAAAAATGGCAAATCCAATATGGCGGACCATAGTTCGAACAAATAGTTGACATACATAAAGGTTGTATATTTCTCTCTTCAATTATTTTTAAATCCCGCTCTCTGCCGAACTCAGAGTCACGAATCGAGGACGTGGCGGTTATTGACTCCGTTTTTTTAATTTTTTTTATTTCTTAAAAACTGGTATACGTTTCCACTTCTGTGCAAACAGCTTGATTTGATAATTCGTGACTCTGGATTCAGCAGATAGCGGGATTTATAAGTAATTGAAGAAAAAAGTGTACATCTTTTATGTATGGCAACTATTTGTTCTGGTCCGCCATATTAAATTTGCAATTTTTAATTTGAAAAATTTGCAATTTTTAATTTGAAAAATCTGATATTAGATTCGAATTCGGCGACCCCAAAAAACGATAAGAAACCCATTTTTATTCAAACCCAAAATTATTTTGAATTTTGATCCGCCATTTTGAAGTTCGAAATTCTGATTTCAGATTCGAATTCAGCGACCTCAGAAACCTTAAAATACTCAAGGACAATCAAATCGTAACAGTAATAACATGTTTTTTTCAAGATGCCCCTATAGGGGCCATGAAGCAAAAGTGGCACGAATTTTTTTGGCCCCTATAGGGGTCCCTGACAGTGAAGGGATTAATATTTGCGACACACACACACACACACACACACACACACATACATACTCAGTCGGGTCTCTTTGGCAAAGTAAAAACAAGAGGCAAGAGCAAAGTGCCTGCGACAGATTCGCTGCCTTTGCTTGTGAAATTTGTTCAGTCATATTTATGTCCCTACAAACGCTTTCCTCTCGACAATGTTGTTGACGATGACGGTCACAGGTGACGGCGAGCGCTCGACAGGAACAATAGTCGGCGTGCGTAAAGTTTCGTCGCGTGCACGTCACGCGTACTCGGCAGATACATATGTATATAATATCATGCAAATACACACGTCACCTGTTCGTGCATCCGTCAAAGATTTAATTAAACGTATATTCAAAACTGGCGCACGGATAGATTTTACTCGGGCCGCCAGCGACTGTCGAAGAAACTTGGCACGGCATATCGCGCGCCTCGCCGCTTATAATGCTCTTTAATTAGCGTGGGAGCATTTCGGCTTTCGCTCGAGCTCGTCCTCTCCTCGCTCGAGCGAAAGACCACCCTCGCGAATCGTCGCGACGTCGTTTCCGCGACGCCAAAATGCGATGCAGCGCATAAATAGACGTGGAGGGAGAGAGAGAGGGAGAAAAAAGAGAAACTCTCGCTAACTCGCCGAGAAATTCAATACCGTTTATTCCCCGAGACCTTTATACGAGCCGAGCGAAGCGAGCGATGACGAAAAGGAAGTTGAACTTTGCTGCGGGACTCGAAACGAAAGTTCCAACGAATGTAAGAAGCCCTACGTGACTTGTATCCAGAAGCGAGTAAATAAATAAATACACGAGGAGAATTATGGTAGAGAGGGTCTAAATCAATTTTCGTAAAAATATCGCAGTTGCTGCACATGTTCTATCGCTCTACAGAACGAGTATAGACTTTTTCGCAACGTTTACTTCATCATCGGATTCAATCGTATTAGCCGTATTAATTATATCGACAATATCGATCGGGGCGGGAAACAAGCCGATGCATTATTCGCATTCGACTGGCCCAGGTTTCGAGACAATGTTTACGCATATTTGAGCCGAGAGGGAAGAAAATCCAGGGGGGAAACTTGAAAATAATAAATTTCTATCAGCAGCTCTCGATCTACCGTTGGTAGGAAAAAAGGAAACGCGTGTTCTACCCGCCTATAACTACGCTCAATTGCTCGCATCGTTAAGTGCAATCGCTCGCGTAGCGTCCGACTTGCGTGTTTCCATGCATTTATATCGCTAAACGATGCCTACGATGTAATTGCCGATTAAAGGTCAACTAAGACCTGTGTAAGAGATACATCGGAATGATCCTCGCTCGCTCCGTAGGTGGCACACGTGTCCCGCGATACGCTTGATTACTAAATTACGATGCACCTGCGCCGATGCGTGGGCGCATGTATGTACATACGTGCGCATTACAATGGTACGAGGATGCATCATCGATTGCTCGAGTGTAATGTATCCGAGCCGCCTCTCTGCGGTGGTCCGCGATCGAATTTCTTCGAGCGGTCGATCGAAGGATGCACCATCCACGTAGCCTTGAGAGAGAGAGAGAGGGAGAGAGAGATGCATGCTCGCCGGAGCATCGCTTACCGAGCAATTACCCCGATCTATCGTAGAGAAAATTCCGCACGGCATCCCCTTAATTGGATGCACCTTTCGTGCGTTTCTCACGATCCTAAATGATGCGCGTTGAAACGCCGAACGTTCGATCTCTCGAATGGGAAGATTCGATTATGCTTATTTAAGCGCGCAATTATACCGTACAAATGCAGTAGATGGACAGCTTGTAGCTTTATAATAACAATGTGTACGCGTCTCTATCTCGTTCTTGCGTAAAGTGCCTTTGAACCGTGTGTTTTCTCTTTATGAAATACACTGACGAGAGAGAAATTTAAAATGGTGATTTTTTTTTCACACATGTCTAATTTTCCTTCTCATAATTTTTTAAATAAGAGAAAAGGAAGAAAAAAAGGAAGGAAAAATAATATTAATATACCTATATTTAATTTATATTTTACCAACTACATATGTGTACGCACATGAAATATATACATTACAGACATTTGAGTGAACAAAGGCACATTGATCAAGTTTTTAAATTTACAATGTAATTAAAGTACTCAAATAATTGTCGATAGTAATATGTGCGTTTAAAATGTAGTCTTCATACTCTTTTAAACATTGTACTTTGTCAATGTACGCGAACGATCGGTAATAATCCACGTTGATTAATTAATCCGGTAATTCATATTTTGCGCTCAAGAGCCTCGCAAAATACATTGCGAGAGATACTGCGTCATAATTTCAGAGATAGGAATAAATTAATCTTTGCGAATCACACATATCCGAGGGACGTGTCTCTCTTTAGAAAAAAATATTTCCTCCTTCCTCCCACGCACATCCCCCTCCTCCTCTTCCTCCACCCCTCTTCATCTCTCCGCGCTGTCACTTTCTATATTTTAATTCATTATATCCTCTCTCGTCGCATTCCAATATTTCGCGCGAAATCAAGCGCAATGAAAACCGGTATCTCTCGAAAGCGGAGAGGACCTTCCATTTCGACAGAGACAGGAATCGCGGGATGTCGAAACGGACGTTGTCGCGCGAAAAAAGAGAGGGTGGCATCGATCTAGGGGGGGGGGGTCGCCCGCGCGATTTATAATATCGTCATCTTCGTTCCGATAAAGCGACAGAGTTCGTTACGCCACGAAATTTCATCCGCGCGGGAATAAATTTCGACCTTTCGTCGAACGGCGGACGATCTTATCGGTTCTGCCAGCCGGCGTGTCGCTAAATTATGAAGCCCGGGCATATATATACGCGAAGCTACCGATATCCAGCCGCCGCCACCAGCGACAGCCGACAGCGCAGATAGAAGGCGAATGGGGAAAAGTAAAAAAAAAAAAGGCGAAAAAGAAACAAAAAGGAATAAGAGAATATGAAAGATCCGCCGCGTGCTGTCCGACGTAGTTAAATATGTATGATAGAGAATGGCCGTGTGTGGGTGCGCGCGGACGCAACAGAGTTTTCACTTTTCACTCCGTCAAAAAACCACCCTCTCGCTCATGCCGATCCTCGCCAAACGTATAAAGACGAACATATGTGTCGCACAATTTGGCATATGAAATGTTTTATATTTCCAGCGAGCACACATCATCGCGAGTTGTACCTATATAATATAATACCGGTTATGTTTTGACGGAGAAGGAACGTATAAAAGAGAAATCTATTAATAAATATTATGATTTTATATCGCTTCAGTCTCGTGATAATAATATCGTTAAATATGTTACGTTAAAAATATTATATAATGCGTAAAGCACTATAACGTTTGCATGCGAAATTTGAAACTCTAAAGATTCCAATCATCGATGATGTTTGCTGATAAATGTAATATGGAAGCTATTATAAATCAACTGCTATATTTTATTGGCTATCTTTCTCCTTCTTCATTTGTCACTTTCTCTCTCCCCCTTCCTCCCTCTCTCTCTTTCTATCTATCATCTCTATTCACAGTCCGCTTCCATTATCATCTAACCGGAAGATTGGTCACGCGAGCTAATTGAACCAAAAATTAAGCTCAACTCCATCGATTAAAATTGTTCGTAACTTACGAGAGGACCGTGTAAACGTCGGTCAAGGGTAGTTGGAAAGACATCTGATTAATAGTGAAACCCGTCCCACGCACGCTCTAGCCCGAAGGCCAACGTCGGGTTTTTGCCCGGAACATCCATCCGTTCCCTCCTGGAGAGCCCTCGCAACTATTGGGTCTCGTTAATTAAAAGTTACCTAATAAACCGTGCCGCGAGATCCATTTCGCGGCGAGATGTGCAAACCGGACCGTCGCGCGGGCACTTTTGCCGCAAGAATGAACGTCCTTCGATTCTCCAAGTGGCTCCGCATAATAATAGCGTAAGATTAATTAAAACATGAGATCGACAATATGCGGTTGCGCGCATTTTCGCTTCCCCGTTTTAAAGTTACAAACGACGAAAATTAAATTTCAAAAACTACTAGTTTTTTTTAATTTAATCTCTCAATTGGATTTTTTATTTAAAAGAATAAACCAAATTTCAGCTTTAATGAGAGATTTAATTAAAAAGATTGATTCGAAAATTAAATAATGTCACTTCTTTATATTGAAAAATTAGCGTTTACGAAATTCCAAAATTTAAGGAGTAACAACAAATCGAAGCGCGCATGAAAAATACATGAAGAGTGGTAATAACAATTTGGGGCGACGAACGATTCGAGTCACGAGGGATAAAGGTACGCGGTAGTAGTGTAAGTGGCGTAGACCGTAAGACTTCCGTCGGCGTGACAGAGAAAAGGATAAATTGAAATGTGCGATGCTACGAGAGAATGTCGCTACATCCACCCACACACGTGTGTGTGCTTCTCGCTACGTAAGTAACTGCGGCGGCGGCCTCGTGCCAAACAATTTGCAATGCTGAAGCGAAAAGTTGTTGAGCTTTACCACACAACCCCTTCTACCAACGAAAGAGAAGGGAAAGAGTCGACCCCGTAGACAGAAGTCGTCGTCGAGCAGACTCAAACGGCGAGATGGCGGAGGCTACCTTAAGTAGACGAAAAGAAGTGACGCGAGACGAGAAGAATGGGCGCGGAAGGAAGGCAAAGAAAGGAGACTTTCAATGCAACGACGATTCCAATTCACTCTGATACGCGGTTTGCTTTCCGTAACCTAAGAAAAAAGTCGACTCTTACATTCTCTTTCTCGCGTATTCCATTACTCGTCCTTCTTTCAACTTCTTGTACAGCTTGTTGCGCCCCTTGTTTCATGCCATTTTTGCCTCGTATATCGAAAACATGCCTTGAACATTTCTTTATATAATAATGAATTTCATCTCTTAAATCTCTCGTTACAGACGCGGTACCTATAAGCATGATTTTAAGAAGCTTGATTTGACTCGAAATAAAATAGTAGTTCTTAATTGACACGTGACACATGCCTTGGAATAATAATACTCTAATATTTATGTCACATATCAATTTCATTTTCCAAATTATGCATATGGCATTAATAGAAACGACTAACAAGGGAAGTTCGGCAAGTCGAAAATTCAAAAAAATCTGAAACTTGGCATAATTTTAAAGTAATATATCCTAATAACGAAACCATTTTTTGTTGGTGCTAAAAAACGGATTTAGGGGTATAACCAACCGCTAGAAAATCGATTTTTGCGTTCCGAAGTTGTTATGAAACAGCGAACAAATAAGTGTAGTAGGCAAGTAGCGTGCGTCTTTATTTTATTTCTCAAGAACTAATTTCCGCAACATAACTCTAATATTCATGGTTGAATTTGGCGTAACACATAAGCTTTAAAATATATATAATTTAAAAATGTTTTCAAAATATAAAAAATATTGAGTGGTGAGAGTATTTTGAAAAATTTTATCATTTTTAAAAAATCCAAGTACGCAATTGTAAAGTACATTTAATGCCATAAAACATTTGTTTGAGCATAGAAATCTTTTATATTTCTATTCGTTTCGATGATATTCGCTTCGGAACGCAAAAATCGATTTTCTAGCGGTTGGTTATACCCCTAAACCCGTTTTTTAGCACCAACAAAAAATGGTTTCGTTATTAGGATATATTACTCTAAAATTATGCCAAGTTTCAGATTTTTTTGAATTTTCGACTTGCCGAACTTCCCTTGTAAGTGATCTACAAGAATGTAATAAAATGAAAAGACACAAGGATAAAATTGTGCAGAAAATATAGAAAAAAAAAAAACTCGCATAATAAGGTTTATATTACATTTGTCGTACGACAAATTTTTCAAACATAATTGATATAAAATAGAAGATATCTAGAAAAACTTGAGAAAATATAAAATACATCTAGAAACGAAATAGAAAATATCTAGAAGCTCGAGAAATTTTTCTCCTGCAGTCAATCAATATGTTTAAAAAATTTGTCGTATAACAAATATAAAACAGCTTTTTTTAGATTGAATTTTTCCTCACAATACTAAAACATCATGATCGAATTTTCTTATTAAATATGAAAATTTCAAATTTGGACGGAAAAATTACTCCATGAGAGAATTCAGTTGCAACAAAACACATTTCATAATTTTAATGCAAATGTTTCATCGTTTAATAATGCATATAACATTAATTAAAACAGATTTTGATAAAATCAATATTTTAATATATTGTTCTAAATTCTTGAGAATCAATATTGTCATCGAAATAATCCAAAACATGTATATGAAAATGATATAAAATCAGTCCAATAGATCCGTTTTATAACATTTCCGTTTATAATTCATATAATACAGTAATATCAAATAGTTTACGTAAACAATGGGAAAATTTAGCTATGTTTATATGCATGTGTTTATGTAATACGATTATCTTGCTCGCAGTGGATATTAAATTCTTACTGGATCAAATATGAATTTCCAATTAAATATGCATCCATAAACATACCTCGTATTTGATCGCTATAAGCAACAGCAAGAAAAATATTATCCGATTACTGTTCAAAAGAGATATATATTCAGTATGATCTCTTTTACAAATAATGCAGTAACAAGTTTTTTAGCTTTCTCTTCCAGATGTTCAAATAATAGGATTCCAATAAATCATCTACATGAGAAAAATTGCGATGTTTAATACGACACACACGTGTACACGCATTCCGGAATATTCTGATAATAGTTTATAAAATCTATGCAAGATCTACGCATGATTTTTTTTCTTAACATCCCTCGCGAGATCTTTCAATTGCGATATACGCTCGCGCACACACATACATACAGAGAGAGTCTCGACTGTATCGGATTTGTGTAAACTATCGTACGCGATCGGTATCAGGACAATTCTCTACGTATAACGATCGCGAGTGGAACGGCGTTAATACATGTACTTTATCGCCGTTGATCGGTGCCACGGAAGGGCTTTAAACTGCGGAAAACTGGAACGGCATACGGGGACGGGAGTATACGTGACTGCCAGCGGTGCCGGTATAACGCGCATACGTGTACAATTCTCCTCGATTAGTTTAGTCGCGGCGGGAACACGTTGCCCGCCCGCGCTCCTTGTCTCCGCTTTTCGGCTACAGCCATCCCCCTGCCCTCCACCCCCCCCCCATTTCCCTTCCTTTCCATTCCCCGGGAATAGTTTACTCCCCGCGCGTATGCAAATTCGCTGTCGATCACAAATCATTACCGCGCGATTCGAAAGTTATCCCGGTAATCGCGATAACCTCGGACCGTACGCGGAGGAAATTCATGGTGCACATGCAGAGAGTTCTGTATCGAATCGATACAATTAACCCTGCAAACCACAATGGGGTTGCGCGCCGTTGTATTGGCCAACACGACGTTATAATTGCCGCCGCTGTCGTGGACGGAATAGTTTTATTCGTCGCGCCACCCAACGGCCCGGATTTATGATATTTAATCCTGTCATAAGCACGCACGCATTATTCTCACCATTGTTGAAATTAACCTTTTTTATCCGCCGAACGTGATAGACGTTTAATAGATTGGTTTCACGAGGACCGAGCTCTTTATTCCCGACAAAAGCCGTGAAATGTGCTCGCGAAACGTCAAAGTACAAATAACTGCGCTGGAAAAAGCGATGAGCTGTCTTTATTCAAGCATCATGCAATTTTACCGGAACAATTTTTAAACAGCAATATATGTCATTTTAAAATTTCATGACATTAAATTAATTCAATTATATAATTGTATTAATATTAATGTTAGAAAAATATTCTTCGCGATATATACATATATGAGAAAATAAAATAAAAATACACAAATGTAAAGGAACGTAGCTGTAGACGTAACATAGATTGCATTGCCTTAATAGTGCGACGCGCAAGCAGGGTTCTCCGTGACTTGGTCGCGTCTGTGCGAGGGCGCAGTAAAGATTAGCGCATTTCGTGAAGCAAACTCTTTGACGGTACGTGAAACTTATCCCGGGTATCCGAGAGCTTTAATAAGGCAGAGACCGTGCTGCGCCAAGTTCGCGATGTAAGCGCAACGGTGCGGGCAACGCCCGTCTCATCCCTATTTCCGTGCCGTCATCCGAAAGCCCTGCCCTGACACCTTCTCATCGCCATCTGCGCCCGATTCGTCTCACGGGCCAGGTAACTCGCACCTGGCGCTGCAAACATCGACGAAATTCGTCGAACGAGTCGTACCGGTTTGACCGGTCGTGCACTTTAATCGAATCGCGAAAAGTGACATCGTTTCTCTATAAGTAGTGACCTCTCCATCTCTCTCCTTCTATTTCGTAATCGTTAATTTAATATAATAAATTAAATATAATATAATAAATTTAATATAATAAATACAATAAATTTAATATAATAAATTTAATATAATAAATTAATATAATAAAATAAATGCGAATGTGTATTCGTACATGTTGAAGAATGGAAAACAAAGGGAGAAAAGGGAATAATTTTTTACATGAAAATGTCTCTCTCTCTCTCTCTCTCTCTCTCTCTCTCTCTCTCTCTCTCTCTCAGCGATCCAATTACTCAAGACGACCGTCATCCAGGTAAAGCGACGGAACAAATTATTGTTATCGTTACTATCTAATCTATGAGTAGAATTGATCCACCCCCGGGACTTGCACGTTTCCCCCCCCCCTTCTCACCCCCCTCCACTTACTCGTCCACAACTATTTATCCAAGTCTTATGCTTTCCTCATGCATATCTGCCGTCTCATTATCGCTCGTATAGCGTGAGGAAAAGTCGCATAATCACTTAATGGCCGTTTCTCTAAAACTCATTAATTTTTTCTTTACTCCGTATAATACGGTAAATGCTTGTATAACAGGATTCAAATAATTAATGCGGAAAATTGCAATCGGTGCGCCTACGCGAAGTAATAATAGGATTAATGCGCATTTAACATTCATCTTACAAAGTAATACATCGATCTCTATCGATTTATTTATCTATTTCTCTCTCTACCTCTCTCTCTCTCTCTCTCTCTCTCTCTCTCTCTCTCTCTCTTCCTGAACCTGCCAGTTACTTCAACCAATTAAAAAAAAATTTTTCTCTCTCCTTCTTACATAAAATATATTTCAATCATTTCTTTGAAAGTTATTCCAGTGAAATTTTCAGGCACCACGAAAATTTGGCAAATTCTATAATAATAATCCGTACTGTACATTTAATTGCCGAGGTATCTATAGACCTTCTGCGTCAGTACTTGATATGTATTCGCAAATAATTCGAAACGTGACGTCTTCTGAGACGTTACGTCTGAGAAGGTTATAAACGGTATCGCAATTCACGAAACGTAATAGCGAAATGGAGAGAAGGAAAGGGATGAAAAGGACGAGGTTTTAAAGATACATCGCGATTTTATGTCGTTGCGTCGTGAAACGCGATACGGAGTTTCTGTAAATAATGGAAAGAGAAATCCCATGCGCGCCATTTCTTGCGCGCGAATCAAACTCGCGACGACAGTCGACAGACAGTCTCCGTTATTTTTAATAAATTACGTACATTTAACTAGTTTATCTCAATTATTTTTAAATCATCACCTGCATAATAACTATTTTCCGTAATTTCGATGTAATTTATGCGCGTTATTATTGCTCTCTCTTTGACCTGTATCGAAAGAAATATGCTCAAATACGTATTTCTAAGAAAGATTAATGTATCACCCGATGGATCAAACAATGTCGGAGAAGACAGAATAACCTCGCGGATATTTTATACATGATTTTACATTATTAAATCGCCCTGAAAGAGACACTTTAGTGAAACCACTGGAAATAATATCGACTTTTTATGGAAAGTAGGCACCCGCTCAAAGAACTCGGCTATTTACTTTTTCCCCTTATTACGCTACCAATTTAATGTACCTAACGATTGCATCTCCGACGAGTCATTTCGCCATCGAAGGCACCCCTCGGACGGAAACAGCGAGAAGGAGAGAGAGAGAAAGACGGACAGCGGACGCGATTCATCGCGTAGCAACTCGCCGTATTTATGAGACGGGAAGTTGCGTGTCCCCTCTGGCTCTGGCAGGGAAAAAACTGGACACGCGCACGCCGTCAACCTGTTCGCTCGAGGAAGCCCCGTAAAGGAGCATACGCGACCGTATGGTGACCATCTACGAGAGGAATAACCAAGAAGAGCGACGGGGATGGGACGAGGGGGACCCATGGGGACACATGTCGGGGACACGTAATTCGCCGACCACGCCTCGATGATCGTGCGGCACGCATGCGGCACACACGCATGTACGCACGCACGCACGCACGCACGCGTGTGGCTTGGATTCGATTACACAAAGGTGATGGCTCTTGGGGTTACTTGCCCTCGTCGAAAAAAAAAAACATGAGAGATCGCGGAGATAGCACCCCCTCTCACCCCTGTGCGACAAACGATTATGAGAAGCTAAGATCATAGGATCAAAAGCCCAGAAGCGCAACTTATGTACGACGAGAGCTAGATCCATCAAATATCAAATAGGATTATGTATGTACTTTGACTCCCGCAGAGGTAATCTCTATCATCTTTTTAAACAGAGCGCTGGATGATTTTTAAAGAGCGTAAAAAGCATTGTTTAGCACGAAATGGACATCGTAAAATGATGGAAAATTGTTGAATATATATTCTCTCGCTATAAATATACAATAATTAAACTAGATAGGTAAACTATGTAAAGGCAAAAGAGATTACTGTGTTGAAATTACGAATAATAAGCCATTTTCATACCGGTATTATATTATCCATTAAAAGTCACAAATTTAGCCATAGACGCGGAAACGCGACAATAGTATGTCCGCCATGAATTCATGCATATTATGCGAAAATTATTTTCGAAAAATTGGGGTCTCGTAAAAAGTTAATAAGCGCCGGGCTATATTATTTGCAACGTAGGAATAATGTCGCGCATAATTAAATGTGCAAATAGCGAGCGAAACCCCGGAAAATCAATTTAGTGAAAGCATCCACGACTTGTAAATGCCACCGATAATGCTTGTGTTACGCTAAAACAAGATATTTGTGTACCAAGATCATCGATATATATTTATATAAATATTTTAATGACAATACTAAAGGCCAAAGTAAAAAGAAAGCGATTTGTGAGACACTGATATAAGCACTGGTTGTTTTAATCAATTCTTACAGTGAGTTCAAAACTGCTATAAATACTACTGTCTTTTCATATCTACCTTTATGAAATGGAAAGACACATTGGAAAAAATGTCAAATTATTTCGTCACATCCTAAATATGGCTCGTAAAATTGAGAATAACAAGAATAAGAGATGAGAAACAATTTCCGGTGTTTAACGATGTAATCCGTGACAAGTATAACGAACGTCAATTATTTGTACAATTATCTATTCATCCAAAAAATAAAGATACACGAGTATCGCTTCTAGTCATTCGTTCGCGCATATCCCATCGATAACCGATGAAGTCTAAATTTAACCCTACTTAAGAAAAACGTAACGAGAATTAGGCGCGAAGGTATTTTCGGAGTCATAAAATTCTCATCGACGCGAGGAAAGTTTCGTCGGGGAAAAACGTCCAAACATATTCCGAAAGAGATACGAGCCCGAGGTATAAAATTTCCTACCAAATAAACATCATCCCGCCCTGAGAGTGCGCATCCCAGCCGCTCTTATTTCCGTTGCCGTTTCCGCGTTTCTCCCGCGCTTCAAGAGCGGGCGATTAAAGAGAGAGGAGCTTCTGCGCGAAGGGGAGTCGAACGGGAAACGGGACGGGAAATACTCCCGCGCAATATTGCGGGTAATGCCCGTGTGTGTGTGTCTGTAAAAAACTTGGTTAGTTTAAAAACAAAAACACCCTCCCTCCCTCCTCCACCCCCGGCCGTCCCCCCTCCCGGGAGAAAATCGCGCGGCCACTCTGGCGAAATAATATTGTTGTTGCTTTTAGGAAGCGTCCTCGCACGACGATGATTAATGGCCGACCCGCGACAATGGGTAGACGTCAGCAGATACGCGTGAAACCACGGTGTTACACGGTGAATGTCGGCACGTGTGCGCCATTGTTAGGGAAATAGACTTGAATGGTGTGTTAAACAAATTTCACTCGCGAACGAAATATCCGACATGGATGAAAAGTTGCGTCGTGCAAGATTCTATACCGACGACAAATGTGATTTATCCCGCGGCGATAAGCTCGTACAACGTAATACGAAGAATCCCAGTATTATCATGTATAGGAGATTTTGAGCGTGTATGAAAAAAGCTTTTACGAGAAATTCGCGTAAATTTTAAATATTCAACGTACCATGTATTATTAGATTCGTAGAATATCTATGAAAGGATGTTGTCGAGTTATTTTTCAAGAAATAATTACAATGCGCAAACTTATGGGATACCTACTGATATTTGAAAAAATATAGAAAAAAATATTATCGTTCTCGATAAATTAATATTAAACAGATACTGTCAATTAGAGGCTTATAATTTTTTAATCCGCAGAAAGAACCGTGTGTGAAAAACTTTCGCGAATTACGAAGCGTTTATATGACAGAGGCGTGCAATTAAAATTCGCGTCATCTTTGCGCCGAATTTTGAATTCTACTTTCTGCTAAAAGATTTATGTGTACATAAAAAGTTTGGCAAATTCGCTTTTGCAACTATATTTCTAGCCAATGATGCAATATTAGGGTTGAAATTTTTGCAAAATACAGTACGTTACAGCTAACTCGCGCAATAGAATCCATTTTTATACTTTGGATAAGTAACGCCAATTAAACAAATTCTCTAGCCTCCAATTTTCATCAGCGGAGGGTAATTTTCTTTCTTGAACAGCGCTTTACGATTATCATGTAAGTTATTATCGCGTGATTAAATTAGCGAGAAATCTCTATAAATTTTAATTTTTCGTGTAAAACGAAAGACACGTTTTAACGAATGGGCGCCTTTAATCCTCGCAGGAGAAAGAAACGAGCGATCTTGTCGGAAAGATCCCGAAAACGGTCTCTCGCGTGTACAGAGAAAAATATCGCCAAAGTACAAACCGGCACCGGGGTACACGGGGGGCTAGAGCGGGAGAACGCAAAGTAAGACATAATTGCGCCATAGTGGGGAAACGAAGAGTAAGAATAAAAAAAGATGAGGAATGCCGGGCAACAGACTGACCTTGAGCACGGACGACGGTGAGCAGGCCGGCGAGGAGAACGATCGGATGGCACCGCATCATCTTTTTCACCTTCCTTCCCGCCTCGAGGCTATTTTCACCCGGCCGTCCTCCAGCTCGTCTTCACTTTTCTCGTTTCTCGCCGCACGCGTAGACAGGTCCGCTTTCCTCTCACGCAACCAAAACGAGAATACACTGCTATTACGTTCTTCTCGTCCTTCGCCCTCTCCCTTTCTTTCTCGCTATCCACTCGTCCCCCTCGCGCGCGATATCCGGTCTTGCTCGCGTGCCGATCACTCGATGGTATTTCCTTGGTACCGCTCGCGACTCGATCGCCGTTTAACGTCACGAAAGATCCTGCGTTCAGCACTCATATCACTTGTCCCCTCTCGTCCGCTCGCCCGATCGCGAGAGGTCCGGCCGCGAATTACCTGGGCGCGGTAGAAAAGTGCTTCTTTGTACGGATCACGTCACCTGTTCACTGATGATCGCGGATCCTCGCGATCCTCCGTCGACGTCCGCTCTCGCGTTCGTTCTGGAAATAGAGAGGAGAGCTGTTCGACTTTATCACCGCCAAAGCCGATGGTAAAACGCAATAATGGCGCTTTATCGCGAAGAGTGGCAGTCAGGGTCTCGAGCGTCGTCTTTCTCAATTTGGTCAGGTCGTCCTATTTCCGTATCTTGAGGAAAACCCGTCCGGATTCGCGCTTCAACGGGAATCTCTCTCGATCGTGGCGCGGGATATTAAAGCGGCGAGAACGGAAGCGAAAGGGATCGCCGACGGGGATATCGCCCGATGGATATAGACCAGTGGACCAGCAGGAGACGATGAAACGAGAGGACAAACTCGCGCGAGAGGATCGTCCGCGCGAATTGTCCCAACTTTCGCGTCCTAGACTCCAGTGATGGGATAAAATATAGCGACATGGTGATGCTCTCTCTCTCGCGCCACCTTAAAACCGAGGCTGATGTTGCATACCCGGTGAAGAAAGAAGCGGAAAACGCACTGAATACGCCTCTAACGAGCCGCGTGAATTTGTTTCCGCTCTCACGAAGAAGGATATCACGGTGGGTCATCGAGTTCCTAGAGTTTTACTATCGTCGCCGATGATCGATGAACTCGGGACACATAAGTGCGCGTAGCAGATGGTGGCTTTCCGTTAGGAAAACGAGGCAATGCGATGCGATGCGACACGATGCCATGCCATCGTTGCGGCCAACCGCGATGCGATCCTCTCGGTCTCGAATAACACTTTTGCGAGGTTTCCGAAAGCTTCCCCGGTCGTTTCTCTCCGGTAACTTCCTTCGGTAGCCCTGTACTGTCTTCGCCAAACCCTGGCGCATTCCTTCCGTCTCTCTCTCTCTCTCTCTTTCTCTTTCTCTCTCACCACTTTCAACGGCACTCGACTTGGGTCCGCAACGAGACGTAATTGAATAAAACCACTAAGTGATTAATTGCCGGAGCCTCCGTGGCGTTCTTCCATACTTGGCCCCGCCAACTTGGTACTCAAGTTTAAAAGATCTCAAGCTCGGGCAAGTTTAAAGAATCTACGAGAACGAAGCAGCCTTTCCACCTGACCGATAATTTCGACCTTCCACATCTTTGCCTTCTTTTCCACAACGCTGCCATACATATTTCATCTCGATATTTTTCAGAAAAACGATAATTATTATACATATATTACGGACAAAATTAATGCATGCAAATAAATTGTGAATTGTTGACAAGTTCTTGAAGAAAGTACCCAATAAAATGTCAATTTCAGACTTTCAAAAACTGAATATCGTTATAGAAAATTATCGTGAAATAGTATTTTATTTTAGCTGATAAATTACAGTTTTATGGTCAGACGAATCAATCGATAAAGATTCGCGATGGTACGTCTTTCTCGAAGCCACATCATTTTTGTACAAATTACCAACTTTTTGTTCGCAAAAAGAATTCCAATGATACTGTTATTGCCTCTCTATTGTACTTCACTTGGATTATTTATTGAACTATAAAAGTCGCATTAATACAAACACGGGAACGATCAAGAATTTTGTAGACGTTATTTATCGAGCTACAAAGATGTATAAATTATACGGTACCGGTAAAAATAAAATTACAAGCATTAGAGAATTTATACTGAATGCCTTCATCTTTCAATATTACATTCCTTTTCCTTATCGTTTCATATTCAATAATAAAAAATGTGATAAAAAATATGATAACAAATGACACGGAATTTTCACAAACTTTTACTTTTTCACTGAATATCTCGTCGGCAAACATCTGGTGGCATCCTGTGCTCAGCAAGATCCCGGTTTACTCTATTACGGATGTTATGGTTTCTCGCGCGTTCAAACATTCAATACATCACCTCCAAGACAGGCTATAACATTACCTCCCGATGTATTTTCCCTATAGTTGATCACAACATAAAGCACCATAAGTAGAATGCGTTTAAAAATACTCGAGTAAATAATGTCAATGTACTAAGATATTAAGATGGCTATCTTATAACAAATACCATTAATGTCATTGGAGTTCGTTAAGTATCATACAGCGATAAAATTTACAATTTCACGATATCGGTTTTCTCGATACAACATCGCTTCCCTTTTCTTTATTTCGGTAAAAAGTCCGGACGGAGTTGGTTCTGCTTTAATCGTGATGTATGGTCCAACTTACGCTATTAAATCGAATTTACTTATACGTCTTCTCACGTTTTAGGCAGGGAGAGAGTTTTACTAGTTTAAAACTTACGCCGACAAACCGTATAGGTAGGGATGCGTATCCGCGTAGGAAAGTAGGATCCGATGAATTTATCGGCTTCCAGGAAAGTTAAAAGTCTTGGCGAGGTCCCGATAAGCAATTTTATTGACTTTGCGGCGAGATGATCGCGCATTTCTTTTTCTATTACGCGATAATTGACATTTCCGTGAGGAACTTGAATAAACGTCAGATCCCTCCTCCACCGCGTTTCCCGATTAAAAAAAAAAGGGAAAAAAGCAGCTCGCCAATTCATCGGTTTTCATCTCTCTTTTTCTCTCTCGTATGTTTCACCCTTTGAAACTGGATAGCTTCGCTTTTAACGAGCGGAGCAATTTTCGTCATGGAAGCGAGAAAAGAGAAGTCGCTATTTAATAACATTTCGTTACATCGTGAAAATATTTCCCGTCTCCTGCTACATCCTCGTCACGTTTCGAAGATATACGTTTCGCCAGCGTCGATTCGACTGCGAAAGAGTGAACCGGGAGTGCTCGACGAAAAATCGTTAACTACCCGTTTCACAGCTAGGAGCCCAAGTTACCGCAACGAATCGAATTTGCTAATAGGGCGGTTCTAGCTCGCCGAGCCTGGGGGAATCGAGCCGACGCGTGGCAGACAGGCAGCTAGGATATGTGTCCTGCGGGCTGATCCTGGTGGACCGAAGGGTACGAGGACTGTGGGACTGTCGCGTTAACTGAAAAACGCTCGTTAAAACGCGCTCATCTCGCATACGGGACTCGCGTTGCGATTAACTCGAGGGGAGACGCGTTCGAGAGCTAACGAGAGTTAACTAGGAAGTGCCGCTTTTGCGGAAGGGGTAACTTTGAAACGCTCGTGCAAAAATGTTCCGTTCACTTTCGTTTATGTTTCGAAATATTGCGCGAGTTTCTGTCACGCCGGGAAATGACAAGCCCAGCCACGCTCGTGAAACGTCATAAACGGCGCAGTCGGAAACGCTGGATCGGATTAATTGAACGAATATTAAATGTCATTCGCGTAATTACCGCGCAAGTCGCGAAAAGGTCGCTTTAAATGGGAAACGCGAGAAACAAAGTTAATAGAAATAAAGCGTCGAACGCGCACCGCGAATTAGGTCAGCGGGATATTCGAATGATTTGATAAAAATGTTGGCTTAAAAAAAAATCAAGATCGCGGGATGAAGTCGATATAATCGCAATTCCGGAAATAAATCGAGAATCAAATTCTCACTCTCGAGGAAGAAGAAGAGGATCATCATTCTCTTTTGCGTGTGAATCTACAATTCGAGGAATTACTATTACATCATGAAGAAAATCAGGAGATCGCATCGATATCAAAGGGTCCTGGCCCGCTGCTCGTTAGGGGACCCGGCGAATCGTCACGAAGCTACGTGCTTCATCTATCATTCAGCCAGTTGTTTACTTAGCAAAAACACCTGTCGGCACCAGCCGACGGCTCTTCCACCGTTGCTGCATCGACACCGATCGTTTTACCGATGAAAACTAGGGGAATCCAACCGGGACGTCCGCCCGATGCCCGATTCCAATCACCGCCGAACAGCCGACCGATAAAAAGCCGCGGAACTCGTTAAGCTGCCGCGCGACCGCGATGGATTGACGTCGAATAGGAATCGAGAGATGCGAATCTCGGTTGGAAAATCCCCCGATGCACCCAGAGAATCACGTCACATTACGATCTCTCCTGATTTGCAAAAGCGATGGAAAAGGGTCGAAAAAGAGAATAAAAAAAAAGAGAGAAAGAAACGGGAAAAGAGGAGGGAGGGACGATCGAGAGAAAAGAATCGTAGCGCGATTCCTCGTCGTCGGCCAGGGGGAACGTCATCCCCCCGAAGGGTGACCGGTGGAGAAAGACACCTCGAGACCCCGGGGCTCCACGCTCGAAAATCGACATCGACCTCTCCTTGCGAATCCTGGAGCGGAAACGCCGGAAATTTTTTTCGGAGCAATCGTCGGCGACCGGAGGTTTAGCACCGACGAGGGTGTACTGAATTCCGCGCGGTCGCTCGCACGCACGACGCGTGTTAGGGATCGGAGAGCCGTGTGTTTAAACGCGCGCGCGCGCGCGAGAGATACATACACGGTACGCACGGGATACGCGTACGCTCGCCACGATCGCGGGCTCGGCACTGGCGCGCGGTGGCGCCCGGACTTTTAGTTCGTGGCGCTACCGCGCAGCGTCGCGACGCCCGTCCGGCTTCTCCCTCTCCCTCCCACCCTCTCGTTCTCCCTCGCTCTTTCATCCCTTTCTCCCCACCACGGGAGCGATGGGCGACGTTCGCCCGGCGCACCGGGGGCCCTTCCGCGCGAATATCCCGCCGATACCCTCGTCGGCGATGCCCGCCCGCGATGGGAAACCCCCGGCGCACGTGCTGTCAATCAAAAGAACGCGAGATAACATCCGCGGATAAAGGCTGTCAGTCCCGCTATCTGTACTTTAGATAATGAAATCCCTAACTTCATTTTCCACGGAGTGAAAATGCGCAATTATCCCGGCGGACGTCGATCGACGCGTATATAAGCGGCATGCATAATAAAGCTTTCCAATTGCGCCTTTTTTTACAGGGATTCTTTTTACGCCTTCTTAAAACTTTTTTCTATTCCCTCTTGAATGTGTGGCAAAAATGTGAGCAATGTATTATTTAAACTTCTATATTTTATATAGTCAGTATTTGGTTGATATGTCTGTTTAATTTATTAATTGCATGTATATATTTTTATATATGTAGAAATAATTCTATTTTTATTATAATTTCATTTTTTATAAATATTAAAAAATATATTAATTAAATATAAAAAAAAATTGTTGAGAATTATAAGAATAAAAATTTATCAAATATTACTGTATATTTCTATTAAATCGAGAATATTAATTAAAATAAAAATTATATAATATTTAAAATTATATATCTCTTTAGACATAATATATGTATATATATAGTTTTACTTCTTAAACAAGTTTTCCCTAACAAGAGCCAAAATAAAAACATCAAAAGACACCATCTGGATTATAAAGGGCGATAAAGTCAGATTGCGTTTTACGTTTCTACTCGCTTTGTTTCAATTTCACATATAAATTTCGATGATACAACTCAGCAAAAGTTTAATTCAATTTTGCGCTTATTACAAGATACCGTTGAACGCGTTGGAACGTTTCACGTGCACGAATACCGTGTCACGTAAAAAAATTATAATCTGCTTGAAATTCCACCACACCGCCCCACCGAATATACGCTACACGAGATCCATTTAAATTACGCAAAGCAGGAGAATCTCGTAATCTCGGGTGTCCAAGACTAGTCCTGCTCCCGGTCTCCTAATTAGTCTAATCGCTCTATGAAATAACACATAGGTACGTACGGCCATATCTAAACGACCCCCTGAGAATTCTGAAATACTTGATATTTTTCTTAAATAGAAGGTTAAGAGAATATATGATAAAAATTACAAAAACCAATCGATGCAGTCTCGTAAGAATGAAAGGAACAAAAAGAACGAAATAATCCACATATGCTATTATATTACTATCGATGGCGTACATTTAGTCGTATTCTCTCTTTGAGCGAATAAGAGGAAGCAAAAGGGTCACCGAGAGATATGCGTAAAAAGATGAAAATGAAGAAAAACGATACTGTTTCGCGCGCAACGATCGCCACGCGCTTTATACCAACTGCGTTGCCATGGTAAAGAGAAGCTTATAGGATTTCTCTCGTTTTTATCACTGGTTTACTATAGTTTTCACTGAGGTAAGCAGCTCTTTTCTCGGTGCGCTCTTACCGAGAGCTGGGATGGAGCCTTTCAAGAACGTCTTGTGTCGAACGTCTCGGCGGCCATGGAAATAACGGATAAGAGGAGACAAAGAAAGAGAGAGAGAAAAAGAAAATGACAGAGAGAGAAAGGGAGAAAAGGGGAGGGAAAGAGTGTCGGGAAAAGAATCGCGAGAATGGTGCGCGTACACGTCAATGTCGGTAACGTACGATCCAAGGTATTTCCGCACAATTGGTCGTGATAACGCTCGCAAAACGATAACTTAGTTGTCGTCGCTATCTAACGATTCCCAGCGAGATATCGCGGAGAGATAGGAAAGATCGCGTTCGGAAATCTTACCGTGCGCTTATTCCGTCAAACTTAAATCCCCGCTCATTATGATGTAGACTCTTACACGAGTATCTGGCGAAAACTGCTCATTAATTAGAGATAATTAAGGAAGCATGCATCGATCGCAGACAAAATACCGCAGCTTTCGATTACATGGAAAATCTATTCGCTTATAACAATCTCTCTCTCTCTCTCTCTCTCTCTCTCTCTCTCTCTCTCTTTTTCTCGATAAAAGTTTATCGACTTGTATGTACGATAATGAACAATTTATGATTAATTAGCGCTAAGAGAAAATAAATGAAAAACGCGTGATTTATACTTCGGAAGTCTGTGAAATCGTGCATCGCCAAATATCGTAAAGCACGAGTGGTTAAACTTGCATACGGATTGCGACGAGATTCGCGACGCCTCGACTTATATATCCTCGCGGATTAAATTTCGCGGAAAATCCCGAGAGACGAAAAAACACATTCAGCGCAAATGTCTTGTAAGAGTTCCGTAAGAGCTGTACTTTACATGACACATTTCGTATCGGAGTTCTTTCGCCATTGGATCGCTCTGGTGAGTGGAGAAGGCGAATGGAACTTCCTGTGCGAAAAGACTGTAATGGCAAAACGAGCGAAAGTAATGCCGGAACTAAAGCTGCAATGACTCGAGCAAGCCGCGTAACTGCAACAGCAAACTGCATTCGTCCGACATTGTAACAATTGAGATGCGCTTTGCTGCTACGATGTGATAGGTACCTATTTACCTTGACTTCTTTGGGAGCTGGGACGAACGGATTAATCGTCTCTCCCCGCAAACGCGAGCCAGGGATAATATTTAAATTAATGATCATATCTCTCTCTCTTCGCGAATCAAATAATGCGAATTAAATGTCACCACTGGATTTCATTCCATCGAGATTTAATGAGCGTAATTTCGTTTTCGATCGCGAAAAGGAGCATGCGTCATGTACACCTAATAATTTGCCGTAAATATAAGTGAAATAATTAATCGCGCTCTCTCGAGTGATGGGAGTGGCGTATTGTAGTGAGAGCACGAGGTCAAGTGAACGAGGAACAAGCGTAATATTCTCGATAATTGCATCGTTTCACATAAAATAGTGCTGATATATAAAATAAATGAAAATAAAATCCCGCCATACACGAAATGCATTGTACGAAACGAATGACTGCTCCACAATCGTTAAAAGAGGCAAACACTTATAAGCGTACCTACATATGTACGAAATGAATGAAGCGCTTTCCCTATCGATGTCAGAATCCCGAAGAAGCATCAATTCCAATTCCAATTAAATAATAATAAGCTAAAATAATAATTAAATAATAACGTCAAAACGAAAATCATTCATTTTTGTTTTCGTTAAACGCCAACTTTCAAACGTATGAGAAATTACGAACGTGCCATCAATCATCGGGAAGGTATGAATGATTCGAATCAAGGCGAATTATACGAACGATCTGATGGATATTTTTCGAAACACCTCGCGCGTCTCGTGACATACTATTAATTAGCCATTAATCGGCAAATTCCGGGATAGAGCGAAAACGTCCGATTGAATGTTTTCGAACGACGAGGGATATCGCAATACGCGAACGGTGGAATGCGGCGCGGCAGCAAGTGGGATTGCCGATGCGCGCGGCAAGAGGGTGGAAAAGGGGATAAACGCGAGAGCGCACGCAAGCGCTCCAGCTGCACGCAATAAACGTGCATTAAGCCACGCACATGTGGTCCAAAACCATCGGGATTATGGCGAGAGCTAATTAACTCCCTCAAACGATCGTTCTCTCTCTCTCTCTCTCTCTCTCTCTCTTTCGTCGTCATCTCTTTCGTTGCACCTCGTCTAGCTAAACACTGTTTTGACAAGTTGACTGATGGTGCGGCGACAAAACGGATCCTCTGCCACTCGACGACCACAATTTTATCATTCATCGAGCAAATAAGAGGGAGATATGTGTCAATGGGAAATATTATCAGCGGCGGAAGAATTGAAAGCGGACAACACTTTGTTTTAGCGATCAACGGTCAAACAGCGATATTCCGACCGCACCGACCACGTTACTCGAAGGGTGAAATATTCGAAGAGCATAAGCATTCTTTTTTTATGCGATCCGGCTCGATGCGTGCGCGCGCGATAATCGTTCGTGGTGGGCCGACTAAACGAATTGCTATCTGGCAGCCAATTGGAATCTCGGGGCATCGAATCACCGGGTCGCATTGTTGCAGCGCAACCGTCGTCTCGTGGATATTCCCTCGCTTTCTCCCTCTATCTCTATCTCTCTACACGTTGCCCAGCAGCCACCACGATTCGAGCGAACAGCAGGCGCGAGTAAACGCGAAGCTCGGCTGTTTGCCCTGGCGCGGCGCTCGATTAATTTCTCGGGCAAAGCCTGCGGACTCGAAGGACATTGGCACCGATTGTTTTCGGCTTTGTCGTTGCACAGCGCTGAGTAAACGTCCGGCAGAAACCCTAGTCCGTTTCCTAATTAAACCAGCCCCGTGAGACAATCGCGCCGAGGTTCGAAAACGGAGATTGGCAGACGGTCCCGACTCGCAAATGATCGCATTCGCCGTTTACCACTTTGACGTATTTGCTAAACGATAACGTAGATTTTGCGTCAAAGTGATCGTGCATCGCTCACACGGCGATGCAATTTAATCCCAACACCCGCGCAATAATTCGAGTATAATAAAGCGATACAAGTAATCCGTCGTTTGTTACAGTAGCAAAGGAGATACAAAGACACAACAGCTACGTTTATCATCTTTTTCGTCATTTTTATCGAAACGCTTCAAGAGAGCGTTGATAGGTTTCACTGTTTCTTCCGAGAAAAATTTTTCCAAATTTTCGTACGCGATGGAAACTCTTGATTTGAGTAGAGGTAGAAATCTCCCAGACACATCTTCATCTTTTGTCATCGTCTTGGCGAGATGAACGAGATGAACGGCGCGGATCCTTGGATCGTATCGATATCCGGCGACAATTTCATCACGCGCGTTCGTCTATTTGCTCCCCCTCGACCCGGCTCCGGGTGAAACAGGACCGTCGAAACGAACGACGGCGCGATGAAAGACGAGAAAACGATGAAAAGTGGACAGTTGACGAGGATTCCTTTTCAACCGCGTGAAAGCGCCGACGAAAATCGTCACGTTTCGCTTCTCGCCCCTTTTTCATCGTCTCGCCGTCTTCTTTTCTTCCCTCCTTCTCGTCTCTTTTGTTACTTCATCCGGATACACGGTAAAGACATTCGCTGTCGACCCTGCCGACGAGCGCGCGGAACGTCCGACAACGGCATAATAGACCGCCGCGTTCAACGGGGATGATCGCGCCCTTTGACGATAGCCCGGGCTGTCAATGGTGGAACATACGCATTAGATCCGACATACATACGTAGATTCGATGCGCCTCGTGCTGCCGCGTTTCACGGTCGACCACGATTCCCATTCTCCGCAACCGCGCCGCAGCACCACGTGCGCCAAACTCGTCGTGTAATATGCATCAAAATGGAATCTAATACTGTACGATGCGAAGCCCGGGGCCGTCGCTCGTTTTCCTGCACATTTTAACTCGATCGAAATGTATGGGAAATACTTAATATTTATATACATCTGAGAAAAATTGTGCTTACAAGCGGAAAAGAGACCAGTTTATCGTGTGCGAGAAGTCGAACATGCGAAATAAAATTTTTCTTATAATATACTTTGTTCTCTTTTTTTCGAGGAAATTGACTTTAAAAATTGTAGTATTTTTTCAAGTCATTTTTTTTCTCCCTCAAAAATAAAATTTTGTACTAAAAATTTTTCTTTACTTTTTCGACTTATTTTTGCGTGAAAGATCATCTCGCGTGGCGATGATTTTCGGACGCACCCAGAGTAATCGAGATTTCATAAAGAATCACGCGCGAAAAATTCCGCGCTTATGAAAATGATGAAAAGTCGATCGCGGAGGGCAATTAGACGCTGAAAAACCGACAATCGCGTGTCGAGGGGGATTAACACAGATCCAGCAGCACAATTGTTTTTTACACGCAATTGCTGCACAATAGGGACACTCTTAACCCACAAATGCGCTCGTTACGACACTCGACATGCTATTGCGGATAAAAATATATCAGTGATTTTTTTCATTGAGCATCGAGCGAACCCGCTCATTCTCGGTTCTTATCGGCGTATCACTCGCCAAATAGAGGGATTGCCATTATTTCCCTCGCCCTTGTTTTTATTGTACGAGCGCTCTTTCACACACGCTATCTATTGGTAGTGAAAACGCATATAAGCGCACAATCGTTCGTGCAGTAATCCAACACTCGCGCAAACATCTCGAAACAATATATTTCTCTATTTTCATTTAATCATACATTTCTATGCAATACTCATAGCGTTAATGATATCCATCAAACGCTTCATTCAAAACTCGTTCTTAATCAACTTGTCGACGCGTTATATTCGATACTTAATTATTCCCCAAGCTAACGAGGCAGACACGATGATGGAAAATATAATAACCGTCCATCATAGAGAGTGCAAAATCGAAACTTTTGAGAAAAAGCTTGCAGAGTTAAAGGAATCGCGGATATAAAATTCGCAAATTTAAAGAAATCAAAAAATCAAAAGACAGAGATGACCATTAATGTGGTCAGCGAACAATTGACGAATATTTTGCGAAGCGATGAGCGCTCGTTAAAGAGTCAATTCGGTTGATTGTCGATAGTGGCTTTGGCCGAGAGCGAAGAGATGACGAAGAGCGCGAGGGAGAAGAGCTGTTGAAATATCTGATTATTTATTCGCATTATATACGCGTGCACGCGTGCAACCCAGGTACACGCGTATCGTATTTGCCGTCCGACTCAATATTTGACGATAGGGATTGTCCAAAACGATGTCCATTAAAACCGGAAGTTTTGCAGCCAGAGTGGCGCTAAACTTTTTCAATCATTGTACATAGATAATAGTATTTATATACACACATGTACGTTTTTTCATGATAACATAAAAATGTCACAAGTTGAAGCTACATTTTAATTTAAGACTTTAATATAATTAAATGATGTAAAAATAATTTATAATTTTACAAGAAATAAAATAATAACGTATTATATCTTAGAAAAAATTTTGATACAAGGTTTATAACAAAAAGATAAATTTTCGAAAGATGTTTTCATCTCTAAGTTTATTTCTAGTATATACATATTTTATGTTTCTAACATAAATTGACTAACCGACAAACAAACTATGTAATTATTATTAAATCTCTCAAGCTCCATGTATATAATTATTAAAATATAAAAATGTAAATTTTATACAAATATAAGAAATTTGTGTATATATTGTTTTTAGACCAAAAATACGTTAAAAAAATCATTTTTTTTTAACAGCAGCTGGGAGTTGAAGCTAAAATAAAAGTTTTATTTCTGCGGATTTTTGCTGTTTTTCAGCTCAACAAATTCCAAATTGTTCGTAAATATTTTCACTATGTGAAATTACATTACAAAAGAGTCGACCAATTGCAATGTCCATGCACGTAAAATTTTACCAATTAATTCTTCGACGCTTTTTTTCATCACGACAAATCCTATAACTGTTTATACGAAATTTTTGATATATTCTGCACAAGTATTAGTCGCTCTATTTCACGCAAACGTGAATCTAAACTGGATGCTTGCGCGATAACAAGTTGACTTTGGATTATTTATCAACTTTTAACGAGATTGAATTACCATTTTTCATTAATCGATCGACAGTTTGCAAGATATTCGCGGACATTCATTGTCAGTGATGCAATATTGGCAAGAAAAAAATTGCCTGATCTCTCATTCATCTGTCATTCTTTTAATTTTGAGAGTTTACAACGGATCGTCAGTTTCACCGATCTATCCCGATTTTTTAAAACGACAACCTGACTTATTAAATCTCTGATGCTTTTGCGGCCAGAGTAAAAATATCATCGTGCTCCATTAAGGAAACGCCCTGCTCTAATTAGTCTCCGATATTCCATCGACATTCCAGATCATTAAGTCAGGAAGCGAAACTTAAATCTCAAGTCCGTCGATCGTTAAGAAACGTAATGAATAACGACAGCTTGCGTCATCCTGGTTATTGAAGGAAGGTTATCTAGAATTAGGTTATCTAAAATTATATAAGTATGTAATCATTATTGAAACATATATGGATTCGCAGTCGCAAGCACACAAAATTAATTCGAATAATGTGCTTCATGTGCTCATCGTTTTATTAATGGAAATAGCCGGTGGATGACAAATCGAATAAATATCATTCGATTATTCGATCAAACACCATTAGGTGGCAAAGATTAGCGTCAATCTTTCGTCAACCAAGATATCACGTCCGGCTGATATACATACGCGAGATTTAACAATTCATGAACGATTGTTACGTAATCCGCGCACATTTGCGTGCGTAAATGTTTGAACGAGAACTAATAATACAAATCTGCAAAATTGAATGTCGCGATCGATAAAAGCGCAGGCGTCCGTTCGATTCGCGGAGGCGTACCACGCCCAATCTCTCGCCAAGGATGCACACATAACAACTAGTATTACAAAATAAATCCGCGTCCGCCGGAGAATATCGCTCTTTGATGCTTGAAAAAAAAACGAATTGCCGGAACCGTCCGGGCGATCCCTCCGCCGCGGTGCGAGCGCGACAAAGGACGGATCGCACGGCACAATGATTTTTATAAAAAATCATTCGCCGGCACACCAGGAGCGGTTCAAATTTCTATCCCGTGATCCGACGCGCGAAATAGGCAGAAAAACGGGATAACGAACGAATACGCTCTGCTATTCTCTATCGCTCGCCGCGCGATACCGTTTCGAGGTGACGTTTAGGCCACTGGGCAACGGTAAATGGCCGAAATTGAGCTATCCCGATCAATTCGAACGCTCAGTCTACCAAACTGTCGTCCGAAATCTAGAGCGTAATAAAAGACTTTATGTCATTATTTACAGAAATCTAATAGATGATCTTGATCTCTTGAGAAAAATGAAATTTCGTTAATTTGCATCTTAAAATACATGAGAATGATATATTCCTTGGAATATTTTATCCTGTATTTTTTATTATATGTATTTTTTTAACACGTACTCTGAATCAATTCAAAATTGAGTACATTCATAAAACGAAAAACCTTACATATCTAGATGACATTCTACGTAATATGCAATGTCAAAAGTTTATCAAACGGTTGCGCGACAGTTGAAGTGCACAGCAAATAAATATGCAACGGGTCCATTCTACATTCTACGTTTCGCCAAAGAGAGCCGTTCGAATTTCTCTATCCGTAGTAATTATCCATTAAGTAGAGCACTTGGGCCAAGTTGCAAACTGAATAAACTCGTTTCTTGGAGGATGGAGGCATAGAACCGAGACGCGGGCGCGCTACGATATTAAGGGAGGAGGACACGCGAGAAGGAAGCTCCTTGCGAAATTACTACGGTGCGCGTTTCGATTCGTTGCCTTACCAAGCACGATGATTTCCCGCGGGACGAATTAATAATTAAGTAATTAATTAATTGAACGACGACTTCTGACCCGTCCGTCCCAAAACGGTCAGGCTCGGCGTCTCCTGCATTTTGTATGATATTCGGACATTCAAAGCGACATGTCACTATATCTGTCCCTATCGAAATTGAGATCTCTAATCGGTTAAAATTACCGACTATTCCGCACGCTAATTTTCTAAAATCGAATCTTTCGCGAATGTAGAACGATGATATCTGGAAATCTCATAATTATACGATTATTTATAGCGCACAGATATTCACGAATATCTACATGGAGATGATATCCTCTTATTCCTCTTCTCGCGCTTTACGTGACTTTAATGCGAGGAGCTTTAAAGCCGATAAAAGGACGCACATATTTTGCTTCGCTCGGGCGACAGTGAATACAGAGCGTAACGAGATAAAGCGCAAAGTAAATAGGTGAAGAGCGAGAGGCAAGAGAGAAAGGGAGGGAGAGAGAGGTGGCGAGAAATTTGCAGCCGGGAACCTCGCGACCCGTATCCCTAGTCGGTCGATCATTCGTGACGCGTCGGGCTTTTCCGATGCATCATGGGGAAAATACAGTCACTGCGAAATCACGCGCTTCTACACGAAAAGCTTATATCGGGGTGCGATTTATCACCCGTTTAACGCACGTGTCATCGAGCGGTCTCGCTCGGCAAGAGATCCGACCTCTTGCGACCGAATCAGGACCAGCCGGTCTCCTCTCCAACACGCGTCAACACCAAGCTTTCGCGAGCCACAGCGAAAAACTTGCATGTACTTCGAACACACGTTTGTGGATGTATTTTTTTATGCTTATCGACCCGATAACATTGCAATTGCGGAAACGGCCGATAACGACGCGCCGTTATGCCAATTCAAACAATGCCACGGGTAAACAATGATATAATTTACCTATCGACAAATACAGGGGTACGTTTTTGTACCGGAATTCGATATTTTTTTCCAGCGAATTGAAATTATGTTCCATCGTCGGAACGCATCAAATTTTTAGCATAACGAGATTAGTTTGCATTAAAGTTCCTTTTTCTTTTCGTTTATTTCCACGTATGGTTTCGTATATTCTCTCATGACGCGAAAGACGATATACCGATAATGATAAGACAAATTACGATACGCGAGATCCATCTGCCTGAAAATAATGAAAATATCATTTCAAAATTTGTTTATCTGTATTTTTTCGACAAACGCTGTATTTAAGAGTACGAAACGTGACGCCATTTGTTATGAATAACAAATTAAGTCTGTGAGTCAGCATGACGTCCGCTGTTTCGCAATTCGGTGGGTTAACGAGCTAGCTTGTTAAAAATGAAGCTGTATCATCGTCGGTGCCAACTCGTCGATCGTGGAGGAAGCCGATATTTTAAACTGTTCCACTCACGTGTACCTATAATTTGCGCACAGATTTACGTTGGGCTACGTTGTCGCGGCGGAAAACGGCGGCTCTAACATTGATTATGATCGGTTTACGTGTTAAAGCGTATTTGCATAAAAGTCTCTTTCATTGGCAAGTTTTTAATGTCATTAAAATGCGCTTTGCATATTAACTCTTCCACAACAAAGTACGCGGGTCCCCGTCGTCTCTCTTGAGCGGCACGCAGCGGAGGCTGAAAATTGCGCTTGACGCTTAACGAGAGCTTTAACCGGTGTTTTTCTTCAAGAAAATTACACATAAAACGCGTCCGAATAAAGCGCGGCACCGACATTACATTTTTCATGACAACGAGCGTACCTTTGCTCGTGAGGTATTATCGTTACCCTTGTCTCGTTTTTTATACACAATTGTTTTACAGTTTACAGAAATCCAATGTAAGTGAATTACATCCCCCTGTGATATATAAGGTGTCTCGCTAATTCTCGCACCCGTTGCTACGCGAATGAACACCATGCGCGAATAATTCGTTTAAACACCGAGCATCGTAAAACAGTGCCATAAATGCGTTACATGTATCGCACGCCTCGTAAAAAACCTTTTTTTTTTGTCAATTTCCGGGTAGAAGGAAGTATCACTGAATTGAAGAAGCGCGAAAAACGTAAACCATAACGAGGGGGAAAGAGATGGAGAGAAAAGAAAGGGGCTCAGCGACAAGAGGGAAAGAGAGCAGGCAAGAAAACGCTGGTGTGCCACCCTCCTTAGGCATTTTCAATTACGCGAAATTACCTTGGGATATTAATAATGCCGGCTGTGTGTGTGTGTGTGTGTGTGTGTGTGTGTGTGTGTGTGTGTGTGTGATATTTACGCTGTTGGCGCTACCGCCACCGTCGTGTGTTGCTGCTCTGCGGTACTGCCGTAAATAAAGTAATACGCCGGCACGGGCAAATAAAGCTTATTAGGCGGTCGCGTGCGCTGGAAATATGCGTACCACACCGGGGCACACGCGGCTACGTAGGATTGTATGTATAGGATGCTATGAAATCATGGCGTTCCAATCGAGAACCACGAAACGTAAGCTGTCTCAGCTGCAACATCCGAAAGCAGGCTTTAATTTTCCTCAGTTTTAGTACAAGGACTTTTTTTAAGAAAAAAATAGATTTTTATCATTTTTGTAAGAAATCAAAGATATAATTTTTAATCTCCTTCCTTCTTTCAATCTGTTTCTAAATAAGATAAATTTAGATACTTGTTTAAAAAAAGATTTAATATAAATATTTAATATAAAGAGAGAGAGAGAGAGAGAGAGAGAGAGAGAGAGAGAGAGATTTAATATAAATATTATATAATATTTAATAATAAAAAAAAACCTGGTTGTTTTTCTTGTTCTTTTTTTTGTCGATTTCTTTTTCATATTCATGTCGACTTTCGTATTCAGCATTGATGCTTGTACAAGAGTGCAGATGAAAAATTTGGCGATAATCTGAATAATGATTGGAAAAATTGCAAATTTGAGGATCGTTAGAATATGCAACGTTTTGCTTGTATCGATCAAGTTTGGCAAAAGATCCGTTCCTGTGATTTCGAAAATTGCACTACCAAAAGTGTGGTTTGATATTATCAAGCTTGGTGAATAAACGACGTGGCCGGCATAAATAATAGCTTTCAAAGCTGCGATTACTTATACATGCTGTAATGCATACACGCCTACGACTTGCATGTATATGAAATAAGTAATTGGATTTTTTTTCTCACAGTTTCGCGTACATCAAATATATTACTTTCAAAAGAGAAATTTACTCGTTTACACGCTCGTGTAATTCTTGTATCTTTTAATTTCGAAATTTCTTACGCGCGAATCTTAATCTAATTTTAATTAGCGTCTCCATCTATATGTAAAAGCGAGTTTCCTATAATTCATGCTTTAACTCCTCATATCTTGCCAATTTCCCCAGCGATACGGACGTAAGACAACGATTTGTGTGCGATATTCCAAAGGTGTTCAGCAAAATCTCTCATGCGGTCTTACGCGTTAATTGCTTCGCTTTGATTGCGCGCCGCCGAAATTCAACGGATTTCGCAAATTAACAATCTTCGAGCCCCGCGTAGTCTCCGGGTTAAACCCTGCTGCTCTTGATTCGGCACAATTAACGCACTAGCTTGTATAAATATTACATCTACAGCGAGAATGCCAGGTGGCTTTAAAGTGATTAAGTTCGCCAAAAAGACAGAAATGAATTAATGCGTCGACCAAAGAACTCGAGTCAGCGTCAACTTTTGCACTCAATCTTTACATTCTGCACATATATACGTACAAAGAGTATAATTTACAGTTTAAAATATCAAACTATATGTATATACATACACACTTTTACAACAAGACACATATTCAAAAATATGTATGCAAGAGCAACTATTCAAAGAGACAAAATAGGTAAGATAGTGATATTCAAATATCATCTATTAAATTTTACTGAATTATTCATAACCAGAAACATGTTAAATCAAACATGGGGATATATACACATTCCTTTCATATATTCCATATAAACGCGAATATACGATATATTTTTCTTCGTTATTTTAGCGTAACCCATTTTTGGCAAAAATAGATTATGCACATTTGGGAATATTTTAATTATTTGACACATATACATAAAGTTGTATAAAAGAAAGATTATATATGCCACATTTTGCGGAAAAATAATCTGATTTCAAAAAGTAATTACTTTCGATGCATATAAATATTTACACAAAGTTTTTATGTGTGTTACACATGTCGTTTTTAATATATTCGTGACCAAAACATGACCCGGCATTTCCAATATTGTATTTTAATCATGACATGTGCACGGACTAAAAATATATTTCATATGACATTAAATTGTAATTTAAGCATTTGTTTCATCTAGCGCTTTTGCTAACTGCTTTAACAAAACAGCCAATTGTTTCATTAATTATTTATACGCTAAAGGGTTCGATTAAATGAATTGATGATAAAAATAAAAGTATTCGTATTCGTTTTGTCAAGAGCCGATTGTGGAGCAGTATTTTTTGTTCATCCATGTTTTGGACTCCAATTAAGCCTGTCATAATAAGTCTTATTCAAATTTATACGTGCAAGTATACATTTCGCAAAAGCGCGACGCAAAATCTGCTGTAAAAGTAGATGGTTGATGGACGCGCGAATTTCGCGGAGAATGCATCAGTAATTCACGAGTTTGCGTCGAAAAGTTCGCGGATGATGCCAGCAGAGGGATGTAAAAAGGCCTCTGCCGGTGTCGGCGAGGTTTAATTACATTTTTCGCCGCTTCTGTGTATCAATATCAGTTTAGACTTTGGCGATTAACGGGGCCGAGAAACTCGTTGTGGTCGGTATACTCGTTGTGGGCGAGAGGAAGGGGTGGGGGTTGATTGTGTAACTCTAATGCCATCTATCACGCCTTCATTCCCCATCCTCGGACCTTCCTTCCGCAAGGCAGAACGGTGCGCGGTAAAGGGATGTACAGGAGGATTGGGAGGCACGAGGGGGGAAGAGAGGAAGGAGGAAGGAGGAAGGGGGCGCGATGGGATAAAAGCGAGGAAAAGTAGCGTCTCGAAGATGAATGGTTCGGGCATCGATGACGCCGAAGGCGCGCGCGCGCCAGAGAGAGAGTATCGAAAAATTTGCCGAGCAAGAAGAGTGCCAGTGCGGTTGGCGAAAAATCGCTAATGGACCATTCATTTTTATTTGGCGCGCCGCTGTGTTACTTTTCTTGCGTATCCGGGAGACGTGGGAGTGGTATCCCGACTTTGTCCCGGGGATAAAGAATTTATGCCCGCGAATGGAATTTCCCGATTATTCCCTCTCGATGTGGAGCAAAGATGTAAGTGAGAAAACGTGTACCGGTTTTCGAGATGCACCGTTTTCTCAGATTTGTCAAGGCTCTCTTTTGGTCAATGCATAATTTACAAAATATTCTACACGTGAATATTTAATACAGTCCACTTATCATGTTTTAATTACAATGCTCCAAAGATATCGCGCTTCGAAACACAGGATCTAAAGTTGGCTCCGAAAGAGATCGCTAGTAATTTTCATTCGATTCCAAAAAAGCAAGCATCATCGGACAAGAGTAGGGAGGAGAGACGCGCATGCAAATGCCACAGGTATGTCGGGATGTCCGAGGAACATCATTTTGGCAGCATCCAGTCGGCCACGTCCCGTCGATATTTCTGCAACGTAGAATGCGGCTTACGGCCCCGGAGTGGAATAACGCGGTGGAAAATGCCGCGAGATGATGCATGCGCCAACTGGTGCCGGATGAGAAACAGTGTCTTACAACGAGGGGATAGCCTCGCTTGATTCCTTCGACCTCTCCCGTCCGACGTCGCCGCCGGAAGCATCCGTCTCCCTTTCCTCTCCCCCGTTTCCATACCTCTTCTTCTTTCGCCTCTTCTTGCTTCCCCCTCGCTATGGATGCAAACTTTTCAACCACGCGTTTACGTCGCCCGTCCTCGGGCAAATTTACAAACCCGCTGATAGATTTTTGCCACGGTACGCCCATTCTCTCCTCGCGTCGCGCCTCCTCGAAAAAGTTTTGCAATTTCCGTCGAAAAATGTTTCATCTACTTATTTATTTTGCACGTAAAGCGCGTCGCTGATTGGCATAAAATTATTGAATTTCCCGTACTGTTGCGAAATATTATCGACCCTGCGTCTATATACGAACAGCCAATCGTTAAATGAACACACTTTTCAATCAAGTATACACTACACCGGATGATACGTCATAAAAAAACGGTCGTAACGTTCGTGCAGTTTATACGAAAGTTCAATAGCCGATAAAATCAGCTTTCAACTAACAGCTACGGCCATTAGCAATAACTGAGAGTGTAAAGCAGCACACACACATACAAACGTAACATTAATAAATAAATAAATATATATATATATATATATATATATATATATATACACATTAAATGTACATATACAGACATAACACGAGATCCCTTCCCGCAACCGCTGATCCCCGTTGACTGAAAATCTCGAAAATACACAAATGTGGATACATCGATGCGCCCATGCATGATGTAACGTTCTAATATTTGTTTCGTCACGCCTGACGTAATTATTACGTCAATTAATTACAGTGGTAACAAGACTCCGTTTGGCCCTGTCAAATTTTCCAAAAGGGCAAGAGGAAAATTATGCGGTTATTTTCATGAAAATTACCGGTTCAATAATAAGCGAATTAGAGCGAAAAACTGCCAGCTAATAAGATAATTGCGTTATCATCCTTTTTCAATTAATATATTCATTCTTTTCCAAAGATTGTAATGAAGAAAAAGACTCGAGCGCATTTTTATATGAGATAATTTTAGAATAGATGGATCGCTAACTTGAGATAAATTTCAAATTTTTTAAATATATTATAAAAAATGATTATTCAATCTTATAATTATATTCAGTTAATAACTTTTTCAATATTATCGAGATAATTCAATCTTATTTTCAAATTCAATCTTATTATATACAAAGTAGAAATATGGTTTCAAGACAAAGTGTTAAACTTTGACAAACTGTTAAACTTTTTCATACTAAACGAAGCTAAAAGAACATTCGTAAATTATTTATTTTAGACTTTTCGATACAATACTATTAAATTGAGTTTATGTTAAACACTTTTAACTTCAAGTAATCTAATCAACTAACTACATTTAGCTAAAACTTAGTAATTTATTATATTTTTTGTCTTTTAAAAATACGAGAAATAATCAATTTTAATACATAATAAATTAAAATAAAAATAGATATAAATAGATAGATATATAAATTACTAGGAATATATATATATATATATATATATATATATATATATATATATATATAGATAATAAATTAAAATTAAAATAGATAGATATATAAATTACTAGGAATATATATATATATATATATATATATATATATATATATATATTCCTAGTAATTTATATATCTATCTATTTATATTTATTTTTATTTTAATTTATTATGTATTAAAATTGATTACTTCTCGTATTTTTAAAAGACAAAAAATAAATTACTAAGTTTTAGCTAAATGTAGTTGATTAAATTACTTGAAGTTAAAAGTGTTCAACATAAACTCAATTTAATAGTATTGTATCGAGAAGTGTAAAATAAATAATTTATATATATATATATATATATATATATATAAATAATATATATATAAATAATAATATATAAATAATATATAAATAATAATATATAAATAATATAATAATATATATATATATATATATATATATATATATATAAATTCCTTTTAAAAGTTTCTGGAATAGATTAGAATTATTTTCTTTGAATAGAAGAATAATCGAATAATGCTAATTTTATTTATATCGAATATTAAATAAAATCTGCAAATATTTGCGCTATAAGTAAATTGTAAAAAAAGTTTTGATAATTAATTTAATAATAAATAATAATAATATTCATCTTTCTCTTAATAAACAGGAAATGTACTATTTGCATAACAGAAAAGCATTATCTATAATTTTATTAAAAATTTCAATAAAGTTTCGTATAAAAAAATATTCATTTGTACAATTTATAATTAAAAAATAATATTCATCTATTCCAAAGTTGTTCTAATCGATTATACTTCTGCGTGCTTTACGTATTCTCCCGATAAAATCGATAATGTGATTAATTGCATGCGATAACGAGACGCGAATTACTCTTTGTCATTACGGAAACTGTTCTGGAAGCCGCGGAGGAGTACGGGATAAAGAGTGCTCGAGAAAAGAGTGTGGATTATATGGTGTTCCATAACACGCACGCATACACACATAACGATAGCGAGTACACACCGATATTCTCTTTTATCTCTCGCATCACTTTCATCACCTACCACCTTCTCATTCCGCGTATGATTTCGCTTTACACAAAGCTTGCAAGCGATTCTTATTATATTATCATCAAATCGACGTACAATTCATTATAAGTTATTCCGCGTTTTCTTATTACGGGTTACTTTTAACGGTACTACATTCCGCGATGTTTAATGGGAGAACAAAATCTCCCGTGCCGCGAAGCGGTACAAATGTATTTCGTTTTGCTCAGTTTTGTTTCATTACAGAGAAATACGGACGGAAATATTATTTCGAGAGGGAAGATACTTTACACACAGCTGTTTGATGTACGTTCTTCATTAACACTGATATAATATTGATAATACATCATTTAAACTCGCATTCTCGTTCGGGTTGTAATGAGCTCACTTCCTCTCTTTATAAATCGACGTCATTAAATAAATGAATAACGAAGGCACGAGTAATTGTTACGTTATCACGAGCAATACCGTATCTTCGTGTCATTAAGGGAAAGTGTGTTCAACGGAGAGCGATCTCCTCGGTAATAATAAATTTGACGTTTTGTCGATTGACACCCGGATTCAGACCGCGCTGGAAATACCGGAGAGATACTTATTGGATATTAAATGGACATTCTCCCCATAGATCTTCCACGTCGCTCCGCGCTGTCATAATGACAGCCTTTGGAAACTCGAAATACCGCAACGCGCAGTGTCCATGACTATCCAAGACGTAACCATGCAATTCCGTTGCTTTGGAATTTGCCGCGGAATGTACCGCGCGGCTATCGATCTACTACCTGCAGCCAAACTGTAATAAATGTGAGGTAGGACTGCCGAAGGGTAGAGAGACGCGCGCGCACACACACAGTATGGGTGAGCATATTTTCGCGCTTGTGACCATTTTTCACATAAAAGTACCATGAAACGAATCTAACCTTCGCACAAATGAAAAACACACGCCGCAAAAATATTTCAATAAATCTAGAAAAAAAAATCAAAAATGCCTGTGATACATGATGGTTATTAAAAAGTCGTTCAGCGTGCATTTTGTTTAATTGATTTCTAACCGAACATATTTGCAACAAAAACACACGTTTCCGTACGTGAGGAAGGGAACATATATCGGCTTATTTTAAACTGTAAAAGGAAGGGAAGCGCTTCTCTCGTGAAAACCATCGTATTTTGGTATCTCACAACAAAACAGTGTGTATGTATGGTTTATAACGATTAGTAATGTTAATTATAATACACAATTTAGTTTCAATATAGGTTTTATGCTTGCACGTTAATTAAATAAACTCGTTCTATTTGTTATGCGAAATTATCGCGATATAATTATTATCTGTTTAACGTCGCGATTATGTATCGAATAATTTACATGTGACTCCTAAATCGCTCCTTGGATAGATCTTGAATCAGATCGAAATTTCACGTATCCTCTAGTCGGAAATCTTGACGGAATAACGATCAAGAACTTCTGATACCTCTCCAGTCCAGATCCTGGTTGATGGCATTCTCGACGACCCATTATCTCCCGATTTTGACCAGTACGGGACGCACTTGAGAAATTCTACTCTCTTTCTCGTCCACCCCTTTTGTCAACGACGAGAGGCACGGGAAAAAGGAACACCCTTCGACCTCTATACTACAGAGCTCTTGGCGCCGCTATAAAAACATTCCACGAACGGAGCATAAAAGATTCCCGGTGTCAAATAAAAAGCCGCGGTTGATCAATTCTCCGGTACCCCCCGGCTTCGCCGGGAAAGCCACGAAGGAGTTTCTCCCCCGGCCTTTGGAGAGAAGAGGAATTTCATCTATAACGCGCTCTTATACATCCGGGCGGATCGGGCCCCTCGGAACATATTCGAAGAGCCGCGATGAAATCAATTCCAACCGCCACTTCTCGCTTCACCCATCTACATTTTTACTGCGCGCCTATTCGCAACGGCACGCCGCCGCCGCGGCCATCGCTATTTCGCGAGAATTCCTCAGCTTCTTCGGCCGAACCGACAGGTCAACGTGCACGTTTATCTCGCGTACCGGTAATATTACGAGCAATAAATGAACCGTAGTGGGAAATTGTGGGTATATCGCGCCGGAGGAAGAATGAATAAAACACCCAGAATGAAATTCGATACGACGTAAAATTTTTTCGCCGTTTATATAATATCGTAAAAATGAAATATGATGTAAAATAAATCCGCGATATGTATAAAGTAGCTGCATTTCTCTCACGGCTCGGTGTATATGCATACATACGACCCTACCAAACTTTTTACGAAATAAAAGAAATACGGCTTGCATCGCTGTCTAAGCGACTCAAATGCGCATATACTGCATTTCCGGTTTACAAATATTAGAACGCTGCCTTTTCGATCCGCGCATTTCCGCATGCGCGGCGAGCAATTATTTATTAACTCGTAAAAGAGTAACGCTCTTTCGACCGTCTGAATAAATAATCGGTATAACAGGCTTGAGTATGTAGATGATACATCTGTCGGGAACGTACGAGAGTGTTTCCGACTAGAATGCGACTTTTACGGGCGCATTGCAAGACGATATTACGGGCGCTTTTTTCCTTTATCCCTATTGCCTCGTTTCCTCGACAGGATTAAAAGTTTCGAAATCAACTATCCGATAACCGGAAAGGTAGACGAAGGAATAAATCAGGTAATTAGATGATAATTAACAGTGCGCACCGATATTTCTCGTCGAACAACAACCTCCAGTCGATCGATACATTTGCATCACGATTTACGAGGTCTACCTCGATTTCTTTTTTCAGCGTTAACGAAGCCACGATAGCGGGTATTAGCGAGTGAATATGTCGCTTACGAACAGTAAAGTGCTAACGATTATTCGGGGAATACGAATAAACGCTGGCTACGATAGGGGAACCGACGTTACTTTGCCCGATTAGTAACGTGGGTTCACACAGTGTGGTCGAGATACTTTTAATTTCATGCGCTATACACATATACGTACTGGGTATTTATACAACAAAGATTTATGCTAATACATTTATCGTATAAGAATACATTGTTAAAAAATAGATATTTTTCTATAATTTAAACTAAAGAAAGGAAAAATCAATTAAAATAAAACTAAATTTATTATACTAATAAGTTTAATTAATTAGGTATTCGTATATTAAAAAATAGATTTAATTTAATATATATAAAAATATAAATTTAAATTTAAACAGGCCATCAGAGCCAAACGCGGATGGTAGTGCGTAAGTTCAACGAGAATTAAGTTTTCGTTGAAATTTATTTGTGTGCACAGGGCACAAACTAATATATATATTTAATTTCTAGATAGAATAGATTTAATTCCTAGATTTTATTTTTATCTTATATTAGTAAAAAGAGTGTATAGCAGTACATATATATAAATTGATGTTTGAATATGAGATATTTAGTTTAATATTGGAAAAATATGTGGCTATTTCTATAATTTCTAATTTTTCGATAAAAATAGCGTATTTTCCCTGAAAATGTACAAAAATTTCAATCCTTTTAAAGCAACAACGACTTCTCATTATCGAATCTTCTTCGATTTTAGCTTTATAAAGCCACCCGATACAGATCTCGGTGTGAGAATCGCGCTCGTTCGCTCCTTTCCGGATTACATCGTGGACAGGGGTGGCCTAATTCTCGTAGCGTAGAACGACGGTGGGTCATAACGTTTCGACGTGGATTCAGGGATTCAGGCGAAGCGCAGGGAGTTAAATCGAAAGGGAGGATTATTGCGACGGTATTTCGGATATCGCCGAGGGCACGTAAACTCCCGAGGGGTTTTGCCCATAGGAGAAATTCACCCGAGGAGGAGTCGGGTTCGTTCGGTTCTCGTACGATGGGTTGTAATCGAGGCTCGCGGAAGGATAGTGAAATAGAGGCCGCGAAGTAGAGTGGTAGTGCAGCGTCGAGGTGAAGGCAAAGGAGGAAAGCGGGGAAGAAGTGATTTCGACCATAACAGCTGCTCCTCCCTTGCAGCGCGACTGGGTAGCCTGAATGCGGTGCCGAGTTCCTCTGAGAGTCGCGAGTGGAGTTGGCCAGAGTGATCCAGAACGTCTAAGACGACGAGGGTTAAGCAAATGTGTGCTTTCCGACTTGGGAGGGTCTAAGATTACCTCGAAAAGATCGAGAGAGAGACAGAGAGCCTACATAGGACGTTCTTGTGGCTGCACGTCGCGAAGTTTGACACAATTCCGTACCGCGAGAATCGCTTCGCGGTCTCTCCAGTTCCTGTATTCGAGTACTTTTCAAGTCGGTCTTCTCCTTTGGGAATCGGAGAAGAGAATAGTATCGAGTGTTCCTGCGCGAAAATGTCCCGCATTGATTTTCCTCTTTTCACAAGTCGAAGATCGTTTCGTTTTGCCGCTCGCGATATTGTGATTAGTTCCTGTTCACGGATGCGATTATCGAGACAAAATGTTATTTTTAAAAACGGAAGTATTATTTATATATTTTCTGTAAAAACGGATAGATATTTCATTAATATAGCGTTTTAAGAAAAATAATAAATCTTATGCGAACATTTCCATTATCATCACCAATTATGATAAAGATTTCTCCGACGAGATGGAAATATCTTTATCTATTACCATGATTCAAGGTGATTTCTGTAATTCAACGCACAGCGTAATAATATCGAACGTTTTATACGTTTCTCGATTCGAGTTGCCAAAGCGTTTTACCAAGAAACGAGAATTTCTCCCTGGTCGTTTCTCCGTTTTGCATGCCAAGTTCTTCTATTCACTGGGACACAGATGCGCGGCGAGAGCCATCGAACTCTCCTGCGGCTTGCTTTAATTGGGACAAATTACTCGGTGTACGTGAGCCGTGATCGAACGAACTCGCGATCTCATGGTTCAAACGCAACTTTGCATTAACCCCTGTCTCTTTGACGCCGATACCGCGGAGTACTTTGCAGACTAAATTAAATCGATCGAGTGAATAGCTACTTGGACTCTCGCCATTCACGCTGGAATATCTTACTTTTTCATTACATCCAACTATTCCGCATAATTTCCAGCTCGATTCGAACGCGAATATTCGATACACATTGAATTATATCTTTCTGCTTCTGTCTTGTCAAAGCTGAAATATGTCACGATATCACCGAGAAATCACTTTGGTAAATATCTCAATAATATCAGTCTACTATCGAGATATCAAATGTAGAGGGCATTCAGTTTCAGTTGGATCAAGAGTTATCTAGAGCGAAGGAGAGAAAGGATAAACGGAGGGACGAGAGAAAGAGAGAAAGAATAGGTGACAGTGAATTTGTCGTCGCGCTAGGTATACCGTGTCTCTGGTGTCTCATAAAAAATGATCGATCGTGCAGTAACTACCACCTCGTCCGTGACAGACGATTGAGTCCGATTGGGTTGAGAGGCCCCGGATATTAAGAGACGTATCGATTTATAAAAGAGCGGTTCCCCACCCATAAAGGGTCTAAACTCACGGACTCGGTCTTTCCTCTGCGACCCGCCGTCTTATCTTACATTGCCAACCATCGAACCGCAGGACGTCCATTCGCTCATACGATCAAGAGACCATTGAAAGTTCCATTCTCGATCCGAGATTAAGAAACTAGCCGCGAAAACCTGGGAAGAAAAAAGCAAGAGGGGAAGGAAGAAAAGGAGGGAGATCGAACGCGAATTCTGGATGCTTTCGATCATCCATCACCGACGGTAGTAATTTGGTGTCAATTTTTCGCGATTAAGTGAAAGACAGGCATGAGGGAAAAACTCGAGGGGGAATATTTGGGGATAAGGGACGGGGATACGGAATATTTCGTTGAAATTAGTAAGTATGAAAAAAGATACTCTTTGATCAAAGTTGCGTTTAGTTAAAGCAAACTCCATTACGAAATTTATCTATTCCCTCGACGTCCTACATCATTAACGGAGCAAAGTAGCGTTCATTTAATTTGGTAAGTCTAATCTTCCGCGATGACTTTATAAAACATGCATATTAAATGTTTAGTTTCCAATCAACGTTATCATCTAACTTTATTAATCTTCATGTATCGTTTATATATAATTTATAAATTATATATATTCACTTCTACGGTATTTTAAATGTGTTTAGTATATAATAAAATTTGCGTCATTTACATCAAAATAAACACTATAGCACGCAATATTAATTTAAAAAAAACGTTTGTTACAAATAACCGTAAACTTTCGATATCGATCGCGGCGTTTGATATCGTCGATATTCACCTAAATTCCAGTACACATGCTCAGTATTATCCTCGTTCTCGCTCCGAATGATCGCCACGACGCGGCGGCATCAGTACATCCAACATCACGTATTTGTGCGGCGGGTGACTCGTGAATTGAACGAAGCAATCAGTACACCTCCATTATCTGGTTCGGCTTCGCCGCTGCCGTGTCGGTGGAATCTCGCATTTATCTTCGTTTTCGAGAATTTATGATAGTCAGTTACCCCCGAGTGTACCCCGAGAGCTTATTTCGTTGCCAACTCTTTTTTTCGTTTCCACATCGCAGAGACGTCACGGGACATCAGTCGCCAAACGGGCGATGAAACAAAGGATTCTAAAAGAATGTGGGATACAGATTTTCGCTATAAATCCACAACGTTTCGTTGCAAGAAATTTAAAGATATCTTTATATCGATGATAAATAATTTTTTTATAGAAAGATATCTTTATATAAAAAATAATCATCTGTCACGTGTCATTGTTCGTGCATCGAAAAACAACATACATTTTACGGGGCGATTATTCCTTCGCTTTACGTCGCGTTTAATATCGCTGTTTGCGAAACAACTAATTCATTAACGCGCGAGTTTCGAAATCCGATCGGACAAGAGATACTGGTAGTAGGGGCGAGGACGCGACGGTGTGAACGAACGATCGTCAAAGTTGAACCCAAGTTTCGCGCGCTGTTAAATGTTTCCCATGTCGCGGTTACGTCGGCGACGCATTAATTCGACGGCAGCGGCATCCTGTATTCATATTGATGGCCGCATTCGACGATAATTATTATCGGAATGCCTAATTGTTGTTTGTGCCCACGCGCGTAGAGTACCTCTACCTATTCACCCTCTCCCTACCACCCTCAACCCCCGCTTAATGCAATTTCCAATGTCGCGGCGGCACGTAACGCGAACACGTGACAGGACCGACCACCCAGGGCGACGACGATGGTCGAATATACGCGATTACTGCACGTATGTGACTTTGAAATAAAATTTCCGCGTACAATAATGCTATAAACACGGCAAGTCGGCGATTCTCCGGACGCTTTACGCGCGATATTCTAAACTCCAGTCCATTTTTCATCCGTACATTCGAACACATCGCGACGATAAATTTCATATCTCAGAGTTAAAAACAATTTATATAAAACTGCTGCACAACATCCGTACTTCGAACCGCGTTTCGACGCCCGCTTCGAAAAATCACTATCAGTAAAAATAACAATATCTCGCGTGCAATTCCAAAAATATTTATACTTATATAACATATGATATATATACAAAATCTCAACTGAGAATCGAAATTATAAATCAATATTTTAATAAAAGTTTATTAATAAAAGTTCGTTGGAAAAATTTTAAGCCATTAATAAAATTCAAAACAATCATATATTTTTCCTCATGTCTCAGTGAAAGCATAATTTATTTCATAATCAAGCATTATATGTATATATTATTGGAAAATACCAAAAGTATTACTCTTTTTTGAAATACAATGTTTCCGACTTACGAATCGCTGCAATTGTTTCATAAATCGAAAATGGAGCTACGTAATTAATAGCGCGTATTACATTATTTCTAATGCCGGTAATATGCGGTTATATAATTATCAATTCAGGCACACACGAAACAATGCAGTCGGGAGCGATGAATCGTAAGTATACTCTACGCAACTGCAGTATTGTTATATTTTATCGAAATGTAATGTATTTTCAGCACGAATTGCAATGCTTGTATTTCATAATAATGAGCTTTTATTGGTCATTCGGAGCATCATGAGCGCAATGATTCTCTCTGAGAGAGAACATTCATTTTAATAGTATATAAAAACATCATTGAAAGCATCATTACAAGACTGTGATATAAATTAGATGTCGTATATTTAAATTCAACTTTTTCTAGATTTTGGTTCCTTTTCTATCATTAAAAATAAATAAAATTTTAAAAATAATTAATAAATTTAAAAAATTTTAAAAATAAATAAAATTTATTATTATAACATCGAGTATAAAAATATATAGAAATTAAATTACTTTTAATAAATTTCAATTCCTATCATCTATTTATATGATTTGATTATAACACAATTTTTAATGCTTTTTTTGCAAACAGTTGCGATGGTGATAATGTAAAAGACCGTGTGTGAGTGAAACTTTACTAACTAAGAGATGACGCTTACACGGCACAGCCAACAGTATGCTCCGGAAACGTGTGTGCATGAGTGCGTGTGCACGGTTGAGAAATTACTCGCATGAAGAATGTCGAGGAGGGATGGTCGTCAAGAATGGTGGCGTCGTCTGGAGCCGCGGAATGGTATTTAGAGAGGAGGCCGGTGAGACACGGCGGAGGTGAGTGGATGGCGGTTGAAGGGTTGCGGTGAGTTAAAGAGAGAGCTGAAAAATTACCAACAAGGACGAGCCAGCACCCGTGTTACCCGTCCTTGTTAGTCCATCCTTGCGCGGAAACAGGACGGCGAAGGGCTCGAGGCGAGCCAATAAAGGAGAGAAAGAGAGAAGGGAAAAGGGAATGAAAGGGGGGTGCGACGGGGCAGCGTAAAGTCTGAGCCTCTGTGGTCTCTCGGCACATTTTTTTCCGTTTAAAGCAATTTTTCTGCTCGTTTCTAGCCATCCACCCCCGATCCTCTTCCCTTCCCTTTCGTGCTCTGCCTCACCGCAAACTCATCCTCCGTTCACTCGCTCTTCCCAGATCGAGGAGAGTGTATCGGAGGGCGCCTCGCGGTCTCGCGATAATTGTTTAAGATTTTCTTCCTTTCCGCCTCTCGGTCGTAGAACGTCGTCCATTTCCTTAAGCAAGTCGATTAGTCACCTCGGCTTTCATCCCTCCGCCCTTCCGTTCCTTTTGAACCTCCCCCCTCCCTCTGTTCCCGAGTGACGATAATTGGTCTAGCCCGAATCAGCCCTTCTCGTCTCTTCTTTCGCCTCCGCGACAAATTCGCTCTTGAATCGGCATCTCTTCAACGTTGCGCGAGCACATTTCAGAATTCGTCGCTCATAAATTTTATCTCTACGTTCTTTTACACTGATAGCCTATCATCGAAAGAAAGAGAAAGAGAAAGGCATGAGGATTGTAAAGCCAGAAGTAATAAATATAAGGGTATAAGGTCCCGATTGCCTCGTTGCGTCAGAGCTCAGCGAAACACGAGCATTCAGAAACACGTAATATTTCTCTCGAAGGCGTTCTATTTTTTTATCGATATAACTCGATGGTATAATTGCCGCTATACAAGTTAGACATTCATGAAGAAGGAAACCGTTTCTTTTTCGATTTAAAAGTGCGATATTTTTGAATGACAATTAATAAATGAAGATCATAATTCCTTTCCTACTCTTTCTTTCTTTCCTCTTTCTTCCTTTTGAATTCTTCCTTTGTCTCTTCCACGTAGAGAAATCTGTCGCGGGCGTGACGTTTAATTGAAAATACCATCCCGATGGGACATTCCGCGTCGCATCCGGTAAGGCTGTATGTTCGACGACGATCGATTTAAAGTCCAGCACGTCTGACGACGAGTAGGTTCGCGCGTCGGAGACACATTGGTCGCAATCCGGCAACTGGGCTCGATAAAGTGTTAACGAGCGGCGGATTTCCCATCTGTCGCATCGAACATCCTCCAGCACCAGAACATCCTCCAGAAACAGCGAACGGACAATCAGTGGAGAAGGAGAAGGAGAAGGAGAAGGAGAAGGAGAAGGAGAAGGAGGAGGAGGAGGACTTCGTGATAGAGCGTCGCGAACGGTCGTTAACGTTAATGAATAAGTAAGGTTAATTTGCGAATGAGTTTCACACTACGTGGCTAGCCGTGCTGCCACTTGGCTACTACACACCCGAGGGCATCCATTTCATTATCGAAGTAGCTCACCATCCTCTCTCTCTTCCAGTCTCTCCCTCCCCCTTTCTTTCTCTTTTCTTTCTCGTTTACACATTTTTCAATTCGCGAGTTCTCGCGTTGATCTCCCAATGAATATCTTTTGGTTGCTTTCACGTCCTAAGCACTCAAAAGAACCACGTGGCTTTTGCACGCTTCTTTTCATTATGACACATTCTATGAATTTTTAATACATAAACAAAATCATTGGACGCGGAATATTTATGAAATATTAATACTTGTTTACATCGCGCTGCTTATGCTGCAGATGTTTTCAAAACAATTAGATGTATCTAAGAGACATCATGTACGATAGTGTGTTATTCCGAATCATAATGCAATAGATACAACGAGTAAAAAAACATCGTAACAATAAGAATAAATTTTCCAATTAAAAAAAAATTGAGATAATTGAGAAAAAATATTGAGATTTACCCATAATTAAAAAAATAGTGCAGTTTAGCATTAAAATATCCACCGCAATAATACATCTGATTATCGCGCTAATTGATACGCAAACTCGATAACTGTTCACAGCATCAGTTTTACAAGCCCCTTAAGCTTTTATCGCCTAAAAGTTAGCGACTATTTCCTATATCCGAACACGCTCCTCAATGTCATACTCTCTCGCCAACGACATGCCAATGACATGCCAAGTTTTCGGCGTGTAACTTTCCTCTCGCGAAAGTTTCGGTCGGAAACTTAATTCTATGCGCGAGATACAGGCGTCGACCCGGAAATACGTAGAAATTGATCCCTGAGGGAAGACTAGGAAGAGGACGGACGTATCGCATAAGCGGAATGTATCGCAAGGGTAAAAAAGACAAAAACGAGAGAATTTCGACGAACAACAGGGACAGAAAAGATGAGAGGAAAAAAGACGCAGCCCAAGCTTATTCGAATAGCGTACTTCGCGACAAAGTCTCGCCGTTCAAGTTAATTAAAATTCCGCTATCAAGGATAAATCTTGTATATCCTTGCTACGCGACGCATTATATTTAGCGAATGACAGCGGACGGTTCACTCGATAAGGCAATAATGCCTCACCCGCCGACGTATCGTGCGGAAGGTCACGCAAGAATTTACACGAGTATGCGAGAGCGCGGTTCGCTCGCCGGAGAATATGCGGTTGCGCGCTTCCAGCATAAATCACTTCTCGCAATATCCATCTAGGCCCTTCCCCCGGCTGCCTACTATCCCTCAAGGCGAATGACTTTCCGCAAACCTCTATTTGAAAGGCTCCATCTTGGTCATCGACCGAGATATAAATGCTCTTTTCTCCCTCGTCTTATCTCTCCTCTTTACGCGCGCCATGTAATCTTACTTCGTAATCGCGTGCAAATTCTCAACGATTATTGACCCATTCAAGTCTGATTACAGAATAGATGGTTTGTAGGGAATATTGGCAAGCTTTCAACGCTCTGCGCTGTATCTTTATACATGATCTTGGTGGTCGTCTACTCTTGTACTTTCTAATTTTAATATTGATTGAAAAATGCGAGCATTTTATTTCCACTTTATGCACATGTTTAGTTAATAGCGATAAGTCGATGTAGTTCACTGTATATTTTTGAAGTAAACTATATGAAAGATCCAACGCGTATGCAAGGCAAATGCGTTTCCAGTATGATTAATAAAAATATCGCTCGTCCATCATCGTCATCCGGCTGTTTTTGGTACTCTCGATCTTTTCATCATTCTAAAGTCTTGGTAAAAGTATATAAAAGCGTGTTTAGTCGGTTACACTTTCTGAAACCGTCGTTCCTGAAAGTATCTTGTCGTCGCTTAATGAACATTTCCGAAGATGCGTCTCCGAAAGGCGCGCATCGAGTCCGACGACGTTCGTTAACGTTCGCTTTATCGTGGGTTCGTTTAAGCTGCACGATGGCTCCTCGAATTTCACGCTCACCACGTGTAATCTTGACGATGAAGCAAGATGAAGGGCCGACGCTGAGAAGGAGAAGGGAGAGGGATCGAGAGAGATTGAAGGAGAGAAAGAACGAAGAGGGATCCAGCCAACGCGCTCCCCTGATGAGCCCGAAGGTAGAACAGACTGTCGCGAGGACGAGATACTTCAAAGCGTCATTTACGGGTGAGATTGATTTAATTGAAGGGATAGCTCGAAACGAGAGTCGGATGCGATCAGCCAGTCGGTCGGACGACGTCGCGATTTGACGCATGCTCGTTTTCCGTACATATGTAATCGAGGAGACGACTTTGCCTCCGATTTTTCCCTCGGATAGAAACCGATCCTCGTCGTAGATCTTCGCGAATGAATCGACGATCGTCTTGATTTGTGTGAAAGTCCTGGGGATCAGTGATTCGTTTTAGGCTCTTTTAATCGAGACGCGCGGCTGCGAGGGAAGAAGCCACGTGTACGCTCATCGAAGGTTCCATTAAGATAGGCCGACCGCTGTCAAACCCTTTCCTTGTAATATTAATGTCTGCTGTACAATTACATTAACAAGCTGTTATTAACCGCGCGATAAATTCTTCGAAAGACGTAACATTTAATAAGAAACAATTCCCCAAGGGAATCGATAAACTCAATCACAGATGTTGCGACAATATTAAAACACACCACAATATTACCATCGACTTTTCGTTCCTTTCAGTCCAAATTACTTTCCTGCTTTCTGTTTTTATTATAGCTATCATTTATCAGAATAACGGTTATTTCACCACGTATCTTCCTTCCATTCTTTCTACACTTCTCGATCCTTGTAGGTAATCGTCGTCACGATTTATACAATGCATCGTCATGACTAGGAAAACATGGCAAAGATACGTTCGATGTCTTACATATATACAGGAAGAACTTCAGCGTATACTGATACTATTTGATCATAAATGTCTCGGGTTAAAGTGGCCTTATTCTACCTTTTTATCGGCATGCTAAAGCATGCAAACTGCTGTTGTATCTATACGGATATGCGCTGCGATCACCAAGTCGGGGTAATGGGTCCGTAATCTCTCGGGAAAATTTCACGTGTAACGATCTTTAAATAAGATCTAATGCAAGAAGTCAATCATATTCCCTCGAGCGACTTTCAGACTTATTGTACTCACGAGACAGCTTACCGCTCATTAATTGTTTGCATCCACATTGATCATTAATCCATTCAATTCTTACAATATCCTCGTATAACTGTTGCTTTTCATTTCAGTGAAGAGACTCAGTATTAGAATGGAATATTGAACATTGTTGGAGTAAAGTCAAGGAGATTCATCAACAAACTACCGTTTCAAGAAAGAGAGATTCGTTATTAAAATAAATTAATCGAATTTTAAATTAGTTGTAGACTAATTATTTTACATAATTTATTTAATTTAATTTATTTTACATAATTTTATAGCAAATATTATTAACGATTGATTTAAAAAATTTGATTAATTTATATAATTCAAACAGAAAGAAGTTATATATTCGATCTTTTCTTTAATTTATAAAGAATTAATGAAAAATACTTGAACTTAACATAATAGTTATATAATTTAATCATAATAATTATAGTTGTTGTATTAATAACTATAGCAGTTGATATTAGAAAATAGCATAAAAATCGGTTAACAAGAATTTGCTACCTACGGTAGTATTTTTATAAAATGTAAGTCTGACGAAATGTTTCAAGAACAAAATGTACAGGGACTTGCACAAGGAAGTGCAAGCACTCGATCAATAATTGGCCAATACCTTAGAAATGCATAGAGTTCTAGAGCAGTTGCCGCGGTCAAGTATCATTGAATCAGCTCAAGATCTGCACTCGATATGGGGCCAAGTTATTATCGAGAATCCCGCTTTCGAAATCCACGATTTGAATAAGATGAGACATTCCAGTTTGTAAAATGCGCCTTGCGCGTCGCTACACAAATATATGGCAACAAGAGCATATATATATACACATATGTTCTTCAACACGTTTCAATTACGACCAACAATCTACAAGGGAATGATTACTAATCGCAAGCCAGCCAGCGGCAGATTACCACTAAACAATCGACAGTTGATTGCAGATTCGCGCATCGTTTACTCGCGTAAATATGGAACATATTAACAATCCCCGACTTGAGGGTCGACGCTGGTAATCGCGCCAATTATTGTTTATCGATTATCGATGGAGATATTAAGCCATCAATTAGGGCCGGGAACGAACTATCCATCTTACGTGTCCGTATATCCGTCTTATTACGGAGATATTACTCGCGAAAATAAAATCGAAGCAAATTCGGACAATCAGATGCGGCAGAAATTGATTTTTTTTTTACGGACGAAATAATCAAATTTTCGGAGAGGATCATTTGCGTACATTACAGCCGCAAGTTGGCATTATAGCGAGTAATAAAAGCATATCGCATGTCAGTCGACGATATCATTACGCACGATCGCGCTTTATGGCGGTCATTTTCCTCCCTGTTTTGCTACCAATTCGATTTGAAGCCATCGTCGATACATGAATGCGAGCTTATGAATGATTTATGCATAGCAATGATTCATATCTGAAAGAATCATTATTCTAAAGTCGCATTAGGAACATCTGACATTTCATATGCGCAAATGTATATCAGTAATGTTACAGTATCGTGCTCAGTTTAATATCCGTTGAACATCGTAATTTACACGATATGAAAATATCTATTGGCACGATAACGAGATGATGATCAAACGATCGGACAAGCTTCTAGATCTACTCTCGTTCTTCTTTCCTCCCTATTTTGCTACCAATTCGAATTGAAGCCACGTCGATACATGAATGCGAGCTTATGAATGATTTATGCATCGCAATGATTCATATCTGAAAGAATCATCATTCTAAAGTCGCATTAGGATCGTCTGACATTTCATATGCACAAATGTACATAAGTTATGTTACAGTATCGTGCTCAGTTTAATATCCGTTGAACATCGTAATTTACACGATATGAAAACATCTATTGGCACGATAACGAGATGATGATCAAACGATCGGTCAAGCATCTAGATCTACTCTCGTTCTTCTTTCCTCCCTGTTTTGCTACCAATTCGAATTGAAGCCACCGTCGATACATGAATGCGAGCTTATGAATGATTTATGCATCGCAATGATTCATATCTGAAAGAATCATCATTCTAAAGTCGCATTAGGAACGTCTGACATTTCATATGCGCAAATGTACATCAGTTATGTTACAGTATCGTGCTCAGTTTAATATCCGTTGAACATTGTAATTTACACGATATGAAAATATCTATTGGCACGATAACGAGATGATGATCAAACGATCGGTCAAGCTTCTAGATCTACTCTCGTTCTTCTTTCCTCCCTGTTTTGCTACCAATTCGAATTGAAGCCACCGTCGATACATGAATGCGAGCTTATGAATGATTTATGCATAGCAATGATTCATATCTGAAAGAATCATCATTCTAAAGTCGCATTAGGAACGTCTGACATTTCATATGCGCAAATGTATATCAGTTATGTTACAGTATCGTGCTCAGTTTAATATCCGTTGAATATTGTAATTTACACGATATGAAAACATCTATTGGCACGATAACGAGATGATGATCAAATGATCGGTCAAGCTTCTAGATCTACTCTCGTTCTTCTTTCCTCCCTGTTTTTTATCGCCAAGATCCATTTATATTACTCGCGTATACTTTGTTCGTTTCAAATACGGAATGTTTAAAGTGCAGTTAAAACAAGAAGCGTCACGCAACAATATATTTCTTTCTCGTTAAACTATCCGGGCGGAACAAGCCGCGTATTATCGATTCCCCCATTTTCTCGTATTCACAAGTAGCTTATATGCGAGTAACATAAATGAATCTTGGCGGTGAAAAAACAGGGAAAAAAAGATGATAATAAGTGAGAGAACTAAATTATCCTCTTTCAACTCATGAGTATAACGAAGAGGCGATTATCCGCCCCGAGCGCGTATAAAAAAGGGGATCGGCGCTCGAAGGCTTAAGAGGGGATATTTCTCTTATTTTTTTACGAAACGTCTCTCGTTCTTTACCGAGCAAATCCGCATGAATTCCATTTGCGCCGCGCGCGGCGTAACCAAAGCAAGCTACCATTTCCCCGCCGTCATTCAAGCGGAATAGATTATCGCGTAACACGTAGATAGATTGCACCGCGAAACACAACGGCTCGTCCGATGCGGATGGAGAGGCCGCCCGATTCGCGACACAAAATTCCATCCAGGAGGAGCCGCCGGTCGTGCGGGCAGGCTGGCGCTGCAAACTGAATTCCTATCGCGCTTAATCAGCACTACTGTCGGTTAACTACTTATGACAGTACATCGTCGCTCTCCGCCTCCTCCAATTACGCGACGTGCACGCCGTTTCGGTTCATCCGCCGCGCGTTGTCGGCCTCGAGTCTTGACGGATTACACGCGAATCAACGTGACTCGTATCGCGCGTAACCCGTTCTCTCGAATTTGCGCGTGTCTGCGAAAAAAAGATAATAACATTGCGCTTGGCACTATCTACGATTTGATAGCGACTTTTGAGAGAGGGAGAGGGAGAGAGAGATGCGTCAAGTGTGATTAAAATCATTTGTTGCACTCTGTTTGCACTCTGTCGCGCATCGACTCGTTCGTTTCACCCTGTTTCGACTTTCTCTAGTTTCGAAACGAACGACTCAATTAACAGTTATAGCTAATTTTACACCAAGTACCCGTTTATCGGCGAGCTTTTAAACCCTGTAATGTATTAAAAGATTCATGCGAGCGAAACGCCCACACACCAAATAAATGTATCTCCATAACTATCGGAGAACAGATTCGTAGCACGCTATGTTATAGGAGAGCCGCGTAATTTCTAGCTGCGTAATTAATGTGTAGAATAATTTAATCGTTTGAAAAAGCGAGAGAGAGGCAAACCGACTGGTTTTTATATCATTATACGATATCCCGGCGTTATAACTGACCGCGCACAGAAATATAACGGAGGAATCGGAGCAGCGGTGGCGGAGGCGGCCATAAAATATTTCCGCTGCCGTAAAATCAATTCATCCGACAAGGAATTCCCTCGCGAGCGTTTATTTAAAAATTCTTTGACGATTTATCGCCAAAGCATTTAGTTGCATCAACCGACGTCCGGCATTACCGTCATGCCACGCCCGATTGGAATTCATCAATTATGTCACATGTCGGTTTTACGCGCTTCTATTTTGATGACAGCTCATATTCGGCATTAGGCGAACGTATGCCCCGTTTCATTTCATCGCCGAACAATGGGGGGAAAATGGTAGAGTGGGAAAACGAAATCGGGAGAGAAAGCCGGAGAATGAGACTGGAACTGGTCGCGTAATTAGACCCTTTAATTAAACTGCGAGGAAGGTGGGGACGGTACGAGCGAGGGAACAACGGGAATTGAGAGGAAGGGGAGGAGGGAGGGGGAGAGAAGGTCCGGGATGCACGGTCGCGGAAGGAGGTGGAGATGCCGGACAAAAGGAAGAAGGTCGGCGAATGTTGCAGATCGTGATGAGAAACCGAGCGAGGCAGCCGATCATCGCTTTATTATGACCGCGTAATGGAGGCTCCGATAACCGACTTCATTTCGCGATTCACGCGAGCGATTCCCTCCTCCTCCCCCGCGATTCCTCGGTCATCTCTCGAGCCTGCATTTATCCTCCCGCTACATTGAATGAGCAGCGACTATTATAAACCGCGACCCGTAAATTCAGACGCTTTATCATCACGCTCCTCTTTCGTGCTACCCCTTGCTTCCTTCTTTCCCTTTCTTTTTCCATCACCGTCGTCTTCTCGGCGCCGGTGATTGAGTCGCAAATCTTTCCTACGTTCGATCGAATAATGGGGGATAATCGCTCATTAGAATCGCGGAGGGAAAGTCGACGACTTCGTTAACTCCGCAAATTGCTTAAATGCTCGTTCGATGGGCAAGAACACCGAGGTCCATTATGTCGTAAGACCATGAACAATACCTAACACTACGCGGCACGAAAATCCAATATCTCGATATTGAGCCAACCAGCCATTCCTTTTAATCTTCCCCTCAATATTTATCATTATATCATATATATGTATATATATAATACCGGCCATACCTGGAGTATCCTATATACGGTTTATGGGCGCGCGCTCGTACGCTTAAACCACAAATAATAAAGGGACGCGATGAGAGTTATCCCGTGAAATAACGTCGTTCGCACGTTACGACGCCGACGATAGATTTATCACCCGCCATTCATTGGCTCGACTGTTTCGCTTTGTTCCACACGCTTTGTACATACGCGAGGTTACAAAGGCCACCTCCGCACCAAGCTTCGCAACCGGAGATGCGAATTTCCGTGGCTCATAGTCCCCCGATTTTTATGCGAAACAATGTTCCTCGAGATCCGCGCCGGTCAACGTCGAACCGCTTTAATCTCCCGCCGCTTGTAAAATTATACGAGCGAGGAATATAATTTTGTCAAGAGAATTTTCCTCTCCCTCTCCTCCAAGATTCTTAACTTTTCCTAGCAGTTAGTACGTCCGAAGCATGACAAATGTAAGGGAAATTTAAAAGCGCGCGAATTCTATCTTTCGCGAGCGACGAACTCCCGCGGCATAGAAATATCTCAAGCGCCCGGCTTTCAAACTTGTACTCCCTGCGCTTCCTAATGACAGAGATTTCAAAGCCGATACCACGGTCGTGAAAATTCTGCGCGTTTGCAATTCTTGGCGCGTTTGCAAAAGTATGACTGAACGTTGTAATCATAATTTCATAATCAACGCGAGTCTATCCTGTTGAAATAGTTCCTTTTCACCGTGGCTATTTCTCGTTTAATTATAAAACGTTCAGTGATCAGTCAATTGACGATTCTGAAAAATTAACCAATTTCACTGAGAAAAATCATTTGATTGTATCAACAAGACGTATCTGATAGAAGGCATTTTGGTTAAATCAAGCAAAATTTCTAGTTATCACAATAAGACTCGATTTTTTATAACTAGAACGTTTAATTGATTTTATTACAAGGATTTGATTAGTATTTTCTAGTTGAATCTATAAACTTCTTGTTATATTAACTAAACATAGACACAATGATGCCATTTTTTAAATAAATTTAGTATTATTAACAAGAAAATTTGGTAAATTTAACAGGAAGGAGTTAATCCTATTCTGATTCGTCCATTTTCCAACAGACATACTGATTGACTCTACCAGATTTCTAATTAATGCAACCAGATTTTTTCTCAGTGTATAATTAATATTATTCTCTTTAATCATGGATAGTAAGGATTAGGGTTGCCAGATGGCCGGGATTTTCGGGAAAGTCCCGGAATTCTTAAGCTTGTCCCGTGTCCAGTAATTGAAGTCTTCTGTCCCGGAAAATCAGAATTTCAACAAAATCATAACTTTCATGTCTCTAATTGGTACCTATCATTAACGCATTTGTTTGTTGCGAGTGCACAGCGGTACCCTCTCCATTTCTTGCCGATCGTCCGTTGTCCGCCACCGACCCCGCCCGCCGATCTAACATTGATTTTTATTTAGACAGTACAAATTGTATGTACTATAATACTTTGTCAACTCTGTGCAATAATTATTATAATTATATTTTTTCACAAAAACTTTTGTTTTTTTTACCCCTAAATATGCTCGAGGTTTATGCGAGAGTCACTAATTAATTAAAAATTTAACTAAAATTCTCTAACAACCTATTTTTCAGCCGTCACCTAAAAAATGTCCCGGAAATAGTCATTTCGCATCTGGCAACCCTAGTAAGGATTATTATCTGGTTATTAATAAAAAAAATCTGTGTACTTTTTATATCCTCAAAGGGATACAATAAGGGAGAAATGTTGGCAAAATATTGCACGACAAGTTGACATGATTAAAAGTCGAAAAATGGCGAAACTGTCGTCCGACTGATTATGAGATTCCCGAGACCAGAGAGAGCTCGGAAGCGCAACTTGTCTGCGTACGGGACGATTTTGTAGCGGTTGCGTGCAGCAATCTTGCCGCAAGCTCCTCGGTATTCCCGCGCATAAGATTACGGCATTTCGTATTCATGCGGTAAGGTGCGACTCGGTATTCACGGACGCAAGTACGAACTCTAACTGAAGTTTACACAGGCTAAACTAGCGCCAGACCGGGGACACACTCTGTGCAGCTTAATCGGGTCGGGGCAACGAATGGGACATAAACATTAACGGTGTCTGTAAAAACACGCGTGCACGCTTTAATTTTAATATTCCGCGTTGCGCTCGCCACAATCTCTAGCATAATTTACATACATAGAGATTATATGCATATTATATAGTGCTCGAAAGGAATCTTGACTTTGCCCTGTAGATGGTGTAAAAATGCTCGTGATACCATGTAACAATTTTAAATCCTGAAATCGCCAGTATTGCGACTATTACACAAAACAATGTTTAACCGCATCATACATTTATCACAGGAAAAATACGATATTCCATCCTCGTGCATTGATCGGGCAGGGACAGAGGGGGAGGGGAGCGAGTAGCGGTATCGAAATATTAAATCCCTTTTACACGGTCTATAATTCGCGAGAAAATTTACGACAGGATTACCACGGTAATCCCGGGAGTGATATTATGCATGAAAAAGTTCTGTTTTACACTGACCAGGAATTTAAATTAGAAATTATCCTTCAAAAAACTATAGAATCGCGCGTCGGACGTTATCACTCCGAAAGTCGAATTATAAAAATTCGAAATTTACTTTTTCTCACCTTTTAAAATCTACTCGTAACATAAATTGCGCGTAAGACTCAGGAATAAATTTTGCCCGCACGCAACCTAGCTTTTTTCATGCAAAAAAACACGCGAGTTAAGTCATTGCGTAACAAACACACGTTCCGTCCAATCCGTCCAATTTCTTTACACGCTTCCTTTACCTCGCGTCTCGCGAGTCCGCTGATAAGATTACGCTTGCCAGCGAGAAACACGCATACAGCAAACATGTTCATATAGCGTGCGAGGCTTGCAAAAGCGCGTAATTCTCTTTAATTTTCCTTCTTTTTTTTTCTCTTTTTACCTAATGCTGACCAGTTCCGTTCCGTGTCCGCTTCGTCCCGTCTCCGGAACCGCTCCCGAGATTTGTTTTCCCGCCCGTTGATTTCAATATCATTCGAGCACACCGGGATTCCGCGGCCGGAGCGCGATAATTCACGATAGTACACGAGATGCATATTTATAATATTCTCTCTTACGGATGCTACTACAAGTTTGAGTTTGCATAGCCCGACAGAGAGTACGCTCTGTAGCATACACCATTAATGAATATTCTCCTGCGAACACGGTGTAACGTAAGACGAGACTTCGGGGCTCGCAGTGACTTCGCGATGCTCCCGACACACCGCCACCGCCCCGCGGTGCCTTGTTTCAGAAGTTCGTAAAACGTGAATCCGTCTCTTGCCTGCATAATTAAAGCAGCTGTCAAAACTGACGACGTCGGAGTTAAATTAGGTTGCATAAAAATACTTTAACGCTCTTTTTCTTTGCTTGTTTGGTGAGATCAACTCGATATCTCTTTTCTATCTATACTCGAAAAATATATACGTTACGCACGCTCCTTTGCTTCGATTTGTATTCCGACTTGACTCGACTTGTACCAGATAACAAGATTACCGAAATAAATACGTTGTATATCGAATTAAATTCGATACGAATTAAAGTAGATTACACTTGACATTTATCTGACGTGTAAAAAAATAAAGATAAAGCGCGAAATGCAATTTATAATAATTTATTTAAGCGCATAATAACAATTATAATATGCACCATACAGTGCCTTGTTTTCCGGTCGTTGATTTCAATTCCACGGTATACTCCTCGCTCGGTTTTGCACTCAAGCGCAGTCACAGTAACTCGGAAACTTCGGACAGCCCAATCACTCCTGTTAAGCTGCAGGTAGCGAATGTCGCGACCGATGAATCCCCTGATGTAATGGACACAACGGGACAGTTTCCAATAGACATTGCCTTCTTGTATAAGATAGATGGCAATAAATAGTCGTGGTAGTGAATAATATTGCTCATTTCGAATTTAAACTTTTTTTTAATTTCTGTGATATTCAGCAATGCTGTGATTTAGTAATGCTTCATTATCCTCTCTCATCATTATTTAGTAAAAGGTCATAAGGTCAACAGACAATAAAATATCCCGATATATTTATTGCTCTAACATATTTCCCACCGCCGAATTTATCGATCGGCTTATGGTCGACAACGAGTCGAAACAAGAGAAAGATTTCCAGAGAAAGATAGGGATGTATGTGGGAGGAGGTCGGACGTCTCTTTACGCCCATTTGATCAACGAGCGACAGAATCCATCCGTGGCAACGGCATTGACGCATATCCTGTGGAGAGAGCATTCACATATTTTTCAGCCTAACGAATAATTGCTAGAAAACAATATTCGCAGACTAGAAAAATATGTGAGGCGCAAGTGGCTGGATCGGGAATCGAACCCGAGTCTTTCGCTTTCCGGGCAACTGCTCTAGACCACTGAGCTATCCAGACCTCACACCTAATGCTGCTTTTTAACACAGTGATATGCGACTCCAGAGCGATGTTGGTATCTTGCTCGATGGATGCAATGCCGATTGCCATGGAGGATCCTTGAAAAGGTCGCTCGCTGACCAAATAAGTGCCGGTGGAGGTATTCGCGTACATGCTGGCTTCCGACTGGCCTTCCGTATAAAACGGCACCGACGAGCACAACGCCGTAGAGTGACCACATCCCCCAAGATCCCTCTAGTATATATTATCCCCACTGTACCAAATAGCAGTGGCGGATGGACCCTAAGATAGGGCCGGGGCAGGCCTCCCGAACAACTATATCGATTGTACGCCAAAAGCAAGAACGCCAACACAAGGGGAGGGATATTTCGCGCTTTGTCGACGCGGCATTATCGTTTCGCGATATACATATGCAGCGGGAGAAATATTATACATAAGTGGCCGTCAAAGTGCAAGCTACACGGCCAGATTCTACAGGATCGGCGCCGGCTTGCCGCTGTGTTTCTCGTCTGCCGTGTGTAGTCACTATCCGGGCGAGGAAGAGGGGGTTGGTCGGCGGTCTCGGGAACACCGGAGATTCCCAGCAGGTTCTCCCAACTAACCTATCGGTTTCTGGCCGGCTGCCCCGCTTAATGGGAATTGAGAACTTTCGACTCCGGACGCGCGATAATTCATCGCTCTCTCGCTCTCGTAGCTGGCGGCCGGCGTATGCCGTTACCGTTACGTGCCGACCTTCGGCTCGTATATACGTACGTACGATGTATGTACCAACGACGACGACGACGACGACGACGACGACGACGACGACGAGGATAAGTGGTGAACGAGGGTGGCTCCGGTGGATCCGGTGCAGCCGCAGGCGGGCGCGAAGATACGAGCCAATTGCGGGAGTCGGAGTTGGCCTCTCTCGTACATCCGCGAATGCAGTCGGCAAACGAGTTTACCGAAGCGTGTCTGTGTCCGCCACCTTCTGTCCCGTTCGATTACCCTCTTCGTCCCTCTTCCGGCTTCTCTCGCTCTTAACGTTCGTTACCGCGACACGAGATATGCACCCCTCTACTCGACGCCCTCGACTGTTCTCGTCTTCCTTCTCTTATCTAGTGTGTCTCTGTTGGAATTCGCGCGATATCGCGTTGGAATATTAAAATGCAGAGGAAAGATTTCGTTGTTTATTTCTGAGACACTATGATATTTATTTTTTCTCCCAGTTTCTTGCTCCTTCTCGTTGCATAATCTTTAGGTTGAATTAAACTCTCTTCGTGTTCGATATGGACAGGCAAAAAAGCTATATTAAATTTTACGAAAATTTTTCTCTTAGCTTACAGTATATTAAGTATCACAAGTGTAACTTGCGCGTTTATGAATACCTTGTGTTCTACGAATTATTATGACGTGTAGAAAGAGCTTCAGAAACTCCGGATTGACGACACCGATATTTTATATAATGTGCAGTATAGGTTTTATTAAGAGAGTCTGGAAAACATACGTCCTGAATTATTGCGAGTCGGACGGGCCGTTAGCTCGCGTTGATGTCGTTTCGCCTACTTTATAGGCCGAATAACGAGGAACAACTTGTCCGCGTTTACGAGCTTCTCTAGATTCTATTGCACTCCGGCATTTGTTGTAGCGCGATGACCATAAGTTTAACGGTATAATTACTTTCCCGATATTCACACGGCACGAATATCTTACGACATTACGACCATGTAATTCGTGAGAGCATTAACAGATTAATAAATCCGTTGTTATTCCAACGGAGGTGATTATACGCTACTTTGTCGCGATAAGCGATAAAGAATAAGCGAAAAAAAGCACAAAAGCGAATATATATGCGAGCATAAATATTTCAATAAAATTAAAAAATTTTTCAAAATTAAAAAGTTGTAATTTTGTTCGAAAAAAATAATATTTGTTATCTTATTGTTTTTAAATTTTTTATTGCCATCAAAAATGGGAATTCTTTTCTTATACTTTGATTATGTTTTTGTTGGCAGCCTCCTCACGAATTATTAGCTTCAGATTCCGAAGAATCATTCACCTTCATCTTGTGAGGGTGAACGTGTAGAACGTTCGTCCCATCTCCGCCTCTCGCAGCATCTTGGAAGTCCTCTCACGTTACAGCAGAGAACCGCGGATATTATTTCCTCGTAACGACGATCGAACGATCGTCCCTCGATAGTACAACGAGAAAAACGATCCGTCTGTTCGTCGAATCCGGAAACAAGGCGGACATAAAGGCGGAATTTTTTTCTGCATTTTGCGCGTACTTATTAAAAGGAACGCGCAACGAGATTATCGCGAGTTACCTAGTTGGTTAGTTCGTCTCAAAGTTAGTCGCGCGACGAACAGCGAGAGCTACGAGAGGAGAGAGTGGAGGAGAGCATGACAGGATCGGTAGGTAGGTTCAGGGTGAGCGACTTTACTCGTTAAGCAAGCCCTGAGGCTGCTCGGCGCACCCAAAGATTCTATACCTGCATCCATTTCCCGTTTCTACCAGCCCGCGCTTGTGTCGTCGACGACATCGTCGTCGTCGTCGTCGTCGTACTCCGTCAAGGGCCTCGCGTCTCCACGTTTCTCCAAGTCAAAACGTTCTCCGTTCCCTTCCTCTGTCGCGGTACCCACATGAGCTAACTCCTTCTCGACGATCGAGCTTGCATAATGGATGACGGAGGACAGACGGAAGCGGAGAAGAGAGAAGTAGACGACAGAAGGAAGGAGGCAGGAGAGAGATTAATTCGCTGAAACCCCTATCCGCGCGTTAGATCTCCCAATCATTCCCGCCCTTCCCCGGATAATGTATCGGCGGGATAAACCTACCGATTTGAGCGAGTCAATTCATCGTCCGAGCTGCCAGACAAAGCGGAATAATCCCACACCGACAAACGAAAATGGCTCTATTAACCCGCAATATTTAATTATAAAAATAACTTTTGATACATATCATTTTTCTGTGTAGGAAAAGAGTAATTTTTTATAGCACACAATCATGAAGTAAGATCTTCAAAAGTAATTAATTTTTATATAAAAATAATATTCCTGTATAATACACGTATAATCTCTCTCGTTTTAATTTCGTAAAAATCTATTTTAATTAGTAAAGTGTAAAATAATTTCAATTGGTCTAAAGAGTTTGCTATATCTGAAATTTAAATTTAAAAAATTATAAAAAAATATAAAAGAAAAATAACAATCAAATCTAATAAGAAAAGAAAGAAAATTAATTAGTAGATGAAGTTAGAGAAAGAGAAAAAAGAAACCTAAATTGTACCTAAATTGTCAATTTATCTCTATAAATTTTGCAACTTACCAGCTCGTCCGCGTTTATATATTTTTATTTGATCTCTTTTTATAAAAGAATATTTAATGTAATCTTTCCGATTTAGATTAAAGATTAATTATCATCATCTATTAAGAAAATTGCGGAAATTCTTGTTTCATAGGCGCATCATCTTTACGTATTGTTGACATGCTCTTAAATTCAAGAACATCACCGAGATCGATGCGTTCTTAAACTTCGCGACATTGTCCCACGAAGACGAGAAACCGCTTTCTAATTTCCTGACGTAATCTAAGTGAGCTGTAGAGAGCGGAACTCACTTTGCTGTTTCCGCACTTTCAGCGTGCTCGTCGCATGTATGGATACTTCGCGGTCGCCAAGTACAATGACTGCGTAAGTACACCCCAAGAGAAATCATGGCAAAGTAGTACTCATTCACGGGACGCTGATAATCTGTACAGTTATCTCTCTCTCCGACCCGGAAATAATGCTTGTACGATGATAGGGAGGCGGGGGAAGAAAGAGAGAGAGAGACAAATTCAAGCCTTTACTTCACCCTTATTCGAATGTCGACTCGTATACCATGACGTTGCCCATCGGATAATATTATCGTGCACCGATATTGGCGAACGACAAAAAGATTTTAATGAGCGCGATCATCATCGACGTCGCAAAGTCAAATTTAAATTGCACGCGCGGCCGACGGATGAATCTATCGAACGGTAATAAAAACGGGCGGTTAATAAAGATGCCTCGTCCGGATAATTGATACTTCTGCGGACGTGGAACGAGGTCGACGACGACGATGACGACGACGACGACGGCGATACGTCAAAAACATTCGACCGATCTACCGTGCGCGGGAAAGGGGGGAGAAGCGAGGGACTAATGAAACGCCGGCGCATTGAAAAATGTCATTTACCCTGCGCATACATCGTCGATCTCCATCGTCGCGTAGTAAAATATCGGGTCGAGGGTTTGAACAGGGGAGTGAGGGAGAAGGAGACGCGGCGAGTCCGAACACACATCGACGCTAACCTGTCGCGCGGTTATCGTATTTTTAAATTCGCACAGGATTCGTCGCGAAGAGAGACAAGAACCATCGTCATCACCACCACCAGCACCGACACGGTGGATAGTGTAGGCACGCGATAATTGTGGATAATTCTCGGCGTCGCGTGCCACCCGCTTCCTCCCGTCCTCCCTAATTATATGTCTCCCAGCCCTTCCGGCGTTCTCGCGCACATTTCATATACATGCATACGTACATGTAGATATACATGTATATATATATTAGTATATATATATATATATCTCGACGCTGCCAACGAGAGAAACCGCACTGGTGGTGGAAACATGTAAGCCCTTCGATCGACACAAACGGGAGAGCGAACAAAGGGAGAATAGGATGTAGGATGTCCTTATTGACAGGACGACCAATATAATCATCCGCATTCCATCCCATGTTACATACATGTGATTTCGCATATCAATCAAGTATATAAGACGTGTCCAGAATGATGGATTATCAATAAGTATTAAATTTATCGGAATGTTAAAAAATTGTGTATGTATACTTGTTGAATTAGCAATTTATAATAAATAATTCGATTTATTTCATTGCACAGCTTTACCACATTTCTTTAGAATAAATTGGTGTTATATAAATATCAGTATTTAAAATTCACGGTATGAAATAAAAATTATTCGCAAAATATTTTAAATATTTTATAAAAATTTAATTTTTTAAATAAATAAAAAAAGCAATGAATATATGCGTATATAAAAATAAATTAAATATTATTCAATATTACAGAAAATTACACAAATATAATATTTCTACAATAATACACACTTCTAAATGTACTACATAATTTTTTAGTCTATTTTAGTTTTAATTTCGTGAATATAATTACATGTGCAAGATGGAAATAACTTTACATAAATTAAAAAAATGAGTATAAAAATCAAATTTCCTTCAAATAATGTCATTAATTTTATAATTCAGAAAACGTATATCCGGAAATTTAATATTATATCTAGCAGTACATCTTCAAGATCTATGTAAATATTTATCGCATTCCATTTTCGATTTATTCCAGCGATTATCACAAGAACAACACATCACGAGGAGATATTTGAAGCAGCAACTGGCAAATGATTTCTGTCGCAAAGTCGTCCGCCAGACGAGAGAAACGAGACGAATAATGACTTAAAACATACGAGAAGCCAGCCACGATGGCGCGAATGTAAAATATTTCATTTAGAGAAGAGTAGCTCGCCGGCTGGCCAGCAGCTTAACGAAACCGTAAAGAAAAAACTCTCGTAAAAAAGTCCGCGGAAAATCTATCCCGCCACTCGCTTAAATTCTATCCTCCGTCTAATAGACCCGAGCGAGAAGAACGGCGGATACAGAGGTCGGTGAAGATCCCAAAATGCTCTCCTTCAAACGCGATTCGCGCGCGCATAGCTCGAAAGTAATTCCGAAAGTTTCTCCGCCCCAAAGACGAGCAGACGGCACAAAGGATTTATTCGGAATGTCAAGGAGAAAGAGAGAGAAGTCGGGGAAGATCTGTTTCACTAACCGTGCGTACGTTGCGGATTTGTGCATTCGTAAGATAACATCCGACATTCAATTTCTTTACCTTGAGATACCTTATGACGGAAAGCCACGTGCTTTGTAATTGCGTCCGTCACATTTTGACATTTTATTATATTTCCATAGAACCATTTTATAAAACTTGCATGATGAAGAAACAACAAATTTCAATCACATGAATATATTTATTTATGTTAATCAATATATTTCTTTACATTGACTTGCCAAATAAAAGTAGTATCATTTTCTATCATTTTTTAAAAATTAAAATTTAAAAAAAAATTTATATATAAAAATACATGCATATTTCTTTTAGATTACTTCTCTTTGTACTAAACGTCATCTGGTCTGTCTCTTCTCGTGTCTACATGTTTCGTTTAGTAATCTATCTCTTTCATCGTCGCGTAAGTCAGGGGCCAGACATGCGAGTCCGACGCCAGTGCAATTGCATGTAATTATTCTAATTCGTGGTACGCGAGCCCGGAGCTCGCATTCGAATGCATTTACCGCATCACTTTTTACCTTTTCTCGCCAATTCCATGGTGTGGGTGCTGAATGGCAAATCATCGCCGCACGTGATATACGCATCGAATTAACTCACGCGCGCATCTCGTTTCGTAAAAGCGGAGAATTTTAAAGGCAAAACTGAAAAAGATTCGCGCTATTGAATTCCTTCGAGGTCTTTCATCATTGCGCAAAACATGAAGTGATCGAACTTTGATGACGATCGAATCATGCCGATTGCTACGAAAAAGTAAAAAATTATCCGCATTCTGCAATTTACTACAACTATAGCAGAGAACTCACAGGCACAACATTTTTCCACACAGCTCCCTTGCTTTTCAACTTGCATTTAATCTAACAAGCTTTATCCAGTTCCGTTTTTGGTTGCGCTGTCAGTTACGCATGCATCGCACTTTTATACTAATCCGTAGAAAATTGACGACCTGTTTCATACAGTTGAAATACTTCAAATTCTGGGATCTTGAATCATCCATCGTATAGCCCTGGGATCTCGCCCCTTCAGATTAATCAATTTTCTACAGATCAACAGAAAGATGCGATGTATGCGTGGTTGACAGGGCAACTAAAGACTTTTTTTCTGAGGACATAAACAAATTTGTAGAATGCTGGACCAAATGCATTGAAAATCAAGGAAATGGAAAAATGATGTGCTTGTAAGTTCTCTCTGTTGTAGTTGTGATAAATTACAAAAATAAATTGCGAATAAATTTGCGATTCGCCCTCGTATAAATCACTAATATGCCAATCGCGCATGTTGCTACGAATCAAGCGTAAGGCTTAACATTGCCATCGAGGCAATGCAACAACAAGTCGGTTAAACAGGGGGTAACGGGGGGGTAACTGTTTATAAGCAGCGAGTAATACGTAATTAGCCTACGACGGGGACAGGCGGGTAACGTCGAATCCGCGAACATTTTCATTTCGGCAGTAAGCGGCATGTATGTATGTTAACCCGGCCGGCCGGTCTAATGGATTTGCTTTTACCTGAAATTGAATTATAACGCTGTAGCAGTTTGCGGCTTTGCCGCGTAACAAGATTTAATAAAGCACGCCCGCGCGCGTAATAATATGGTGCAGTAATAACATATGCAGTACATTACTGCGATATACATATCCCGCGTGGATATATATCAGCGCATGGACGCGGGGGAGGGGGGAGGGGGAGATATTACCGGCGCCGCGGTCGCCCCCCCCTCCCCCCCCCGAAATTGCGACGCTCTGCGAACCAGAGACATCGCGCACGCGCTTTCGCGACATCCGTTTTGTCCTTCGCGCCACGGAAATGCGCGGACTTGCGATCTTATTTACCGCACAATTTCATTTTGCACCATCCCGTGGATCGACCCCGCGCGCGCGCGCGAGCGCTCGTTCCGTCTCCGTAAGCCCCGCTATGTCCGGACTATCGCCGGCGGAATCCTCTCGCAAAGATGTAACGTAACGAAGAAGGCATCTCGCCGTCTTATTTCCACGGATTGCGTCGCGCGATCTCAACGTGGAATACGAAAAACCAGCGAACGCTCGGAAAGAGAGGGAAGAGGAAGCTTGAAGGGAGCACGAAACGCTCTGAATTACCCTCGGCGACCCCGACATCAGGTGCTGCTCATAGTTACATACGGTGTCTCAGAAGAGCAATGTATCTAATATCTATATCTATAAAGAAATTTATAATTTTTATTTAGTGACAATTTTAAAAAGCCGTCATTTATAGCAAATCGGTCATTTTTACATTAAAGTTGAAATATTTTATTCTCTCTCAAAATAAATGTTTGGTCATTTTTACATTAAAGTTGGATTTTTTTAAATTTTTCTCAAAATAAATTTTTTTAGTTCAAATTAATTGTGAAAAGCTTTTTATATAAAATAAATCTTTAATTTCTACATTTAATAATAGATATTCTGCCGTCATAAAATATCTCTAGAGTATTTTCTCTAATATATCCGAGTTCGACGACACCCTATATACAGGCATCGGACAGCCGAGGAAGAGACAGATGGATTCGGACCGACGAGCAACGTGGCATGTCGCGAGAAAAAGACAAGGAAGAGAGGGCGGAGAGAAAGGTGAATAGATGTAGAATGGCAGTTTAGCGGAGATGGGTTGCAAGGAGGAAGGAAGCAAGGAAAGGAAGATCAGGAAGGAACACGTAATTCCGGGGGGCTTAGCGCGTCCCAATTTTCGGGCCAGTAAATTCCAATAACGTCCGATGCCCTTAAACTCTTCGTACATCACATCGTCTCTCGAACCAGCGATCGATTTATAACCGAGAAATTCGAGTTATCGATACCTATCGGTATCCCCGGCCAAAATCTTGGACAATGATTTATGAGTCATTGAGGGAACCATCCTGATCGTACGTACGATCTTCATCGCGAGGCTGTAGCCCGCGGTTTTAATACACGAAAGGTGGTAGAGACGCGTGTCGAACCGGGTGAGTTACCGGGGTTTCTCTCGGTCTATTCGTTTTCGTTACGAAAGGCAAGCAGCCGGAATTCAAGTTTTCAAGTATCGTCCCAGGAAAGCAAAAAACCGACAAAACCTCAGTTAACTTCAACCGCTATTTATGGGAACGACCGTACGTCCGTCGATCGGCATGTGCGAATTTCTCATTCTTTTTTACGATCTAGCCTGGCTCTTAGATCTTTCCTATTTTCTACCCGTACACAACTGAAGAGTTTTATAAATTATAAGAGCTCACCGCGTTCTCCGAGACCTTTTGTCGCGAGCTTCGGGACCGGTGGCTTTCAATCAATGACCGAATAAGATCGAATTTCCGGCGTTCTCTTGCCCCTTGTCCTCTAGACGATCCCGAAGAAATCGATTTAGCGGCGAGAATCGTCGAGGACGAGGCTGCGACGTGCACAACCCGACCGATAGTATGCGCAGAATACCGTAATGCCGGACAACGTTAGAGCCAATAACTTACGCCACGCACTTTGAACGGTCTCGTCCGGCTTTGCGGCTTCGTGACTAAATAGTAATATCAGGAATGCTGTGGCAGCATCGCACACACATACATGCACACGTACATCCATACACTTGCAACGTTCCTAGCGTTTGCTGAGACGCAAGAACCGCGGATTGCGACCCGCACGAAAATGCGACAGCAAATCGACGATAAAGATCAAATCCGTTCGGGGCGATTGATTCTCTATCGCCGTAACTGGCAGGAATGAATTTCAAGCAAGATCCTTTAGGAAATTGAGCGTTAAAAGCTCGAGCAAAGATACGAAGATGTGATGATACTAATTGAAATTACACATCGCATGTTACATCGTCATATCGTTGTTATAACTGAACGCATCGTATAAACTTGATGATATATTCCAAGTAAATTCCTGCGTTACAAATGGCGCAACACGCGGTATCATACCCACTATTAATTTCCTGTATAGCAGTGTCTAGCTAGCCAATGGTATAATGTAGAAGTCTATGGTATCAATGTATATTCCTCTCTAGCTTTCGATGTATGTGCGATGTGTGTGTATGTGTGTATACGTGCGGACGAGCGACGCGATGTAATACAACGCAAATCATATCAACCGCGCGAAGACAATAGAAGACCAATTAATTGGATATAGGTCGCTAGACGATTACATCTCTCCAGCCATTTCGCTGGTACGTTCCTATATAACGAGATATTCGATTCGCCCTGAAGCCACTACGAGAGAAAGAGAGAGAGAGAGAGACACAGAGAGGAGATAAAAGGACACCGGGGATATCGGAGAAGTGGGATTCGGGTTGGGATCGAGCAGAGTGACAGTCGCAAATAACGACGACGCTTGCCCTTTGACGGGCCTTTGACTCGAGACGAATCATGTTGCCATGACCTCCCACGAAGCCTCACACTGCGAAGAATCGGCCAATTAAGGAACTCGTGCGATTACCTTACACGACAACGATTGCGTCAACTCTTATTGCTACGACCGAGTTTTCGCATTTGCTTCTCGATTGCTTTCACGATATACATCCGGATCTACTACAGATTTTAATTCCGCGGCGGAAACGATCTTTGCGCTACATAATCTACTTTGCTGCGAAAACATACAAAGATACCTATCGTAGAGTTACTCACGAAATTGATCCAATAAGAATTTCAGGAATTTTATAAAATCAGAGGAAAAAATGTGCACATAATAACAGAAAAAATAGAGAAAGAAAGAGAGCAACAAATTTCTATGGCTTGCACATGTTAGAAAAAAATTAATATATTTCTAAAATATTGCAAGAGAGAAAGAGGGAAATTAAAAAAAAATTGCCTTCCCAAAATTACAAAACAATGTCAATTCTATCTCGACTGAAATCTACGCGCGAAATAAATTAAAAAAAATATTTTCTTGTTATTAACTGGCTGCATATGTATATTTCAGAGGAAAATGCATCATGACTTTCCGCAGATACATACGCCAACATTTCGCGAATCGATACGATCGCACAATTTAATTTGATTCAACAAAAGCTTGTAGCTTCTACAGCTGTTATCAGACATCAACTCCACATCCGGAAGATGTATAGCACCGGAAAACATTCGATACACTCTATCCTTTAGCTCGCGGCTCATTATTCTCTCGCTCTGCCAACTTTATTCGCGATTATTCCTATAGATGAGACTGTGGACAGCGGACATCAGCGTTATCTTTGTTTCGCGCGGCACAAAGCGACGTTGCGGAGCGTGTGTGCACGCGGCAACCCACACGAATAATGAAATTTCGTTACCGCAAGACAATACTGTCATGCATGCCTGGCCAGATTCTGTTGCGCTCACGGCCAGCCCCGCTGAAAGCTACACGCCGAACAACTGTTATCGCGGCAAATTGCACGTTCCTTGTGTACCATTACGAAATTCTGCGGCAACATTGTTGTCCCTTGCACGTAACGCACATTACGGTTTACGAATCATACGTGCCTCTTTTTTTTTTACAACGAACATGCGACGCGTTATCGCGGGCGATCCAAAACTGTCGGCGATTACGATCCGTTCGATTATTGACGCCGGCGAAATCGAAAGCAGCCGCGAAAGCTGGGCAACCGCGACGCGGGTCATCGCGAATACGATTTGCATGCGTTATATCGGAGTCCAACAAATACGAATTTACCCTGCGTGATGTATGTATCTCATGAATTACACGTACAAAACGACAATAGCGTAAAACGATATCATCAGATCTGTATCCATCTTATCTCGTTTTATCTCTCGTTTTATCTTGCTCATTTTGGGAGCACTGCACTGTCACCCCTGAAGCCATATTGTATTCATGGTCCGTTCTTATTTCAAGACCGTCTAGTAGTGTCTTAAAATGCTAATACAGCTTTATGATAGGTTTATTGAATAGAGCGAAGCGTGGCACAGTAGACAGCGCACTAGTCTACAAAAGCCAAAGGCCCTGGGTTCGATTCCCGGTAGAACCGAAAAATTGTATACGCTCGCTCCTCTCTCGAAAGGCAATGGCAAACCACCGAGAAATCTTGCCAAGAGCATCTCTCTAATGTACAGCCGTTCGGAATCGGCATTAAACTATAGGTCCCATATACGTGTGATAATCTGATGCGCAACACAGATATATGAAAGAGAGAGAGAGATCACCATGTTTGAAATCGAACAAAAGGACTAAGAAGAAGATAGGTTTATATTAAGATTGTACTTAAGATGGTTTTAAGTGTAAGAACGGATTATAAATACTGGTCCTAAAGTACCGTTGCGGAATCAAGATCGCCCGAGGTGTCTCTATGACCCGCGCCCTTCGATAGCTCTTCCCCCCGTGATAACTTGGCTTTATTTATCGGGTAGATAGTCTAAATCAAGCCGGCGTTCTCTCCACCTCTGTCTCTTTTTTTTGCGATCAGTCACAGGCGCGGAAAGGAAGAAAGCGGAGGGAAAAAGAGCGAAAGGTCCGGCGAGAGAGAGAAAGAAGGGACAAGAGAGGATAAAATGAGGGAGAGAGAGGTGCAGCGGAGAATCGGTTCGCATAGATCGTCGGCGCAGACAGCCGCGCCATTAGATACGCCCATCTCAATCACTGGCGTACGGAGGGTCATAAATTCTCGCGGCGGCGGAGGAGATGGTGGCGATGGTGGTAATGGTGGTGGCTGCGAGGAGGTTACGCCACCAGGAGTGCAGGTGGATGCGCGTGCTGTAAATGCACCACAGGGAGTTTATGGTCGGGGTCCGTTCCCGCGCTTTCATCTTAGGCGAGATTAGCGACTGTTTGCGCTGGCACGCGTATACTTTACGGAATAACGGCGATTAGGCGCTTCCGCGAGCGCGCGCCGGACTTCCGCTCGAGAGAGACGAGAAGTAGATATTCGTCCGCGGACACGAGCACGACAGATAATTCCGCTAAGTGCGCGGGAAGCGCTAATTATACGCTTAAAGTCCACTAGGACTTCCGCTCGCTCGCAACCGCCTGGCTAATTGCCGGTAAGATATTTTTTATAGACGCGGTAAGTCCGCGTAAATGATAAAGTAAATTGCTCCTCCTCTCGCGCGCGAAAGAATTCGAATCTAATGACTTTCGGGTCGAGTGTCCCGACTTTGTAAGCGTCAATTACGTATCTCCATACGCGTGCTCTCTCTCTCTCTCTCTCTCTCTCTCTCTCTCCCCCCTCTCCAGCTTCGTTTCGCCCGACAGAAAAAGAAAATTATTTTGTCCTCGATAAAAAGAGAACTTTACGAATGCAGCGAGTCCCGAATCCTCTTTGCTCGCGTACCAATTATACTATTTGTACGGCGACGGTTTATTTTCAGCGGAAAATTTACATAATCAAACTTATTGTGGAACGGTGCGATATCTTTTACGATGTGTACAAAGTAACGTGAAAATAAAAATTTTCCTCGGATTTTCGCTTCTATCTTTCTAAAAAAAACTACATGACCTTATTTTTTTTAATTTAATCAGTTCAGAATTTAAGTCATTTAAATCATTTTTCTCGTTCGTCCTATATTTCTATTTTTTCCTATGTTTTCTATTTAAGAAAATCAATATAATCATTAAATCAAATAAAAATAACATTTTAATAATTTTCATTAAAATATATAATGTTTAATGAAAAAAATAAATAATAAATGATAAATAAAAAAGAGAAAGAAATTATAAATATATAATTTACAAGTCTAGAGAAAAAAAACTTTAAAATCCGTGGACATACTAGCTACGTTACGACAAACTCCGACTTTAACAAAGAAGTTTATATCCTTCGCAATATTTTCATACGATAAATATTACCGCGCGGCTCACGTTACGCGATACTTCAACGCTGACATTTATCTACGAAATTGCCTGTCGCGTTCGCGCGCGCTGACAAATGCTCCGCGATGTTAGTACATACTAATGAAAACTTCATTTAAACAAGATTATACGACGTTAATACCAACTATTATTACGGAACGTATTAAACTGACGACTGGACGAACCGGCGAGATCGAAGTTACCTTCTTTACTACACATCTTAATTAACAGAGTTACCTTACTTGCCCGACATAACTCGATTATCTTCAGCAGATATAAATTTCAAGTATTAAAGACTTATTAAAGAGACCCGATATCATTATTCTTACAACTATATGCAAACTACCCAGAAAAATCATAAAATGAGACAAAAAGATGTTGGGTTGCTAGCCACTCACTCGCAATTAGCAAGATGAAAAATGTATAATACGGAATTGAGGGAACCGGTTTATGCACGCAATATTCTATACTTCGTGCTAGAAGCAACTTTAGCTTAAAGAGAGGGTGTGGAAGCGGAGATGGCGGTTATAGGGCCTGAAAGTTACCGCGAGAGAGGCGGTAGGCAGTGATCGAGCGGTCGCGACTTAATGAAACTCTTAAGTGCCAACTATTAATATGGCTTCCAAGTTACCGAGAGGCCCGCTACACCTCCGTCCTTAGTGTCCGCGTTTCCCCTCCTTTTGCCTTCCCATCGATTACAAGTTTCCCGAGGAAACAGCCGTATCGCGCGATTTCACGGGAGAAAAAGCGAGAAATTAATTTTATTTATTCTCCCTTATATTTTCCGTTGGTAAAAAAAATGCATCGAACAATCAACGAGATCTATCTAACCCATTTTAGATGAGCCCCGATTAGCCTGCCTTTTCCAACTCTACAAATATCAAAGTGTACACTACCCGCTACTTAGCATTTCGCTAAATTATCTTATGGCTCTTGTAGATACGGCTATAAGCATTAACATAAGTCATGAAGAATCGTTATTGCCCGGAATAATAGTCATCGTTTGAATCATATAATGTCTAATTACAACGTCAATAAGTATCATATAATTATTATAATAAATAATTGAATGCCACGTACATATGTTTCGTCCATCAGAAAATAAAAAAATTAATTTTGTCATCTAAGAAGACTATTCCTGGGAATCGCAATCGATTATTATTCAATGAATCGACCCAGAAAATATTTCGCAAACTACGTACGTAAGGGATGAAAATAAAAATTGGAACGTGTCAACCATTATCCCGATCAGCTGTTTTCAGATCCGGATATCCAGCAAGAATTTACGCTCGCATTCGCTAAGCGTGCTAAACCGAGTTCACGCCTTGTCGCGCTTTTCAAGCCGCTGTCACGCAAGGCGATCGGCTACCGAGGGGTTCGCGTCCCTGTCCCCAATTTGTCTTTGAATGAAAAATTGATCCGGTTAGCGACTGTGTTGCAGCTTGTCGGAAATTGCGAGCCGAAGAGGAAACTGGCGAGAACCGGAGAGATCGATGACGCGCGCCGATATTTTATCCGCTGCGATACCATCGTGACGACGTCGTCGTCCCTACAACCGAATCGCTCCTTCGTGTATTCGAATAATTATTTCCAGTCTCGAGATTCAATCACCTGGGATAAATTAAAATCTAGCAAAATTTCTGCCTCTTCTAAATCTTCTAATTCCCCCTCCCTCCCCTCTCGCGATTATCGTGATCGACACCTGATTATAAAATATCGCAAATTGAGAAGGTAACAGCTTGTAACGAGATGATATTATACGAATTTAATTAAACGTAAAATAAAATTTTTTATATGGCTGTCGAGTAGATTCTTCGTGTGAAATAAGTGTTAACGAAAATTTTCAAGATTAAAAGAAGATTAAAAGAACTCTCGTTATTAACAATCTTTATTTACGCGAGAATTAAATCACGTTCTCAATTCTTAATATGTATGTACCCTTCTCGCTCTTCTTCTTCAATTGTTTGCAGCTCTTGGGCACCCCCAACCTAGGACTGTTTCTGACAAACGTTCTCGGACAACAAATGGCTCGAACACGCCGTTTGTCTCAGACTGATGGCGCTCGCGCTTTTAGTTCACTTTGCGGGCTGTGCATTTTTTTGCATCCGCGCACGCACGCAAACGCGCCGAAAAATTCGCATCCGTTGAGAGCATTAATCGCTTTGTCGTCACGCCCGGTACCGATTCTCTTTCCTCCCTGCTCCGTTTCCCGCCGCCCCTTTTTCCCAATCTCGTTGGCGCGCGTGGTTTGCACGGTTTTTCGATTCGGTCGCGAGACAATGAAGTCCTTATCGCCAATGGCTATCGCCACGAATGCCGACCGAATCAGCCGCAACCGGCGGCCGTTTCTTTTTCTGCTTTTATCTCTCTATATAAATATATATATATATATTTTTTTTTTGTCTCTTTGGTTTACACCGGAGCATTCGCGGCTTTTACCGCAAACGTGGCACCTTTGACCGCAACGTGCTGACAGCAACAACACGCGCGCCGACTCGACAAAATTTTCCCGATTCTCTACGAACGCCATTGATAACCATTCGGGGTCCTTTCTCACCTTAAAAATTATTAGCTCCGAAATATGTCCGTGCAGCAACGTAAGATAAATTTTGTGTGATATACGTTGATTTTTCTAATCTATCGATACAACGTGAAAATTTAAATTATGCTTAAATAGGTCACTTTCCTTCGACTAAAAGCTAAAATCTCCTTTAATTAGCATCAGAAACTTTGGAATTCAAGCACTTCGAAATTGTAAGTTGCTCTGTACAAGGTGAGCACTTGTATTTTGTATGAATGATTAATTTTGTGTGTATGCGCCGGTATAAAATTACTTTACTTTTCTCTAGTAAAGAGTGTTTCTTAATTAGTGTGTTTTACCACTTTATTCACAAAACCACAGAAAATTATAAAAATTTTTTCATAATTAACATAAAATAATTGTCCAAAATTAGAGAAATGTATGTTTTATATGCTCGACATATTTTTAGAAAGAATAATAAAGAAGGTAAAAAATAATAATTATACACATACTTTTTGGTTCTCCTTTTTTAAAAAATATAATTATTAAATAAAGTATGCAAATTAAGACCGAAAAATGCTTTGAACTTATCTCTAGATAAGTATATACATGCAAAGTAAACAGTTTAAACAACAATTTTCTTCTCTTGGCGATATTAATCATCTTTTAACGGGTGCGCGTAAGTTGAGCGTATGATTACTTCGTCGGCCCGGACGAAACACGTGTCGATCGATGTAAGTACATGCCTCTTAGTTCCAGAAATAGTCGCGTCGCGCGTGTTTAACAAGCCCGCTTAACTTTTAATAGGCTCGATGGCCTAATTATGAGCCACCGCGAAGTAACGAAGTCTGTCGCACAAGAACAAGCCGATAGTGGAATATATATAATCTCCAATATCTAACAAAAATATGCGAAAATAGATACATCAAAATTCTCCTTAGTGGGCTGTCAATCAACGCAAATTATATTTATCGCTTTTGATATCTAAAATTGATGAATCGGAAACGATCGCTGCGCTTATGCGACAAACAGATACGTAAGTAAATAAAAAAAATATTCATGCAGACGTATAAAGGAAATGAATTCACTCACAGGATTGCTGCTGGATATCCTGTTATCGTGGTCGTCGTCCAATCTCGTCGGTCGCATTCGCACAAGAGGAAGCTCTGATAATCTGAAAATATACGCAAATCAAATCCGATTGCTACTTTCAGCGCTAAAGTTTTGTATCAAAGGCAGAGGGATGCATTGCTGTTAAACAAAGATATATGGCTGGCCGAATCGAGAGCGCAAACATGCATACATACATAGGTAGCTTTGATGAAAACACGTCCACCATTTTCGCGGACCGAGTCGACCGTATCGAAATCGACGGATACGCGCTTCTCGAAACATGGAATCCACGCCGAACGGTACAAAGTGGCGCGTGAGGCGATATCGAAACTGCATCAGCCTTGAATAGTGGTTAAAGCATCGCCCGCAATTGAACGCACCCCGCGTACTTGATCGCTCATAGAAGGGGATGATGGGGGAGGTCGGCCTGATACGGAAGAGATGAATACGGCGAAGCACCCATTAATTAATTAGTCGCCAAATCGGCCAATCGGCCGGTCTCGCGAACAATCAATGAACCGAATCGACCTGTCGTTGATTATAGAGGACGTACGTACGTCCTTGTGCGGTGGATCAACCGTAATTCGATGAGCCGAATACCGTGCGATCTATCGCGATCCACGAGTGCTACTCGTCATCAAACGAATAACAAGATAAGAGAGACAGGAGAAGGCAAGAATCCAAATTCTCCCCTATTTTATTTGCTAAAAAGTAAAAAAAAAAACTATTATCAAAGTTTTTTGCAAAAACTTTAAATGCAGAGGATAAAAAATTTAAATACAAAATTAAGACACGAAATCTTAGCAATTGATAAATAACATCGCGTTCATGTTAAATCCGTTAATTAATGTATGTCGAAGTCATCATCTCGACATCGACTCGTAGTTTTAATTATAATATATACAGGTGAATAATACAAAGCGATTATTAACATCCAAAATTAAATGATGCTTAACTTGTTACTAAATCCGAAACTCGCTGCCGCTACGTAACGCAGTGTAACCGACGCCGGTTAAACTCATCGTAGATCTAACTCAAAGTTAACCAATCCCAGGCCAACCGCTGCGCGGTGGTCTGGCCATCCGCAAAATTGTTATTCAAAGATAATTTTGGTGGAAGAGAAATTTCGATAGACAGTTATTTCAGTATTTTATTTTAGCGGCAGTTGCGCATATTGTGATTACTAACGAAGAATAATGTAGCGCGTTACAAAATAAACTCTCCTAAAATAATACAAACGATTATAATTAATCAAACATGTTAAATATCTCGATGTTTGAAAATTTGTAATATTATCTTGAAAAGTCGTGTACGAATTAGCATCAATAGCAGAATCAACTCACTCTAACTTATATATTCATTCTTTTGCTACTTACATTAAACTTTCTAGCGATGAAAACTTTTCTATCAATTTTATTAATTATATATTTTTATAGCATTTTCAAAGAAAGAGAGAGAGAGAGAGAAATAGAACGCTCATATTTGAAGTGATTATGTATTCACCCTTCTCAGCCACGTATAGCAATTATAAGTTAATCAATTCCACGATCGACGGGGAGAAAGTTTGCGAGTCAAAATTGCATAGAAAAGAGAGAGAAGAAGAGAGAGAGGAAGAGAAAAAATACACTCCTTGCATATATAATTAAAGCAATACTTATTAAAGATGCTGCGTCTTTTATGAGAATGTGAGATCGATTGGAAATTCCATTAAGCTTATTTCTTTGATTCTCGATTATTCGATCCCTGTCAATGATCCTCGTGTTTTTCTAATTTTTTAATATCTAACATTTTGTTATTCAAAATGTGACTTTATCAACTCGATAATCCAGTCAGTCTATAAGCGCCATTTGGCGCATTTCCAAAAACATCATGCAAATAAGCTATTATATTAACAAAGTCTGGCGATGAATTATCTTTGCAGTAAATAATACTGAAGGACGGACATTTCGCGAACAGACGGCCGGTGGAATGCGCATTAGCTCACCTTTCTCTATCCTCGTAGAGATTTATTATCTCGACTTATAAAGAGATACATTATCTCACGTACCCTTCCCCGCTTCTAAATCGTAATAAGATACACCGATCAAAATCGCAATTTAAAAACGATATCGCTCGCGAGACTCAATATAGCTCGGTAGCGTTTGCAAAAACCGTTAAAAATTAAAAAGCGGTATAAACAAACACGACCTGGTAAACATTTTTAACAAGCTAAAACCCAAGTGATTTAAAATTTGCCGTTTAATATGATTTCGATCGAGGTCGATCAATTTTTTTACATCCAATAAGCGTGCAATATTTGGTGATTTGATAATATTTGGTAAAAAGACGGACTGCTCGTGCATTTATGCGCGCATCAACGACGAAGAAAGTCAAACTGTCCTATAAATGGTAGCGTAGCGTAGATGGGAAAAATATCTGTAGCGTACAAAAAGTATCGGATAAAATTTATTTTCCGCACGAATTCTTCGCACACTCTGCGAAGGAAAAATTCCAGAAATTGATCGGCGGCGAACCCTCCGCGATGTGAGAATGCCACCGATACCGTTGACGACGACGACGACGACGACGACGACGACGACACGACGATGGGAAGGTAATAAGGTGGCCGTTTGTCGCTCGAAGTGTCAAATAAGCGCATCGAGGTACCCGTTAGCGGCGCGCGACCCGATCTTTTTCTCAACGCGCCATGTCACATTGGCTGCTGACACATTCCACCGACCTGTCTTCGTGTTCTCGACCCTCTCTCCGCCCGCGGTGCCACGCATAGAATAATAAGACCAGTTCGGGCAGTTGCAATGTATGCTAAACGGGAAAGAAGCGAACAATGGGAACGATGCGATGTGCAAGGAACGCGCATTATATTCAATATGCGTAATATAGTCGCAAACACCTGGCTGACATCTTTTTTTGCCGCACTATCGATTCGAAAAACCTGCAATCGGCCAGGGATCGAAGCGGAAAAGTACTTTCCATTCGCGAAATATCACGCATTATTTTCGACTAATGAATAAAAAGTACATATTTATTAAAAATGATATATGATATTATATTTAGATTGTATATACAGGATGTTTCTTAATAAGTGCGAAAAAGGAGATGATTCTTTGTCGAAAATTAAGGAGGGTTTTTTTATATAAACATTAAAAAATTCTAATAAAAAATTGAATAGGGGTTGCTAGTTTCATCCCCTTATAACAATACGAGAGGCTGAAAAAAATATTAATAACCTTTTTACTAGTAGAAAATATCCATCTAATTTCATTTCTTTAACTTGTTCTAAATTTGAAAAAAAGATAATCTAATTTTTACCCCCATTTTTGGAAGAGTGTAACTCCACAGGAAGGGATGTAGGAGGAATGTTTATATGAAAAACCCCTCCCTTAATTACAAAGAATCATCTCCTAAAATTTTTCGCACTTATTAAGAAACACCCTGTATATATTCAGATTAAATAAAAAAATCCATTTGTTTTATAGTTACATATATCTAAGACTCGATCGAATGAAATCGAATTGAGAAAAGTAAGAATATTTTTTTCCGGCCTAAAAAATATTTAAAGAATAAATAATTTTCCCTGGACGAATGCGAGCATTTTTGCACATACTTAACCAGTCGTTACAGAAACAGAAGCTCGACGTATAGTCGACGTCGCGCATTCCTCCCGCGGGACAGACATTATTACCACGAGCGTTACTTTACCTACCTACCTACCTACCTACACCTAGTTGCATATGTACAGAGTGGATGCATTAAATGGTCGAAGTTCGCGTGTCGAGTTCCCGAGAGTTCTTCTATCTTCCTAGCCAAGTTCGCCGAGTGTCGACGCTCGATAAAAGTGTTTCTCTTTCCCCGTTCCACCCCCGCTCCAGTTTATACCGCTACCGAAGCCACGCCCGACGAACTTTCGGCTCCTTGACCAGGCGGTTACGCTTCTTCTTCTTCTTCGTCCTCATTTTTGAAACGCTCTCGGCACCCGCGATAACCGAGAAATCGCGCGAGCGCGCACACGGTCGTCTTACATCTCGCTCTAGGGAGGGACATTAATAATCCAAGAGCCAACTATGCCAACTTAGTTCGCCCAGCATATCGTAGTTACCTCTACTTAAATTATTGCCCACGTATGAGTTATCCGTTATAATATATATAATTATGTTACAATTCCTAAATTCTCGTTACAGTATAATCGCGAGTAACTATGAGATATCATAAAGCCATTTACAATTATTTGCTCTGTCGTTACAATTTGAATTTTAATCCTTATATCCTTAGTTTGATGGAATTTTAACACAAACTTTTAGTTATAGAAAAATGTATATTTCTCGAGTTTATTGTGTGCATGTATGTGTGTGTGTGTTAAAAGAGTGTGAAACAAGATAGTGTCCAATTAGATTCTCGTTAAGTAGACTTCGTGAAAGTAGACTTCAAGAAAAAGTAGATTCCAAGTTGATCAAAGAATTCGTAGATGAAAAGAAGCACAAAGGATACATAACTTTCTCGTATTATAGAATATTTCATAAACTTGTATTAAAAAAACCTCGGGCGTTGTATGCTCCCTAATGAATTTGTGGACGATCCCTTTTAGCAGTGAAAATTTCATCGGTCGCCCTTTTCCGTTCCATGGAAACTTTTAAATTCTCTACTTTGAATTCACCTCGATAAACTAATCCCGGGATTAAAATTCCAAAATGCCTCTTGCGCGTCCTTTAAACGCAAAAAACGTCGCATGTACGGCGTCTACATAATAAGAATGCATCCGGAAGGTCCTAACGGGGCGCGAGAAGCGAAAGGACGTCTGTGAAAAGCCGCATAAATCCTACCCTCTCTCGCTATTTACAGCATTCGACGGCAACATCTACGCGGGTATACACGCGCATTGTATATATGCATACATACATCTACAGGATCGCGCCCGGAGAACGGTAAATTAACCGCGGCGCGTCGAGCGGGACTTTATAATCCGGAAATTAAAGGTGTATTATATCCGGAGAATGGGGGTAGAGTGAGAGTAACGACGGAGGAGGGGGGGAGAAAGACGGAAAGAGAGGGTTGAAGGGAAAATGAGAGAGAGAGAGAGAAAGAGAGAAAGACCAGGGAGACGTGAGTCGCTGGCCTCGTGCCGCCGAGGGAGACTCGACGAAGGTGCTACCAGCGCCCATAGCGATGTGCCGCCGGGCTAACAGAAAAGGGTGAAAGAGGAAGAGGATGAGAGAGAGAAAGAGAGAGAGAGAGGGGAAGAAAGATGGAAAAAGATAGTCGTTCGAGTGTGTACGGGAGAGATAGAAGAACCGAGCGAGCAACCCCGTGAGGGGGCGGAGGGGGAGCGGTAACTTTTCTTATAAGATCTAAAGTTTCCGCGTGCGAAGGCTCGCCGCCCGCTCGCTCTTTTCCGCTTCTTCCGCTCCGCCGGTATTCCTCCCCCCCCCCCCCGTCCTCTCCTCCCGCAATCCTCAACCGCTTTCCGTTCCGCAACCCCCTCGCCGCCTCTCGGCGAGCCTCTCGACGAGAGGCGAAGCTCGCTTCGCGATGCGGCGGGAAATATTAGAGCTTTTAAACGTCGTTATTAGTTTGCACGGTGAGCCGAATAACTTTGGAGCTACCGCGAACGAGCGGTCGCGCGATACCGTCGAGACGGCGAGCGGTTATACGGCTGTTCCATTCCTCGTTGCCGCGTCCTGGAATCTCGTCGAATAACAATTTGAGTGCCGTTTACGGCGAGGGGGATTCGGGTGATTAACGTGATCTCCGATAAAACAGGACCGGCGCCGGTATCGCGCGACCGGTTGTGCTCCCCGGGGCGAGGAGGAGGAGGCGCGATAACGAGAGAACAGCCGAGGATTCGCCTTCGGATCGAGAATAATAAATCGCCGGTGATTACAAGAGGTATTCCCTAAATAAGGAAATGAAAACGTGCTCCCTTTAAATATCTCGTCGAAATATATCCGTGTGAATTCTCTCATTTTCCCCCGAATGTAATCTGTTGGGGCGCTCTTTAAACGCCGCGAGAACGAATCGGGTTAATTTTCATCAAGTTTACTTCGCTTGATTAGCGGAACAGCGCGACAATAGACTAGCTCTCGTTCTCTCTCTTTTCTCGCGGCCGGAGAGAAATTAATTTTCACCGGGGACACAAAAGCGTTTTCGGAGGGGCGCGATTTCTTGCAACGCGCTCACTTAAAACGATATACGTTCGCAAAGTTTCGCCCGCGACCGCCCTCGGGTCCTTCGATTCCAACTTGTGGAGAGGGAGGAAAATAGTAGACACGGCTAACGCAGCAACTTTAAAGTATATAAGTTATTATTGGTTTAACCTGGATTGGATATCCAATTTCCAATCAGCACCGGGAAAGAGGTATCGCGCGAAAAGAAAGAAAGGACAGAAGGAACTGGGGGATGCAGCGGAAGAAAGAAGAGGAGAAGAGAACGAGAGGTAAAACCAACACGCCTCGCATCGATCCGTTGGTGACGGCAAACGCATTAAAAGCGCATCTAACGTCTACCAGAAGGACGTAGATGAATTATTAGCTTTTCGGAGATTGCGTCTCCGAAAAATATATTTGAGACGAGGACGACGCGAAATTCGCGGGAGATTGTGTGGCATAAAATAAGCTTGATGTTAAGTTTCCCTAACGTCGATGCGCACAAGATAGAGATAAAACGCGCGCGAAAGAAAAAAAAAACGAAGGGAAACGCGCGACACACGTTTCGCTCGTCCGTTAAAACGCTATTCGTTTTATGCTCGGCGGACTCTCGACGAAAAAAAAAAAAAAAAAAGCGTATCCGATCTCGCGAGGGCCGTTCGTCTCGTGAAGCAAACCAAGATTTCGGTGACCTTCCTCCCGCGCTTATGCCGGCCGAATGTCTTTTTACACGGGATAATAGCTACAAAACTATCCTGTATCGTATTTTATATCACCCTATTGGGATGCCTCCATTTTACTCCGGTGGCACATTCAAAATTTTATACGAGGCGGCGCGAAAAGCTGAAGAATGTAGAGTTTGCCGTACATAGTCGTATCGTTCTCTCTCGTAAAATTCACGTAGCACGTTTCCTTCCCGGAGAGGAAAATTTTTTTACCTCGTAACACAATTCCTCCGGCATTCCCCACGTTTTGCGCAATCGAGCCGACGACGCGTTTCAATTTCGCAAATATAAGCGTAATATCTACTCGCGAGACGCGAAATGTTCTACATACTGCGTATCTCCGTCGACGAAATTATTAAGGGCGTATTCGGGTATATCGAATTATACTTGGGCGCGTGTCTGGCGTACGGTGATTAGCATGACACAGAATAGCGCGCGCGTAGAGGATCCGCATAGATATGCGTCGTATACGACTGGCCGGCCACCCTCTCGGACGGACGGATGGCCGGCTGGTACTTTATATCGCGGATGCTCATGGACGCGAGAGATGCCCGGCGCATTCGTGAACAGCCGAGAGGTATGAGGTATAGTTAATGCTTGCCAGAATTTCCCATGTGGCACGCCACGCCGCGTTCCTGTATTTTCTCGCGTGCCGCCCACATGTGGCATTCTACTCGCGCACGTTGCGCACGTGTGACGTGTATGAAAGCGAGCGAGAAAGAGCTCGCGTGAAATGGTGATCTTAACTTTAAGACAGATGGGACGGGGGGGCGGGGAGAGGGGGAGGGAGAAAAAAATAGCGCGAGCGTGATGAGGTGACCGAGGGATGAAATGGCGCGAGAGTCCGCTATCATTTACGCAGCGCCCTATTACAATCGCATTGCGCGATTCATATTTCATACTGGTATACGCTATAACGGACAAACTGTCCGTTCAAATGTCAATTATTCTACTTATGTTGGATATAGAGTGTTCTTGTTCGAAAATTTACGAAATATATAAAATTCTATTTAAAATTAAGAAGAGATTGTAATTTACAACACGTATATCTCTCCCTCCCTCGTTTAATCGATCGTCGAATTCTTTTATCATTATAAAATCGTTAGAAAATTATGTATAGGGGGAGTTCCCCTAGTAGCGGACACTTAAGGTTTTTTGTAGATAAATTAAAAAAATGTATTTTATTTCTTTTATATTTTGCATTAATTATTAGTTAACAATATTAGAAATGAGAATAAATTAACGGAATAATCAACTTTTTTATAATATAATATTTAAATCAGTGTCAAACTTTGGTATACAATTTTGTACGATCTTGAAGTGGCGCCTAGTACCGGACATGGTTAAAATAGATCCCCTAAACACCGTATAATTTCAAAATAATTTATAATGATCACAAATATAATTATCAGAATACTCAAGGATATCAGCATATGCCTCGTGAGCCCATTCCTAGCAGCTGGAGTATTGAATTCAATCTTTTTCATTGTTCTCTAGGCAAACTACACAGGTAGTATCATCGTTTGTATGTTTAGATGTTAGTGTTCTAGTTTTCTTTATCTTCTTTGATCGATTCGTCTTCTTTTTAAACTTATTTCTTCACAGACATGCAATACTGACATTTTTAGTATCTGGCAAGATTAGAACAAAATATTCTGTCCGAGCCAGGGGACAAAAATGTATTAAAAAATAACGAATTCGTAAAAACTAGTTTACTTTATGCAAAAAGCACATAGATATTTGAAAACTATTTATCAAAATATTTCATAATACAAGAACATGTATTGTAGACAACAAATCTTCGTAAGTATGACCTGTTTCTAAATTATACAATGCAACGTTTTATCTTCAAATGCATCGATTAACAGTCCTCTTAGCTTGCGTATGCAAATCTGGAGTGTGTCGCATCCTGCACGTGGATCACTATACTTTCTCCGCCCTGTCACCGAAATTACCACCCGATCGCGTTTTTATTCGCATAGATATGACATATGTCCGGTACTAGGTGCCGTCCGGCGCTAGGGGAACTCCCCCTACAAGGAGAAGAGAAGAGAGGGAGGGAGAGAACGGAAATTGGCGAGGCGAAGGGATGGACGTCGCGGTGTACCAGCGACTATTATTCGGGTAAATTACCGCGCGGTTTCGCCATTCGGTAAACTCCTGACCCTGAGTTTAGGCCAAGCGCGCTCGTTAGACCGATCTCGGTCCCTTAATCCCGTCGCGAATTTATATCGTGACTGGACCTCTTATCGCCGCGCGAGCACGTCGGCTGGAATGGAAACGGCAAGGCGAATGGAATTTGCACGTCGCCTTTCCACCCCGGTGCAAAGGTGTCGACAACGACAACGACAGGGACAACGACAACGATGACTGTTCTCGGCCCCCTTCCGTTTCCAAATACACCGCTGACAGTCCCCTAACAGGCTTGGAGGAGGAGCAGCACGCCTCGCGTTATTTCCGGCTGGTGCCAGTGCATATTTTGCGAACGTGTTAAGAATATATTCGAAGACGTGAGCGGGTGCGCCAATAAAATTCGTTTCCTCCTCGAATGCGAGGAGCCGATCCGTTTATATCGCGCAATTCGATGCTATTAGGATAAAAGTCACTTCTCCCGCGGAATTTTTCCTCGTCTTTCTCTCACCAGTCATTTTCATATCGGAAATGTGTACCTTCGATTTGATTAGTTTGACTTTGGTACTCTCGCTTCTCTAGCAGAAATGTATATCAACGTTTCTTGTTATCCTTCGACGCGCGACGAAATATCGTTCGCTGATAGTCGCTTTTAAATCGATATCGATGAAATCAATCGGTCGGAAAAATCCCTAGTCGAGATTCTCCGAGGAGACTACGATGTCGAACGATAATGTAGACAGAGTTCGTCCTCGTAAAATGCGAGAGCACGACCTGCGATCGTGTTATTACCTATAAAGCGGCCCCGCGATATAACCCTCGAAGAAATATAACAAAGTTAACGGCGATGACGGTAAGCCGCCATTCTAACGCGGCAAACAACGTCTCTTTCTAGTATAATGCTGCGGAAATTCCTTTTAGAACATAATGACCGTTCGATCGTTCACATGTACAATCAAAGGCCTCCTCGGCGCGAGAAGACGTTGTATATGTGTACGCGACTCGATATCTTTGCGTCAATATAGAATAGATAAACTAGACACAATCCGTATTATATCCGACAGTTTTTACTGCCGCGGATATTATCGAGGAAAAACTCAGTGTCTTACGACAGTCGTTTTATAGACGCACGCGTGACATTTATTGCCGTATAATATGTGTGTGTGTACGTGTATGTTTTATCGTCTTGCGTACATTTCAAGCACTTACTGCCACATGTCGTACGATTCGCGTGGAGCATGATTTATCGTGTAAATGAGCTAGATATTAAATCGTTTTCAATACGAATGTAGTATAAAATCTGTTTCAAATCAATTAGCAATCTAGCGATAAAATTTAGAATGATAAGCTTAATTTTGTTTCTACAATAATTTCTAATCTATTTTTTACAATAACTTTTTAATTATTGTATATACCCATGACTATTTTCATCATCTCTTAAATTTTTCTCGAGAATAATAAACAAATGTTTCTTAAAATATAGAGAAGATAATTATAAATTATAACTTTTTAGGAAAATAAAACAGTATGCTTTATAATCAATTTTAAAGATTTTTCTGAAAACTATCATTATATCAAGAATTTTGATTTAAAAACATCTGGATTCGCCCCGCGATTATAAAATTGTTTAATATTATATTAGTTAAAGAATATGCGATCGAAGAATACGATAAAGATTAGACGAAATTTCCATTAAATTCAAGTGTAAACTTCGATCCGACAAAGTTACACAGAGACACTTTCACGCTCGATCGGGCAAATAATTTTGATCGTTGCTGTCGTTATCTTCGTCACCGTTTCCCGTGGTAAACGACGTCATCCGCACCTTGCGGCTCGAAAACGGAGTTCATCATAAATGAAAACGAACGTATTTCTCAGGGTTTGTCGATCTTATTTTATCGATAACCCGGTTTTGCCCCTCCTGAGAAATCAAATGTAACAATTCAGCGCTAATTTATATTTATATTTTATTTTTAATTTATTATATTTATTTAATTTATTTATATTTTATTTTTAATTTAATGATTGCGCTAAGGATTTTGATAATATTAGCTCCAATTTAACCTTGTATACTTCGAAGTAATGTAATGTCTCAGTCATTACGAAATAGTCATTGCGAAAACAAACGTGCAATTAATTTTTGATTTTACAAATTAATTTCTCGTTTATCTATTTTTTATAATTTTCTGCTAAAATTTGAGCAGATAATAAATTAATAATATTATAAATCGCTCACCTCATGTTTGTTTTATTGTCATGCTTCCTTGGCCATTTCTTCTTTTCTTGTCTTTCCTTTGCTGCTTCTTTATAGCACTTACACGACACACACTCGCGAAAACACGGATTAATTATTATAATCAAACATTCGTATAATCGAATCTAACAATAATAATTAGTGATCACGTTTTAAAAGATACGACGATGATATACGGATTACTACTTCACGTATTACTACTTTTCCATTCGAATCTCGTGAATGACAAAAACATCGTGTATAAACAATGTTTATACGCCGCACAAAAGGAAAACACGGTGCTATGTCATACGATGTTGTCATGAAATATTTAACATATAGATTTATGTAAAATATATTCTATTTCTTGTAATCAAATTAATTAATAAAAAATAATTAATGTATATATTGTAGCTTTTTGTTATGTGCATCATTAGATCTTATGATTTAAGTATTACTTTGTATTCTCAATCCGAAAATGATGAACGAGCTACATTTCAGTAAAAACTTCCAACACGAACACACAAACAAGAAGAAAACAATTATCGCCTGTAAATATCATAATGAAACAATACTTCATAATTCCTATCTCTTGTTATTTCAATTTCTATTTAAATCTCGCTACCTTCCTATTCGAGTCTTGCCGCTGAAACGACAAGACTATCGAGCGAAATAATTACATTATTTATGAGCGATAAATGTTTCCTTAATGACGCTTTTATTTCTATATTTTGCATTGTACTTGAAATTTTTCATCAATTTAAATATATCTAATTTATTTATTATTTTCAAATTAAGAAAACATAGTAATATAAATTGTAAGATAGAATGATTCAAGTAATGAAAAAGCCATGATACATCAACCATTATTAATTAATTTAAGGAATGTAAGAAATCGAACGTTTCGCGCATAGATCTATTTTATAATATATTAAATAATAATAATATATTAAATATCTCGTAACAGCAGTGACGTCATTGTCACGATATTTGACCTTTCTTTTGTACGGCATGTAAAATATAAACATTGTTTATGCGCGATCGTTTTGTTGACATTTGCGTGGCGAGACTAAAACGGTATATGTGTTGTTAATACGTGATTGTTTTATTATCATTCACGCACTGAAGTTTAAACGAAAAGTAGTAGCTCCGGGTTTCACCGTTGAATCTTTCAAAACGCGTTCGTTTCTTACAAGTGTTGCATTCGATTGTATGTACAATTGTTTGATTCCAATGGCTAGTATGCGCGCGATTGTAATTAATTGTTTTCGTGAGTGAGTATCGTATAAGTGTTATAAAGGAAAAAAAACAGTAAAAAAAAGAAAAAGAAAAGAGGAAGAGGCATCAAATAACAGCTGAGAAAATATGAAGGTAAGCAATTTATTAATATTGTTAATTTATTAGTTATTTAATATTTTCCGAATAATTGTATTAAATGGATAAACGAGAAATTAATTTGTAAAATTAAAAATTAATTGCATATTGCAATAGTGATTTACTTATCACTTTGAGATGTGAGAATTTAGAACTGACTAATCACGAGTGAAAAGCAATCGTTAAGTTATTGAATTATGCTGTACATATATTCGTATTTAATATCTCGTAATGGAAAAGCCAGGTTAACGGAGATGTCTATTTCATCTATTGCAAAATTTGTGGAGAACGCGTTCGCTTTTCACTTGTGGAACTTAAGTCGACTCTCGAGATATAGTGACACCTGCGAAATATATTCTCGTGTGTATATGAAACCTCGCTAAAAACGACAATGTGCAGCAACGAAAAGAGAGTTTTTGATGGAATGAATTCATTGCCGAATAATATAGAGCGATCTATCGCAAAGTCCATTTCCATTTTCGTTCTTTCGTGAAGCGATTCGTTTCGTGTAAAAAATTTAAGAGAAAATGCAATGTGTCTAAATATTCATCTCAATGATCAATGCAAAAGTAACAATGATAAATAATTGTCATATTAAATTGCATTTGTCAGATTATTTCATTTGCTGCTAAAATTAAAATTGATGGAAATCATAATTTAAATTTAAATTCTATTGTAATATTGAGAAAGATATTTTCTGTTATACAATTACGTAAATGCAAAGAAATGGAATAAAATCATCCAGACTTAAAAGTAGATGCGATGTGACAATAAATTATAAATTATGACGAATTTATAACAGGCATATAAGTAGTAAAAAATAATAATTAAAAATATATGTAGATAACGTATATAAATAATAATAAAAATAATAAAACAAACCTAAAACAAAGATTATTGCAAATAAGTGTGTAGCAATTTGTAATCATTGTCATCATTGAAATCTATGCGAAATCTTGAGAGCCTTAAAAACATTTCATTTTATTCTTAAACTTCTGGTGCATAGTAAACATGATGCATATAGACATTTTCGATGTGCACATATTTAGTCATTTTGATATAAAATATAGTATGTGTAATGAGTGTCTAGCATTCTGTCTGTAGCCAACAAGCGATATAGCTGGAATAATTGCAGATAATTTGCAGCGTCGATTGCTACGTTCTCCACTTGAGTCACCCTACTCTGTCTCTCGTCCGCCCCCTCGTTCCCCAATTATCGCTCCCCTTACTTCCTGCCTCGACTATTCTCTTTCCCCTTGTTCCTCTTGATTCATTTACTTCGCCAAGGTGAATGAGACGCACATCTTTATGGCCGTTTCGAGTCTAAACGATTACTGAAATTCTTAAACGCGCGGCTTCGCGAATATATCTTCGAATGTCTAAATGTAATTATTTTTCTGTAATTACATTTCTCGAAATACCCAAATGTAATTTATGCTTTAGCCCAGGAGAGATCTCTCTTTTACAAATCGTGAAAATTCAAATTTAAAAAGAGTCACATCGCGAATAGATAGCGAGTGAAACTTGCGCAGTTAACGATTCAGAGTTTAACGCTGTATTGTTAAACTTTTATAAGCTAATTACATTAATGTAGGAACGTTCTATGTAGATTTATATATATATATATAATGTATGTAAATGTTCTACTAATGATTATACAGGAATAAAAAAAAAATCACAAGAAAGGTAATCGATTTTAATGTATATTTTTCGTGCAGTCATCGACGAATATTTAAAACACAGCGACAGACGAAATTGTGCTCGCGACTTTACTTATTCATTTACCGTCTCGATACTTTGGAAAATCAACAAGGGTTGATAGCCACTTTTAGGATGCCGTCTGCTAGTAAAACTAATACTGGGATTCGAACTTGAGTGTAGTTGCGCAAAATTGCCTATAAGCGTACAGAACTCTTTCGTACTGCTGTTCGTGCGAGGTGCGACTTATCGAAACTTTTTCGAAACTTTTATGAAAGGTCCTTTTCTCGCCTCATCACGTTGGGCTCTCTCCCTTATTGACTTTAAGCCTGGGTTTGGAAATCCCCGTCACCTCATCCCTCGTTTTTCCCTCCTTCCGTTTCTCGTCTATTCCTTCTGCGTTACACCCGACTGACAGGATTCGACGTTTCGTGACTTAATTTGTTGACACATCGCTCGATTTGTCAACATAAGTTAGCAAGTTTACCGTTGCCTAAAACGAATGGAAATCGATTTTGCTCGTTACCGCAATTCGCGACGCGATCGCACGTATCTTATGATTGTTAGAAATTGAAAAAAAAACGAACGAAAACGATAATTAATTTAAATCATTGGATTTTTTACAATAACAGATTCTCGTTTGTAATAGCTGCGATAAGTATTGCACAATTTATGAGACAATGTAATTAAGAATTGGTCAACTTATTAAAAATCATAATCCATTAAAATTATTTTGCAGCTATCGTACAATATTTTAGCAGTATTCTGAATATTAAAGTTAAAGCTTTATCATTTAAAATATCGAAGTTACAATTTTAATAAATGAAGAAAATGAGATTAAATCGCCGCAAAAAAGAGTAATTTAATCTCATCTTCTTGATTTATTAAAATTACACGACTATGATTCTTTCACGATGTAAAAAATTGGAGAAAATGTGATGATATATTTTTTAAAATATTTTTCCAATTAAATAATAATTTTTATTTTTTCTCAAAAATAAAAGCATTGATTTCATTTTTTAATATAATAATTAACCATCACCGGTCAAACTACCATTAATAATAGATTAAATAACAGCCCAGACAGCACAAAAAGGCCAAAAGATGTCTTAAAGACGTCTAAAAGACTTTAAGACGTCTTTAAGTCGTCTTTTAGATGTCTTTTGGACATGTGTGCTGTCTGGGAGATTAAATAATTTGCATACGACGGTAAAATTTGTTATCTACTATCAACTTTTCCATCAATTGATTATTATAACGTAGCATGAGGAATGAAGACAATCAGTCAAGCGATAAAAATTAGATTACGAGACAATAAGATTAAGATTGTTGGAAATACTTATGAAATTTTCAATTGCATATCATAAGATAAATCTGACAAATTTCATGTATTATAAACTCTGTTGCATAACGTTTTTGAAGTTATCGTAATAAGCTCACTCTCTTCCTGGAAATAATAAAAGATCATCAAAAATATAGAATCATAAATTGATCCAAATTGCTGACGTCGCTAACAAGAAATTTATCTTACAAATTGTATCGCTCTCATAACCGTACAGCTTCGGGCAAAACGGGTCAGAGGGGTTGCGACCTTGATCGTTGTCAGTGCGGGGAAACTTACGATCGGATGACCGAAGGAGACCCGCGTGAGATCGGAATGACGGTTGTACATTACGAGAGGATCGCTAGGAGGCGACGATAAGCGGCTCCACGACGCTCGTTTCCACCCTACCGGGCGCGACCTCTTCATCGATCGACCTCTGATCTCGAGAGCCCTCTTGTATTTTATACGGTTCCGTCTAAATTAAATAGAATCAGGATAATTCGATCCTGGACACGTCCAGCCGACCGTTCCGTACGCCGCGCTATCGCACGAGTTCTCGTTGGTTCTCTAGCGAAAACAGGGACGGATTTTGCGAAATGTTTTTTTAGATGTAGCCCTCAAAATGTACAAATGTACTGTATTCTTGAATAAATAATTATCTTCTTTTTTAAGGAAACTATCAGGAACGTCAATAATTTTTGTTAGCAAACGAAAAAAGATGACTCTTCTCAAATTTAGCTTTCATAGAGAGGATAGCCAATGAAATTTTATTCGCATTATTTCATCGTTAAATAACTTGAATAAATTTTAAGACCTCATCCAAAACATTTAAAAGTTATGCTGAAAAAAAGATGTTTTTTCTTTCTAATTTATTTATATATGTTATAGAAGTAAATCAAATATTTGTTAAAGAATGTCAAAAAATGTTTAGTTTCAAATCCTAATAATATTCCAAGAAATTTTGCACAAGACAATTTTGCTTAAAAATATGCCAATTTTTTTTTTAAACTGTAATTGCGTATAAAATAACAAAGCAAACGTGTCCTTTGATATCTCTTTATGTACCCATTAGGAGCCCCCCAATCATTAAACTCACGCTCCGGCAAGTCACGGTCCATCCCTGGACAGAAAGGTCGAATGGGGCGCGTAAATGTAGGTGCTGCCCGTCACGATAAACTAAATAGACCGTGCCATAGCCGATCCTCGGCTTATTGGAGCGCTCTTACCCTCGGAAAGTGGTCAAGATTTCACTTACCACCGTACTCTCTCGAGGTTACAGCTATTATATATTGCCATACACTGACTTGGTCTTTATTAACGAAAACCGCCGATTCGCGCAATTTTTCACGCATAATGCAAATTTCAATAAATACAATGACGATAAATGTAAAATTTCATCAATTCTGGTTTCCCCTTTTTTTCTTTTTTTTTCTCGAGAATCTAAATTTAAAGAAGTTCCAGAAATAAGTTCATCGAGGTATAAAACCGAAACCGAGATGATATATACTTTTTTTGTCCGTTTTATCTCATATTGTCTTCCATTCGTTATGAGTTAAACTGGCGAGAGAGAGAGAGAGAGAGAGAGAGAGAGAGAGAGAAAAAGCAGAGTATAGAATAGAGAGCGAGATGTTGACAAGAATAGTTAAGGAATTTGCACCAAATTACAGAGCAATGGTGAATCCAAGGAGCTAGTCTTCAGCAGTTCGCACGGTGCGTTGTCCCGACCTCCGGTATGTATATAGATATATAACTGCACAGCCGGCTGTAAATTAGTGCCCTGACTAATTGGGGCACGAAATAGGATGATCAAATATGGAAAGCTAATCCGGTATTCTCTGCAAGATTTTGGTAACCCGTTTCTGCCAGTGAACGGAAATCTTTAGATGTAAATGTACATGTATGTGTATGTAGGGTATGAAAACATATCCATTTCGCACAATTATTACTTCATTTTTATCATCTTTTCATTATTTATCTTTTGGTAAAAAGCATTACTAGGAATTCAGGGCTATCTTTAATACCGTCGACGCGACGTCTCCCATTAAAAGATTAACATCGCGACGCGAGGGATTGATCGAAACGAATCGATAAATCAATCGGAACTTGTACTTTATTCATCCGCGAGCAATTAGTTATATATGACGGCTTGTATCGGCAGCCGACAGTCGGGCACCAATGTGTTATTAATAAAGCATTGTTTTCAGTCTGCCCTCGGGTACGATCTCGGAAGATATCACGCGAGACTCCTGTTTATCGCCGTGAGTGAACTCGCTAAAATAAAAAAAATGAATGAAGAATAAATGAATGGAAGAATAGCGAATTCAAAGAGGATGACTCAAAGAATATTAAACATACTGAATTATCGAACACTAAGCGAGTGTGTCTTTATATAGGCGGTTGCGAAGAAATTTAATATATAATTCGACGAAATGGAATAAACGTCTCTTTGTGATTCTTATAAAAAGTTATATGAGTTTATCACGTCCACGAAGTTGAGGAGACACGCGAGAGGAATACTGAATGAAATAATGCAGTTTAAGATGTCGTTGTTCGCCGAGTATTCTTAGAAGCAGATAATTGCAATTAAAAGCTTGATACGCTCGTATTAAAAATTTGTATTAATCAATTATAACGTTATTTCATTTAAGAGCAGGATACGTTGTATCTATACATTCCTTTTCTATGTTATTTAATTACTTTCTGTTTGAGAATCATTGGCTGCCCTAGTTCAGAAATATCAACATAAAAACATATACAAGTTGTATTAATTTGCAATTATAAAAATTGCATGGAATTTGTGCAGAGTACAACGGAAAAATATCAGAATTAATTAACTAAAATTAAAGCGAGATTTTATTTAGATTTATTTGCGGCGTTACGGTTTTAATAATGCACTGATTCGCAATTACTAATAATTATTTTTTACATTACACTATATTACATTACACAATAAATTGGTTGCAAGAGAGATGTAAAAAGTAACGGAAATTATTTAGTTTACAAATAAAATATTTTCTGCTTAAAAGAAGGAGCGTAAAATTGCCATATAGAAGGAATGCATGCATAAGATAATGGAAAAGAGAAATGAAGGAGAAGGGGGAAGGGGGGGGGGGGAGAAAATCGTAAGGATCGGAAAAAACAGAGGAGCAGGAAGACCGTTCGATTCTCAGGGAGGCTGATAATTTACGAACTAGCGTGATCACACGCCCTCCCCGCGATTTAGAAGCCAATTTCCAAAGTGCGAGGCGTTGCTCCTACTTAGACATTACTCGCTTTTAGAGGGGATCGAACGGCATGACGGAGGATAAGAAAAAGCAGCGTGAAATAGCACGGCTATCGAAGAGTAACCGAGAAGGCAGAGCGTCCCTCTCCCTCTCTTCCACCCTCCTTTCCGCTCCTTCGCCGATGGGAAAGCTTCAATTTCAATTTAAATAGTTCTTACCTCCCCACGGTCAGTGGTCTTTCGTTTCAACTAATGCGTTCGGCTCTTGCTACGCATCTACTACATTCGTGTATTCGTATCGGTAAAAAGGATCGAGAGATAAAAGAACTTCGAGAGGGATAAGATAGCGGAGCGGAGGGCTGCGGAAAACCGTTGGTTGAGAACTGTGTGATAAAGAGCGAGACGAGAATGGAGATGGAAAAGAAAGTGAGGACGAGAAGTTGGGAAAAGGGTTTGTATGAGAGTTGGTAGGAGAGACGAGATGAAGAGGAGGAGGAGGAAGAAGGAAGCAAAGGGGAGATTCGGTACTTTCTTGCCTTCGCTGAAATCCAATATTCGGACAGCGAGGAAGAATCTCGGGGCGAGTTCTCCATCTACCATTTAGTTCTTAGAAATTTATATCGCGTCGCAATTTATCTCGCGTTACGCTCTTCCTCTCCTTCTCCTCCCCCTCCTCCCTCCCCTTCTCTTCCGCCTCACGCGCCACGTTCTTCGATACAAATGTAATAAGGCGAGCCGGTAGGAACGATAAATCAGATCGCGTTAGTTTCAGATGTCGTCCTGAGGATCGTTACGACCGTTGCCACCCTCGGAAGGCTTAAAGAGAAAAAGATCGTGACACATACTTGATCCCGGCCTTACGATGCGAAACGAGGACGCGCGTTTGCTATCCGACCGAGAGTGAACGAGGATTCTGACAGCTGTTTAGGATAGAAGAGACCTTCAAGACCTGCGCGAATCCACGATGATGCGAAGATGCAAATCGAGCGTATAAACTCATGCCAAAAACGCAAATTGAGCGCACAAAACATTCTGCCATTCCTCATTCCCCAAAAGTCAGTCAATTTTTAGTTTTTTATGTTCATTTGCAATGCTAATTAAGAGATCATTTTAAAGTGACTGCAGCTTTTCACAATCCATCTTCATATATATTCATAGAAGAGTAACGTGGATATGAACTTTAAAAATCTTATAAAAATCATTATAATTTTTTTTATAAAAAAAATCAACATGGTCAAAAATAATCAATAATTTTAATAACGAACTATTTAATATATTATGTGTGAAGATGTATAAAAAATGATATTTTAATAAAGAGAAACATTGTCGCTTACGTGGCTAAATTTATTCCTCTCGCGTTTACACTAATAAAATATAAAATAAAAATGCGAACATGTTCTTGCGACCGACCTCATTTTCCGTTTAGCCGTAACAACGCGATAGAGCACTGGAAAAGAGCACTGTCGCGACGAGATAATAGCGGGACACCAACCGCGAGCTTCAGTCGGTGAAAGTAGAGAGAGAGAAAGAGAAGGAGGGAGAGAGAGGGGAAGAGAGAGAGAGAGAGAGAGAGAGAACGGGCGCTGCCCCTTCGCACCAATTAAATCTAATTACTCCAATTCCCGTAAGGGTAACGTCCATCTAATTATCGTTTGACCGAAGCATGTATTAATGATGGACGGTCTCGACGTATGCGATTATGCGTAGGCGTGAGCAGGGTGTATAGTTTATAGCTTAAAGCGAATTCACACGCTTTTAACGAAAATAAAAGAAAGATAAATTATTACTTATTTATTTAAAAGAAATGAGATAAAATGATAATAAAACTGTCGGATAAATAAAAGAAAGTCTATAATGTCAAAAAAATATCGAGAAAAAAATTTGATGACTCAAAAATGATGAAAAAAAATAATAATAATGATCAAGATAATAATGTTACAAAGATATAAGATTATTAAAAATTGTATATCAATATATAAAATCGCTTATACGTTTTTTTCTTTCATTTTAATTTGAATATTATTTATGCACACATTTACTTAATTTCAAATCAATATGGTAATTAATAATACATATTATAATTGCCTTTACATTTTTCAGAAGTGTAAAAATTAATAATTATTAGAAGATTATTAAAAATGATTGATTTTATTACATCGGCCGTAAAATTTGATTTAATGTTACTAAATCAAGCATAAACACAAAAACTAATTTTACAATTTATTTTCTATAAAGTGCCCAAACAAAAATTTATCATATTGATTTACGGATAATTTATTCAGAATAATCATCATGAATCGACCGTATAAATGCGACTTTAGCTCGCACGCGGTGCGTGCACAGGCATATTTTAATGGACGAGAAAAGAAACCGTAATATCGCGTCGGTGGCCGGGCCAAACCACGCAGGGTCAACGGGGGTTAAATCGCTCCTATAACGAGTCCGCCGGTCGGCTGTTGCTACAGAGACCTATGCCCTATAACTCGATGCAAACCTGACTTATGACTATCTCGATCGGCGTTCCGTTTCATTGCTCGAAGCTGCGCGTTTTTTGCACGTGACGAATCGCGCGCGATGTCAATGTTTCTTGTAGATAAATATTAATGGGACGCATCAATTGTGCGTTAAACGTTAAAAAAGTAAAAAATAAAATTCATTTTCTTGTGACAAATATAGACGCGTATTACTGTGGAACAAATTTCAGAGAATGTCAACATTTTATCGATACTTTTATCGATAAACGTCCCAGCGAGCACTTGTTATAGTATTGCAAAAAAAAAATGATTTGTGAAGAGAACATAAATTGTTGAGATAAAAATATTCATGCAAAAAAAAACAAGTATACATAGGAAGTATCGCGAAAAATATCTTTCGAGAAAATAATAAGATGGCGAAGATAATCTCAAGCGCAGACTCTGTTCATTTGTGCACATCATTTCCTTCTCTCCTACGTCATCAAATAAAAGCAGAAATACGTGGTATCCGTAATAACAATTTGCCACTCGCTCCCAGCTGACCGGCATTAAACACGAGAGCCCGGATCGGGGAGAAATTATAGCCACACCCGCACTTTCAGGCTTACGCGTTCCCTTCGTGTAAATAAGAAATGTGTCATTTGTCATCATTACAGCTTATCTATTACAGCGTGCGCCAAATATAATAGAATAGGATCAAATAATGCGCCTTGCGAGACAGTGTATTTTTCCCAGCTATACACATCATCGTCCGTAGAAAAATGCATTGATTTTATTTTACGTCTCTTTTTTTGCAATCTATTATTTATTTAAAACTAATAAAAATACAATAACATGGGACAAAAGTTAACTAACGAAAGCAAGCAATTTGAATAAATTTGTACATAGAAGACATTGACTATTAATTGTTGCCCTAGAAATTTTAATCTATTATGCATATATTTGAATAGAAAGTAAGATTTAAAAATTAAAATTGAAACATTTATTTATTTTTATAGCTGCTAAAAAATCTGCAGTTTAATCCTTTAATTATTAACATTTTAATTATTTTTTAATTTAAAAAAAAGTTTGTATTTATTGCTCCGATATTTTATTCCATAACGATGCACTGCGATTAATGCAAATTAAAGAATTTATTAAGAAAGTAAAAATGCTAATAATTATTGGTTTCTATCATCATCATCATTATCATAACTGCGACATTTTATTCGAATTATACAAGTCTTGATCAAAATGTAAAGAAATAATGAAAGGAATAACATCTCAATCTTATCTTGGCCACGCGCACGAGCATGAGCGAATGTTTCCGAAATCGATTAATATGCTAATTTGGCTACTTCCGCGAAAGTTAAATGCTCAACGTCGTCAAGGGCTTAAAGAGATACTTATACAGGGTCATAGAGATTAGCGATTATAAGCCAGCGGATAGTAGCTAGAGTTATTAATACTAACTCAATGCAATCCTCGGTACCCGAGGAAGTTACCTCACAAAATTTCGATATAATTGATAGAGCTTTATCTCTTCCCTAAAGAATTTCCAAATATTATCATTGATATTCAATTGAAAAAACAAATTCTGGCAATTAAATGTAAAACTAGGAATACGAATAATTCTCGCGGCCGCGCGCGATAATTTAATATTTATCATCGTCATCACGTTCGTTCTTTTTTTTTACGTTTTAGTCTTCCTCTTCGCACAGTGCGGCTCTTTCAAATATTCAAAGGGCGCACCGGCCAAAAGGAAAGAACATCCGAGACTCATTTCACAACGAAATCGCTACTTAAAGCGCGCCCGGAAAGGCAAACAAATAATACTCAACTATTCATATCACTTCTCGCCAACTTTACGATATTCTAATTACCGTCGACTGAAACTGAATTTCGCATCATCCCCAGGCATGAATATTCTTTCCCCGAGCATTCCTCTCCTCTCTCCCTCCTGTCTATCCGCTCTGTCGACCCTCTGCCGACCTTTCGCCCCTCTTGCCGCGCGAATCTCTGACCGAGCGCTGCATAAATCACTCCGTCCACGGCCATTACAGACAAAACCAACATTATAGGGGGAAGGAAAGAGGGTTTCCTTCATCCCGACGAGACTTCAAAATATTTTCTGCGTCCCGTATAAGAGATACTTTTATACGCGACGAATAATTCCCATGCATATAAACAACGCGGAGGGACGCAGAAGGGACCATTAGTCTACTTGCCTTTCCCCTCCCCCTAATTCGTCGGACAGCAAAGTCTCTAAAAATGAGGATAAAATTAATAAAATATCGTAATTTTTATTGCGCACATGTATAAATGTATATGTAATATACTTATTTCAATATTCATTTATACACTCTTCCTCGAGCAATATCTCGTAATTGAATATGTACAATCGTGAATACCTGAATATGAATAAAGCATGCATAAACATACAAAAGATCTTAAAATTTAATTCAATTTTTAGCACCAAAGCTAATAAGAAACTCTCTCTCCAGCCTGAATTAAGTTGAAAATCTCTCGTTCTCTCATGGGAATATCCACTGGCTCAATCTTAATCATGATCATGCACTCAATGACCGTAGATATCCATCAACTGTGACATCATAATGGTCCCTATAATTATTGAGGATGTACTTTTTATTTGATTATCTCATGTATTCAGGGTGACCACACACGTGTTGCTATTTCAATAATCGTTATTTCTATCAGATTATTTCTTTGTTAACAAAGAGCATTTCTGAAAACTCCTCCAATTGATAAAATATATTGAATATTTACTAAGTAAATAATACAGTATCGTATACATTTTTTATAAAAGCACACAATACACAAAGTCATTTTAATCAACTTATTAATTCGTTCCTTTTTGTATGACAATTCATTTATTTTTTATTTTCATTATTAAATTTTAATCTAAAATTTTTGAATTATATATAACATTTTATAATTTTTAAGTTATTTACTTTTTTATAAATTAGTTTAAATTTTTAAATACTTTGTGTCTTTTAATTGATACAAATATCTCCATAATTTATGAATATTATACATCAATCAAAGAAAATATCTATAACGTTGCTAATTAAAAGAAACACAAATCAACAAGATTAAGCAGCCAAATAATTCTCAAAATTTTTTTACGATTTAACACATTCCAAATCTCGAAATGATGAAAAAATGGTCTCCGCGAGTCAAACGTTCCATCAGGAAGAGGATAAGCGTCGAAATGTTCAATCTCGGCTAAAGATTTGGCGCACCATATCGACCGGAAACTATTCCAATTTATTCGACCACGGTAATTAAAGACGCATACGGCTGTTCGGGCTTTTTTATTTAATGCTCGCCCATGCCAGCGGAAAGAGAGGAGCATCGAGAGCAGAGGAGCGAGATGCGCTCGTGAAGGTGCGTCAACCGGAAACTGGCGCGCGCGCACATGTTTCCCGTGGGATAATCGAGGGAAGCCATGATGAACGACGCGCCTCTTCCCGCGGGATACGACGAAACGACCGGGAGAAAGACGCTACGACCTGAACCCCCCGGTCTCCTCAGAAGTTTCCCTTTTCCGTAATACGCCACCGGAGAGTGACGATGGCCGCGTAGGGGACGGAGGACGACGATGACGACGGCCGAGGGGATGGGGAGAAGGCTGCGGAAAAAAGGGGGTCACACACATCGTCGACGCATACGACGACGTAAGGAGGCACCTCGGCGCAACATAAAATCGCCATTACCGCGAGGCTGTATGGCGAGTTACGATGGCGGCGCGAACGTCTTCTTACGCTCTCGACGGTCCTATAAATAAATACGTCGTTCCATCTTACGTACTTCGACGGCGTTCGCCGTTTTCCCGGTATGCTGGAAACGAAGTCTCTACGACGTAGCTCTTGGCGTAGTTCCACGACGAAAAGTCCCATGACGACACCAACCCCGACGTCCGACGCGAAAACCAACGACAATGCGTGTCGATTTTCAGTTATCGAACCTTTGGCGATGCCCATGAGGGATCCTCCACCGTAGCGTGATATTGTCACTCAACGACGGATATCTCGGTGAATACTTTTCGATCCACGATCGATTTTTTTCGCGGACGTATCGCGAAAATGTACTCGTTGCACGAATTCGGCTTCGTGAGGGTGGCCCTATCTAGCCGCTGTACGGATTCATCTTCGTTATCGCGTAACCTCTAATGACTCTCGGAGGAAATGGCTATTCTCGGATCCCTTAAACTTCGAAGAATTCTATCGTGATATCTCTATAGGCGGGCTCTTTCTTTTTGTTCAATTAAACGCGAGTGACTCATTCGTAATCGTACTCCATAAGATTGGGCAGAGGGAATTTGATGTGTGATTCTTGGCATAGGATGACTTCTCGGAACGAGCTCCCTTCGTTAGCAAAAGATGTCAAAGATTGATAAGCACGGATATTAGAAAAATCGATTACCCTGCTCGATACAAGGACGATTCAATATATATATTCATCGTTGTAAGATTAATCGCAGAAATATCCGCAATTATTCGTAAAATTATTCAAAAACTCGTTGTTTCTTGCTGTTACTATTTACGATTCCGCGCGAGCATTTAAGAGATAATAGAATTTAGCACTCCGGTGGCAGGAAGGATTCGAGATGCGCCGGAAGAAGATTGCACAAAGAGAAAGTTCCGCGAAAACAATTCGTAATATTACCGCTCGAGGAAATTGCATTAACCAGAAATGCTGACGTATGAATTAGTAAAATTGCGAGCAGCCCCGTTTACGCTTACGTTAAGCACATTACTCCCGCGAATCTGACATAATCATGGACGCAGCCTGTGAATTTTGTAGGACAAAGAAAACACACAAAGAGAGAAAGAGAGAGTAACTATGCGAGTTACTAGATTGCTAGGGAAGGGAGTCGAGTTATTCTTAATTTAAACACAAACATTTCATAGCATTTTAAAGCGAAACGCACAGGCCAGAGCAATTGCCGGACGACAAGTGGATGACGACAAGGAAGAAATTAGGCAACGGCAAAGAGGGAAGGATGTTATGATGCGCGCCGTTGAAAGAGAACGATAAAAATGAAAGATATTGTGAGAAACGCAGAGTCACACAGTCGTTTAGATGCGTCATAAAACATCTCGGCTCCCTGTTTCCAACCGAAGCCAACTTTACTTTCGCTCTCTCGTCTCGTCCTTTCCCTATCATCGTCATATATCCGTTCCATCGATAGATAGGCGCATCTGCCCTGTTCTGTTTACTGGCGGCCTGCCCAACCGAGAGGATACAATATTTTTATTAGTCATCCCGATAAATTGGTTTCGGACAACACGAAAGGATCCTGCGGAACCTTCATGAGTATGAGAGTGTGTGTGTTTATCCTTCCTCTCCTCCTCCGTTTAAATCTTTTATTCCAGGAGCGTTCGTCTTCTTTATCCCAGAGCAAAAGGGTATACGTCTACTTCCTAACTCGATACAAGTCAAACTGCGTGCGACTTCGCATCGATAACGCACAAGACAAAGTCGAGTTTTTCGCGAAGGAATTCCATGTCGCGCAAGTTTGTCCACCATGGAATGCGCTATATGTTCGCTAATAATCACGTTTTGATTATTTGCAACTTTGGATGCAATTGGTACAATTGCACCGACATAACAAGAGGTTTTTCGAAACGCCAACTCACGTCTCGTTCTCACGTTGACGTGAATACGGAAAGCAGAATGGGGTGTAAACGAAGAATAAATAAAGGGCTACGCGCGTAAACACGGGGGTTGCATAGAAATCGGCGACATAACGCCGCCATGTCATGATTCTGAGCGATGCTAATCCTCTGTTTACGTAAAATCCTAACTTTACCCTACCGTTTACCGAAGAATAGAAATCTAGACATTTTATAGTTTCGTTAGACTCAACTATAACTCATTTAAAACGACATTTTCGGCGAACTAGATTATATTTTCAAAGAAGTAAAAAAAATCTCGTGAATTTTATTGCTAGAATTGTATTAAGGCTTGCTAGGATGCTTTTCGGGATAAATACAATCGGAGTAAAAATACGTTTAAAAAATCTACAGAGAGATTTAACGATATAATTTCAAATGAAAACTCTTTGAAAATCTTGAGAGTCGGAATATACATGAAGCGCTTTGAGCACTATTGTAAAATTTATTTTCATTATATAAGCGCATGCGTTCACGACCATTATTTAACAATTTTATCAAATTAATCCATATAAAAACATATTTTTCAGTAAAATAAAAATTTTTCAATAAAATAAATATCTGTCCAATAAGTGTTTTTATCTTTATATTTCTGAAAAAAATTTATATTTATTTAATCTTAAATTTATTCATAAATATATGTTATTTTTATTATTTTTGATCCCGATCTCAATTACTAATATGTAAGATAATAGTCAAAATAAAATGCAAATAAATTAGTCCCTCTTATTACATGCTCTATATATTTGCGCGTTTGTGCTAAAAATCAATATAACGTTTTTGAATTACATGTATGTATCGGAAAACCGATAATACCGTTTCATCTGTGCTTTTTATAAAACGGATCAAATATATATAGGTCTCCAGTTCTATATATAGACTTGTTATTTCACTCGTTAACTACCTAATATACCGACATTAACCCAATTAATTATCTCCAATATGGGCAAGTGTTGAAAATTCAACGTATGACGCATCGCTTCTATCTCGATTTGACAAAGATAATGAGTCGACGACGACGACGGCGACGGCGAGGGGAGACAATCATTCAGCACATGTATAATATGTGGATACAACTTAACACGTTTGTATGACTCAATGGGAAAGCTCGCCTATACCAAGTTAGCCAATGTCCCGATATTCATGAGGTCAAAGCAGCTGCACGAGTAATTCTGAAGGGCACAAAAGAGGGAGAGAAAAGTGCATAATAAGCGAGAATAAAAGTAATTGACTCTGACACGCGAGAAAGTAATTATCACAAATATAAATAATATATTTGAAAATAAATATCACAAATATTTTATAAAAAAATATAAAGATTTTTATTTATAAATAAAGCGGGCAAAATTAGTCCGTTAATAATCGTATATTATAAAATAATGAGGTTTACATTTACAAAATCTAACGAGTTATATACATTATGTATACTCATTTAATATATAGGCATACGATATACAGATCGTAATAATACTAATTTATACATGCTATAAATTCTAAAATTTATCGGGAGTGATAGAAATTCTATCCATGCTTTGTAGCACGATTAATGTTATACGGCATTAAAATTATTTCAACTATCGAATATTAGTAACCTAAATAATAACATACAGATTGAATTATTAGAAAATGTGACCTAAACCGCGTATGTGTGTGTGTGTGTGTGCGCGAAAATTTTACGAATAATAAAAAAAGCGCAACACAAAATAATAAAATTTATATTATATATATATATATATATATATATATATATATATATATATATGCATTGTTAATAGAATAATTATCCTTTCAAGTTGTTCAAGAAACCAAACTATAATATCGCAAATAAAGAATTAATAATTAAAATAGCACTTTGGTATTATATTTCCAACAACATAAAAAATTTATAGCGTGTTATCTGGGTTGATCCGCTTCTCTCATTATTTCTATTATTTTTTCCACATATTTTTTCCTACTATACATATTTTGATCGATATAACTGTATTTATATTTAATATTCTCTCTCAAATTGTATATATATAATCTGTTAAAAATAATAGGATATTTATGTATTATTTCATCAAAACATATTAATCTTCTTAATTTGAAACAAAAATATAAAGGTTACAATTTTATTAAACATAGAATTATATATAATATTAAATTTTATTAAACATAGAACTATAAAAAAATTATTAAATATAGAAACATACATACATGCATTTGTATGTAAGAAAGCAATTAAATAATATAATTGAATGATCAAATTAAAGATCAATTATGACTGCTAATACGATAATTAGAACTAAAATAGGAGATGTCGCAAAATTTTTAGTGCACTCCTCGGTCAAACTATACACACATGTAAAGTTTTATACCGTGCATCGTATATTTTTCAATGTTAAATAGCTGGTCGGTTGTTAGTGGCCAAACAAGAACTTTCATCCTGTCCAACTAAGCTAAGCACAGGTAAGCTTTCATCCCATTAATGGCTACCAACGTTCACAAACGCCCGCTGGCAAGCAGACAGATGCGCGCGCGTAAAAGGTCATTGTAGCAATGTACGTTGACCTTTAATATCCGGTATATAGCACGCAGCATAACGACGATGCAACATTCCTATATAGCATACTTTTGTGAAATTTAATCAACGTCAAGAAACTCGATCTAATCTTGAGATGATCTCCTAATGAATTTATACGTCGCAGCGTCTAGTACTTAAAATAAACTCGATGAGATGTGACTGGTCGTTTCAATGCAATAATTACGTATTTTCTGGCATAATATGAAGAAATAACATGCAAAATAACATATAAAATAACATGTAAAAGATCTCTTCTCCTGAAATTTTCCTAATTTTTCCCAGTATCATTTCCAAATTCTCTGATCCGCGACATTATTCGTGTTTCTGCAGATAATAGCCTCATTGAATGATATTTAACTTATAATTTAGAAGAGTAATCTCTGAAAAGATTATTTTGCGTAGTTTTTTCGGGTGGATTCCGGTCGGCAACAGCGAGGAAAGTATTTCCCTCGATTTTTATATCAGCGCCAAAGAGGGGGAGGAAAAAACTCCCTGAGGGAGATCGGTTGATTAAGCTATCGAACCCAGTTTCCACGTCAGTGCGCGCATTAAGAGAATTTTTTAAAGCACGAAGTATACCGTCGCGCACGAGTATCCCGTAAATGCAGACCGGACGGTATAATTAAAATGAATACACACATATCCCGTATACAATGGTCCGTAAGAAATTGCAAATAAATTGCCTCTCGTATAGCCAAGGATATATTCTCTATTGGGAAAAGAGTCAACGATATCTAATTAGGTATTTCTATCCTTGGAGAATTATATTACGCCAAAAGAAGGTACAAAACACGTACGTTATTCTCTCTTTTTCCGACAAAATGCATAAATTAAAAAAAAATTCTCTCCGTTTTGAGCGACTCTGTTGACGGCAGGTATCAATTACGTAGGTACACAATAGGTAAAAAAAAAACACGATACATCCGGGCGTAAGTAGAGTAGTTTTTACGGGAGTTCCCGAGAAAAGAGGCTCTTATAATAGAGGGTATATATCGCGGTACGTGGCCTCATAGAAGATTTAATGCGGATCATTGAAGTGCGGTATAATGCGCGGTTCACGGTCAAGTGACTTGCTTTCGAGTTGCGTGCGCTAAATAGCACAGCCTTTCGGCTCGCCTTGACACGCACATATAGGCTCGTTGCACCGCGCATGATAAAGAACAGCCGTCGTGTATTTCGCGCGACGCGGTCGCATTCTGCGTTTCCGTAGGCCAGATAATCGGCCACGTTGGCGGCTGAGGATCGGGAAAGTTGATTATGTAAATATTGCAACTCTGCCATTTTGCGCCTCAAGCCAAGCAATCGCGAAATGGACGTGCGCGCACGAGAAACTCGTTCATTATGCTCCGGCTGTTCCAGTTATATTGACCAAATCCGTTACGTAAAATCGACCAACTTGGATTAACACATGTTGACTGAATGAACCGTTTCAATCACTCGACTGTATAATTACGAGAATTATTTATTAATAATCCGTTTACAATGATTTTCTGTGTACGTATGAATCATAATAATTTCTTCGCAACACTGGTCGTTTAGGGAAGTCTACATTATCTTATTTCTGTTGCAGATAAATATATTCAGTGTCTACAATATATTTTTCAGCAGTATTGTCAATTTAACTGAATTGTCTAAAATTTGCAAATTATGATATAAAATATACACGTCGTAGACACCAATTTTAGGATTGAGTTCAAGCCTAATTACAGTGAGAAATATCATGTATTATATAGAGAAATATAGCGGTTCTCTCCGGATTTACTCTTCCAAAATATCGAATAAAATATCGAATTTTCGACGAAATAACCCTATACAATATTAAATCGTACGTGTCAAATGAAATTATTCAAATAATTGAAAATACATGAAGTCAATTAGGTCATGAAATATCCAATATATATCGATTTAATGTCAAACGGAAACAGACAGAATTATTTCGAGTATGGCACGAGTGGCAAGGATAGCGCGATGAGTCAAAGTTTTCGAGCGCCCCTTCTCGACTCCGATATATCACCCCCAATAGACCGTTTTTATTTTCGTGCATATGTGAAGGCAGTGCGTACATATAGTATTTATGATAGCGTGCGCGCGGCTTAATAATGAGCTACGGACACAGACAGCCGGTCGCTGAGTCACCGGCGAGGCACGATACGTCGAGCATTATGGTGCGGGCTCGACGAGCCCTCCGGGGAATATTCGAACCCCTTCCGCGAGAGGCCCTCCTATCACTTTCCTTCTCTGTCTCTCTTTCTCTCTCTCTCTCTCTCTTTCCCTCGCGCCTCTTTCGTCGGACTCGTAAACAGATCCATAGACGTTATTAAATGCGAGTAAGCGCCTATCAGCCAGGTGGAAATTAGCCATTACACCTAATCTCTCCCCGTTTTCCGTGCAAATTATACATTGTACTCTCTTTTGCCTTCAATGCGATATTTAATAATACGCAAACTGTATGTGTACCGAGATAAGATTAAAAAAGAGGAAAAAAAGAAAGCGCGCGACCGAGAATGAAAAAGGGCAGATCGAGTAGTAGATTGCGGCCATGATTAATTAAAAATGCGACGTCAAGATTTTTACTTTCAAGGGATGTAGGCCAAAATAATAAATATCTTCCAATCTTCGATTCATCAAATAATCGCGCCGCAGCGGAAAATAGCGGTTATATACATAGGGGCGGAAGATTGCATTTTATTACCAATATACATATTTTTAACTCGGTTTATATATTTTCCGTTCCAGGCGCCTCTTCCGCGCGCGCTCTCGTTATTATCGTTTAATTGCTTTGTTCCAAAATTCACGCATCAATTATCCGCAACTCGATGCATGGTATTTTAATAATTCGGTAAAGTCCACTTCCGTAATATCCGACGCGATTACTCAAGGGTATTTAAAAACTATCGACCATTATGTTTGCGATATGCATTGTACTCTTGCGTCATTATATATATATATATATATATATATAAATATTAGGGCACAATCGAATACGAATCAATCGGGGTAATAAAAGCGCTCTCGTCACTTGGCTTTGCATTATTTGCACTTTCGCACGTTGCAACGGTTGGTTTTTGACCCCGAAAGTCGGAAAGTCCTATTCGCGCACATGCATATCAATAAGGACCGAGGTATATTTTCCCATGATACATGAACGCGTTACGTTGTCCGTGTGTTGTTTCGCTTTCGTTCGTTTCTTCGGTCATTTTTCAATGCCAGCCAGCCGCGTCGCCGCGTTGTGACGCTAAATCAACAGGGTGCATAGCACGCGCGGATCGAGAAGAGAAAAATATATAGCTGCCGCATAACTATACGCTCTCTTCCTCCATCTTTCTCTTTCTTTACGCGACTCTTCTCGCACAAATATATTTTCAACTAAGATTAAAAAAGCGTGGAACGATAAGGATTTACGTCATCGGATCGGAAAAAGCCGAAGAAGACGAGCGAGAGAATAGAAATCCCGCGGGGAGATCGCTCGAAAGGGGAGACGACGAGAAAAGGGAAGAAGGAAGAGAGATGCAGAATGGAAGGCTCTTTCTCTTACCGCGAACGGTACTCAAGGCGACAATGCTCGCATCGATTACAAATTTTACGATGCACTCGCGGTCGGATTAAAGAGGGTTCTCGAATGCGATTTATCCGGGGCGTTTCGAGACACGGTTACAAGACCGGTGAAAGGAAGCGAGTCGGATGGCATTTTGCATAAGCAACGAAAAGATCCGTCCCGAAGGATGGATGAGAGGGGTGAGATGTGGAGGAAAAGAAAATCGCAACTGACAATTAATAACTCAAGGGCGATTCGCACCGCAATTTTTCTCGCGAACGCGAAAAGAAGAGGCCAGAGATCGATAACGAAATAGCGAAATCTCGACGGATACTGTAACCATGCTCTTTTGCCTTTGCGGACGTTGGTTCGCCTGTCCCCTTGGAGACGAGCCAAAATAGGAATTGGCCATTGACCAAAGCAATGGTACCTAAATTACCACGCGCTGCGCGCACTGCGAGAAACGCTCAACCCTTGTTACGTATGTCCTGTATTGGATTATCCGCGTCATGCTTTATTACGGACTAATGTCACGACAGCGATGCATCTACGACGATCGCTTCATCGCGATAACCGTCATCGTAACTTGCCGTCATTCGGCGCGAATTCACGAGGACGAAGCGAATTCCATGGAGATGATCAATTTGACGTGGAAGGCAATACGCGAATTTTTATTTCATTTTAATAACAAATTTAATCATAATTTGAAATTTCCTCCTCGAGAAAAATATCAAGATATCAAGTTAGATTCTTTTCAAGTAATTAAAAATAAGAAGCTTCTAGGGTATTACATTTCTGAAAGAAAAAATATTAAATATCGGATCTATAATCCTTACAATCAATTAAAAAAATGCCCTTGTCTTAAAATGATTTTGCTTCAATAAACTTTTAATTCGAGTCTTATATTTATTGATTAAATTAATAATTCGATTAAAATGGCGATTCTATTCAACGTTTCCATTAAAGAATCTGGCCATTAAAATCAATAGACGGGATGGACTTGTAAATTTGAAATTAATTTTCTCATGGAAAATATATCAACTTAATTGCTCACGACACGTTTGAAGAACTAATCGCGGATAAAGAGCGATGCGGACGTTGTTCGTTGAATAGATAAAGTCAGTGGAAATCCGGAGGTGAAAGAGAAGCGAGCAAGAGGAGCGATGAAAAAAAAAGGACGACAGAAGAAAAATAGAAGCAGTGACAACGACGAACGAATTCCTCTAGGCGTGAGAGAAATGCCCGCGAGAAACCCCACCTCCGGTCTCTTCCTTTCTTTGTATATTCGAAGGATTTCCACTAATGAAATAATTAAAATTACAAAGCTCCGCTCGACGAGGAGCGACGACGACGACGACGACGACGAAGAACGATCGTATGCGCCGGAACTCTTGGTGCTCTATTTCCTCTTTCGTCCCCGTTATCTTTACCTAACCCAACCTAGCGAGGCGTCTTTACATCCACTCTCTTCGCCAGCGGGAAACCGGTAACGGTTCAACGGGAATCAATGAAAATTCCCGACAGAGAGCAGCTTTGAAATTCCATTAGAAAATCAAAGATGTCCCTCGTTTTCTCCAGCTGTTGTTTCATTTATCGCCCGTTTCGTGAATTCGTAGTCTCACCCCTTCGAACACGAATACACCTCAGTGTGAATACAGAAAAAACGAAGCGCATCATCATTTTTCCACAACTTGTCCATTTTCCATAAAAATTTACTCGTTTTAAATTTTTTACTCAAATTTAATAGAGAATCAAAAGTGAATTGACCTAGTGTCGGATCATCAGTATGCAAAGGCATGAGAATATTAATGTTAGAATGTGAAATGAGATCACACTAGAGACGGACCGTATAAATAAATATAAATTTGCTTAACTTTTAACCCCCTACGGAAAGAGATTTTCTCAATTTTCTATTCGCGCGAACATTTCCTACAAAAATCGGAAACTAGTTTTCGTTTTCTGTACAAGACGCGTGATAATCTAAAAACGTATGGGCATACATGGAGCACGCGCGCGCGTAACGCAATCTATGTTCAAACACCCGCAGGATCCCCTAGCATCGAGTTACTCGCTTTAGGTGGTGTTATTTGAGACAACCACCTGGGGCACGTACACACACGAGACTGCCGGACGTGGAACTTCAGGAGCCAGGTATATACGATGAAAGCACTTCGCAGATGAGGACCGGGACTATTTTCTCCCGCCCCTATTCCGGTCGCTACCTGGCCCTGAAATTGACGACGCACGAAAAAAGAAAAAAGCGATCGAAACGTGTTTGCACGAGATCCGCTTCCGAGATCTGTACACTTATAAGGGTATTCGACTTTTATGCGATTCACGCCAAGAAAATATCGGTAACATTAAACTATATAGAATATTATCGATTAATCAGCTTTTTGCTTGTCGCAAGTATGGCCTTGTATGCAAGAACACGAGAAAAGTAACAGACTACAAAGAAATGTAGGCCATGAACTAAATCTGTGAAATATGCATTAAAGTTTCATGGCATAAGTATTTAAAAATACCACGTTGTTCGCGACCCGCTACCTGATATATTTGTGATTTTCGTCTTAATCTTTTTTGCTACTTTCCGTCTCCAGACAGCTCTCTATTTTAACTCTTATAATATTGCCTTATTAATTTAAAAATATTGCTTAAATTATTCTAAAGAACGACTAAATCTTTTCAAAAATATTTCGAAAGATAAATTATTTCAGTTTAAATTTTATTATTTTTAATATAAATTTCATTTGCTATTATCTCCGATCATTTAACTTCTCTCAATTTTTCAATTCTCTCCGACAATTCTTGAGTATTTGCAATGTTCCAGGGATATGCTATCAAATCATAACCAAATAGTTAGGTAACGAGATACAAACAGCGCGTCCATGGTGGACGAGGAGGAAAATATCACAGCGAGAGGTAAAGGAAGGATGAGGAGAAGTGAATGAAGTTGTAGTACCGGTGTACAAACCAGGAACAGAATCCTCAAAGCGATCATATATCCACAATATATATGTTATAATTATAAATATTACACATTTTTCCATTTAAATTTCACGAATGCTAAAAATAGAATTTAAAAAATGCAATAATTTCGTAATTAAATAGAAATCATATATGTATAATATATCCCTATATTTCAGAAAATCTTGTATTATATAATTTAGAATACACGATTCTCTTAAATCCTTTCCTTCAAAAAAATATATATATTTATAATTATATAATTATATATTGAAATATCCGTAATATATTTAGAGGATTTTTGAAAGAAAGGATTTAAGAAGAATCTTCTATTCTATATATATCATACAAGATTTTCTTAAATATGCTTTCCTTCAAAAATCCTCTAAATATATTACGGATATTTCAAATGGCAAACATTTGCATTTAAAAATATCGGCGTAAATAGTCTAAATTATAGATGCGAAATGTCTTATTATCGTCACAGCCTTTCTCTCTGAATCATCTCCACGAAAGTAAGTTGCAAATTGACGATGCGTCTGTACGCGCGGCATTAACGTAACGGTTAGCTTGCGAACGGCAAAAGAACAATGCGGCAAAGTTTCGCGAGAAAAAAAAAGGATTGCGGTTAAAAAAATTCCCGTACCCCTCGCTCGGGGCGGGGAGGGGAGGGGGAGGGAAAAGATTAAATTCTCCGAAGGAGAGAGAGACCGAGGGAGCGTTTCAGCTATTTCCTATCTCTTCGTATCTTGGTTGCTTCTTCGCCTCGAGGCGTACCGCTACTTTCCGACGTTCGCCCGGCTTTTCCTTACCCTGTCCCAGAGTTTTAGGTCACGCGACCAGTCTCTCTCCGAGACTCGCCCCTTTTTGCGACTGTAAATTCCTCGATGTCGGGTTAAAAGGGGCCAAAACGTTCGCGGTTGAGCGAGTGAGTAAGCGGCGGCGGTGGTTTCTTCTCCCCCCGTGCTGTGTAGTTGAACGGAAATACTTCCGGAAATCTTTTTGTTCTCCACCGGTCTTGCTTGATACGCGAACTCTCGATGACGGCGCACGCTCTTTTGCCGATACCGGGTCTCGCACCGGGAATCGCTCTCGGTTGCGCCGAAACGGCTTTTTCCACTCTGTTTGTAATTTAATCGCCGTAAAAATCGCTAAACCTCGTCCGAACGCGCTTCTCAGAACATCGGTTGCGTCATTACGTGCTTTTTTTGTGAAACGTATGTAACTGAAAGCCCCAGCGTCCAGCGTGTGTAACCAAAGAAGGCCAGTGATATTTAAATTTTTCTCTTTAGCATAACGTCAGATGGAATTACTCGCTTTCAAGCGTAACTTTGCGCGACGCGCTGAAAAAAAAAGACATTCTAGACCAGTTGACTGAAAATGTACTTGGTAAACTTTAATTGAAATATTCGCGAGAAACGGATCGTTCATTAGCTCTTATACATATATAAATTTCTTTCTTATATATAAATGATAGAGATATATCTTTAAAATAATTTTCCAATACGGTTGAATTGAAAGCGCGCGCAGATATTATTTTACAAATTTAAATTCATCTTAAATATTTTTCTGTTTCAATATTTGAAACTGAATTATAGAAAATCTTTTAGTAAATATATAGAAAAATAAAACGCGCGTACATATATATAATGTAATAAGTGTGAATTATGCCGAGATATTAACGAGTATTAAAGAAATAGAGTTGAATACGTCAGATGAAAAATAATAGGATTACAATATAATGTAGCATACGCCTATTCAAAGATGAAAGGCACGGATTATAATAAATAAATAATAAAATAAATATAATGTACATAAATATAATGTACGTTTTTACATAATCTTTAACAACTTTTTTAAACCGATATTTCTTTGTAATTAGGTATCTCGAGACGTTTCATCGTGTTGTTTTGCCATGCTAATTAGGAAAAGATGACAGAATCGTCGCCGATAATCATGCAAATTGCACGAATTATAATAAATAAGTAATAAAATAAATATAATGTACATATAAATATAATGTACGTTTTTACATAATCTTTAACAACTTTTTTAAACCGATATTTCTTTGTAATTAGGTATCTCGAGACGTTTCATCGTGTTGTTTTGCCATGTTAATTAGGAAGAGATGACAGAATCGTCGCCGATAATCATGCAAATTGCACGGATTATAATAAATAAATAAGTAATAAAATAAATATAATATACGTATAAATATAATGTACGTTTTTACATAATCTTTAACAACTTTTTTAAACCGATATTTCTTTGTAATTAGGTATCTCGAGACGTTTCATCGTGTTGTTTTGCCATGTTAATTAGGAAGAGATGACAGAATCGTCGCCGATAATCATGCAAATTGCACGGATTATAATAAATAAATAAGTAATAAAATAAATATAATGTACATATAAATATAATGTACGTTTTTACATAATCTTTAACAACTTTTTTAAACCGATATGTCTTTGTAATTAGGTATCTCGAGACGTTTCATCGTGTTGTTTTGCCATGCTAATTAGGAAAAGATGACAGAATCGTCGCCGATAATCATGCAAATTGCACGGATTATAATAAATAAATAAGTAATAAAATAAATATAATGTACATATAAATATAATGTACGTTTTTACATAATCTTTAACAACTTTTTTAAACCGATATTTCTTTGTAATTAGATATCTCGAGACGTTTCATCGTGTTGTTTTGCCATGCTAATTAGGAAGAGATGACAGAATCGTCGCCGATAATCATGCAAATTGCACGGATTATAATAAATAAATAAGTAATAAAATAAATATAATGTACATATAAATATAATGTACGTTTTTACATAATCTTTAACAACTTTTTTAAACCAATATTTCTTTGTAATTAGGTATCTCGAGACGTTTCATCGTGTTGTTTTGCCATGTTAATTAGGAAGAGATGACAGAATCGTCGCCGATAATCATGCAAATTGCACGGATTGCGTAACGCACGAACACTCCCGTAATACAGAGACGGGAGGGGGAGGATATAGCAAGCTACTTAATGCGGCGCGCGTTCGGGATGAAGATTCCCTAAGAAAGAGGCTCCAACGAGCGTGACTAATGCGCAGATATACGTAAACGTATCTCGGGGAGACGAAGGAGAGGAGGAGAAAAGAAAACGAAGACTCACCCTCGCAACTGCTGACTCTCTTTCGACGAGGCTCTTACTTCCGACGAACGGGGTTGTACTCGGCGGATAGAGGGCATGTTGAGAGAGAGAGGCGGCGGGGAAGAGACAGCAGGATGGAAGACCCGCTGTATCCGTCGACAAATACGTCGCGTCGTCCTTCGCTGAAAAAGAAACGAGAATAATAGGCGCGCTGGGAACGAAAGAGGGAGGGAGGGGGAGGGAAGACAAAAAATGCAAACGCGAGGGAGACGCGTTTTAACATTTTGACTCGTATCATCGCGCATTCGCGACGAAGCCCGATTTTCGCGCCAAGCGAAATAAAAGCGTCTGTAACAATATTATATGTATTAAATCAGTACAATATCACCACGTTACTTAAATTTATGCAAATTTATGCGTATAACATGTCTTTATTTTAACAAGAGATTCTGAATTCTCGTCGCAAACGTATATCGTTTGACGTCAGACCGTTCAAAATCGAACGATTCCTTACCTTGTAAAAATATCCAGGACGATCGCAATAATAGTTGCCTCTCGACACACGATTTGACAAGTCGATTATAGAGACGTGTGATACTTGTTCGAAAGTGTCCAATGTTCGTTCGATTGTTTCGCGATATCAAGAAAACACACGCGAGGGAAGGATAAATAATTCAACGTACACCACTGAACTTTGTCAATATCACCATCTTGAAGTGCGGCGCGTAACTATACCTTACGCGCTATCTCGTGGCCAGTTTCGGTATCGATTATCGCGCGGTCGGATACATAATTCGCGCAGTTATCGATATCCCTCGGTAAAGTGTACGTACGTGAAATAAATTATTTCGATTTTATTTAAATTAATTATATATTAAATTTTTTATTAAATAAAATATTTATTAAATATAAAATTATATATTAGATTTTTTATTAAATACTATACGCTTGTGTACAAACTAATGCATACTTAATAAGTAAATTTTTAGAATTTTTTCTTGTCTTCTTTAGTTAGTAATATAAGAACAAGAAAATAATAAATTTCTCGTGAATAATAATAATTATTAAGAAGATAGTAAAGTAATAATAATTATGTTTCATTGATAAAATCGAAAAAAAAAACCTACGAGAGAAATAAGAAACTGGGATAATATTTTACGTGACACAAGCAAATAAACAAATATAGCAAGTATAAATAAATGATTACAATTATTTAATTTTTTTTTCTCGTGGGTTATTTAAGTTATTTAAAGTCATGTTTCTCTCTCTCTTTCTTATCATAAATATGTACCTGTCATTCTATTTAAATTCCCTTATCTCTCGCGTGATTACCATTCGTTACAACTGCGTAATAAAACTGATAATAACGCAATTCCCGGCGACAAGACAGACGCGGCCGATACGATATCGGGCGAATCGTCCGATTTATTTGAAAGTATATGATACAGACGTATATTAAGAGCCAGCTTCCGTCTGCTTGCGCGCGTTCTTGACAAGTGACGTTGACTTGGCGCACGTCGGGATTCGGTATGATTCGATAGGGCGCGTATCGCGGTTGGGGGCGTTTTATTGGAGTGCACGAATGCGTTTAGTGTGTGCGCTCCTTACGAGGCCGCGTTGCGTGTTGGATGGAGTGCGGGATACGATTTCGCCGATCTAGCGGCTTTATCATAATCGTCCCGAGATCGACCAGTCGATAAGCCGACGACACCGACACCGACACCATCAGGAATGCGCGATGCGTGTCCCGGCGACGCGAGCGCAATATCCGAAAGTCTCGTGAACGATGTCCGGGTGTCATCAATAATAATAATACGCAGCGGAATAGACGGGGCGCGTTAACGAGACGCGTAGGTTGGGGGATAGGAAGGTATGGAGGGTGTCAACGGTCAGCTGCAGACAAAGTATCAGAAAATCGCCACGGAATACTCGAAAGTGAGCGACATTCTCGTAAGACAGATTGTAACAGATTTTGATAGATTTTCACGATGCACATGGTCATTTTTCGATGTTTTATCGCCGCGTACGTTTTTATTTATTCATAATTGTTTGTCGTACAAAGAGAGTGATCTTATTTGCAGATTCGTGCGCAAGCGAATGTTCTGAAAAAGGCTGTGATAGAGGAACAAGCACGTAACACGGATATTCGGAATCATTTGAAGGAGAGGGAAGTGGAACTTCGTAGAGCCGAGCAGGAAATAGATAGTTTGACATTTCGTAATCAGCAATTGACAAAGCGTATAACTGTGCTGCAGGAGGAACTTGATAAGGCACAGAATAAGTCTAAGAAAGGTAAGAGCAAAGTGCCGGAAAACAATAGTCAAATTCCTCCACCGCCGCCAAACAATATCTTAGACGAAGAATTTCAGAAGAAGATAGTGGAGAATGCTCAATTATTATCACAGATTAGTGATAAAGATAGCGAAATTGAAAGTTTGTACGAGAGAATACAACAGTTAGAATACAAAGTCGATTATAGCGAAAAGTCTAAAGTAGAATCAGAGTGTCAGTTTCAAAGCACTATAGATAAGTTAGAAAGAGAGAGAAATGACTTGCAGAGGAAATTAAATGATAAACAGAAACAGGAAGAAACTGTATCGTGGTCTAGTAATGAAGGTAGACGCGATGGTTTCGATTTTGATGCGAGAGGAATACTCTCAAATCATCGTCAAACAGAGCCATCGCCATTCTCTTCGCCATCTGCTTCGCGTAGATCATCGAAATCACTTGGAGAAGGAAAGCCGCAAAAGTCACAAGAAGAAAGTAATGAATTTTTCTATACAAAATCATGTGACTTAGAAAAAGAAATTAATCATTTGAAAGCTCAATATCATATACTCAAGATAAAATATGATGAATTAGAACAAAATAAAGCTGGAGCAACTTCCCAAATTGATAATGACGCATTGAAACCTGTGGAAATATATAATATGGTATTATTATGTATATTCTATTATTTTTAATATATGTATGTATATATTTTATTACTTAAGATTATTGACTTGTTGACAGATTGGCAAATTGAGTGCACCTTTTGCGTTACCAGAAGAAATCGAATCTCGTGAATTAAAGATTAGGGATTATTTTTTAGGGGAAATTGAAAGATTAACCAATGAAAAACATGTCTGTCATATAAAAAACTTGGCTATGGCTGCAAATGTAATAAGATATATTTTAAATCTTATTTCTAAAGAGTAAACGAATATTTTCTACTTTTCTCGTGTAATGTTATCTATACACATTTGTTCTTTGTATTTTAGAGCGAAGTTATGCATGTGCAATTAGATACAAGTGAATCCAAGAGAGAGAAATGTGAAACAGCGCTATTAGAGACACTTTCTAATTATAATGGTTTACAAAAGGAAAAAGAAATGCAAGAGGGAAATTACAAGATACAGCTCAATACCATGAGCGAACATCTTGCCAACATGAATGAAAAACTTATCTGCCAAACAGAGGAGATACAGCAATTGAAATTTGAACTAGCTAATAAGGTATAAATGTGTATACAAGATACAAAAGATGTAATCTTGTAATAGCATTTAATGAAAGATGTAATTTTTCAGAATAGTAAGAAAGGAAAACAAAAGTGATCCAGATCAGAATTGCAAAGAACAATCATTGACACATTCCATCAGCACAGTATGATTTAATCGATCATTGATAAATATAATTATCATGTATATATATATATATACATATATATACAGCTCGTATCTATTAAAGCAGAGATTTATGAATTTTTGTGCATACTTCGTATCTTCAGCTCGCACGATAAAGAGCTCTCTAACTCGATGTTACATTATTTATGAGATCAAAATAAAAATTTACTGATAATGTTCTTTTTATAAATGCTTATAAGTCTAACTTTACTTCTATGTTAAATATGTACAACGATTATTCTTATTTGCTCATACTTATTTACAGTAATCAACTGATATAGGATAATTTATACAATCTAAATTTATTAATGATAAAAATACTAGTATATATATATATATATATATATATATATATATATATATATATATATATATATATATAATACATATATATATACACATATATATACACATACACAGGGTGTCCCTAAATGGTCTGTACAAACTTTGTGAATAAGTTCCAGGGACCTAAACAAGCAGAAAATGTCCCATAAACATGGGGTCGGAAACGCTTGCTTCTGAAGTTATGACGGTTCGAAGTTTTCCTGCAATAGCTGGAGAAATTATCACGTCAAATCGCATAGGTGTTACAAAACTGTGTTTATTTATTTCCTCGGTTTTGCCACGGACATAACAGGACAGTACACTTGCACAAGCTTCCTTGGAATCTAACAGAGGCCATTTCGAGCATTTGCTATAGCAAGTGTTATGTCCGTGGCAAAACCGAGGAAATAAATAAACACAGTTTTGTAACACCTATGCGATTTGACATGATAATTTCTCCAGCTATTGCAGGAAAACTTCGAACCGTCGTAACTCCAGAAGCAAGCGTTTCCGACCCCATGTTTATGGGACATTTTCTGCTTGTTTAGGTCCCTGGAACTTATTCACAAAGTTTGTACAGACCATTCAGGGACACCCTGTGTATATATATATATATATATATATATATATATATTAGTATCATTTGTACAAGACAGGCATGTGCAATTTAACACCTGCCATTGTAAATTGTAATCTATTCTTCATTGTATTAAAAGAGATATGAGAAATATGTACAGCTACTGTTTATAGTAGGTGTTGTGATAAAATTATTGTAAGCCAAAGCAATTGTATTGCTTTGTGTTAATTATATAAATAAAATATAATTAATCTTGTCTGTCAGTAACATGGAAATTTAAATTTACATTATGTTATAAATTAATTCTTTTATGAAATAATGTAATATAAATAAATACATTTATAATAATTTATTCCATTTTAATAGCAAAGCTAGCACCACAACTACATCCCTGTTCAGCTAGTGGATTATTTGTTATCCTAAAGGCAGATCGTATTAATTCTGTGTGGTATTCTATTGTTGATCCCTTCACATATTCTAATGATGTCGAATCTATAATTACTTTAGTACCATCTTTTTGAAATACTCTGCAATGCAAAAAATAATATTTCTATAATATTAATCATCATTATTTACACATTAGATATTTGTGATACATACTTGTCATCTTCTTGTATGTTTGGATCTAAATTAAACTTATATTGAAATCCGGAACAACCACCACCTTCCACTATTACTCTCAAACATGTACCATCGCTTGCTATTTCCTTTAAGCGCTTTACACAACTCTCACTGATAATTAAATCGTCTTCAGCTTTGACAGCAGCATTTGTTGACGTTTCTCGAGATGATGTGACTACAGATATATTGTACCATGGACTATAAATATATCATAATTTGTTTAATATTAATATTATACATATATTATGGTTATTTTTAATTTAATATTAGTTATATATGTGTGTGTGTGTGTGTGTGCTTTTTTGCTTATTATTTTTATTAGAATGATATATATAATTGCAAATTGTGTCATGTTTCCGAAGCATACATAAAATATAAAGAATTAAATATTATGTAAAACTACTTCGCGGTATGTGAAATTAAATATATGGCAACGAAAAAATTTAAATTCTACTCACGTCAATAATCGAGAAAAATACCGATTTGCGGCAAAATTTGAAGACAGACCCCACACAACATGTGTCAATTTCGCCATGTTTTTGACATCAGCTGTTGAGTTTGTTCTAACAGAGAGAAGACTGTTCTAAATTTTGCCGTCGATAGACTTATCCACAAGCAGAGGTATTCTATGAGCATCCCATTTCAAATCACATTGCAAACGGCCACAGCCAATCGTATCATTGCCTGGAACAATTGACAAATCAGGCATTCCTATTTTGAATTGGCCAATTGGACAATCAAATTTCACTCGATATTCGTACGAACCATTCGTAACGTATTAATTCCGATAAAACCTACGACGAGCGTTCTAATTGGACAGTTGGAAAAAGTAAATCTATTATTTATTTTTCGCGCCACTTTCGCGTGCTGACGTTTCGCGTCAATCGCATTTTTCTCTCCGCGGTTCTTATTTCGACCGAGCACGCTCCGTTAGCGTGAATCGTTGGACAAGTTCCAATTCTATTTTAATCAAACGCAATATATTTGAATACGCACGCTCAGATCTCATTCGCACTCGACGGATTCAACGTCAAAGAGCTCTGAAAACTCATTTAGTGACGGATATTTGATTGATCCAATCGATATATCATTGAAAACTTTCTTTATAACAATGACATTAACAAGCGAAAATAAATATATAGAATTGAGAAAAATGGGAAGTGAATTAGAAGAGAAGGAAATGAAATAAAAAGCGAAATGGAGAGAGAGCACGGTATCTCGTGAACGCATAGACTTCTGAGAAAGAAGAAGATAAGAGAGATATTGCGACGATACGTCGCAGAATGGGATGCGAGGTTCCTGAGGTGGTTAGACGACAATCGCGGAATATCTGGCGCGCGTGACACGAGTATGAAAGAGAGAGGCTAAATATCGAGGGAAAATAAGAGAGAGACAGAGAGAGAGCGCAGAACAAAGAACATTACGTCAAGAGAAGAGGAGGGTCGCGCGGCGCGACGACAGCGACGGCGCGCGAGAGTATATACAGTGGATCAGCTGATGAGGCACAACACAACACAAGAAGGCAGTCGGTGGACAAGGTGGAAGGCCAATTGTTTTCTCGTTGCTGCTGTCGTTGTTGGTTATGGCGACGAGTAGCTCCGACGGCTCGTGCACGGCTCCCGCGGACTTTCAGCTCTCGTCCGAGCTGGAGGACGCGTCCAGCCGTCTGAGCATGAATCTGCTCAAGTGCCCGTTGTGCCATAACAGCCGTCGGATTTTTTATTGCCGCCAGTGTGTCCAGAACGGCGATTTTATACACTCGAACACCGTCTACTCGGAACGGTGGGTCTCGCCACTTTTTGCGATTTCGTGACGAGGCAATTCGTTTTATTCTTTTGCGTCTGTAGAGTTCGAGCGAATTAGCCTAGTTTCGTATAATTTTCGGAGCGCGTTTTTGACAATACGGACGATGTATAGTAGCGACGTCGAAGTTTGAAATACGCACTGGCTGCGGTTATAATTATTGATGATGTTATTTATTAGGTTCGCAGATAAGCAAATGCGACTCGTACGACTGAAAGCTGCTAGAGCTCAATTGGAGGAAAAGTGCATGAAGGCTCTTGAGAGGCATAAACAAAGAGATAAGCTGGTACTGTGTGCAAAAATAAGACAAATGATTAATTAACGTTTTTTTTTTATATATATAAAAGAATGGATTATTGCTTATAGATGTATTTTATTATGTGACCATAAAGAAGTTTCTCAGGCAGTTGGTTTTTTTTAAATAATTAAATAAAAGCTGTTACAAGCATTTTTGTCATGTAATTTGAACATATGTATGTGCATTTATATTTTCAATTGAAACATCTTTTCAAAATAACAAAAATTAACTTGGTAATGCAACATTTCATGTGTTAACTGGTTAATTTTAGATTTGTGATATAAACGTATGTAAAGAAAGAGTGAGACTACTTCAGTCCCTAGTAAATGAGACAAGGCAGAGCATCAATAAAGGTGAGTCTCGTTAATCGATGATATTTGTGCTAAATATTTGTTGTATTAATTACTTAATTTTCAATTATATTATAGGTAATCAACGTTTGAACATTCTGAAAGATGTCAATTCTCAGTTGACTCTACGAGTGCCAAGGCATGAGGACAGAATAGAAAAACTACATCGCTATGTTAATGGTTTGAAAGTTAAACAGGAAAAACAGAAAGAAGCTGTGGACAGAAAAAGGGAACAACTAAAGAAAGTTATCAGAACTGCTGCCAAGCAATTAATTCAATACATTTTCCCATTATCTAAGGTCCAACCAAATAAAAGGTATATTTAAAGCCCACTTAAATAAAAAAATACATTCTAAGATATGATTGTCTTTATTAAAGCTTACATAAAATTGCTATAAATACATTCTTTTGAAATATATGTTAATGTTATAAATTTTGTTTATAGTTTGTGCAGCAGTGAAGATAGTGACAGTACCACTTCAGACATTGTTACTAGTGCATTAGCAGATGCATCAGGTACATCATACGTACGCGGCAGATGGATAAGTGAGAAAGAGAACTCTTTAGAAATCCATCATTGTATAGTTGAACCAACGTTGCCAGCAATGGGAGATTATAGTGCTTATTCTCTTTGGGGTAATTTTGTGATTATTCCTATGATTAATGACATTACACATAAATATAAATATGTTTCTTTAGTTGCAGCAAATAAAGATGGTGTGCCAGGTGGAAATAAAGAAAATGCGATGCACAATCCAGCATATAATATTAGTGCTGCTTTAACTTATGCTACACAATTGGTTAATGTTCTTGCCTATTATGTTAATGTAAAATTACCGTACAAAGTTACTTGTGGGTATGTATTATTAAAAGAATTATATAAGCTGCTTACATATATATATATATTTTTTCATTTGTGTGAACATTCATTAGTATTGAACACTTTTTTATCCAGATATCAATTTTTTATCAGACACACCCAAACATGAAATTTTTATCAGTATGGAAAAATACTGATTTATACTTAAATATTTACAACATCTACAAACTTTTCTTCATCTCTACATTATGTTTTTTCAGAGAGTTTTGTGGAAATGAATTGTCGGACCAAAAATTTGCTAGAAAAGTAGCAAGGCTAAATAGTAATGTATTACATTTATGTTTTACACAAAATACTGATATAGAAGTTTTACATCCCATGCATACATTGCAAAACTTGATGCATTTGCTCAATACCGAAATTAGTGATCTGGGAAGGTAATCTATAATAATAATTTTACTTTATCCTTAAAAATAAAGCAACACAAGTTTATAAATGTTTACTAATCGTGATATGTTTATGTATTATATATTAGAGTTGGACCAATGGAAGTTGATCCATCCATAATAGCACAACTTCATAGTCAATTAATTCCTGATTTGGAGAATAGTGATGACTCAGCTTCTGATGAAGAAGATTTATGTTGGGGATGGGAAGCTGTAAGTCATACTTCTGTAAGTTATATACACGTATATAACAGATTGCAATTATAAAATATAATTATGGAGTATTTTCATGAGATATATTCGTGGCATTATATATATAAACAGGTACCAAGTATCGCTTGTCCCGAAATGGCAGTACCTACTTCTGGTGCAATGGTTAATCAACAAGCTGCTAGTATGCAAGTGCATCAGAGTGTTGCTGGTGGCTTGGTAACAAGTGCAGCAGCTAGTATCGCCTCGATTTGGCGAGGTTGGACTAATAAATAATTTTTATCTTTCAATCAGTACATATATATATAAGCTTTTTTCTGTATATACATTCACATTATATTTTGAATTCTTTAAATCAAAGAGAGAACAAATTCTGGAGAAATACTTCAAAACATGATGGCGGTATTTATATAATATTTATATGTCATGAGAGGCGGCAGATATAATGCAAAAGCAGGATGTAAATATTATACATGACTTTTCCTGACTTACATGTGACATTTAAAGTAGTTCAAATATATGCTGTGACAGATTTTGTTAGATCTGAGATATCTAACTTAATTCAAAACTAAAGTAAATAGAAGAGGATTAGTAAATATATATACGACTGTTTAATATATAAATTTATGGACATTTTATATATTTCAATGCACCACAAATATAATAGTTTAGATTGTGATATATTAAAGTGGATGTTTATGGTCTATACAAAACAGGATGCATATTAATTAGCACAAATATGTACTCTTATAGAATTTGTTATGATAGAATATATGAGAGTGTGCAATGACTGCCTTTTCTATGCTCACCGCATTTGATGTGATTATATATTCATACAAAAGAGATATACTTCCCTATAATTCTTAAAAATATGTTATTAATATATTTTTTATATTTCGGATGACCCGTTTTTAATGTAGCCGATATTGGAATCTATAATAAATAATCCGAGCATCTGTGAGATTGTGTCCAGTATTTTGCTATCTTTGGTAGCAAAGAATTTTAATTGCAATAACATATTTGTTATTAAATAATACGAAATAAAAATTAATGTATTTATTTGATATACATCAAATATGAATGCTAAAATATTTTGGTATTACTGTGGACAACACATCCATTATATTATTTATTATGAGTGACTATTGTATAACATTGTTTATATTTTCTACCATTTAGCATAAAAATAAGATTTGTTAAACATTTCATACTTAATAACATAAGTATTATAAAGCATATTATGTTAATTGGATTTGATTACATTAAGTATATTAAAATGAGAGCATAGTGTAAATAGTATTGTGGTCATTGTGGGATATGTAATCATCCACTAGATATTCTAGCACACAATTCTACAAAATAGATAGATAGTTAAAAATACTAATTTAATTTAGCCCAATTAGTCTACAATAATTCTCTTTTATTTTTATATAACACATTGAATTAAGCTTCATATTTTTTTAGATAAGGAAATAGTAACTTATATTGGGTCATCCAATATTGCGAAAAGGCCAAGATGAAGATAGTTGATTTATTGACAATTGAAAGCAACACAAACATAGGTGTAATCCATTTCCTAATTATAATAAAAATATGCTTTTTATGCAACATTGATACTATCAACATTCTCAAATTATTTTTTAAACCATGAAAATGGAATATATGAAAAAGAAGACATTGCAGATAGATAAATAGACTCATTCGTTACAATATTACAATTTTCTTATGCTTATATCCAATTTTCTAAGTAATGTTATAAAATTTTATAACACATATGACAGATAGAAAAGGCATTTTACAAATCACATAATATATTAGAATGTTGACAAATATAAATTTATCTATATATATATATATATATATATATATATATATATATATATATATATATATAATTTTATTTCTTAATGTAATCACTGCTTGCATATAGCATTAAAAACGCGTTACCAGAATACATTTCAGAGATTAGATGCTAAAATTGGACTAGATAATAGCAAATTTTAAATTACAGCGCAACAATTTAAATCGCACTTTTGTAAATGTACAATAATAAAGTATGTTAAAAATAGTATAAGTATATATTGCATATGCATTGTAGATGTGCGTGTGTGATCGAATATATAATTTTTATCTTATTATCTCATAAAATGGCTATGTTTTATCTGAACAAAGATGCATTGTGATACCTCGAATAAACTAGAATTTGTTCTTTTTTTAATGTTATTGCTGTATATTTAAGTAATATATCAATATGAATATAAAAAATCTCATACTTTTTAAATATACCAATAATAGTAATATCCATACTATTTTAGAAATCTTTTGTATCTTCTTCAATATTTTGGAATAAATATGTAAAAGTAACATATGTAGTATATTATATTCAATATACATCTGTATAAATAAAATGCTGTATTACTAAGTACTAATTCACAGTAAATACATAATAAACAAAGTAATAAAGCGCTTGTAAAAAATAGAAGTTGCTAAACAAATATCTGATATAAAAGGAAAAAGGAATATATAGACATCATTTTTTTTATTTTTATATAAAAAGCGAAAAGTTTATTTTTATTTACGATAGAATTTTTTTTGATTGCATAAGAAGTGCGATACAAATATGATACAGAAAAAATTAACTATGCTCTTTGGAGTTTGTTATGCATACAATTGCGTACAGCAATTAATTGAACATATGTAAATTGATTTCTACAGTTATATAATAAATATTTACCATGCTTATATATTTAAATTACGCTATGTTTAAGACAAGAGTTTAGACTTTTAAAACAATTGAGAGAATATAAATTGTACATACATATATTTTCACAAAAAGAGAATATATATCAAAATTGGAATAATTTTAATCTTTAATTTTACGGACAATTTCTAATTTAATAATCAAAAGTAACTCTATGTTCATTTGTTATGATCATTTGTTGAGGCTGGATAAAACTTAATAAAAATTAAATACACATATTGAAAATTTTTAAATATTAATATCACTCATATATAAAAGCATTAAAAATTATACATCTGTGAGAGATATATTGAAACAAATTTCTCAAATCTTTTATATTTTTTTGTTAAAGAGAAAAAAAAATATTTTGTACAATGTACATTTACTAGATGTAGTAGTAAGATGATTTTTGAATAATATAAACTATGTTTAATTATTCAATTACCAATTCTGCACAGTCTCTGCTCATGTAGCACTCCACTATGACTCTCTTGACGACAGATATCTCATTTTCACCACTTTCGGACTGGCCAGTCTATTGCAATTTTACGTGTATGAAATCGTAAACTGTATACACTAACTGCTCTGTGATTTCTGTAAGCATATCATTATATACTATTTTAATTTTTGCACATAGACAACTTTTTGAAGAGATTGAATATGATAAAAATAACAATAGTTAAACATTATCTGTCTTTAAATATACATATATTTTTCATTCATATTAGATATTTTCAAAAAGAGTAAACTTTGGCAGTGTCATATAGAAAAAATTTGTATGCACAATATCGTAATAGAAAATAAAATTTAACATAAAATCGCGTATCACTTACATGTCACTTTTTTTTACTTATAAAATATTATTTTTTATTTATAGAACATTATAGAACTTTTTTTATTTATAAAATATCATATAATACCGAATAATAATAGATTTAAAATTTTGCTTAATATTTTCAGATTAAGTTTCTTAAGTTTTCAGAGTTCTTAATTCTAATGAATATTATCATTAAATAATCATGTTGTTCATTAAAAGAGAATCACCTAATTGAAAATAGAAATTTAAAAAGAGGATTTTTTTCTTTGTCAAAGTACAGATTGTCTAGCACTTGTATGAAGGATTCTAAGAGGTGAGAATTATGAAAAGGCTGTCATTTATCCAGAGTTAAATTCTGCAAAATGCAAAATTTTAGAATTAAACGACTGTATAAACACAATTAGGGTAAAAAATGATTGTAATAGTAGGATATACGATGTTAAAACAATTTCTTGCGATAATAAAATTTGTAATTATATATATGATATCGCAACAAAATAAATCAGTGTAATCATATAATTATCCAACTATTACAATGTTAATTGAACTTAATTAATACATAATTCTATGTAACAATGAGATTAATAAAATACTACTTTTCGTTTTTATGAAGACATATATTTTACACAACTTTTATTTCAATAGTCCTATTCTGTAGAGTACAAATATATCGAAATATAGTAAATAATATATTAAATAACAAATTAAGAAAGTATATAAACATATTAAGTACAAATCACATAAGTTTCTTTACAGTAAAGAACGTTTGCCATTTCATTCATGTAGTTGTTATTCCTTTAAATTTCATAAAATACTTAGTTCAATAATGTGTATCATATTCGATGTGCAGAATAGGACTATATATGTAAAAAAAAAGTTTATTACTACACAGAAAAAATGATAGCCCATGTTAAAATTCTAATTCAAATTTCTACGAAATAAGTAGCTTACATTAATATTGTTAATACTGTGTAAATGATCAATAATTGTTTAGAAAAATTGCTATCAAATTAAGATTGTATATTTTTCCATCAAATATATTTAATCCTTCATTTAAAAGCATATCTGTATATTTCTACAGATCGTTTGCAATATGAATTGGAAACATATACCATTAATACAGGCGTTATGTCATTGTCACTAGATGAGGCACAAAAGCTCAGCAAAAAGAGAGATACTCAGCTATCAAACCATTTTTTTTTTTATAAATTCGTAATCTAGATACTCTATAATGTTTCTAAATAAATTCCAAATGTTTCAGAAAATTATAAAGCTTTACTTATATCTGCAATCCTGTGAAAATCTAATCATTTAATTTTATATGAAAATTAAGAAATAACATTTTTTTTATCAAGGCGCGAAAATTCGTTGAGCTTTTAACGATGAGCCATCCTATTCGGATAATCCAAGATTGGTTGCTCTTAACGCTAATAATGGTAAATGGGAGATGTTGTTTAAATTCGATGAAAATAATTAAATACAGAGATTATCACCTCGATGCGTTTCAGTAACATCCGTCTAAGAAGAGTCATCACGTGAAACCTCATGAACTTCCACGCCCTATCGATTAGATGTGAAATAAAAAGTTGAAAGTATATCAGCGAGATACAGCTTTACATTTCCATTTTTAGTAGACATTGTTAGTAAAAATAGAGTTAATGCATTCTTCTGCATATTTTTATATATTTTTTATTTCTAATATATATTACTTTAAAACGATAATAGATATTGTGTGTTAACTTTGTTAGTTTCAGGATATTTCTTTTCATAACTAGAACGGTGATATACTTTGGTACAAGTATATTTCATCGTATGTATGAGGATGGCCTTGATGTATAGTTTCCATTTTTTTTTTCAAAGGATGTGTATTCCTATACATATATATATATATATATATATATATATATATATATATATATATATATATATATATATATATATATGGGTGATTATAAAAATCATACATGAATGAGTTAATGATTGATATGCATTATTCTATTTTTTACAAAGCTATTTTTTTGTTTATGTATGTATTAATGCTAAAACATACGAGATTTATGTTGTTTTTACTATTGATTGAATTGTATACAATATGTTTGATAATACATTTATTACATTTTCGAATTTATATTACACAATAATTAAACAATAAACATTAATTACAATACATTTTATAAGTTGTTATTAAATCTATTATTCTATGTATATATTTAATATAAAAGACTAATTAAAGAGACAGAAAACATCCTTTGACCTATCGCGAGACGAAATTGCCAAATTATGTAATTTATGAAATATATTATAGGAAACTAGACTCAAGGCCCCCTTGTTAGCTATTATATATATATATATATATATATATATGTGTGTGTGTGTGTGTGTGTGTGTGTGTGTGTGTTTATATTCATCTCTTTTAAATTACTTGAAGAAAATATCAGTACAACACAATTTCTCAGATAGATTTTTTTCTGCATATATACAGGACTGATACTTTTAAAACTAAATGATCAGTTTTCTCCTACTCTTCTCTATTCTGTATGAAAGTGTGTGTACTAGATTGATGGTTCCATAAACATTCAGAACTGATTATAAATGAAGAGTAGGAAACACCGATCACAGAGAAGTATATTCTGAGAGCGCTAATATTTCCTAGATCTACAAAAATATATAATTATATATAGCAATATTATGCACTTTTTATCAACATGGCAAGAGGGTGACAGAAATCTTCTACCGAATTCTTATTAAGTTTTCATAAAAGTCTCGCTTCATCATGTATCACGTATGTATTGTAATACAGAAGTTTTTGTACACGTTGTTGAGGAAAGTACATTCTTGATAATGTTAAATTTGGTTCGCATATGTGAAAGAGCTATTCAAGCAGTATAAAATGTATAGTAGTTATTCTATTGTGCAAATTTTACAGTGATTAAATATTTACGGGGATACCGTACTTTTAAAGTATGTTTAAATAAATGCATACATAATAACATATTATGCTCTCTACACCTTTTTTTACATATTTATATTTTAAAAAAACACACTTACACCTTCATTATTTTCTATATCATCTAATTTTCCATTTTTATTTCAGTACATCTAATTTTTAATATAGCATCTGTTTAACCCTCTGTGTGCTTATAACTGTATAATATACAAATACTTTACTCCCTGATTAAAAAAGAAATTTATAAAATCCACAGCAATAGTGATAATAATATATAAAAAAGAAAATAGTTAAATGATGAAAAAAGGTCATTGACCAATTGGGATTACATGTAAACGATATAATCTACTTTACATTTTCTCTTGAAATATGCCATCAATTATAAAAACATTTTCGTGTATCTGCATATAAGATGTTTTGTTTATTCGACACATTCATGCTCTAAATAAAATATAATTCAGAATAATATAGTGTGGATTAAAATTAAATACAAAGATAGACATTTATAATTATTCTTAGTCCCCTGTAATTGATATTTTACTTGTACTATTATTCCATTAAAATTATTAACTGGCTTAATCTGCAAATCAATAATTTGCATAAAGTAATAGAACTTAGTTAAGTAAGCATGTTCACTATCAATGCAGAACTTAAGTTTCAGCCATATATATATTTCTTCCTCTAACACAATTAAACTTCATAATCTTTGAAAGAAAAAAATATATCCTTTAGATAAATATATACTCCCAGAAATTGTTTTAACGGCTGTTGCAATTATTAAAGTGCAAAGGATAAGGAAATTTTTATGTATATAGCATGAGTCTCTTTATAAATAAACAATATAGATAAAAACACTCTTACAAAAAAGTATGTATATGTAATATTTCATAAAAATTTACTGAATATTTAATTGATTTACTCACTAATTTATGTTGCCAATCGTGGTTTACTTTAAGGATCTATTAATTATATGCCTTATCACAAACTTAGTTCTTTCAAGACTCACGACTTTATAGAATAACATTGTAATTTTTTTTTCTTTAACATTGATAGGATTTCCTTATGGATACTATTCAAATAAATGTGTTCTCGATAAGTTCTCTGCATCTTTATATGAATATGGGACATATCTTATTATTATGTAATTGTACATTTGATGCAGTATAGAAAAAGATCTCGAGGGTTAGTTATGCCAAAGGGATGTATCCAACACTTACACTATACGCTTTGCTGGGACATAATTCTCGAAACACTTTCTCGATAAAGGGTTGCCTGCAAGAAATAAAAATGAGATTACGTCATTTTATGTCTTTAAAATCGCGTATAGTACGTGTAAAGTACTAATATATACATTCAAATACATTGAGACAAGGTCAAATATAAAATTATTAGACTCATACGACAGAAATCTAATTATATTCTGGAATCTAGCCAAATTGGTAGAAGACCGTTTATTCTGTTATATTTAATAGTAGCAACGCTAACGTTAGTCGCAACGCTAGTGATCTCATAAAGAGAGTAAAAAATTCATTATTTTTCTTTACTATAAAAATGTGTGTTTCTAGTCTATATGTGTATGTATCTGGATACTATATACATATGTGTGTGTGTGTGTGTGTGTGTGTATTTATGTATGTATGTATGTATGTATGTATGTATATATGTATTGAGTTCTTGAAAATAATTAATAATATATGTGTCTGTATGGATATAAATTATGTAAGTATGATTCATTTTTCCTATTATTAAAATTATATTTTTAATTATATGTATAAAAACTAACACTTAACACTTATCAATGATTGACTATGTTAAGAGAATTGAATTAATGTCATGAGAATTTGTCATTTAAAAACATTATAATTATATAAATTGCTCTTATAACTATAAAAATTGTTTTAATGTATTACTCACTTAGCATGAAGACCACCGCCTGGAGGGAGATAAGGGAAATCTTGGTCACTTCCTCTAAGAAGTTCAAGCATTTTTAGATAGTCAAATTCATTCTTATCCTCCTCTTGAGCGACTATTTCTATAAAAACAAAAAAAAAGATATTATATAATTCTCATCATTAAAAAAATATTAAATTTTAAATTTTAAATATAGGATACCATACATACAATATTAATAACATAATAAGGCGTTTCTCTTAGATTATGTGCAATTATGTGCAATTATAGCAGCTGTTATGTAAACATATGCTTAATAAAGTGCGCTTAATATATAGTGAGCATACAATATTTATATTTCAAAAATTTTCTAAATGTAGTAAATTATCTGTTTTCTATTAGAACTGCCATCATTTTACGCATTCATGTGTGATTATAAGTGTGCATTTTTATTTCTATTAATAATATGTAGACTTAAAGTACAGAATAAATGGGACAATTTATATAAAAAAATAACTATGCTTGTATATGTTAATTATGTGACAATACTAATAATAATAATATTATTGTATAATAACTCTTATACATGCAATTTGTCAAAATGCTTTTAGAAATTATACAATTAACTATCAAATAATTAATAGATATCGAGAAATACAATATAATATGTAAATATAATATAATATAATATAATATAATATAATAATGTCATGTACATGCATCTACTTAGGACTGGAAGAGTAAATTATGTACACTACATTTCTTATGGAAATATACTCTTGTCTTAAGTAGATACATTTTACAGTCTAAAGGCTTGTCGATGTATACATTGTCCACCTCTGGAATTGTATCTGTTATTACGGGTATTAGTTAAAAAAAGAAAAAAATTTTTTTTACACAATGTTCCTCCATAAGAAATGCATTGTTATAAAAAAGAGATGTCAAAAGTATATAATATATAAACAATGTTAGAGATTCTCGTAAGAAAATTTGCACCTACCTTATGGTTTAGGTGAACTTTAAAAAGAGGAATACAGAAAACAAGAGGAACAACTTTCTCTTATATATAAAACACAGTTTCTGCTTAGATGTATATATATTTAATTTTAGATTAATTTACCAACTCCAAGGGTGGAACACATCTCTTAGCAATAATAATTTCGCATTATGTATGTTTATTAGTAATTTATTATTATGTTTATTAGTATTTATATTATTTATTATACATGACAAAATAATGTATACTCATTTTGTAGTACAAACTAATTTCTTGTCTTCAAAAGAATTATATGAAACATTTAGTTTGATTATAAATAGAGCACAAAAATTTGTGTAATTTTACAGTAAGCTTTCCTAGAGAATTTTATTGTAAAATTTTACAAATTTTTATGCTTATTCATAAATATAACATTGATGCAACACTTTTAATCAACCATGTATGGAGTAAGTAAAGTTATTATAAAATAGTTTTGATAAAATACTGTAAATACTCTTTTTATGCATATAAATTTGCATTTTTTATAACATTTTTATATTATCATATATATATATATATATATATATATATATATATATATATATATATATATATATATATATATATTCATGACGCAATTGTACTCATAACTTTAAGGCTTTATAATATTTATGCATTTTTATAGTAATATTAATATTTAGAAAACAAATGTTTCACAATATCGTTTAATGCCATCATTAATAGCTTTCATATTTGTTTATATATAGTACTAATTAGTAGATTTGAAACATGTATGTTACATTAGTCAGGTATGCACAATTTTAATAATATAAGATATCTGAACAAAGAAATTTCTTTAAGCATATAAATATATAATTGCATCTGTTCTCATATTATATATGTATCATATATTTTAAATATGTAATTTTTTACAAAAATTTGACAAGATATTTATATTGGGAAAGAGATGATAGAAAATTAAAAAATAACAGATGCAACATGATCAAAGTCATTAAGGTAAAACAGATATGCACTTTTTATCAACACGCAAGACGATATAAGACATTAACATTATTTTATAAGTGTTTCCTCATGTGGCAGATATATCACTCACACGAGACATTAACTTTATTAATCACAAAGTGCAATGTGTTAAAAAAAGGGAATCACATATCGCGTGGTTATTGTTACATATAGTTGGTGCAACCGATTGTGCAAGCCTTAACATTTATATTTGTTTTAAAATGACCATTAAAGTTAATGTGTGTGTATCAATATTTTAAAATTCATATTGTTATTACTGCTGTGCATCTTAAAAAGATTGGAAAATATTTTATGACTCTTTTTTATAAAAGATTCTTTTATAATACTGGTTGCATTTTATGGCACATATATGATATGCAGATTATAAATATCAGATTATTCTAAAAAAATAAAATTTTAATCAGAGACTAGAGTAAAGCATCTATAAGATGCTGAAAATATTATCCTATATTTGAAATTTTTATATTAATTTTTAGAATACGCCATATATCACCCAAAAACAAAACAAATTATCAGTAATAATTATCATGATTTTTCTAATAATACTATAATACTAATATTTTTCTGCTAATCTCTAATTTTAAGTATCTACTATAACATTTACTTATAAATATTTGTAAAATATTGTAATCTATTGCACTATTTAAAATCACTTATTTAATTGTTATAATATATATTGGTCTATTTTTTAAATTTTAATTTTATTAAACTGCTTATTTGCAGCATTACGAATTTCTAAAAATAAGAGGGAATTTATATTGCTAAAAATAGAGTTGTCATGTAACAACTTTCATGATAATAGTAATGTCTTTACACAATTTTCTTTCTCTTGAAGAAAATCCTTCTTTACAATTTGGCACTAATCAAATTCTTCATGTTCTGCATGTTTCCATGAAATATGCATGAAGAAGAATTTGTCATTATATACTTACATTATATACTAGTAAAGTAAGTATTAATTTATTATATCACGTTTGTGATGCGTATGGCATTGTGATCTTGAATTAATGCAACAACATAAAGAATATAACGAATTGAAATATGGAAAAGTTAAAGAACCTTTAATTCTCCTTGCTATAGCCATTTCCAACTCTGCCTCCTGTCTCTGTGCTTCGGGATTTGGTTTTGGCGCAGCCGGGAACGTCACCAGAACTATACTCATATTATCTCTGCTACCCTGTAATTAAATTTCAGACTTGCTCAAATATATCCTTGTATAAGAAACTTTGTAATTGTTACAAAAAAATATTGTAATGCAATATTTATCTTTTGTATAAAATCGCAATTCAAAAATTGCAATTGTAATAAATGTGATATGCAATTGTAATAAAAATATGGATTAGTGTATAGCGCATACTAGATAAAGAAAAATAAGAGTTTGTGCTGTTTGATATATAATTCAAACGTATCAATTATTTGATATTATTTGAAAACACACAAAAAAATCTTGAAATATATTTAAACATAAATTTATTAATTTAACAGAATAGCAAGCTACTTTAATTACACAAATTAATAATTAATATATAAAATACATAAAACATAATTACATACCTTATAAAGACAAGTGTCTACAACCAGATTGGTAACTGCTTCTAAATCATCAGTTAGTAGCAGTCTCGAATGTATAAAATTACATAAATCTTCGTTGTTCATTACATCCCAAATGCCATCACATGCTAAAACTAAAAACTCGTCGTGTTCATCGTCCCTGTCTCGCACGAATATTTCGGGTTCCGGTGACACTAACTGCTCACAAGGGCCTCGATCTTTTAAATTTTTGTACTCATAATCACCCAACGCTCGGGAAACAGCCAGAGATCCGTTAACTCTTTGGATCATTACACTACCACCTGCATTCTGAATTCTCTCCTTTTCGGCAGGTAAGACGGGCTTGTGATCCCGCGTCGAAAATACTGGAATTCCAGATCTACAGAGTACGGCTCGGGAGTCGCCGCAGTTGGCGATATAAATATTTTTGGGTGATATAAATGCACACACCGCGGTAGAACCGGACTTGTCCGTGCCAGAACTCATCTCGGGCAAATCCCTCATTTCGTCGTCGAGTCTGAGAAACCCGGAATGAATTCCTTGGATAACATCCTCCGCCTTAAATTCCTCCGTTTGCATTATACATTCTAGTAAGTGCTCTGCACTGTGCGCCGATACTAATGCACCCGCATGGCCATCGAATACTGCGAAATAGCTCCAATCTGAAAGACCACCCTCTAAACAGGGAATCGCTCTGTGAGCATCTTCCATTTCCATCCGCCAGCCCTGCATACTGGCGACTCCGTATCGCAAGCCATTGCCAGTACCATGTTCGTTACACTTTTCTGTTTTCGGAGTATCCAAAAATGCCCCCATATTACTTATCAAATATCTGTTGTATTATAATTAACTTGTTCTTTGCTCTATTATTTGATCAGCATCATTCCTAATGATCTTGAAAATGGCACTTGTGTTTCGCTTTTACCTAAAATTAAAAACACAATTATATTATTTACAAATAAAATTGTAAATCCGCCAATTGCCTTTTCGACAAGATCTCGAACGGATAAAATAAACTAACTACGTTGCGTGTTTTATAGGATGATCTTGAAAGAGAGATTCGAACGCTGTTCAATGACAACAACAATATATCGATAACGCGGGTCGAGCAAATTCTATTACGAGTACGAGGTTCAAACGATAAAGGCCGAGGTGAGACGAGTCGACACGCACGCGGCGAGAACATCCGCGAAGACGACACGGACGCGTTTTTAGAACGTGCGTGCGTGATGCGTGCGTGCATGTGGACGCGCCAGCGTACGTTATCGCCGGTGCGAGCGTACAAATCTATCGCTTACGCCACGCGTCGTCGTCGCGTAAGCGAGGGCAGCGATATACGAGGTCGCGCACGGGTTCCGTTTTATTCACGCGGTTTGCGCGATATCGCCCGGATATCGGCGGACAGCGCGCAACGTTTCGGATATCCGACGAGCCGCTTACTTGGCAGCGGTGAATTTTCGCGACTTAAAATAGTTTACGCTGCTCGCTCGCTCGCTCGCGCGCGAGCGGAGGAGGACTTACGTCGGCGGACCGTGACCGAGTATCATCGTCTCGTTTCAGGTCGCTTCAGGTACTAAACTTGAGGGGCGCGTGCTCCAACAAGCTGCTGCTGATGATGCTACTACCGCTGCCTCGCCGTTGCTCGCCCGTTGCTGCTCCACCGCGATGATACGTCGCAGTAAATCCCTCCCGGACCTCTAACACGCTCGCATCGTGTTTTCCTCGAATCGCGCGAATATACGTCGACCGTCACACACCACGTCTCGGCCTCGCTCGTTCCAGTTGGCTCGTCTCTCGCTCAGGCTGGCCCGTGCCCGTGCCCGTGCTCGTGCCCGTGCCCGCTGCTGCACACACAGAGAAACAACGAAATCGACTCGCATGAATGGCGGATACACACGGCGGTCGACGTAGCGCGCATGCGCCGGTTTATTAATAGCGGCCCGCGCGCGGTCGTCACCGCCGGCCAATCGGCGCCGCGCGATTTCCGTTCAAGCCCGGCCCGATATCTCGTTTTATAAGCCACGCCATACACCCGGTGTGATAAAATTAACTCGCGCCGCGCACGATACTAGAATTAACTCGTCGCGAGAGCGACCATGCCGAGCGTTACGCCGCGATTTCGCGCTCGATAAATTTCGCACAGTCACCGATAATTTATTCGCTCGGACTCGTTAATTAGCAACGTTGCGTCACGCGTATCGATAGAGTCTCAATTCGGCGAGTCGCGCTCTGTAACTTTTCGAAGAATACATTTCGCGCGATATATTCCGCGCTGTACTTTGTACGTCGGATCAGTTTATTGATCGGCTAATAACCGATGGGAATTCCGCTACGACGAGAACGTCAACGGGTCATTGGATTACACGTTATTACACCTAGATACACTCCATTAATCCGCGTTTGTTGAAGCGTCGCTCGCTCTCGTCTATATAAAACGCCGCTCGTCCGATTGAGGCAATAACTCATTAATCTCGTCGCGTGCGGGCGTCTTCTCGCACGTGAAAATGAGCGCGATGTTCAGAGGAATCTATCGCTCTCGACCTAGTTTCGAATAATTGTGGGAAAGTAGAACGTAACGGCAGAAAAGCTTTCGAATATATGCGATTCGGCAAAAATTTTCCCTCGTATGACGCATGCGCGTAAATAAGAGTTAAAAGGCGGTAAATCTCTTGTTTTGACATGACTTTTTTTTCCTTTATTTTTACATCGCTATCTCGCAGTGCGCTGATTGATCGGTGTTTTTCAAATTGTTGGTGAAAAAAGTCGCAAATATGTTCCTATAAAAGAACATCAAATTTGCACAAGAAATTTGTACATTTTCTTTTTACAAAAGAGTATTTATACAAAGCTATATAAGATCATTTTTTTAATTAATAAGGCAGATTGAAAAGGCAGATAAAAAAAATAATATTTAATCTTTTATAACGTGAAAAGAATGCGCGGAAGTTGTAGAATATACTTTGTAATTGTTTGTTATAATACTTTGCAATAATCGTTTTATAATAAATAAATAAATACCGCGAAAATATAGGGTGAATTTAAATAATATCTCGCATAATCCGGTGCATGTTATGCGTACGTGTTACTTCATTTTCGATACAAAGCCGAGATCTCTAGGGACCATAAATTGTTTGATCACGTCATCCGTTATTTTACTTTTCGTTTCTTGATGCGCAGCAACAAGTCGTTGTAATATATCAATCAACTCCTTCTTCAATTCGCCTGTCAAGATTTCCCCACTAGTGTAACCCTGAAAGTAAACAAAAGATACATGTTATACATATATCGCGTTATAATTTTAATTCGAAATTGAGACATATGAGTAGAACGAAAACTAACTTTTCTAATTTGTTCCAGTCGCTCGTCGTCCTCTAGGAAAAATCGCAGCCATTGATAAGATGTATCCACCTCGCAGTTACCGCCAAGTTGTCGGTGCTCCTCTATGGTCGCTTGACCACCCGAAAACGCATGCTTGTTAACTTTGTTCTTGATCTGCTTGGCAGTATCTGTGAGAAATATTGCCGTGTTGTTGTCGCTCGCTGACATTTTCGTCTTAGATCCTTGCAACGCTGGGAAGAAGCTTGAGTGAAGCAAGGCCGGCTTGGGAAAACCTAGTTTAGGCGCCACGTCCCTCGTCATACGAAAATACGGGTCTTGATCGATTGCGCACGGTATTAGACAATGCACTTTGGCATTCTTGAAGATGAAGGGAAATGAGCTAGAAATAGCCGGCGCCGCTTGTGTCGGTGGAAACGAGATCTTTGCGATTGGATCGCTATCTCCAAATCCGAAAATGCCCTTTACTTGATTGAATGTGACACTTCTTTGTATCCTGATCATATTCTGATAGAATGCTGGATTATTTCCTATGTGTTCCAAGTTTGAGAAGATAAACGTCTTCTCAGGGTTGAAGCCACAAGCGATAATATCCCTCGCATTAGCATAAGCCAGTGTAATGGCATCTTCTATCTTTATATTCTTCCATATAGCTTTCTCATCATCTGTCAACTGTACAACCAAAGGAACATTGAAAACATCTTGCAGCCATTTGCAGAACATGAAGGGTATGAGATGTCCCAGATGCATTGCATGAGTACTAGGTCCTCTACCTGTATACAAGTAAAAAGGCTTTCCTTGTTCGTAGAGATTCAAAATAGTGTGCATATCCCTGTGAGAAAAGAATATTCCTCTTCTGAGAAAGTGATGTGGTTTTTTGCCAGTAATCTTTTCAAATCTAGCTAATAGCTCATCGTCTATCTTCGAACTTCCGAATTTTCCTGCATGAAAAAACAAGAATACAAAAATAAATTACGTAAAGAGCAAAAAAATAAATAAATTAGAAAAATAAGGGTCAAAAGTACTTGTCAAAGATAAAACCTTCAAGATGGAAAATCATGGAAAATCCTAAATATTCGTTTGATTTTCACATTTTCTTTGCATATCTTATAAGAATAATTATTTAGCAATAAAATACATTGCGCAAAGTGAAACTTACTAATTAACTTGTCGTAATCAATTCCGGAATCATTATTACTGGTAACTATCCACGGTGTCACAACATCCTCGTCCTCGGCCATAATTCCATTTACCGCGTGACCTTGAATCTGCACATTTTCCGTCGTCATATTTTCCCTAAGGATGTGTGCTCCAGGACGCACACACTTTCTCTCGGAAAGATTCTTTCTTTCGTCGCTTATGGAACAAATTGGAACCACGTTGCAACTTGGAAAAGTCAAGGGCCGGTAGCAATATGGGTATGGAATGATCGTGGGATAAACTCGCGCATGCGCACTAATGTAACTTCATATATACATACTTTACTGTAATAAGAATAGTGTTGCGCCCCTTGTGAGCGCCAAGAGATGGAAAATGTCAAAAGGAATAATGTGCACATTTCTACAGTAGGTCGAAACAATAAAATGCACTTTTTTATAACTTGATAGATAATTTTTTTATCTTATTTAAAAATATAAGAAAATTTTCATTACACTTGTCTGTAGGTACATCCTGTATTGTACTTAAGCACGAGTCTGCCGAGATCGGTCACGTGGGCGATGACGTTATCCACGCATGCGCAAAAGGTCCCGCCAGTGACATGTTCTACGATCGTTCCACATGTTTCGATCCTACACGAAATCATGCGTCAACCTTGATCTTACCTGATGCGCACGCAATCAAATCGCCGCATTTCAATAAATACCGTAGTTGCTGAAATGATGCAATCGCCTGTATTATTGTCTCATAAAAATCGTATCCGTTATAAAACGGGTGGTTGCATATTATAATGCACAATCGATGTTGAATAAAAAAATTATCATTTCCATCATCTTGCTGTCCGTCTTGCATCGTAATTTTTTTCAAAAATTGAGGATTTATAGTTCTGTTCGAATATGTATATAATTCGTTGAACGCGAGAGGTATAATTTCGATTTCATCGCAGTAGCGATTATTATTTTATATTTTTGTATATGTAATTATCTCAGATTTTTTAAATTATTTTTTAATATATGTCATTAGAATTCAATTAAATCGATGTGTCATCGTTTCTGACGTCATTTTCGTGAAACACGTACGAGACACTTTCCGGAACTTGACGAATTCCATAAATCTCTGTTTTGACAAAGTGTACGGTTTACGTATCGCGAGCTACTAATGATATCTAATGATGATGTTGCAATCTTATGATACACTGATAAGATACTAAACTTGATTTTAATTTAATGCTTTCTCCATTTTATCTTTTTTTTCCCTTTCCAAGTCTGAACACGCCTTTATCACATTTTGAATGCAAAAGATGCAAGTATAACTAACAATAAAACGAAAATTATTATAAAAATACTTGAAATTATATCTTTTCGTATGTAAGATAATTATTCTACTTCAAATTATTATTCTACATCAATTTCAGTTTTATTTTAAATTATTATGATTGCACTACAAGTATACAAAGTTCTATTCAGAATCTATTTAATTCCAAAATATAATACAAGATATATAGTAAGAATACATATTAGGAATAACTTGCAAAGATACATTTATTAAATAAGATACACATAAAAATAGTTTGTATGATCACTTACTGATTAACTTAATAACTTTATATATCGTTCTTATTAATTAACTTTATCTCTCAACTATTTCTAAAGGTATCACGTTGCAACCTAAGAGACCTTTGCCGACCCAGGGGCGTGGAATTAATGATAGAACTATGGTATTGGATCCACGTTTGATTTTTAGATTAATTACCTTGTATCTGCTATTTTCCACTAATTTTCCAATATCTGTTAAGGATTTAAAGTTTCGGTAATGAATGGATCCAAATTCCAGTATTAGATCTTCAACATGAATTCCCTGAAAAACCAATGATAACTTATATTTCTCTTTTAATATATTAAATAACATATAAATTTTAGCAGCAAATAAATATATTAAATTCAGCTAAAAAAGATTATTAGTTAGACTAATATGTATAAGACTATAAAATAATAACATACTGCGATTTCTGCTGGTGAACCAGGTGAAACTAAATTCACTCTAAGGAAAGGTTCCAGCGTTTCTGTCTCCAGACTATCAGGTACATTGGGTACAGAGTCTTGTGCTTCACTTCCCTCTGCTAAGGCATGAACTTTATGCAATCCTTCCTCTATCTTTTTCATTAATACTTTATGATCATTTCTGAGACCTGCCAATGCAACATGATTGAAAAATATATATATATAAAATATATATATATAAAATATATATATATAAAATATATATATATAAAATATATATATATAAAAATATATATATATACAGAAATCATAATCCAAAACTATTTACGCACATATTATTTTGTGTCTTGTGTGCCTCACTTGATAAACATCAACATCTTGTCTGGGATATCCTTCAGAGTCCACCAGTGGTTCATCCATGCCAATGTGATTCTGCAATATATTATATCAAAAATATAGAAAGTCTTCAAAAGTTGACAAATCATGCTACAAGATGACCTTGATATTTCCCACGACAGTAACATTTCCTTTCGATATGACGTAAAATATTATACAATACATACGGAATCTAAGATTTCCTTCAGCGCTTGTAGATTAGATTCAATTTTTTCTTTATCCTTCATTAATTGAAGAACAGCATCTTTAGCTTCTTGCAGCTCCATGTCGACCACCATTTTTGTTTTGATTGGTAACATGAATCAAGAAGGGTCGAGAAATACACAAGTACGTAATTGTGTTTTCCGGGCCTTGTTCAATAGCCTAAAAAATTTTATAAACAAGACTCAGAAATTATTGTGTCTTACGATATATTTGTCGTTCTTTTCAATCCTGCAATTTCCAAAGCAAGCGACTGGATAGGAAGTTGACATAAGAGAAAAAGATTTTTTTAAATAAATTTTAAGCAATGCTTGAAATTGGAAAAGAATTTTCACATAGTTAGAATCGCGCCAAGTATTAAAAGAATGTGGAAAAAGAAGGGCGTAATTAAATGTATTAATTTTATTACCACAAAGTGATGAAATAAAAATTAGCACCCGTAAAGCATATTATCTATTCAAATTGCGCGCGTCACGAGCGCACAAGTTGGCAACAACGCGCGACTAACTTCTCGCGGTGCGACAACGGGACCGCGCTTTGTCATTCCCTGCATGGTGGTCTCCGCGATTTTGACGCGAGATAGCTCCGAATAAGGGCGATATTCGATCGGCGAAGGTAAAGGTAAAGCGCGAGTGTCGACGCCGAGAATTGATCGGCAGCCTCCCGATTTGGAGCGTGCGAGTGTGGCGTGCGTGGCGAATCCTGCCAACTATTTCCGGCGGCTTGGCGCCTCCGGTCGCGAGGTGACGTTTACTACTCACCGTACTCTTCTGGGTGTGTTGCTGCCAGAGTCGGCGGGGTGAGAGGCGAGGGACACGTCTATCTGTGCACGTCAGCTGGACGAGATTTTGCGTCAGAAGGACAAAGCTGAACCAAGTCGATTGTTGTATCTTGTCGCGAACCAGCGCGAGATTTCGTCATCGTCGGTCCCGTGGCGAGCGACTTCCTTTTGAAGTTCTGCGCGACCCTTGGCACTTCTGCTTGCGCTCCGATCCGCAGAAAAGATGGGTTTGACGATCAGCAGCGTGCTCACACGGTTGTTTGGCAAGAAGCAGATGCGGATACTGATGGTGGGTCTAGACGCTGCCGGTAAGACCACCATACTCTACAAGCTAAAACTCGGCGAGATTGTCACCACCATACCCACGATCGGATTCAACGTCGAGACGGTCGAGTACAGAAATATTTGCTTCACCGTGTGGGACGTGGGCGGTCAGGACAAGATCCGGCCACTGTGGAGGCACTACTTCCAAAATACTCAGGGTCTCATCTACGTGGTGGATAGTAACGACCGGGAACGCATCAGCGAGGCGGAACGCGAACTGGCAAACATGTTGAAGGAGGACGAATTGCGGGAAGCGGTGCTGTTGGTGTTTGCCAATAAGCAAGATCTACCCAATGCCATGACCGCTGCTGAGCTTACGGATAAGCTAGGCTTAAATTCATTGCGAGGACGTCATTGGTACATACAGAGTACCTGTGCCACGCAGGGACACGGATTGTACGAGGGTCTCGACTGGTTGAGTAACGAGCTAGCCAAAAAGTGATAGCGCCTCATTGTAATCGGTATCTTTAAGGACAATTTATTCATCCGATATGGACGTAGAATGGACAGAAGTCACTCAGCAATTTCCATCTTTGATCAAATTGTATCACCTATAACAGTACAGTAACAATCATGTACAGTTTAACTGTCTTTATGATTATAATTGCTTACAGAAATTGACGCAAATGCAAACAGAGGAAATTAGAGCGATCTGTCGAATTTTTTATCTCCTAGGTACAATAAAATTTATATGAACTGTGTTTCAAAAGCGAAACTTGTTTCATAGAAGAGAAATGTGTGAAAGCATTAGGATATAATGTAGATGTTTTTGCATCATTTATAAAAACATATACAGAGGTTGTTGTACATAATTCTAAGTTCCTTTACATATACTTATGATTAGGTAAATTCTAATTCTACTTTTTGGTAAATCGAGTGACAACATCTCTATCAACAGATTTAATTGCGAAAAATTTATTTATTTACATGTTATATTAGACATATAAAAAAAATTAATGGATGGCAATTTATTTCCTAAATTTTAATCTACGTCCATACTATTCATTAGAAATGACATATAATGTATTATGTGATGTTACATATACAGGTCGTTTGCACTCTATCCTGTTCTAACAGATAAGTAAATTTTTGAGATAAATAATTACTAGTTTATAAGGCTTATAGATAAGTACTTGATTAACTTTAATATCGTGAAAAGAAATAAAAATAATGGTTTCTGAGCTGCAATTCTCATTTTTAATAAAAATAGACATTTAAAAACTGTAAGCAGCAAGTTTAAAGAGGAGGTCCATTGTCATAATAAACTCTGAAAATATAGAAAGGATATACAAGTTAATCAGTTTTTTCACCTTGTAAAATAAAAAAAAAATCGATATCGTTTTCTTCTTTCCATTAGTGTAACAAAAAAAAAAGATAGATGGAAAAAGCAGGTTATGAAATATAATAGCACTTGTTTGCTCGCTCATCAAAATTATGTATTGTCGTGTTAACTGAATGTACAACTTTATTACAGTACAAAACAGTACAATAATGCTACAAGTACTGTATAATGTATCAAACAATTTGTTAATATGTATGGTGTTATTCTTTCATATACATATATATACCACAGCAATCTATTCCATCTCTAATATATTCTGAGAAATATATCAAATAAATTATAGAAGGAACTCTTCTATCTTTTTTTCTCTTTTTTTTTTGTACGAACTTTATGTACACAGGATATCTTAAAGTACAGAGCACAGAAATAGACAATCGTTGAAACATTAGTGCGTCTCGTCACTATATATATGTTTGCATCTCATCATTTACATAACTTTTAATAGACTTATTTGTATTCAGTATATATTATTTTTCATGTAAAAAATTTATTACATAAAAAAGAATATTTCATCTCGTTCTCATTACGCCAATTGCATCTCGAAACATTACATCATTAATACAACCGTTCGTAAAACCTCCGATGTACTTTTTTTCTTTTATTTCAATCGTTTCACAATTTACTCAACAAGTATTAAATCTATGGCAACTAATTAGGATTAATTTTACGCATAAAACGTTCCAACGCTAATAAGAATTGATTGACTCCTGGAATAAATATTACGCACGTATTCTCGCATAAAGATAAAAACTCTCAATACAGATTATCTCGAAATGTTGATAAAAATAATAAAAGCGATATATATATTTACAATGTTTCAGCGCTGACAATTGGCTCGCTCAAGTCTTGGAAAATGATGACGACGGACAAGGGAGTGCAATCGACTCATTTACGTACCCACGTATTTTTTGGCGGTGGTGTATTGCTCTTATTACCCAGCGCCGGAAAGTGATTCTCCAGCGTATGACTAGACATATGCATTCTAAAGTCCGTGCCGTTCTTGAGAATCTGGCCGCACGTTGCGCACATCTCCAGTCCCTTCGTTCTGCCGCCTTCTTCCTTTTTGTACACCTTGAACAGCTCCTGCTGCTTCACGATATCCGGCAACAGTACCAAAAGTTCGGGGAATACACTCTCGAAAGCATTGGTGCCCATAACTTCGCGACAATGCGTATAATACTCTTTGGCGTCACAGGTGCCTGCACGAAAGAGACCGCTCACGTAACGAAACTCCTCGATCTTATCTTGCTCGATGAGAACTTCGTTAAGTTTTGCCACCAGGCACGTGTTTCGTTTCTGAAAATCTGGCGGCGACACGTAATAAGCTGGGGCAGCGTGCTTGCTACTATTGTTATCCGGCAAGATAGAGTAGCTCTCGCCGGAGCTGTTCGTGAACGTCAAACCATTGCTGCCGTGCAATTTGTCGATGCTGTTATATTTGATGGTGAAACCGGGTGGCGGCAAGGTCGACGAAGCAAAACCGGGAGGCGGATTCGTAAAACCCGGCGGTCTGCTACTATTGCTGGTGCTACCTAAAGCAGGGAAGTCTTCCGTCCGATGGATATTATTATTGGTAGTGTTCAAGCTATCTATCTTGAGTTCGCTGCGTTTTCGTAGCTTTTCTCCATTCGATGCAGCATTGTTTCCACTTTCAGATTCTGTATTGATGACGGCAATGCCGGAATTTCCGTCCGTATTGCTTTTATTTTTCCTCTTGTCCTTCTTATTCGCGTGCTCCGACTCCTTCGAGTTCTGTACACTCGTAATCTTGGACGAATTATCGTTGCTTGTAACATTATTAGAGCCTTGCGTGGTTTGCGAGTTCTCTTTAGATATGACACAGTGGCAATTATCCAAGTCATTAGTATTCGTCAATTCGACTTCTTTCTTTGCTGCATTTACATTTGACTTGGAGCTATTAGACTCATTTCCGCTCGAGCTGTTACCATTTGAAGCCTGTTTCGCTTTTTTCTTTTTCGTTTTGCCCTTCGTCTGATCCATCGTTTTTGCATTGTTGCTAGCGCTAGAATTCTGCGAATTTTGTCCCCACGATGGTACTACCGTGATTATCGATTGCTTTTTCGATTTCGATTTAGGAGTTAAACTAGGAAAATCTTCGCCGGATTGAATGGGCGGTGGCGATGGTATCGAAGGCGGCGGCGCGACTCTCTTGGATTTCGCCGGTGCGTTTGCTGGTGTCGATTTTGAACAGGTCCACTGAAGGACTTCTTTCCATTGAGTCGAATTGGCAGTACTAGTAGACGGCTCGGTACTACCCAAGGCTGGGAAATCGGAATCTATCGACAATTGCGCGGGACGTATCCTAATGTTGGGTCCAGACACTCTGGTGGTAACGGTGCCGTTTGGCTCGTGGTTCACCTGAATAGAAACGTTCGAAGATGCGGAAGCTTTCTGACACTGTGCCATGCCGCTGGATCCCGAGGCATTACTACTGCTGGAGACACTGAAGTTTACTGTTTTCGAGATGCCAGGTCCAGCCGAGTCTAAGCCTAACACAGGAAAGTTTTCGTCCGTTACAGCGAGCGGTTGATTCCTTAAAGTGCTGCGAATGGTCACGTTCCCTCTGCTCTTGGTCTGAGTCAAGGTAGGAACGACAGGAGTAGCGGCATTACCACCTAACGTGGGAAATTCATCGGTACTTTGCACATCCACGGAAGGTTGTCTCGTGAAGGTAGGTTCGTTGTTGGGTGCAAACGAATTGGATCCGCTTGGTATCGAGGTTTGTTGATAATCCCTTGAACTGTAATCTCTACCATTGTAATCTCTACCATTGTAATCTCTACCATTATAATCTCTACCATTGTAGTCTCTTGTGTTTCTCGATGTAGACGCGCCCAGCATGTTTCTTCTATTCATTCGATTTTCACCGCGTGGCGCTAGAGTAAACTCCAGCTCTAATGTTCTCGCCTGTTTAGCGGCGGCTTTACTCAACTGCTTACCGTGAACGCTGGCCTTATGCGCCTTAAGATCTATATCGGTTCGGAAAACACTCGTAAATTTCTCCTCCGCGCACACTCCCTCCTCACACAGATAGTGCTCTTGCCGAAAATGATCTCTGAGATAGTCGTACGAGCTGTAATACTGATGCAAGCCATCCGCATCGCAGAAATGACAGTACAAGTGATCGCGTCTCAAATGCCGATACAGTTCATCGTTGTCCATGTATCGCTGATCACAAAACTCGCAGAGCGGATGACCTTTATGACTCTTATCATCAACATCACCTTTTCTTCTATGCGTGGCTAGATTCGATCTCGTATAACAACGCCTTTCATGTGAAAATATCTGGAGATAAAAAGGAATTATAAGTACGATGTATGTACATACATATATATATAATTTCAGTCGCTTATTAGTAAAAAATGCAAATAGCATCCTACCTTTAAATTTTCTACACATAGATCACAATAATGCAGCTCGTGTCGTTGTCGCATATGATCTTTCAAACTATTGAAACTGCTAAATACTAGCTTCTCCTTACATATAGAACAAGTATTAGCTAATAATTCTGTGAACTTTTCTTGGATATCGAGACTAGTGAAGTAAATGTCGTATCGAGTATCTAGCAAGTTTGTCATAGTCAAACTATGAAAGGGTTTGATCTCTTCTGTGAACACAACCTTTGGTAGATCCTGCCGGCAAATAGGACACTCGTTTTGGCGACAGAGCACCCTCATCCTGGTGCTGCATTCAAAACACACAGGGTGCTCGCACATGCCAATGCTATAGATGTCAACATTCTTGTAGCACACCACACAGGTATTACTATTCAAACTATCATTATTCCCAGACATCCTGGCTACAAGAATCAAGATTCTCCAAATATTCTGTTTACTCTCGCAGGAAAATATCCCACTCTGTTTGAACTCTTGCCGCAGTGTCAACAAATAAAAGCTCTGTCTATGCCAATAAATATTCTTTGTTCGGATATCACTCAGTAACAAGGACTCCTACAGCACTGGCTCCTAAAAACAAAACACAAGATGTGAGATGAAAGAGAGAGAAAAGCGGATAGTAAGGTAAAAGAGAGAGAGGAGAAGAGGTACTCTAATGCAACCGCAAATCGCTCGCACGTTTGAACGCGATAATCGTACGTCACGCGACGCAATCCTCGAAAATATCCGAAGATCGTGGGGAAAACTGGCGTGAGATTCCTTCCGCGATTCGTCGGCGCGCGACCGGACACGATTCTCCGAAAATAGACGACGGCTCGCTAACTCGTCGGACGCGAAATTGGCAGCGGTTTGCAGCAGATGGCAGAGATTCTCGACGGCGGTCGAGGGAGGTTATCGAAATCGCACGGAAATTCAGCGGTTTTTTTTCGATCGCGTGAACCCAAACGAGAGGAAGAGGGGGAGGGAAAGCGATAGAGAGAGAGAGAGAGAGAGACCGATGATCGACCTCGTCGAGAAAGCGGCGATCGTAGGACGTTTCTACCTTACGGCTGTCCACCGTCCACTTGTCCGCGGTACGTCACCTCCTTTCGCGCCGCCTCGACGGCGGCACCAGCTCGGAAACGGGGATTATTAACTCGCGCGGAACCCGGAAACGCGCGTATGTCACCTGCGTACGCGCACGCGTTCGTATTTTTCGGTCGCGTCACGCGGCAGCGACGAGCAGTTCGTACCGATCGGCGATATCGGCTGCGGTCGTCGAAAGTACGTCACGTATGCGCCCGGGATGCTCCCTCGTCGCACGCTGCCGACTCCATAACTGTGGACTCTGCGGAAAAAAAGACAAGAAAAACAAATGACAGACCGCGATCACCTAACGTGGAATCGGAATGCTCCGACGTGGATATTATTGCGCTCTCGAGGCTCGGGACACGTTGTCGATCTCGCTTTTTTACCGACGGTCGCGTATCTCGAGATTCGCGGGGTTGCGCGAATTTTTCGAATGACGGGCATTGACAAATATATGGGATGAAAGTCTTTCCGAAGTGACAACTCGTAATACGGCAAATTCGAACGCGATGAAAAAATATATATATATATATATATTTTTTTTTTTTTTTCGTAAACACGTGACGTTATCGTAAGAGTCATCACAAGTCAGTGTAATGAAGCGCCATCTGTCATATAAATATATAATTGGTTATATCATAATCACTTTATATCTGGTTCTATATCGATTAGAGTTAACCCTGATAACTCGCGAGTTTCTCTTCTTGTTTGTGTTACACGAGACGTTGTAAAATTGGGCTTTCTTTCGACTAGAAATTTTTTGGACGCAATCTTTTTTTCGAACGTAAAGAGGTATCATGACAAAATTTTTGAATTACATTTAACTAAAAAGGAAAACTCGTTCTTTAACTTCGAGTAAATTTTGCTCCAACATCATTTTCTTTTTACTCGAGATTTTTATATCATATAAAGATATATTTAATATTGACAACTTTCAATGTATTCTATAATATCTGTTATTAATCGTTAAGGACCGAAATTTTCTCGATTCAAAATTAAATAGTAACGATAGGATTAGCAGAGTTCCAGTTGCGCGAAAAAGCAAAGAATGTCGCAACTTCCGCTGTGAATTGATATTCGATTATTTTAATGGGGAGAAATTATGTAACGATTCGAACTACTTTTGCACATTCACGGCTGTCGGATTGATATCCTTGCGGCGATCATAATCACCGCAGCTTTACATACGTAATGAGCAGGATGACGTAAGCAATTCCGTCGAAGGCGATACACGTATATACACCGAAGGAGTCCTTTAATACGAACCGAGAAAATGCACAAACAATTATTTCATAATTCAAGGCAGTCCTCTTTTGGTTTTTGCTTGCCGCGAACCGCGCTGACCGCGGAGCTATTAATCGGGAGCGTGTGTCGTATCGCCGCGACACGTGCTTTGACAGGGACGACGTGGAGAAGAGTGTGACTGTGACGTAACGAGGTGAGCGTGCACCTATGGCAACTTAGCCCATTAATCTTGCACTAGTGACGTGTTTACAATATATATGACTGATAACTGTGGATGATCGCTTAATCTCTTTTGTACAAGATTATCAACGAGGTTTATATAACGAGGTTTTTACACAAACATGTCGTATAAACAGATGAAGTCATTAAGTTTTTTCCTCTTACTTTTAATTTTCCCTAATCAATTTGCATCATTACCGAAAAAAGTAACATTATAAATCAAAGGTAAAAAAGTAACATTACAAATCACACGTTTCACGTAATCCCGCGCGAATTTTTTCTCCGTTAATGTTAATGTAATTTTTTACTTGTTGGAAAAATTTCTACTTTTGTAGCAATCTTTGAAAATTACTTATTAGCTGTTTTTTTTCTATCACCGCAACGGCTTTGATAAATTCGTATCTCTACATTGTATATCTCATCGAAGGATCTTGCGCGATATATCTGATAATACAATTAATCCGTCTTAATTCTGTGATGACAAAATACCTCTCTTACGCGAGGGCTTTATTTTTCTAAATGTATTTTGTGACTTCATCGTAGCAACTCCCTGTGTTTAATCAACACATTTGTCTACGCCGAAAAGCAGCGATACTACTTGTCATGATAACGTATAATTTATCAAACGATGCGAGCCTCGCAAGAAATGCCATCTGCGTCGAACAAGTAAAGAATAATATAAGTAATCTAATACATATATATAATGAGATAAAAAGAGAGAGAGCTTATAATTAAAAAATTCCAATTATAAAAGAACCACACCGTTTATTTTAATTTATCCGAAATTACTCGCAAATGACATTAACGCCTCACACAGCACATGATATCATTCGAATATTCTATACTCATACTGTAAATATACGTTACAGATGTAATATACTGAGAATAATCCCATAACATCTCTTGTTGTATATTATTTTTCATATATTCTCAGAATATACTTTGAATATCTCGTATTAGTATATTCTTTCTCATATATTTTCAGGATACTCTATAATATTGCATGTGTTTCTTCATTTTGCCGCTACGCGCGCCACCAAACTCGTACTTAATTTTTGGTGAAATGGACATAAAGAACTGGTACTAACATGAATTCCAAAGTTTCTTCTTTTTTCTTTTTAGTTAGTTTAATTTATAATAAACTGACTTAATTTAAAATAATTGGTCTAATAATCTGGATTCCTTGTTGGAATTCAGAATATTAAACAGATTATTTGAAATTAAAATGAGAAGTAATCCATTTACTGCATTTATTAAGGTATTTCATCTATTACCGATTGTACTTACATAATTGTACATAGATTATCGAGATCAATATTTCAATAAGAATCATTTAATAAACACTAATAGGTGTTTTTCAAACGTTTTATATTCCATCTATTAGAAATAACATTTTTGTCTGAAGTTTTGTTTATAAAGTAAATAATTTCACACTTTTATTTATTTTTTACATCACGAAGAATCTATTTTTTATTCTACATATAGTCCAACTGTCTTCTATATTCATATATAATTTATTAATGTAAAAATATGCTTAAAATATTCTAAAAATATACTCATAATATACCAAGAAATATTCTGAGTATATACTGAGTAGGTTTCTAAGGCAGACATAGGAACATCCTCCGTACATTCTCAAAATATCATAGTATGTATATCGAATATTAGTGGGATATACACAATCTACGTTTGCGATATACTGAGTACATACTCAGGATCTACCTGTGCTGTATGGGACCCTAATACTGACATATTATCGCGCGCGTCTCGAGCAGCTCGAAGTTGCGGAAGAGTTTATCGTCGGAAAATGCCTCGATTATCGCCTCGAGGAGAGTCTCGATCCGCGGAAACGATCTCGCGCCACAGCCGTGTCCCCGTTGAACGTCGCCGTCGGCGTCGCGCACGTGTATACTTATATATATATATATCTGAAAAAAAACGCTGCGCGGCGCGCGCAACACGAGGAACGCGCGAGGCGCTATCGCAGCTCGCAGTAGAGCGAACGCTTTCCGTCGGGGCGGACTTTGAGCGTTCGTGGTCGCGCGTCGCGGAGGAGAGCGCATGCGCGAGTGTTGGTTTCGTTCTCGGCTCGGCGCGGGGAAAGTTGGAATATCGAAAGCGGGCAAGAGGGACGAAAAACGCGCGACGACAACAAGCGGAAGGAAAGGAAAGCGGGAAGAAAAGGCGCGGAGGGATCTCGGATCCGGTTTATGGGAGATTCGTCGGCGTCGCGAACGCGCGTGCGCGCATCTCCGACGCGTAACAGGTGTCATTCGCGCCGGGCGCCGTCGTTGACAGGCGGCGCGTGGGCACCGACGGAGAGGCGTCACGATCGCCGCCGCGCCGGTCGGCTGTCAATCAGGTTAGGGCTGTCAATCAGGTTAGCCCGCGCGCCCGCTCGTTTTCGCCGACGACAACGTGGAGACGTCGCGGGCGACAGACCGACCGCGCCGCCGACGGCCGTCGGCGTTCGTGCGATAGCGGGGGCGAGTGTACAGGGTGTATTGTAAGTACCCCGATCATTTAGCGGACAAGTGTCTATAGGCCTATTGGCCGACTCGAGATTGGATTTATTTTTGGCTCGAATTCAAGTTTGTGGCGCGTAGATTACGAATATGCGAGTTTCCAGGTCGAATTACTGTTTAAGATTTTCACTCTTAAAATTTCTATTTTCACCCTCATTTTTGTCCTTTAAAAATATTCCGGTCAATATTCCTTGGAACGGTAACTCTATCATAAACTTTATTTTAAATCAAAAATAAAGTTCAATCTTAGAAAATTTTGATTTAATTGTACATGTTCTTCGAGTAAACTGGCGAGATTTTTTTTTGTCGAATTTTGCGTGATTTGTCGAAAGAAAAATTATACGATGAAAAAGATTAATTAAATTTTTAGATTGTTGCAGCATCAAGTTATTTATTATCCGTTTCAAAATATGTATTTCCGCTAAAAACTGTCAACCCGCTTTTGTAATCGTGAACGCATTCATCTCGATTGTCAAGTTTCTAAGGTCGTCTAGTGACAAAACGCTATTCAGACTCATACATACACATATGATTATATTTAATCTTCTTTACATGACCCGAATTGCGACAATAGAAACGTGCGATTGTTCGATGATTTTTAAAACAAGTTGATTTCTCTGCACAAGCGTCATGATACTTTATATATTAAGAGTTTGAAACGACAAAAATCATAGGAATATCGCGAATTTTAACTAGATATATTAATAAATATTAAACGCCCCAAAATCAATATCTAAAATTATGCTATTAAGATTTCTATTCCTTCATTCATCAAATTATGACATCAAAAACTAGAGAACGTTTTTCTTTTTTTTGCAAAATATATCAAAATAAATTTATTCATACGACATTACCTATGTTTCATAATAGATTACTGAAATATACGAAGGTTCTTTTCGTAGATTAATTAATAGCAAATCTTGTCATCAACATCTTCATTATAAAAATACATAACAGAAAGAAGAAAAAGATTAAATTACACGTATATGAATTTAACGCAGTAGAATAATAGTTGAATCCAAGATATGTATTGTTTCTTAAAATGCTTTTTTCACCCTGGAATATTTTAGGAACGTTACGTGGCATTGCATCTGGTCTCAGAATAGTCAGATGTTACATATTTCGTTAGGAAACGTTACAAAATTTTCTAGATGAATCGCAAGTTCATCCCTATTTATAGCCCGACTATTTCGGATGTTTTAATTTTAACTTGTTTAGATCGCGTCCTCTCTCTCTCTCTCTCTCTCTCTCAGTTACTATTCTGTTTATACTCGTTACAAGGAAAGAGACAGAAAAAAAGAGAGAAGCATAGTCTTATTCGTGCAACATCAGAATCGTATTCAACGCGTATTGTCGATTACAAAAATCATGTTCTAAATTTAAGTCTTATCACGAGCGTTCCTTAAATCCCACTCGTCCGAAATCGTAATTAACCTGATGCGTGTGCCGATTAATCGATCTGAGAAGCGCACGCAAACACATAACAGAGACATAAATTTAAATCACGCAACGATTTGCTGCTTCTCACCCTTCCCGCTCGTGATGCTTTTCTAATCTCGCCGAAAGCGAAGATTAAATGGCGACTTAGCATAGATAGCGTGGAGCAGTCGCGTTGCGATATTTTCGAAATAAACCGGCGGTCGCTGTTGAAGAAACGATTATCGCGAGAGGTATTTTCCTCCCCCCTCTTTCTCGCTCTTTTTTTGACAGTCGCACGTGAGAGGAGGACGCCTGTTTTCGGGCACGCGCCAGCGGATGCTCCGAGATTTCTCGGCTCGACGATATGATTTCCGGCTCAGTACGACTGATCAATTCTTATCGCTTCGCAGTTGATGGTGCAGCGAGGCGAGCGGCGGGGTCGGTCCCGACCTTGACATGGAGGGCCACGACATTCAGGAACTGGCGGTGACCGCTAAGGACAGCGTAATCGTCAGAGGCGGATATCCGGCGCCCTATTCCTCACCGAATGGCGGTGAGTACTTTGACGAATGACACTTTGCAGCGGTAATGTCGGTACATTTACGAAATTAAAAATATGTCGAAGAATGTTATGTTTTATTTATCTCTCGCCTCTCCGCGTATGTCATTTACAAATTACGCGAGAGAAGCTCTATTTCGCTATCTATTTACGTACACCTCATGTTTTAATTCCGAAACGAAAATCGCCATCGTTCTCCATCTGCGTTTCGCGCTGGATACGTGCCCAAAATACAGGCTCTTTCGCTCAGCTTCGAAATGAGTATTCGGCGCGCGTTTTGCGGCAGCAATTTGGCAAACTCTCTATGCATCGTCTGGTTACGTCGCCGTAAATAGCTCATTGCGAAGGACGATCTCGGGGGAAAGACGTCGCCGCGACGTGCGAGCGCTTAAAAATCGGGAAGCCGCGCGGAGGAGCGTGCCTGTTACGCAATCGGCCGCAGACACGCACATTTTATCCGACATTCCGTGGGCAAAAATTCGCGCGGGATGAACAAGCCCCGCTTGAGATAAGGAGGCTGCGTCGCGGTCGCAGATAACCCGGGGACCCCGGCTGCGCAGCATTAAAATGGCGACCAGTCTGTTAATCGATTACGACGCGTGCGAATCGCCGGCAAAAAAAATCTTCTCATTAACATTATCGCAAGAGAAAGAAACAGAGAGATTAATGTCGAATCTGATGAATAAAAATTCAGAAATCATCGTCAAGAATTGATGGGTCCTAAAATGGCGATCGATTGCAAAGGCTGCATAACTTTGGAAAAGAATCAAATCTACTAATCAGACCTTAATGGTCGGTCGATAAAATGATAATGAAATATAATTCTGATAATTATTGTATTCCAAAATAACGGTGTCTCTTCTCTTTGAGATAGATTCTAGATTAGATTTTTAGATTAGATGTATGCGATCAGATATTTTTCAAAATGGCGACAAATGAGACTTCGATTGACGTTGCATTCTATATCCCGGCAATGTGAGTTCAAGGCGAATGTTTATCCGCTCGTCAATAGACACGAGTATGTAAAATAAAAAACAGTTGTTCGCGCAAGGCAATCGCTATTAAGTGTTATTTTGATAATACTCGAGATTATTTCCATGTAAAAGAGGAGCAAATTTATATGTGCGAGATTTCTCGTTTGACGAACAAGTTTTTGTATTATGTTATCACATATATTAATATAAACGATATTAATTTTCTACGCGCAAATATTGCTCATGAGACGAGATGGCAAAAAATCCCATTATAACTTATTATGTCACTCATTATATCTTATATAAATTATTATTTATATAAGAGATTACAACATATTTTCTTGATAAATCTTACAGTTTTTAATGAACTTTACGATAGAATAATTTTGGAAATTAATTTTAGCTTTGAATAAAGTAAGATAAAATTTTATTTCATTCGAATTGTATTTTTGTGAGACGATTCTTTTATTATTACTAACAATAAGCTCCTTGATTGATTAACGGTAATTCATCGAATCGGTCTTCGTCAAAGCACGTGGCATCATCGCGTGGTTATTTCCATGATTCGCAACGGGAGCGAATATCACGTACAAAGAAGTGTGTTTACGTGAGATAACGGCTAAAGAAATGGAGAAATATAGGAGAAACATTCTCCCTCCGCCAATACGTATTTTTCCTAGATCTTTTTTTGAAATAATTATCATAGCGAATGGAGTATTTTAATCGTAAATGCTCTTTTTTTTCCTTGTACCATGTAGAATTGACTCAGCATTTTCATCCGCGCGAGCTCTAATACAACGGTAGAACCGTTTCGAAACCAGGAGACTGCGCGTTAAATGAGTGTTAAATAAGCACTTATCTTTACGAGAAAAAAAAATTACTTTACCTAAGCATATCCTCGGGTCCGCGAGTTAAACGCCCAAGAACGAAACGCGCCATCTTCGATGACCATGGATCGATCCTCGGATGGATTTCTCTTGTCGATGAATCGCGACACGTTTTGACTGCATGACAAATCGAAGGTTGTATCCTCGGCGTGTCGTATCGACGACTTATAATAACGTTATACTGCTGCGAAGGGGTCAGCCGATAACCCACAGTAAGGAAAGAGCTCGACGGGTTTCCGACCGGTCGTCGAGATCGTGTAACTTCAATATTTGTCGCCCTCTAATCACACCTAACGATGGACAAGAGGAATTGTCCTGATATTTACTCGAGACGATTTTGCGAGCAGAGTTTCGCTACAGAATACATTTAATTAATCAGATGCAAGAAGGAGGTTGTAAGGTTTCAAAGAAGGCTGGCGATTGTGATGTGCGTATTTCTTATCTGACTAAAGAAATGATTAGAGTTTCAAGATCATCGATGCAATTATACCGATTACGCGGTCATGAAAAAATTCTGAATAGTGTCTGGATACATTTATCATTTGTTTGACATTTGTTTGACTTTATACCTTGCGGTTTATGCCACGTCAGGATGGCTATGAAAGAGAACTATTATGAAATAATTTGATATTCTTCAATATGCGTAGTGTCAATTATTTATAATCATTTTTTGCTACAATGAAGATGAAGCGTGAAATCTACCCCAGATATACGACTATTTTTCTCATCGTTTCTTTTTAATATTCTAATTTTCCTCAATAGAAATGCATTGATTGCATATACATATTAATGCGTTAAAATGCCATAAAATGTGTTGTTATCGAACCAATATTATACTAATGTGTTGATTTTTACAAAACGCAATTAACTTAATTTATATATTTTAAGTTACACTATAATAGTATTGTCAAGTGATTAAAAGTAATTGGATAAAAATACTGAAAAAGAGAAATGATTAGTATAATGAATAAGTATAACGAATTAGTATAACAAATAAGTTCGTTCAGAAATCTCTTATTATTTTTTATAGTTATTGCAATATAGAATTGTAGTACTTTATAAAATTAATTATTTTGCAGATTTATGTATTGACATAAAAAAGCTCATAAATCATGGATTTTTTTTCTTATCCTTTAATCAGTTGTACAATGTAAAAAAATAACAATTGTATATTTAAATTTATGAAAACTACATTCTATCTCCGATATTAAAGATTGATTTTAACGAGGCTGTCCTTGTAATAACAGCGTCGATACTATAGGAAATGGAATAATGTTTACGCATGATAAAGATTTGAATTCTATACATCAATACATATGTATATCTTACAATTATCTAACAAGACAAATAAACGAAATTTGATATCAATAAAAAATATTAATTCTGACGAGAACAATAGTTACACGCTATTAAATCGCGTTATTGTTTTCAAAAGTTTTTACCTTCACTTTATTAAAGATAAATGTCAGACCTGATAAACACGAGCCGCAATTATCATCAATGTGATTAGACTGTTTTATCATTAGATTATAAATACCTTCTACGTATGTAAAGCTGTAGATTAAAAGCGTGTTATTGATTCTTTCTTCTACATTGCAAAAGATATATATATATATATATATATAGAAAAGATTCCTTAAAGAGTATGACGAGGCGGATTATCCGTCAACAGCAATAAACTTTATGCGGATTTGTTTACCAAACGCGGGCATATGAAAAAATATCATGAGATAAATCATTTCCGAGTTATAAAACTTGAAAGGAAGATATTGATAGAAGGATAAACGCAAATCTTTTGCGCACTGTGAAAACAGAATAATTATATATATATACTTACAACTCGAATAGTATAAACATATGTTTATTATTGTTGCTAATAAAATACTTTTAAGATTAAATAAGAAATATTTGTAAGATGTGAGAGAGAATGTGGCTTATCAGAAATGTATGTGGTTGTCTGAAACTATCTTGTAAACAATTTCTGTGCATTTTTATATATATGTTTTAATATTATACATATTAAAAATCATTTTCCTTACAATTTTCAATCTCTTTCTTGTTTTAAATTTAATATGTCGAAATAATCATGAATACGGAAGCATTAGAGTATTTGAAGGAACAAAATAAGTAATATTTTTTTGTAAGATAATTATTGGATGATATATGTGTGTTTAAATTAAATCCTTTAAATTTTTTCAATCATAAATTAAAACATGAAACAAATATGCAAGATGAATAACATACAAAATGTTGGAGCGATTATGAAGATTATGATAATATAACTAGTTCTAATCATTTATTATAGAATACGTAAATAAGGAAATTAGAAAATGTTTTTCGAACAGTGCTTCCTAGTAAGTAATATGAATAATTGCGATATTGTCAATACTATTAACAGATATTGCTCTAACAATATTCACTAGAAATGAAATCATACAATATTTATTAATATATGAAGAAATGAAACATTTTATAAGAATATTGTTATAGCTTACGAAGTGTCATTATTGCCACAACTAATTAACTGCTAAAATCATATGTATCAACAGAAGTTTCAAATATTCATAAATATTTGAAAAAAATCCGTATAAAATCATATAATTTCATATAGATTTATTATAAAAATTTCAATAACGGTGTCTTTAACAATAGAGAAATCAGATCTTTATCCCAAAAATATTTTTTTAAATACAAGTCTTGAAGAAATAATTTTTCATGATTACAAATAATTCATAGTAATCCGTTATAATTTTACTTTATTTGTTAAATATAATCATGTACCTTTACTTTGCTATTAAATATTTATTATTTTTCTCTACTCATTGTGTTACAAATTGTAACAAATTGTAACAAATTGTAACAATTCTGATAAAAATAGCTATGACTTCGCCAATAAGAAAAGCTTTATCCATTTTCCTGTTGCATAATATTTAACATCATTATGATTTTATAATACTTTTTACATTTATTGATCAGAATCTGGCTATTTATAATCATATAATCGATTGATGATGAATTTGCATGCGAGGATAACACGCACTCGACACGTGTATGCTTTTTATTCTAACGAAAGTATTCTAATGTCCTTCGTGCGTCACTCAAGAAACAAATATGCAAAACATTATGTGACACTGCTAAATTCTTCTCAGAGACACATCGTACATTATATACATGGTGTATCCTACAAATTGTCGATTTTTAACAGCAAACATTTTCTTTTAATGAAAATATTTAGGTCATTTTTTACAACATCTAATCCTTTATCATTGATTTTCTTTGATTAAGCAATCTCTGAAAAAAATATAAAGATATAAAATTTTGTAAAGATTTAAAACTTTTTCTCGATAAGAATGAAGAAATTAAACTAACAAAAATATTTATGTTACATTCATATTAAAAATACTTTTTGAAAAGAGATGGATAGTCGTGTATATTCAATAGTAAAAAATGGTAAAAAAGATATTACCGGAAAGGTGAAGGAGACCTATTGACTCCTTCCAAGAATAAGCATTCGTGATTATTATGCAGCGTTATATTTAATGTTAAATGTATCATTATTCTTGTTATCTTTGCTTAATAGAAAACGCCTCATGATTTATGGTCTTAAACACGTTTGTCCCGAGAATGCAAGCGCGTGACATCAATCTATTTAGGAAAAATGCAGATAGATATATAGTTCGTACGACGCGCGTGACAAATTGCCTCAAAGAGAAGAATCGCTGATCATATGACGTCACTAGTCATTCAGACGATCCGCTGTCGATTGCAATTTTAATCTGCGCAACCTGAGGCGTTAGAGCACAATATTAAGATCATCCTCTCCGCACAATAACATGACAAATTCTTATCGCATCTCACACAAATTTTCCGTGGACAAGTTAACACGTGACTCATTGACGCGATTATTCTAATTAAAATTTGCATACAAAGTAATTATAAAAATATCGATAATTAAATATAAATATTTAAGAGAGGAAGAAATATTTAATTTCTTAGAAATTGTGTATCACGTCTAAATAAACAGTTTTTTTTTTTTTACATTTGATATAAATATTTTGTGATCTTCTCATTCGAAAGAAATTGCCAAAGCAAAATTACTTTGGAAAAACACTTATAAAAATCGCAGAAACCATCAAAGAGACATTGAAAAATGAGATATTGTTTTATTGTCGCTAGGTGATACTAACATGTATATCATAGCAAAAAATCATGACGAGCACTTACTTCGTCGACCTGATTACAGAAGATGCCATTCCATCAAACACTGATTGCCATGTTTTTCCCGCATGATTGTCATTTACATAATCTCACTATCAAGTTATCGTATACGTTATACGACACGTTGATCTATCTCGTTAATGTTTTTTTATAGGAATATTTGATAGTAGCTGTATGTATGATGATATTTTTTATAAGAGAAAATACATGCATCCTAATTCAATAAAAATTAATTACACATACTATATTTTAAAAATTTTAGAAATACAGTATGTCACTAAAATAGCAGAAAATGCATTTTCAATATCTGCAATATAAAAAAAACATTAATGCATGCATATACACAATATCAAACACATTGATATTAAAATATATAAAGATTTGAAATTATATTTTACACATTTTATATCAATAGTGATAATAATATCGAAAAATTATCATGTTTTAACAAGAAAATATTTAAAAAATTTTTAATTTTACTTTAATTATATTTAATTGGATCTTATATTAGCATTTTAAAGAAGTAATTGCAATAACTGTTACTTTTTGTTACTTTGAATTGTTCTGAATGATATTTTTATAACAGTATCTAACAATATATATAAATATCGCAAGGAATTATTGTTGCAAAATAACTTTTCCAGTCTTTATATACAATATATATAAAATACAATTATATTTTAGCAAAATTTATGAATTATTTCTATAATATGTTATTATTTATAAAAGAATTAGAGAAATTATTATGTTAGAAATTATATTTTATATATGTTAAAAATATGAAAAAAATATTTTTCAAATGTTCAAGCTTGTTTATAAATCTTTATAATATTATTTGTTTATATACATTTATACATTACATATATACATTTGTTATTTTGTCTCTCACCAGCATTCATATACAGGGTGTCGCAGATCACCCGTATCAGCCGAATATCTCAAAAACTGAGCGCGGCAGATAAAAATATTTCAGACAAAAGTTGTAAGGTTTCAAGTAACGCATTACATGGCGATATCTTACCTTAATACTTTTATGTACAAAATAATGAGAGGAATCAATTGGTGTAAAGAAAATACATAGTTATTTTTAAGAAAAAATATGTAACTGTTAATTGCAAATTACATATTTTTTCTTCGAAACAACAATGTATTTTCTTTACACCAATTGATTCCTCTCATTATTTTGTACATAAAAGTATTAAGGTAAGATAATCGAAAAATAAATATTTTACTAGATATTTTATGATTTATGTAAAATTAAGAAATTATTTCAAGCCTCATAACTCGAAAAGTACTCAATGAAGAAATACTTTATTATAGTGTTTTGGAAAGCTCTCGAGATAAGCTACAAGAATAAGTAATAAAAAATAGGGGTTTCCATTTACAGAATTCAAGGTGACCTTTACGTGACCTTGACAACACTCTTCAAGGTCATACTGATATCGCCATGTAATGCGTTACTTGAAACCTTACAACTTTTGTCTGAAATATTTTTGTCTGCCGCGCTCAGTTTTTGAGATATTCGGCTGATACGGGTGGTCTGCGATACCCTGTGTATCATAGCATTTTAATATTTTCGTTTCCTTATAGTTAAACTATTGAATCTTTCCTTTATTTTTCTTCTTAATCATACCTTCAATTTGTAGAAATTAGTAAATATTCCCAGTATTGTTATAGATCATCTTATGTATATACATGTATAACAACGTAACGGAGAAGTCTGACGAAGATTAGATTATCAGCGCCGAGTCTTTCTCCCCTTCTCTGCCCTTCCCCACTTCGAGCAACATCTACCCTGGGAAACGAAAAATCCTGTTCGACACTTCACATAGTGTCTTCGTCGAGATCGCATCACATTCATTTTCTGCTCGATTGCGAATAATATCGAATTATTCTCGATATTTAACTACATCGACAATTCAACGATGATCATGGAATCGAAAGTGGATCAATCGTTTGCATAATACTGTTTATGACGTTAATAGTGCTGTTATATTTATCTGCTATTCGAAAGTGGTACTTTATAGTGATTGCTGCAGCGATAGAGAGTGATAAAAAACACGTAACTCGCAATGAAAATACTTGAAAACGAAGATTTTCTCTTGGATATGCAAATTACCGAGCAGATCGATTTAAATTTCATGACTAGTGAGTATTTTTAGATATTTGTACTTTAATATTTTGTCTCAATTATGTGAAAATCGAATTCTTTGATATTTTAACTTTGTACGTCATAATATTATATATATATATATATATATATATATATATATATATATATATATATATAATTTATATATAAAATATGTAAAATATATAAAATATGTAAAAGAGAGAAAAATTTTAATATTTTTAATTAATTCAGTAAAATAAATTCCATTTAATAATAGTATATTTTGCATGCAGCAAATTGATAAGTTTATTGATGAAAGTATTGAGGTTATTATTATTTATTCTTCAGACACAAAACCGAATTGGATTTCTTGGTAAATATTTATATACGATTTTTTATACATGATTATTTTGGTCATTTTTATATCATCAACACAGTAGTACATGACATTAAAAATATTTTTCTTTCTCAGGTATCATGTATTTTCATTTGAATCACATACTTTGTATTAAGACGATTATAAATCATCGATAATAATATCGATGTTTATAAATAAAATTTAAAAATCCAGTAATGCACTTAAGATTGCTAAATTAAAGGATGAGAAACAATTATAATAAAGAAATTAAAAGAATAAGGCGTTCAAAATGAAACATAATATTTTGAATGGCAAGTAGTGGATATTTATGAAAAGCATGTAAATGGATATACATTAAATTAAATAGAGAAATAAAGATTTCCAATTTTAAATTATTTTTATTGCATGGATTTTATTTTTACACATGAATAAATTTATTATACAAAATAAAAAGGACACAATGACCATTCAATATAAATTTTAAGAAAAGCGTGGAATTAAAATATATAAAATCTTTTGATTGTGCGTGAAAAGTAATGTTGAGCAAAAATTGGAATGTATTTACATGGGTTTCACGAAAAGGAGATATTGGGATAAAATAAGTATATTTTCAAAATACTTGCATTAACATGGCACGTACTTGTTGCTTTTCCGTTCGTCTTATGGAATTTATGTAAATTTACTTTTCTCCAACCATTAGCTAAAAAACAAAGAATATTCGACTCTAACTTGAACATACATACTCAAGTTGTTGTATTGCATATATACAGCACATACTGTAAGGTGCATTTGCGGTATTTTCCTTTATTCATATTTTTCTATTAGCACGTGCTTCATATTCATGTACATTACAAGCACTCTTCCGTATTTCTCCGATCTTACGTTGAATTTAAATGGAATTATAACCATTAGTCTGCAAGACGATTAGAAGAGGAAAAAATGAATGCAATTTTTCTATTTTAAAAATTAGTTAAGTTATAATTATTATAATCTTCTATTGTATAAAATAAAAAATTATTAGTATATCAATGTTTAGGCCAGTCGAAAACGCCGGTATTTGTAAGATATTTCAAATCGACTTATCATGTTTTGAATTTCCTCACAAATATCATTGGAAATGTTTCTTTTATTTAACTAATTTATCTTATCTTCTCTCTCTCTCTCTCTCTCTCTCTCTCTCTCTCTCTCTCTCTCTCTCTCTCTCTCCCTCTCTCTCTCTCTCTGCATATAAGATAAATATTTGAAAATATTTTTTACTGCATGAATATTATATATATATATATATATATATATATATATATATATATATATATTCGATCACATAACGCTTGCTATTATGACATCTGCTATTAAATGTGATTACTTTAATCGACATTATTTAAATGACGTATATTTCTCGAGTTGATCTTTAATCATTGTGTTTTCACATCGTAATTGTGCACAAATAGACTGTGAAATAACACTTATATTTTTTAGGAAAAAAGCTTTCTTTCCAAGTACGTCACTTTCGGGGATGACACGTAATATGTATAATAATATTGTAATATTGTATAATACGTGTAATAAATTACTAATTATATTACATATAATTAGTATATAGGTATTTTTTCCTTAATAATAAACATAATAACAGTACAAAGAGAGATAAGTCTTTAATTTAGTCTCTAATAGATCGTTAGTAGTCTCTAATAGATCGTTAAAAAAGGATGAATATTAAATATATGTTAAAAAAGGACGAATATTAAATATATATTAAATATAATTAATAAAAAAAATATTAATAAATATATATTAAATATAATTAAATATATTAAATGAAATATCATTATCATCAATGATATCGTAAGTATTATCGCATTTATGAGTAATATCCTAATTATTGCGATTGAAGTGTACATCGCTACGATGTAAGATCTGAAAATACAAGGCAATACCAGACAACTAAAGATCGCCTACGTTGTGCGTCGACATTTCTGTTTTGAAGTGCGGCGGATTCGCGTGTTATCGCGGTCGTCGCACGCCACCTCCGCAGATTTCGAACAATGGCAAAAGGGTGCATTGCCGGTGACACAAGTGCACGGCGATATGCATACTAATAGGCGCGAGGCACGGAAAACGCGGGGGCATGAATCATTTTTATTGCTGCCTCATTGTCCGTCAGCGGGAATAAGAGCGTTCTGCGTTGGGCTTTATCTCTCGTCGGGGAAACTGACTCACACTCTCCGGCTCTCCATGTGTTGTCCAGTAGCTTTGTTACACATTCTCTCGCCTTCGTACGCGTGTGCTCTGTTTGCGCGAAAAACGCGAGCAATCTCAGCACTCTTTGTCATCATCCAGTCGCAGATAACGGAACAGCCGTGTCGATGACAGAAAAAAATAGCGGTTTGTGGCGCGTCTCGTTTAATTGTATTCACGTGCGAAAAACATTGGAATAAGTCGCGATCGTTGAACGGATACAAGCGATGATTCGTACCTGAGAAAAATTCTTGATTTTTTCCGTGTATGACAATTTAATTCTTCTTGTATATTGTAAGCATAAAATATTCGAAAAAGAGATTCTCGGAATTTTGCTTTTGAATTTAAAAAATTTCTCAATGTTATATTTATATTTTCTCAATGCTATATTTTCTGAGGATTTTTTGTTGTTGCTACGAATGATTGTTATTAATTGTAATTTCTCATATTAACAAGAAAAAAAAATCCCCAACTTGCAAATTCCAAAAATTATGAAATTTTTTAAATACATAAAGAATATCTTGTCAAATAATATATATATTATTTTTGTTTTAAAATCATTTAAATGCGTCTACCTAATTGCTTTTAAAGTATTTATAATTGTCTAGCACACACACAATTGTTAATTATGTAAGTTAAAAACTTTAAATTAAAAGAGAAATAATTTTTCTTTCTACAAAAGTTTCTTATATCCCTCTCCTTTCCATTTATGAGTAATAAAATAAAAATAAAGAATAGTCCAATTTTTTGATTGATTTTTTATCCCTTTAGAGTAAATTGACAACAAACAAAGTATATAGAAACAATATATTATTTATCGAGACATTCTTTATATTTTTTACAATTTCATAATTTTTTGAATTTTCGAGTTGAAGAAATTTCTTTATAAATAAGAATTTGTGACTTTTAGCAATTTCAATATCGATGCAATATTTACGCATAATATATGAACGAAATAAATGTGCGTAGGGGATAATATATTTTCGGCAAAAGAATTTACATTTTATATTTTTAGCTTATTTTGCTTACGTAAGTTCTTGCATAAAAAACGATTCAATTTGCGTGCATTCAATCTCAGGCAGCAGTTATTAATTATAAGACGCCACGATGTAAGCTCTCTGTCATCTAAGTAACTCTATCAAAAAGGATAATATAAAAAAGATGTTTTTTATCAAGACAAGGACACAGCAATGCAACCTTTCGAGATTTGTATGCATAACAAACAATTTTTTATCGCATAGCACAAATATTAAAATATTATAATCACATATTAGAACGATTATCAGTACATATGATTTCGACGTTGCTGATGTAAGATTCTTTCGTATGTTTTAATCGACAAAGGACCCCGCGGAATCCTTATGGAAAATGGCTTTCGGTTAAATGTTTCGAAACTTTGCAAAAAGATAGTTCTCAACATGTAGATTAAAAGTGTCCATGGGCATGAAGCTCTAAAAATTCGAGATTTTCAACTACAGCCATCCAAAGTGGTAGATTTTTGGATTTCTGCAGCATATTCCGAAGTTCGGCAACGGTAGCTTATCTTACAAGGGAAGTTCGGCAAGTCGAAAATTCAAAAAAATCTGAAACTTGGCATAATTTTAGAGTAATATATCCTAATAACGAAACCATTTTTTGTTGGTGTTAAAAAACGGGTTTAGGGGTATAACCAACCGCTAGAAAATCAATTTTTGCGTTCCGAAGCGAATATCATCGAAACGAATAGAAATATAAAAGATTTCTATGTTCAAACAAATGTTTTATGGCTTTAAATGTACTTTACAATTGCGTACTTGGATTTTTTAAAAATGATAAAATTTTTCAAAATACCCCCACCACTCAATATTTTTTATATTTTGAAAACATTTTTAAATTATATATATTTTAAAGCTTATGTGTTACGCCAAATTCAACCATGAATATTACAGTTATGTTGCGGAAATTAGTTCTTGAGAAATAAAATAAAGACGCAAAAATCGATTTCCTAGCGGTTGGTTATACTCCTAAACCCGTTTTTTAGCACCAACAAAAAATGGTTTCGTTATTAGGATATATTACTCTAAAATTATGCCAAGTTTCAGATTTTTTTGAATTTTCGACTTGCCGAACTTCCCTTGTTAGTTGGGTGAGGTTTTACAAAAAAGTAGTAAATACAAAAGTTTTGTAGAAACAAAAAAGCAAAAAAAGCAAAAAAAACAAAAAAGGTAACTCTGCCATTGACAGTTCCAAGCCTGTATTTAAAAATAGGAGGATAAAATAACAAATACATGTATATATTTTCAATCTGTTACACACACACACAATTAAGGCAGTCTACTTAGCACAAAAAATCATAAATCAGATAGTCTTGATAATTCTCATGCTTTCTACATGCCTATGTTTCTTAAACTTTGAGGGCTTATAACTTTCACTTTCCCCAACGTAAAAAGCTCTTCATAGGGTGTTTTGGAAAGCTCTCGACCGCAACTATACAAATATGCAATCAAAAAAGTGCGAAGCTCTGGCCCAAAAATCAACCTTATTGATTCACTCCTTCAAAAATCTACCACTTTGGATGGCTGTAGCTGAAAATCTCGAATTTTTAGAGCTTCATGCCCATGGACACTTTTAATCTACATGTTGAGAACTATCTTTTTGCAAAGTTTCGAAACATTTGACCGAAAGCCATTTTCCATAAGGATTCCGCGGGGTCCTTTGTTTCTCCAAAATTATTTTTACCGATAATCATCTTAAAAATAAAAGGACTGTACATGATGTCACAATTATATTATTATCTTCAAACTTTTTCCTGAAAATTGACACGCAAGTTACACTCGGCGGAACCGTTAGAAATTACTAATGTATATACAAATATCGTTTTAGAAATTAATGAAAAATCCTTGAAGATTTATGCGATGCGCACGATCGCGCGATGCGGCCTGCCTCCTACTCCCACCATCGCATGCCCGCGGCAAAGGACGGCGGCAAAACGTGCGTACGTTTACAGCTGTTTGCCAGTCGTCACCGGACCGCCGCCGTGGTGTCTGGCGAAGGTCATTAACACAGTCGCACAATTATCACCGTCGTCGCGCCTATGTATTCTTCTCGTCGCTTTAAATGTCTGCTGATTTTTCGGTGTCGCGTTTAGAGAGTTGCTTCGTTCCAAAAGAATCGGGACGATGTTTATTTTCGTCATCTCGCATAATAAACGCCTTACGAAAGAACCGCTGACGGGTTAAAGAGAAAGGGAGAAAGGAGAGGAGAGTCTCCGCGAAAGAAATAGTCACTCTCGTGAGAGAAAATTGATATCGCGACGCGACGATTAAATCACGGATAGCCGGTAAAAGAAATAAACACATCGCCAGTGCCGGAGATAGTGATCGAGAGTGGCTGTCGAGATCGAGAGCGCGATCGGCGATCGATTGGGAACCACTCGGTTGAAAAACAGTGCTCACGATGGGCCTGGCAGGTACGTTCCTCTTATTCTCTTTGTCGCATGTGCATTACATTAACGTTTTATTCGCGTTGTTATCTGTGAGTGGAAAATTATAAGGGGATAAGTATCATTTTCCAATTGCGACAATGTTGGGATTCTTTACGAACACTATTACGTGTATTGTCATTTTCGTCGCTTCAGTGGCTGACTTTTTACAATGGCTACGATTTTGTATATTTCTGCATTTTTATTCCCTGGTATATGTTTCATGTTCAAGTAAAACGAACAATTTAGATTAACAAATATTTGTGAAGATTTAAATTGGAGCAACCTTTTTTGTTATTCAAAATGTTCGCTGTAATGCATACATAGTCTTCTATAACTTTAAATTTTATCATATTATAGATATAATTTATCATAATTATATATAATTATAGATATATATATCTCTTTTAATTATATATAATTATTTAAAATAAAGAGAACTAGTTATGTAAAGAAATAATAGATAAATTATTATTCGAAAGTCGTATGTAATCTAACAGATAATCTAGAACTGTTATATAACTAGAAACTCAAGTAGAGTGGTAATATTTAAATATTTCTATATACTAAACAAATATTCAAATGGGCTAAGTGATAGAGCAAGTGAGTTAATTGGTAGAACTCGTATAGCGATTGTCGTGAATAAGTGCATAAAAGTTCAATAGATTTATTGATATTATTGGTACTATTTGAAAACGTTTATACCAAATTGTCAGAATTATCAATCGTTATACACTCTTCAATTTTTTGTTGTTAGTTTTTATATTACTTAATTTTTGACCGCTTTTATTATAACTTCAGTTTTGATTCGCGAAATGAATCATTAATTGCATAACCCGACATAAAATTCGAAAAACTTGATCGCAGAATACATTGATCGGATTCCTAATAATATAACAGAATTTAATTAAGAAAGAATTCGTGTTTTCAATTTTTTTTACATAGACTAGAATTTTTTTCAACCTTGCAAAAAAGAGATTTAATATTATTGAAAGAATATTGACTCCAGCTCCAGTTTTATTCGATATATGTTATATGAAAAAAAAAAATATATATATATTTATGCACATATAAAACACAAAACTTTCCGGCGTCTCAATTAACAGCATCAACAACGATTGTCCTGAAGGAAGCATCGCGCGCGTGATACACAGCCGCTGGCTTGTGTTCGATCTAATTGTGCCATGACCTAAACGTGACTTGCGTTTTCGCGTGACATTCCGCATCCGTGTGTGCCTACGAACTGCGCGTTATAAGGTCCGGTTGCATTGACAGTCTCTGGATTAATTAAGCTCGCGGCTTAGTGACACTGCCTCTTTTTAGAATATAGCGTTTTATCTGTGCTGTCGGCAAAGAAAGATAACTCATTTAATTTTACACTTTATTAACGTAGAAAATAACAAAGTTTAAGATTATCAGATTCGTTTATATTATCGTAAATCATGTAATCGTAAAAATAAGATAAGAAGATATCGAAATATATATGTATATGTAGGTATAAAATTAAATTGAATTAGACACGTGAATACAAATACTCAAAGTAGATAATACAAAAAAGTCGCTGTTACAATAAAAAAAGAAAAGATATCATTCTTATCTAAAATTAGTTTATGTAAATGTAATGCGTATTTTTTAATAGAAATTCTTTAAATATACATTGAGCATATATAAATATTATTTCGCATACAAATCGTGATTTGTCTGATTTCAAATTTTTCTTTATGAATATTTAATTTATCATATCGACACGACTTATTTTAAAGTTCATATTTATGGATTTCTACAAGTATTACGGAGAGTTTGTTCTAAAAAAAAAAATAAGTTTTAGACTCTTACGTCCTTCTATTTCTCAAATCTAGTTTCCTTTTGTGGGATGTCGCAATCGCATCGAAGCAAAAAATATTATTTATTCTTAATCATATTTTTTTACACTTTATGTTTACCACTGAAGCTGAAATATACAATTTATTGTATGTTTACAACGCGAAAAATGTGAAAGGACACAGCTAAAACAACAACGCAGCTGGAGCTGTCAAATCTCGTAGCAACACTCTCTTGGATGGAGAACGACGCAATTAAAAATCTCGGCGATGCGGGAGAGAAAAGCCTCCTTATCATCCCAGTTAACATATCGCTGTGTATTACCGTCAGTGGCGTATACATTAGTTGCGTGTACAGGCAGCGGCGTATCTACGTATCATTGGTACCTCCCCCTCTTATATTTAGCCTTAAAAATATCGAGATAGCATTCAGAATTTTCCTTCAAAGAACGAATAGAAAATTTCTTCCTTAAAAAAAATATTAAAAACGTTTAGAAGCTTAATTTTATTCAGAAAAAATCTATTTCTCGGGTGAGAAACGAAATTTGCGCTAAAATATAAAAACAAAGTGCTCGAGAAGAAGAGATAGCCTCTAGCTCGTATTCGTGTCGCTTACTAAACGTATCTGGAGCATTAAATTTTGTGAGCTTAATTTAACCGAACATGTGCCACTGCATGCACGTGCATTCTACATATAGCGAGTGGCGCTACGAAACATTGCGTCGGGTCGTGACACGCGTATGTATGCGTACATGTGATTTGCATGCGAATATAGCATGTAAATGATAGTGAAAATTCTCATTGTGAAGAATGGAGAAGGAAGAAGAAAGGAAGGAATAATTCGACCAAAGAATTCGATTAACTGTTGAAGAAGGTATTTATAAAGCTGACGTTTATCGTTAATCTATGTATTTGATATTGTTATCTATGCGATAATATCGATATATTTATATATTTATATATTTTATATATTTTAATATATCTTTATATTTACATATTTTAATATATTTTTAATATTGATTATTTATTATATATTTATTTATTAATGTTTCATTTTTTGCGATGGAATACTCTTGTACAAAAATTATGTAAGATTAAAATCTACTTAGAAATTAATGTGGAATCAAGGTGAGAATTTCGTTGTTTGTGACACCCCTGGATTTCCTTAAATCTTTTGACGTATCAAGGTCGGATATTAGTGTTCGATAATAAATTCGTCCGATTAAAAAGATTACGAATGATAACGAGTTGGTTATCGTGGGTGAAAACGCGTGTCCGATAAGCAACAAGTCTCGCACTTATACTTTCCGTTTCATACAAAGAGTGAAACGATATAATCCTTTAATGTATTATACTGTCGGTTTTGATAATGCTTATTTATCCCAAGTTGCATAAGAGATAATCACGATGTAGCTTCTTGGCTACGCTTATTTTATTGTTCAACGATGATTATTATATAAATCATTAAATAAGATGACATTTGAAAACGGGTCGTGAATAGTTTTCGAATAGAAGACTGAAAATATACGATGACGCACCGATACATAATTTGTATAAGAACAAGGACGCAGATATTCTGAATCGTGTCATTCATTCGATAATGACATATCGCATGTCTCATGCAATCATAAGCTCTTAACTTCGAAGTAGTGTACACCTAATTGCTGTTATAAGATAATGTAGCGGATTAGATATTTGTAATTGGAAATTATCATAAAAATTTCCTGGAGCCCGAAATGATTAATACAATTTAATAAGCCGTTAATTAATCAAACAATCCGTACAGAAAGTTAATAATTAACTTGCGTCTATGTAATTTCGGAAGTCTTGATTGACGTCACAAGCAGAGAACATGCGATGAATGTTCTGTTTCTTGTTTAGCTTCTGCGAACTGATTGAATGCCGGTCAACAGGAAGGCACGTTTTAAAATCGGTAGAATAATTACGTCTTCTTTTTCTTTTTTTTTTCTTTCGAACATGTTCTCCCTTGCCGCTATTTGACTATGCTAATACCACGCTAACAGCCTAGGCAAACGCAATATATCTATCTATGCGCGTCGCTGGAACTCACAAAAGTAAAAAGCCTCGACGGCTGCTTTTAAACCGCGCCGCTGCTTTTTAAGCATTACTCCGTCGACGAAGCATGCATAAATAATTAATAACCTGCAAATTGATTCGCGGTGTCACTATGACGAGCATGTAGCGCGTGCATACAGCGACTTACGAAGCACCATACGAAGAGTTAAAGAGAGAAATAGAAATGACACCCCGGCTTCCTTCCCCTCCTGTAACCTGTATATATGTATAAACTGGAATCCATTAGTTTACTTGGGCAAGAGAGCAAAAGAAAGAGATAGACGTAAGAACATTACGTAATAATATGCGACATGCACGCGACGCGGCTACCGCGTGTCGCAATCGTATGTCTCGCTGCACATTAACTTCGTAGAGATCAATTGGACACCTGAAGGAGAGAGGCGTTCTCCGGATAGGCATATATTCCATAATATATGTGGTATTAGAAAATGTATTTTTGCGAGAATATTTTTAACTGAATTTATCAATTATAGAATTATCACATATATTTATTTGCCATAATTATTTATTTTTATATGGATTTTGTCACTCAAGTATATTTTCACAGAGGCGATAACATTTATCTAAATAAATTTATACAAATAGATGCTATAATTGCAAATGATATGCTATGTTTATTATAGGAAAAAATTCTAAACAATTTTCTCTAATAATTCTATAATTCTATTGTGAAGACTAATAAGAGTAATAATTTGACAAAAATATTCTTATATATAAAAATATTTGACATACACAAAAATATTCATATCATGTTGAAAAATAAGACAAGAAAAAAAAGAAAAATTTCTCTTTCTCTCTTTCTTTTTGCCTCTCGTTCTCTCCAGAGGAGCTTTAATTACGTAGAACATATTAAAATGGCAGTAATCAAGCGTATTACGAGTCTTAGTGCTTTTTAACACTCTCGCGAGAGATTAGGCGGAAAAATTTCAGATTTTGTTGCTATTTTAATGCGATTTACCTTATCATTAATAGCGTTCTTAAGTGTAGCAAAAATTACGGCAAGTGAAAGCAACGTACAGAGATTGCGAAAAAAGAGGATCTTAACGAATTATACATATACCGTAACCAATGCGCTTAAAAAGATTGTGTTGTGCCTGGAAACGAGGAAAAATTACACGATATAGCCAATCATATGCTTTTAGATCTCTTTAGAGAATTTTTCTTACCAGCCACGTAACCGGAAAGGAATTGAAGGATACTAAGTTTTGCAGCTGCAAAATTTGTTTTTCAATTCTTTAATACATAGGAAAGGTTCGCGATATCGCTGCATTTTCCAGTGTGCGCGATGCGTCGCTTAAGGAAAAAATATTCGAGTCATTACGAATTTTGTGCAGCCTGACGTAGCATAATGTCTATTCAAGACAGTCCATTAGCTATCGAACAACGCACTATTGACTGATTATCTTTGAAAATATATTCGTCAAAATAGTTTTTTTTTTCTTAGCTAGCTTTTTTCTTATAGCTACTGATCTTGAAATTTTCGCCAATGTTTTAAATTTTCAATATGCAACATGTACTAAATATTGATGTCCATCGGATTTTTGGATTTTACGTAAAATCAATTAAATTTTTCTATTTGCATTTTTTTCCAAAGAAATCGGAATTAAAAGATAGAGGATAGTAAATCGATTGTCTCTTTTTTCATGATTTTATCTGCGTGCGATAGAAATATTAACGAAGTCTCTCGGTTATTGCGGTGTTTCTCAGCATGTATGTACAAAATTGTTCGATTGTTAAGCAAACAATGTCAGCTTTGCGATGCAAAGTTACCTTCAACTGCCGTTCTTGGAAGAATGATGACAAGATATTTCTGTGATTGACGCAAACGGCATTGTCACGAATATCGCGAGGCAAGATTTCCGCGTGGATTAATGCCGAATTAAATGATTAAAAACACAAAATTCAATAACATGAAAAAGACTATAAAAAAGTCTCTCATAAAAAAGTACGCTTCTTTTTTAATATTAAGAACTTTGAGAAAAAAATTATACTACAGATTCGAAATACCTTCATCTCTCGAAATAGCCTCTTTTCTCATGGTCATTCTTGACTCAACGCATTCCTAGCGTAAACAAACAATACATATTTGCGTATAATATACGATTATGGACGCGGTAACTGTCGATCAGTGCGAATATTACACGCGTGTTTCTACATACAGAGAAGACGCGGCTCTCTGCGTCCTCGAAAATAATAGGAGATGAGCAAGGATGATCGCATATGCGCAAATGTTTTTTGTCGAAACAATAAAACTCTTCCAGAGATATCTAGAGATCCTCCTTGTGCGTTATGTTTACGTGCGAGGCAAGCAAGCTACGAACGCAAGCACCTGTTGCACGCGTTCAAATATACATGTTTAATATGCACGTTTAATCGCACGCGAAAATGAGAAGCCAGGAAAGATTTATATATATGCGCTATTTTGTAATACGATAGTCAGATAGGGGAAAGATTATAGTTGTGCAACTTGATCGGGTTGATTTCTCTCTAGTAACATTCATCATACATTCATAAATTTCACTCGCGATTTAACGCAAAATTGTCGTTCTTACAAGACACATTTTGCAATAGATTAGAGAATAAAAAATAGTAATAAAAAAGGGAAAGGATCTTTATACAATAGTATTGGAGGATTGGAGTCTAATTGAGGGGATGGATAGAATTGTATAGATATATAATTCGAGTTTATACACAGAAAAAAAGGACATTCTTGTTGAAAATACATTAAGTTTTAACATGGAAATCTTGAAATGAGATTATATTGCGTTAATTAAAGAAAAATATAATTGCTTGTATAATTGCTTACTTGAATGAAGCCATTTTATACAGTTCAATCAAGAAAAATATATTCGTATGATTTAAGATTTAATTTCCTTGAATAGAAAAGAAACAATGTTAGAGAGAAGGTAACATTTTTAAATCAAAGATTATAATTTTCTTAAAGTAGAATTAAATAATTATATATTCTTGAGGTGACAATTACAATATTAAAATAAGACTATAATATCGTTGAAATTTAAAATTATTAAATTCTTCTAAGAAGATTATAAATTGTTGCGTATATACGAAACAATTAACGCGTTAGTTTAAGTATATAAGTTTTGATTTGACACTTTTTTTTTCTGTATGTACATGCGAGGTAGAAGTAGAGTTGTAGAAATTTCTAAAAAGTTATTCGAGTATAGTCCAAGATTTCATATTAACCGCAGAGCTCTCTATCAAAGTTCTGATCTGCTGACGCAAAAATGACAGAAAACCGCGTACACGTAACACGACTGACGCGAATTCACTATAGGCGCCGCATTTTTCCGCGCGACGCGATATTCATTTCCTTTCGTCCAATTTTTCTTTTCTTTTTCCTCTTGCAGCGCGTTTGTCCCCGTTACTTCCTTATGCTCCGTTTCAGATTCGCTTTCACAAGAGCGAAGTCGTATCGACGATGGAGCTTATAAACTCGATTCTCTCCAACTGCAAACGTATCTTAATAATCTGACTCGATTGAGGGGCGCGCGAAAGAAGTTCGGTTTCGTGATTAATCCTAGTTTTGAATGTCAGTTATCGGAAGACCGTGAATCATAAAACGAGACGTGCATCCCCGGGATGGGCAAACTCGACATACGAACCGTATGACGTATGATGCTTTATCGAGCGGGACCACTTATCGCGAGAGGTGTATCGCGATTGTGCGGGACCACGCGTACACGACAAATGCGAATACGCGCGCGCGCGTGAGCGCTAATAAAGCGGGTCAAGAAGCGTTAGACTTTGGCTCACATTGTGGTAGGTTCTGTCTGGTATGCAACGCGCATGTGATAATATATAGTGGCTTGGCAGATTATGAACCCGGATCAGAAATACCACTATGCGCGCGTATACAGTATCATTGTTGTCATTCCAAAGTCCGGAATGCACGTCTCGCAGCCGATGACGGGGAGGAAGGATGGTGTCGACCATTAGTCAAGTCGATTAGTCGATTCACTTCCTATTTTCTTCTCTAATGCCAAGGTCGCGGAAGCGCATAGAGGCGTGATTATTTCGCTGACAGTTATTTCGGGAAGCGCCGTCGTAAAATGCGATTATGCGATTTTATGCTGAGCGCAGGTGAATATGAATACCACCGAGCACGTGGAATATTTCGAGCGAGGTTGCCATTGAAAAAAAGTGAATTCGAGTTATATAATACAACAATCTTGAATTTTTTTATTTCCATATATGGAATCCTGGTTGTTTTGAATCTGAAGCTGGTTATGCGAGTTTATTAGTCGCTTCATCATTTAAAAATGTTAATTTAATGTTGAATACAAATTTTTTCTGAATTATTTAAAATCTAGGATCTTATATGGATGATAATTATTATTTCAAACAGAAGAAAGCAGCAAAGAAGCAAAAATTAAATATTATTTTGTAGAATAAACCGAAAGTACCACGTAATATATTTCTTAAAAAAAAAACTTAAAAAATCACATTTAATACTAAATATTTAACGTGAATGTGAGCAATTATGTTTGGAAGAAATTGATATTGCTGTGTGTTTGTTCGATTATTCGAGTAAAACGTGTCGTATCTTATATACAATATACTTTGTTTGGAATCGATTGATTTCATACTTTGTTTGGAATTGATTACTCAAGCAATCAATCCACTTTTTCTTCAAAAAGTACTGTTTAATATCTTTTAATAATTTTTCTTTTTTATTTTTTAATAATTTTTCGGTAACTCGTCAATGATAATAAAAATGATTTTCGGTATTTTGTCGATTTTCAAAACAAATATTGTTAGGTGATCAAATAAAACTATTTCAAATAAAAAGAAACGATAGAAATGACTTATAAAATGAGACGAAAAATTATTCATGAAGCGAGGTAATATAATATTATATAATATATGTACAATATATTATTTTTCCTGTATATGTGTACGCAATAATAATGCATTTTCCTGTCTCTTTGTGAATAAATGCACTTGATAAACTGAATAAATAATTGCACAACGATTTTGTGCAATTATTTATTCAGTTTATCAAGTGCATTTATTCACGAAAGCTCTGCTCTCATTTTTTATATGATTAGAAATCGCAAACGAAGAAAACCTGTCTCGCATCGCGATAGCTTGGAAAATTGAAACACTTGAATAATAGTCGGAAAATATTACATATTTTAGGAAATAAATTTGAAGTTCTCATCTTCTATAAAGTAATCAGTTGAGTAAATATGTAAACTGAAAAGAAAATTTAAATACAAACGCGAATAATTTCATAATAATACAAATGCATACATACATATATGTATATTGCGATTATAATACTTATATATCTTTATGTATGAAATAAATATTAAATTCTTAAACTCTATTTCTTTTAAGTTTATAAGCTTTTTTTAGAATAGAATTTAGTTCACTGATACACACACACACACACATACACTTACTCGTATTACTATATCTCTGAAGTTAATATTTCGTTAGTTCACTGATACACACACACACACACACACACACACACTTACTCGTATTACTATATCTCTGAAGTTAATATTTCGTTAATCTATGCTCACATAAAATATGCTTTTATAATCTAATCTCAAAATATATGCGCCATTTTTGTATTATTTAAAGACTGTTGCGTCATTTTCTTGCATAGTACTATAATTTCTTGTTTATGTAATATGTTTTTTGACGAACTGAGCTTTTCTTTAATCAAGAACATATGGTATACGATCGGAAACAATTTTAGGCGATAGCAAAGAATTGATATAAACCACTTATTTGTGATATTCCCAGTTGTTTTCCAACATTCTCTTCCAAGATTAGATTCGATAAGTTTGATAAGATGGGGAATTGCCTTGTCTCCGCGACTTATAACGATCGCGTTATGAAGAAGTGACTTTTTGCATATAACTATAATATATCCAAACAGAAATAAAATATACATAATGAGGGTTATTTCTCATTTATTATTTTTCGTTTTCATCATTGACATTAACATGCATAATGTTGGACGTGATATACATTTAAAAGCGAGATATATTCTATTTATACATTATTTATTAGCATAGTTATAGTTTTTATATGTGCGAATATAACATTTTCAAAGAAAATGAAGGATTATGCGGAACAGACTTAAGATTTGTAAATTTGCAAAACTTTGGCGTATTCATGGCAATGTTTCCCTGCGTGGAAGATAGCAACTTGCATTTTTTCAACATCGTAATATCTATATTTATTTACATTTATGAATAATTATAGAAATCATTGAAAAAAAAATTAGATATTGAGATTTTTCAGGTGAATATACGGAGATTTTGATTCGTTCAATTTATCGGCGCAATTTACATACTTTGCAATTGAAATCAAGAAAAAGGAATTGATTGTACGATTTCACGCGGTTGAAGGAAAGACGGAGCAAAACGATATCATGTATTAATTAATTCTAATATATCATACATAAATTATAAATTATTCCAAGGTCTCTACGTCTTTCGCGCGACACGTGCATCTCGTTCTATTATAAGCCGGTTCTGCGAAAAGCCACGCACAAGAGGTGATTAAAAGTAAAAATTAAAATATCCATGCGCAATGAAGCGTTAAGATGTTTGCACGAAATGTGATACGATTATTTCTCGAAAAATTTTAAAAATTTCAAATTGACTTTAATTGTATATTTATATCTTGATTAATTATGATTTAATCCGTTCTAACAAGACGTTAATTGCATAATAATATATATTTCAGTCATTAAAAAACTTGTCCATCATCGAAGCTCTTGCATATTACATTGGTCTTAATTTTAAAAAAAGTGCTTGGAAAAATTAAATTAATTTATATTTATATGAAGAAATAAATTACATATATATTACATATATGTATATATATATATATATATATATATATATATCTTACTCTCTCTTTTATAAAATATAATAATAATTTATCAGAAGAATATAAATGTGTTTTATATAATTTTCGAAATTTGATATTTCACATATAACGACAATCGTGATTATATGAGATAATTTTGTTCCACATATGTGAATCTTTTTTGTCAATTTTCAATATTTTATTATAATGATAACGCATGCGTTAAAACCTTAATATAGTATTATTTTTCATATTTATATTTTATATTAAGAAAAAATGTATATATAAATTATATTCGCATTTTTAAAAAATACTCATATTCTCTTATGAATATTCTGAATAATAAAATTAAGAACTTGTATTTTTTAATGCTTACGATTATATAAATTTTTATATCGCTGAGTCTCTCTCCGCCTTGCTAGCTATTATCCGAATTAAGCACAGGCTAATCAAAATTTAATATTGTAAATTCCTGCTCGCAATGTGTGTACAATGTAAAAAATTTCACTAACGTACGACGTGTAACGTATATAAAGGATATGCGAGTCGATCCTAGTTCGAATTAGTTGAACGTCGTCATGCAGTTTATCTCTCACATTATGTTATCGTCGTATGCGATTTCTCAAGGTCTACGACGATTTACATACTTAACCCCTACTGACCCAGTATCTATGCCGATATCCATGTTATTAAAATCTAGAATTATTCGCGACCATTCGTCGGATGTGTCATATCATCGCCGGGAAACATAAATCGATGATAATATCTATAATGATGTGTAATTCATCGATTCAATTAATTTACTGTTTAGCCTTCTCTTCATTCTTTAGTCAGAGTTTCGTGCAGCGTATCGCGTAAAGAAGACACGTATAAATTTATATGGGATGTACCGGGATAGTCTCTCGTTTGGAATCTGGCGTCCGCATATCTCCGGTACAGAAAAGACGAGGGAGTCGCTCGGTGGCTTGTCGAAAGTGCCAAAGAGAGAATTTGCATAAAAGAGACATTCTGTTTCCTTTGTCGCAGATGCGGATTTGGGCATGACCGCGGGGGCGGTCGGCGGCCCCGTCCTGAATCTACCTTCGGTTCCGGTAGGCAACGCAGCATGTGCCATATGCGGCGATCGTGCCACCGGGAAGCACTACGGCGCCGCGTCTTGCGACGGCTGCAAGGGATTTTTCCGGCGGTCCGTCAGAAAGAATCATCAGTACACATGCAGGTACACTTGGCCCTTGACGATAAATATATGCAAAATATCTTGCTTTATACTGGTTCCGTATCTTAGAAAAAAAAATAATTTTTTTTTTATTTTTATCTTACAGGCTTATGAGAAAATGTCAGATCGACAAGGACAAACGGAACCAGTGTAGATACTGTCGATTGCGCAAATGCTTCAGAGCCGGCATGAAAAAGGAGGGTGAGTTTTTCTCACGTATCTTATCTATAATAGGTTTGTCTGTAGAAACGGAGCCTTATTTTAATCCTAAATGGAATAATAAAGTATATATTGTAGTATACGACACTCATGGATCTTATTTTTTCTTTTTACTCTGAATATCTTTTTTATGATATTTTGATGATGATTTATGATGTCTTTATTTACATTTGATAATGCATAGAACTGTATAAGAGCATATTAATTTACTTGTAAATATATTATTTTTTCCACAGCCGTACAGAACGAGAGAGACCGCATAAACAATCGACCGCCAAGCAACGAGAATCAGACGGAAAATAGCGGCCCCTCGATGGAGGACTTACTGATGGCTGCAAGACATATCGGCATGCTTGAGGTCAGTGAGGCTTAACCTCGGCCGAATTGAATATTTATAATTGTAATCCATTTCTCATTAATGTGCGTTGAGAACCCGGTATGCTTCAACCGACATTTAATTATGTTTATTTCCCTTCAAGCGTTTAATAATCCATGCCATCACCCACCAGAAGAGAGCCCTTGTGAATTCTTTGCTTCTTAAATTCGATGATCAAGTCATTTACATACTACACTTCATGTAGCACTCGTAAAACGATCTAACATTAATTATACACATTTTGCAATTTAATGCTAAATATTCATAGAATTAACGTGTGATTTAAAAGATTCCTGTTTTGACATTAGTCTCTCTATATCACGTTCAATCCAAGATTAACTATTTAAAATTATTATAATAATACATATAAAAAAAGAAAATTAATGCTCTGAGCTCTGTATTCTGTGCATTAATTACCATATTAGTCATCTTAATTCCTATTATTTGCTTCACAGATTTGTTGGAATATTCACGTCCACAAGTACTCATATCATTAGCATTCCTCTTTATCTATATTTATTAGAAAATTGTTGTAAGATAATATATCAAAAAATTCTGCGTATTAACTTCTCAACGTACATCTTATTTCCTTTAACAACCACAATGTCACGATCATTCTACATGATTTTAACAGCTACTCAACCCGAAAGAAGACGTCGATCCTAGCACGAAGCGGATAGCTGGTTTAAACGACGTGTGCGACAGCATGAAAGAGCAATTGCTGATTCTGATCGAATGGGCCAAATGTATCAAGGAATTTGATACGCTACCGCTAGACGATAAAGTCGCATTATTGAGAGCCCATGCAGGTGAACATCTGCTACTGGGCTTAGCGAGACGCAGTCAAATACATAAATTAACAGATGTACTATTGCTCGGCAATGATTGCATCATCATGAGAAATTATCCTGGTATGTAAAATTGGTGGAGATTTATCGAATCGCATGGTGTAGCTTCTGACTTCTCCTTTTTTTCTCAAGCAAAGCAAGCGGTGTTAAACACAGAGTTCTAAAGATACGTCTGAAAAAGATACGTTTGGAAACAGAGTTTGAACATTCATCGAACGTCATTGTTTCAGTATCTTCGGATGTCTGTCTTCTCGAGATTCATATTGTATAAAAGGTTACGCTTATCGATGATTCATATTCCGTGTCTGGCTCCGACTTGCTCTTATTCATAACACTTCTCTGTGTTGTGCGTTTTGGCTTTACTAAATAAGGACATTAGATCTCATTGTGTGGGAACGTGTGTGGATATGCTTGAAAGCTCTCTAAGACTGAGATTTCCTTTTTGAACGCATATGTTCAGAGATGAATGTTAGGTAAACCCTGAGTTTTCTTCTCGCATACGTTGCGCAAAAGTCTCATCTCGTTGCGGTTCGGACGCGTAACGGACATTAAGTGCTATTTATGTATGCGGTATGCAAAAAATAGTTACAACAATATAAAAAGATACAAAAGAATAATAATAATAATAATAATAATAATAATAATAATAATAATAATAATAATAATAGTAATAAAATAATAATAATAATAATAATAATAATAATAAAAGCTAAGAGTATGAAATATTCGCGAAGAGAAAATCGCTTATGGAAAATAATAGTGCACGAAAATTATTTTCCTAATGATTCCGATATTTGTGAAAGTCAAATATTTCCAAGTGTAAACCATGTTTCGAAAAACATGTGGAACATTCCACAGCACAAGTGGCGTCTTATCGAATGAACCAAGATATCTCGACTGTCGTTTACAAAATCCGTTGATATTAAAGCGATACCGATGCGCCTTTTGCGATGCGGACTGTGTCAGCATCTTTTTTTTGAGATTCGAGCGTACACGCGAAGGAGAGCCTCTAAATAGCCGATTCGACGGCCTTCACCTTTTTGCTTACGTAATTTCGTCGTTCACATGTGTGGATACCGCGTTCGTTCGTCGTTAAGTAGTTGCTCACTAAATTTCCTCTATATCTCGTTATCGCGTTTCGTCATAATTCTCTAAAAATCATAATTTTATCTAGAGTCTATGAGTTTACGAATATTAAGAGAAAAAAAAATTTTTGGAAATTTTTGGAATTTTTGTTTGCGCGACAACTATCGATTGCTTTTGTTTTTCCGAGCATTTTTCTTTTCACTGTAAGATACACACGTGCCGAAATAATTTTCAATATTTTAACTTTAACATTTTGTATCGATATAAATATGTAGGTCTTTTCTTGGATATCGGATTTATTTGGTAAGTTGATGAACTTGCATGTGGAATTTCTAAATCACACATTCTCTTTCTTGTTTTCTTTCTTACGAAACTTCTTTTTCGAATTATAATTTACACATTTAAAATCTTGATTATAAATTATAATTGATATTTAGATACGCTTGTATATTCATGTAAATTTTATATTATTATAATTTATTTATGTATTTAAATATTTAATTCTTCCTAATCATCTTACGAATTTAAACTTTAAAGAGAATTTTTACTTTTAAGAACGCACGAAAGTATTCAAAAATTATGTTTTAGAATTAAATTTATTCAAAGGCATCTCTCCCTCTTTTTATTTTTCTCTCGATACAGATATATATTTATAATTATCATTCTTAATTATTATAAAATATGTGTGTATATATGTGATGTGTATTAATTTAATTTTCGTAAATTGGATGACTTTGTGACAAGATAGGTGATTTCTAGTGTAATATTTTTCTCTATTTATTATGAAGAAAGCGTCGGCAAATTGTATTATACTAATGCAATATATGACAGATAAAAAACGCTCTGTTACTTGTTTTGTCACACAAGTTGTTTATTATGTAAAACATTTTGCGGCGGAATGTTATTTTTTTGTGATTAACTTTACCTTAATAGAAGGATTTGAGAGTCACACGACAAAACGACTCGTTCAGTTACGAAATTTTCGTAATATTTAACATCGAAAAATATCGATGAATTCAAATCTATGTCAAAAATATTATATTTATATCATTTTAATGTCTCACAATAATAAACGCTAATAAAGTCGCTAAAACTAAACTTACAATTAGTAACTGGACGATTCGTTTTATGTGTGCACGACTTTGGGGTGTAGATAGTTTGACTGAGTCCGGGATTTATGTTGTGTGCTATTCTAAAATGCATGCCGGAGAAGTGTGATATTATTTGGTTTGCAAAATGTTTTTGTTTTTCACCGGACTCAGTTTCTACGATCACGAGAAGATACGAATGGCATAATCGCCGTCTATCAGTAATACCGTTGCATTTCACAGACGGAAGCAATCAGCAGGACTTAGATATCAGCAAGGTTGGCGTTAGAGTGATGGACGAACTGGTAGAACCGTTAAAGAAGATCAAGATCGATGATACGGAGTTCGCTTGTCTCAAAGCAATCGTGTTCTTTGATCCAAGTAAGTGTGTCTTCTTGTTAATAAATCTGAAAATGGCGTCAGAATAGAAAAAAAATTATCGTTGCCTGCAATACAACGTAAATGCATTCCGTTATTAGTTCGAGTCGCTCGCATCAATTCGATCTTATTGAGGCAATCACGCCTCGCGAGTTCGCCAAGCTTTCTTAAATAAAACAAATTATCGGTTATTTATAAGTATCAGCGATAAGACATTAAAAATTGCAACTATTTTGTGTCCATTTTGCATCAAGATTTTTGTAATAATTCCATTAATCTCATATCGCGCCGTAAAATATCTCTTCATTCATTTAATTTATTAATAATTAGCATTTTGCGAGTGTTTGTCGAAATTGGAGAAGACATCTAATTATATACGATCACTTCAGCGTTATATATTTATTACTTTTATTTCTCTTTACAGACGCGAAAGGTTTAAGCAATTCGGAGACAATCAGGACTCTGCGCAGAAACATTCAGATAAAACTTGAGAATTATATCAGCGATTATCGTTGTCATCTCACAGGACATTTCGGCGATATTCTGTTACTGTTACCGGCCTTGCAGTCAATCTCGTGGCAAATGATCGAACAGATACAATTCGTCAAGTTATTCGGGATGGCGCATATCGACAATCTGCTTCAAGAGATATTCTTTGGCACTACATCGGAAGTAAATGACACTATCACATCCATACCGATCTCAAATACTGCGCCAGGCAGTTACATGAGCAGCAACGAGAGTCCTACCAGTCCTTTGACGCCGGCCAATACCGGTAATCTCAGTCCGCAGACCGATCAAATGCCCGTCATGATCCTGAGGGATTTGGCGCCGAATCAGGACTTCAGGTTCTTCAAACAGGAACCAAGTCTCGAGCCCGAGACCAGTTTCTGACTAGATTGGGAGCTGACTAGCCAATGATGTTTTCTGCTCAAACAGTTGCTCAAATAATAAAATTCTAAATAGCATTATATTATGTCATCATAACATCGAATTAAATGTGATCGATGGCATTAAAAAATAAATATTATAACATTAATAAAAAATACATTCGTACATGTCGACGCAACACATTAATTTTACCATATTGTCCGCTTAAACATCCAGAGTCTGGTTTACTGCAAGTTGACAATGCAGAATGTTTTTACGGGCATTTGATCAGTTTACCACAATCATGATTTGTAATAAATCTTGTACAAAAAACGATTGATCGCCGACCAATAGATTGCGGATATTAATGTGATAAGCGATAAGATTGCATCTTGCCACTACTACTACTGTTACAACAGTGTTCTCGCTGTCTTCGAAGTACGGATTAAGATTAAAAATCGAGAAGAATGAAACATGTATAATGTCGTGCAATTGTGTATAATATCATGTATGTGTATAATATCATGCAAACAATAATTAGCAATTAAATTAAAGCAAGATTTAAAGTTGATATAATTCTATAATTTTCTACTAAAATGTATACACAAAAGATCTTATCATAACTGAATGTTACATTTTGATCTTCATACACATAGAAATCGACTTCTCATGTCTTACGATATCAAAATCCAAATTCAACGAAATAATACCGGTCAATTTCTAATTTCAAAAGATGCAATAGAAAATAAAATTATATCCGATTATTTGTACAGAAACATGTATGTCAAGGTAAATAAGTAAAGATAATCAAAGTGTTACAAGAAATATTTTTTTATTGTTCTGCTCAATCTGTGAATAGAAATAATGTTATTCTATTCATGATATAGTAATGTAAATAGCATGATGTAATAATATAAAAATATGTATAAATATATATAAATATAAATATATATATATACAGGGTAGACCATTTTAATCAATACACGCGAATATCTCAGAAACACTGCGTTAAATCGAAAAATGTTTTAGACATAAGTTGTATAGCTTGAAAAGGGACATAAGATGGTACCATTGGTTTGACCTTGGGTGGCGTTGTCAAGGTCAGGGCAAGGCCACTTTGAATTTTTTAAATGGAATTCCCTATTTTTTATTACATATTCTCGTAGCTTACCTCGAGAGCTTTTCAAAACACTATAATGAAGTATTTTTTCATTACTTTTCGAGTGATAAGGCTTGAAATAATTTCTTAATTTTACATAAACCGTAAAATATCTTGTAAAATATCCATTTTTCGATTATCTTACCTTAATACTTTTATGCACAAAATAATGTAAGGAATCAATTGGTGTAAAGAAAAAACATAGTTGTTTTTGAGAAAAAATATGTAATTGTTAATTGCAAATTACATATTTTTTTCTCCATCTTATGTCTTCCTTCAAACCATACAACTTATGTCTGAAACATTTTTCAATTTAACGCAGTGTTTCTGAGATATTCGCGTGTATTGATTAAAATGGTCTACCCTGTGTATATATATGTATATATACGTATATATGTATAAATATGTATGTATAACATTCCAAATATAGGTATATATCGATGTTATAATAAGCATTAATTGTAAATATTTTTAAAACAACTGACGGGATACGCGCGCTAAATATAATTACCTAGCGCGAGTTCCCTGTAAAATGAAAAATGCGCCATTGCAATGCAATTTATCGTTAGTACTATAGTGATAAGAAGTGCACGCGCATTAGCCATTTTGCACGTACGTACATTAAACTATCAGTGAATGGGTACAGTAGTTGTGCCTGATCAAAATGGCTAGTGCACTTTATTGTGGTGTTAGGTTTTAGCGAAATGTCTACATTGACATATATTATGGCCGGATAAAAAGCAATAACATAGTAATCAGGTAATCAAGTAATGTTAACGATAGAACAATAATGAGTAATGAAAATTATAATAATTTAATGTAATATATAAGATAGATCGGGAGAACCGCTGGTACAATCGAAATAGAAGTGATTTCTCATATAAAAGTAAGTCTGATATATAATATGTATAAACGGATATACATATAATAATCTATTAAAAAACATAAAAATAATTTTGATATTTTACATATACAATTTTTCAATAAATTAAATTATTTTAAATCATTTTACTGTTTCTCTCTCTAATGGAATATTTTTATGTTTACATAAAATAATCATTAGATATCTTCAAGCTTAAAAGGCTTATTAATTTTCCAATTTTTGAAATTAATTTTCTCGAAAATAAAAAGTTGTATGGAGATGAGTTTTATTCCATATTTTTCCATAACGAATTTGATAATACGATTTTCGATCCATCTTATATACATATATTATGCATTGATCATATAGATTTGTACTGTAATCATAGAAAGTTATTGAAAATAATCCCAAATTTTAAAAAATTTAAAATATAAATAAATTTGTAATTTACAAATTCTCGTAGCACTGCAATTTATAAGACTTTAGGATTATCTTTTTTGTTCTCTTATTTAAATTTTACTATGATTTGAGTCTCTATAATAAGTCTAATATTGAGTTATTATAATAATTTTTGTCATATTTGTATTATTAAATTCTGAATAATTCTTGATGACATTTATTTTATGTCACACATTACATTTCTATAAAGTTTCAACAATATATATAGTACTATGCAAAAAGACCTATGTTTTATAATGTAAGTCGTAGATTTTACTATAATAAGTCCGGCGAATATATTTTCTATTTTTGTACGAAAAAGAATTTAAACAACATTAACATTTAATATAAGATATGTAATAGTGCAACAGAAGAAAACAATTGTTATTATTAATAATGAAGAGATATTTCACATGAAGAATTATATGAATGTTTTATGTATGTTATATATCTGTAAAGATATATATTTTATTAACTGTTAGTCGTGTGGGTTGTGAAATAAATATTACGATCTTTTGTTGCACGATGTTTTACGACCTTTTGTTCTTTCTATGCATTGTTAACAGTTCGAATGTGACTGATTCCAAGATGTGTAAATAAATTTTTGTTATTTAATAAATAGAACTCACATAGATATTCTTATATAAAGAGATATATGTAGTTTCATTATACAATAAATTTTATTTAATATTATGCATAAGTATCTTCTTCCTACACATTGTATAATCGTCTATATAAGGCCCAGTTCCACAACTTATTCTAACCGAAATTTAGCTCGTTAAAGGAGGATTTACATTGCGTCGAATGTCCGATGACGTCCGATTGGATACAGTGAGCTTTGGACGCAATGTAAATCCTCCTTTAACAAGCTAAATTTCGGTTAGAATAAGTTGTGGAACTGGGCCTAAAACATTGCATTACATTGTTCAGATATTATAATTATTGAATTTTGATATTATTTTATCACAAATTTCATGCAATTTTAATCAAGTTCATAATCTGTTCGTTTACGTTTCTTAAGATTTACTGCACTCTGCGAAGTTTCGATAACATTTGAACCTTTCCTTAACCATTCATTTAATTGCAATTTGGCTTTCCTACCTGCAAGAAATAAATCTCTCTCTAATCTTGGCAGTAAACTATTGAGTGTGGGATCGGAAACAGGATTTTGCGCCCAGTCCATAACTAATCTGAATCTTGATCTGAAGGTCTAGAAAGTATAATGCATAATTAAGTAACCAATATATATGAACTAACTAATCTCATTTAAATAAAATCAATATAAAATTACCAATAACAAACTGTCAATTATCATTTCACAATCACGATTATTGAATTTTCTTAAATACATCCCTAGTTCATAATAATATGGATTCCATTTATTCAGTACAACCGTACAGGCATCCGCTAATAGTATTTCTCTGAATAGAAGAAACGAATTATTAGAAAGTCCCCCCTTAATCTTATTAAACATTAATTCTGCTACATGTATACTTTTATATTTTTACAGATTGTGATTTAAACGAATAGGAAAGTTTAAACTCTTAATAAAATTTGATATGAAGTAAATATCTTAAGAAATATAAATTAATAGATTATAAACTTATAGATATATACCTGTAACCTTCCTTGTATGTTTTGGGTATATCTACACTAACTATTGATTCTCTCGCTATATTCAGCGGCTGTGCTAGCCACAGTGGAAGTTCTAACTTTGTACCTATTTTTAAATCCTCAGACTCAGAGGAAAGATCTAGGAAACCTAAGTATACGTGAGATAATATTAATAATATGCAGATTTCATATTTTATAAAACTAATAACATAAAGAAAGCATAAAAATTAGATATTTGACTTGTATTAAGCTGTGCTATTTTTATTTGACAAACTTTATATTAGCATATAATTATAACATAAAAGATTAATTAGTAACTATAATAATGGAGAAATTCTTTTTTTGTAAAGAATAATTCCTATTCCATTTTCTAATTATTACTATTATTAATTCTATTTAAGATTCACAAATCATTCTTTGTATATTTCAGACAAGATAATAGGAAAAATCTTAAATTATAAATTTACCTAAGCGAGGTAATGTAACCTCGACTTTGCACGATATTCGTTCTTCTGTACACAAAATATCCGTCAAAGAAAAGTAATCAGGCATATAACTGTAGGACAAAGATGTCATGTTTTTTAAAAAGCTTTAGAAGTTCCGTTAAGTCCGACAACGTTCGAGTAATTTTTTCAAATAAAGGACTCGTATCACCTGACACACCTGTTGCATACTTATTTTCAGTGCTGACAATACAAATCTAATTTACAAATCAGGGTTACGTTCCAAAACGTAAGTAACCGAGGAAATTTTACTCGGATGGCCGTTCCGAAACTCTTTTAAGCCTTTCCGATTGGTTCAAATCGGCCATCGAGTAAAATTTCCCTCGGTTACTTACAGAGAGAAGACTGAGAGATGTCATGACCCGTTTTTAGATGATCCCTGGAAGCGATACTCCCTCTGTGGACACTAAAAACGTGGACATGAACTACAAAACCAATGTCCACGAATGTTCTCAGAGGGTAACACATATGTCCCTCTGATAATATAAATAATATAAATAAAAATATAAATAATTTAATTAATAATAATTTATTATATAACAATATTAGTATGTTCTCTCTTTTCACGCTATTATTTATTTATTTATTTATGTGTCTTCTTTTTCTTTTTCTCAACATCATTTATTTATTTATTTAGTTCGCTCTAAGTCAGTCTTTTAAAATGCAAAACTAAATATTATAAAATTTGACTTCGGAAAAACGCGGTAAAACAATCGAATAAATTCAAATCATTAGCATAACAAAAGGTTCCGTGATATATCAATCGTTTAATAATTAATTTAAAATAAAATACCTCTATAATTTAAAATTCCGCGTGTTTATGTAGTACGTAAAATATTTCGGCAGAGAATTATCAGTAATATCATGTTTGGCCTTGGCGACGTATAGCAAGCGCGCTATACATATCACGGCTTTGTCATCATTCGCACGGTGACTCTCGAGTAATAAAGTAGTGATGAGAAACGCTTCGTATATTGTAATTTTTGTACTAAACACGATTATGATTAGTATCGAAACATAATTTGCTATAAATATTAATAATTAAAAATTAATTAACTTTTGATAAACATGAAACTGTATCGCAACGATAAATATTTATCGAATCGTAATCATTCATTACTGCGAATAAAAATTGAAACAGGGAATACATGAAAGGGGACAAGAGAATTAAATATATTATGATCTTTTGATCATCAATGCTTATTATAATATTTCTTTAACAATATTAGAATTAAATATATTTCGACCAATGCTTTAAATTTTCTCAATCCTGGTTAATTAAACAAGAAATATATTTAATTCTAATATTGTTAAAGAAATATTATAATAAGCATCGATGATCAAAAGATCATAATATATTTAATTCTCTTGTCATCTTTCATGTATCCCCTATTTCAATTTTTATTCGCAGTAATGATTGATTACGATTCGATAAATATTTATCGTTGCGATACAGTTTCATGTCGTTTATCAAAAGTTAATTAATTTTTAATTATTAATATTTATAGCAAATTATGTTTCGATACTAATCGTAATCGTATTTAGTAGAAAAATTACAATATACGAAGCGTTTCTCACCACTACCTTACTACTCGAGAGTCACCGCGCGAATGATGACAAAGCCGTAACGTATAGTGTGCTACTGTTTATATTTTATATTGCCAAAGTCGAACACCGTTATCGACAATTCGTTGAAATATTTTATATATTATAAAATATACACTAACGCGAAATATATTAAATAACAGAAATACTTTAATTTATTGATTATTAATTAAACAATTTATCACGGAGCATTTCGTTACGTTAATTATTTGCATCTGTAATTCGATTGTTTTACTTCGTGTTTTCTCAGAATCCCTCCCCCCCCCAAATTATATTTAGATTGTCAAGTAGAGTGATAAAGTAACACGGATGGAATATATTTGTGACTCTAAGTATTAAAATAATAATTATTGTCCGTAAAGATCACAATGATCGAAGTGATTATTTAATATTTTGTATTCCTATCATTTTATCGATTCTCGATTAAATTGTATATTAATATACAATTTAATCGAGAATCGATTTAATGTGATAGGAATCCAACATATTAAATAATCACATCGATGTTTGCAATCTTTACGGACAATAATTATTATTTTAATACTTAGAGTCACAAATATATTCCATCCGTGTTACTTTATCATTTTACTTGACAATCTAAATATAATTTGGGGGGGGATTGTGAAAGAACACGAAGTAAAACAATCGAATTATAGATGCAAATAATTAGTATAACGAAAGACTTCATGATGAATAGTTTAATAAATAATCAATTAATCTTAATCAATAAATTAAAATGCTTCTATAATTTAATATTCCGCGCACGAATATTTTATATTACAGAAAATATTTCGGCAACGAGAGAATTATCAATAACACCGTGTTCGACCTTGATAAACAGTATCGCGCTATTGTTAATATGTTACACGGCTTTATTATCATTCGCACAGTGATCTTGAGTAGTGACGTGAGAGACGTTTCACATATTATCAAATTCTTTCTTTACATAGTCAACCTTGGCGATATAAACAGTACCGCGGTAATGTTTCTGACTTACGATCATTCGCTCAGTGGCTCTTGAGCAGTGAATATCTTGAGTAGTGATGTGAGACGTATCATATATTATCAAATTCTTTCTCTGAACACAATTGCAAGTGCAACGAGGAACTTTTCGTGAATGAATGTAAGTGCAACGAGGAATTCAAATGAGTGCAACGAGGATTGAAGTGCCACGAGGAAAAAGCGAAGAAAGCAAAAAAAAAAGGAGATTTTGGAAATGGATGGACCAATGAAATATGATGTAAGTCATTAATATAAATTATTTATCACATTCATTATTTGTTATATTGTTGCGTCCCCGCGTCCCGTCCCGCTGTATTCGTCACCCGTTGAATTCTTTCGAAGAAGGTCGTTTCCGCGCGCGATGTCAAGATATTGTTATAAACAACGACTGTCAAAGAATCTGAGCCCAGCTGTCAAGCTGTGCGGACGCGCGTCTATTTGTGATCCATTTTACGATTATTCTGAATTCTTGTATGTTACTCGCGGTTTATTAAAATTCTTGTGCACCTTAAATCGCGTTATTATTTACGAGTGCACGAACGTCAGCGTATGCCGAAAAAAATATTCCATTTTATTTTAAAATATTTATAAAACATTTATAAAATTTTTTATTAATTAATATTTTCAGTTACTTCTTATATTTTATAAAACATTTCATATTAATATATTTATTTAAATATTTCATGTATAAAAAAAATAGAAATTTTTTTATTTATCATATTTCTAAAAGTTTATATCTAAGAAATATAAATTATTTTGTAATTACGAAATTTATAATATTAAAATATAATAATTAGTTTTAAAAATAATTAGTTTTAAAATCAATTATTTTGAACATTGCTTTATATAATAGATTTTCTTTTATCTTTTTTTTTTTATTCATTATTTATATTTGCGAATTTAAATTTATGTACTATATTACAAAATAAATTTCAAATTATGTATTATATTATATATAAAATTATATATAATATAACCCTCCCATGGGGTACACCTTGTCGCGGTGGGAGGGCTTAGTACTTGGATGGTGCCTTGAGATTTATCTTAAATTTTTCTATTTATGATAAATTTTAAGGTGCCTGAATGGGAAGCTAAGTACCCTTTCGCGTCGTCGGTGCCGTCAACGTGCCGCGGACGGCAAGCGCTTCGTTACCGCGTTTTCGCGTTGCAGTATTCTCGCGTTGTCGCGTTTTCGCGGAACTTTTGGACTTTTTCATATAAAATCCCAATTTCATTTATTGTCACGAGTCTCTACTTCCGATGCCAACTAACTGGGATGTTTCGAGTTTGCACACGTTACTATACAACGTACACTCGCGCTTCGTGCTTCGTGCTTCGTCAAGTGATTCGGCCCGAATTAGTTAGAACTTGATCGATTGCTCGGAATGGTCGTCAATGGGTCCCTTCTCTTTGCTCGTCTACAGCCATACGCACTGCGTGTGTTAACCCTGTCGAGGAGTCGAGTGGATTCCCCTAGGCACGATTTTCGCTCGGTAAAAGGGGTTGCCTCCCCATTTTCTAAATTGCTGAATGTTAGCATTTAAAAAATGTGGGTATCCTCTTCTTTTGCCGTCTACTAGCCTGGTGTAGCATATAGCAACCGCGGGAGGCATAATATGTCCGGGCGGAGCACCTGAAATCGTGCTTAGCGGGTCCAGGTTCGATACGAGATAGGATAATTATGCGCGAAAAAGAGTTGGTGAACTTCATTTTCCTCTATTTCCGTTAATCGCTTCGTCTTCTTTCCGGTTTGGGCTTAGTCCTTGCTCGTTGTATCGTTGCATTCCCGACCTGTTGACTCGAAGCTGATTCTCGTAAGTGAAATGGGATTTTCGCTCGTACCGAAACCGGGAGTGCCGTTCAAAGTATATACATATTAAGTATATACATCGCGCGATCAAATAGAAAATTTTTTATTGTACCGAAATAGTGCGGACACCGTTAAGTATCGCGCGTAAAATAGCGGAAATAGCGATATAAAAATATCGCTCGCGAGTGCGGGAGTGTCGTTATCGCGCGCCAACAACATGAGAGGAGGAGGAGGCCTGGGAGAGGCATCTTACATCGGCGGAGCAACCTGATGGTGAATATCTATTATTTATATGTTAATTGTTATAAATCGTTAACTTGTTATAAACGAACAATAATTCGATCTTATTATTTAAATGAATTAAAGAGAAAGATTTTTATAAAAGTCATATAAAATTTTCTATTTAAAAAACGGTTTCAAAAATTTATAAAATTTTTCCATACGTGTTTATCTGCTTATTATTTTACACATGGGATATAAAATTCCGCGCGATAAAAATTTTTTTAAATATTAATTGCATTTTGTGAGCATTATTATAAATGAATTTTATATTTGTATGTTACAGACAACTAGCTTCGATAACAACAACTCCGCTGTTGCGCATCAGTGCCGGTGAGTGAAAAAAACTTTTATTTAACTTTAAGGTAACAGATTCGTAGAGATTGCAGATGTAGATGTAGATGTAGATGTAGATGTAGATTGTAGATTGTAGATAAATCCGTTGCCTTAAAATGGATGAGCTAGGATAGATTAAATTAAATAAATTAAATTAAATAATTAAATTAAATTAATTCAATTAAATTAAATAATTTTAATAAGTTCTTTCGAACTTATGCTTTGCATCTATTGCGAAAATATATTGAAATATTAATTAAAAAAAGAAGAGATTAAGAAAAGATTTTTTTGTAAAGATTTTGTCTAATTTATTAAATAAAGGACACGCATTAACAATTACCAATTTTATCAATTTTTGATGCTAATTTATTCTTATAATACGCACTTATCTTCTAATTGCTCATAGCTCATCCATCGTAGAATTTGTTTGTAGATATTGTTTTTAAACTTTACTTTAACTTAATATAAAGCCAAATGATTAATTAATTAAATAATTTGTAATATGATAAATACACATATTAATTTTATATTTTACTATAAAATATAATTTATAGAAATTTGTAGTAATTTGGCTTTATTTCAGTTAAAATAAAGTTATATTCAATATTTAACGAACGATCGTGAAATCGAACGATCGTTACTAAATGAGCGTAAATATTTCACGCTCTTTTGCCGGTAATTATCCGGCAAAAGAAGGAGTAATTATCTCCTTCTTCGATCTCTGATTAGAGATCGAGAAAGAAAGTGGCCAGGATCAACGAAAGGTAGGTTCAACTGGCCTGAAGAGTACGGTTAGGGTACGCGGTTAGGGCACGTGACTAAAATATATACATGATTAGGTGAGGTGATGATTAGAGATAGGTTCCTCAAATCTCGAATAATTTTAGTTAATCAGGAAGTAGGGTTGTTAAGGCTATTAAGTAAAATCATTAGAATTCTTCTATTAATATTAGGGTTGTTAGGGCTCTTAAGATCATTAGAATTCTGTTATAGTAGGATTGTTGGAGCTATTAAAATTATTAGAATCCTTTAATAGTAGGGTTGTTAGGGCTATTAAGTAAGATTCATTCTTTCTTTTAATATTCCAATAATCCTAGGGGTAAATTAAAATTATTTTAATTAAGTTGAATTTATTTTTAAAAACGTAAAAATGAATATAACATGTTTTAAAAATAAAAATGTTTTAAAAGGGAAATTTAAATTATCAAAATTATCTTCAGAAATATTAAAGAAATTGCATAATTATTAACGTTTAAGAAATCTTAACATGTTATATTTTATTTTAAAACTTAAAAATGTATGTGTATTAAATCGAATATAATATTAAATCCAAATGTTAATGCTATCAATATCAAATTATTATATCAATGTTATTAAATATTTGAATAAATGGAATTATTATTTGATATTGATAGCATCATAAATTTGTAAATTGTAAATTGTAAATTATAAATAGTTATAATTGTATTTTAATTATAATATCTAACATTGATATTTTAATTGTAAAATACAATACAATTATGACTATAATTATATTATATGAAATTGTATTTATGATTGTAAATTCTTATGTAAATTACACGAAAAATTATCGAAAGTATACGTATAATGATTACATAATAGTAATTAACATAATAGTAATTCATTAAATTAAAGTATTTGTTTCTGTAGTATATATTTTTGGAATATTCATAAAAGAGTAACTGTTTGTATTTTCATGTCAAAGAGGAACTGAATATTCTTAAAATAAATTATTAAATTATGATTGCGAAAATACCGTGTTCTTTCCGCGTTCTCTTCGCGTTCTTATACAAGATTATCATTTTAACAGAAGAATTTTATCGCTGTCCCTCTCGTCAGATAATATTCCTAAATATTGCTAATTAAATATAAAGAAATGTCGAATAAGAGAGTGAAGATTCGATAAGTTTTGTGATAAGTCAACGATTAAATATTAACTTCACAAAATTTAACGATCACCTTCGATATTATAGAATCGCGAGTTAATTATTATGAATTTAATAATTTATTTTTTTTGGTTATATTTGTATTTACGAATTTTTTTTTTCATATCGGAAAATATTCATAAATAAATTAATAAATTACCGTTGCGAAAACACCGTGTTCTTTTCGCGTCCTTTTTCGCATTCTTTTTCGCGTTCTTAGACGAGATTGTCGTTTTAATAAAAGAGTTACCATTGTTCCTTCCGTTAAATAAACTTTAATGAAAGTTGCGTGGCTCGTACCGCCAAGGAGTCAAAACGATTTTCATCATGGAGAATTATTTTTCATCGGTTCTTGTGAGATCCATTCGCGACGTCTAGTTCGGTGCCCTGTTAAAAATTGGGAATTTTTATTGTAAGATTGAAGGAACTAATCTCAGGTTTTCCTGGCAATTTCCGAAAGCAATGATTTCGGTAGTAATTCAACGCTTTGATACGCTTCTTTAACGTCGAATTAATTTAAATAATATATATTTAGATGAGAGAAATGTATCTTTTCTTTTCTTCGTTAAAAATGTTCTATCATTATTAGGATTGGTATTATTATTGTCTATATATATAATGCTAGAAAGATTTAATAGTAGATTAAATATGGATATAGCGTTGTGTATAAATTTTAGGTTTTCAAGTAATTTCATATTGTAATTAATTTGTATAAATTTTTTGATAAAAATAATTACGAACGAATATATTTTTAATTAATATAATTTGTCTCTTTTGAAAAATTATTTTTAGGTGCTGGGGATATTAACATTAATTTTTAGTTTCTTTTAAGAAACTATTTGCAGGTATTGGACATCCATCGGCATTTTGAAATATTAGTTTTTAGATATATACCATTTTATATATATGTATAATAAAATACATGCACAAATTTACGTATCCAAAATATTTTTATAATTTTTAATAATGTTATATATTATATATACGCGAAATTATACATGTATATTATATAAAATGTGCGAATACTTAAAAATTTCGAGACAAATCGAATGGGTACCTATATCAGTAAGATATTGATTAAAAGAAAAGAAATTATTAATTTAAACGTTATAAGAATAAGAATCTAGAGAATTAATCTAGAATTAATTGTTTAAAATTATTTGATTTATTTTATTTTGCACACTGTTCGAATTGAAATTTTTTAAATCTTGCTGATATCGGGTTCGATTCGTCTCGCGCGCGCGAACCGTACCCCAAATTATGTGTTCGCACATTTAACACAAACTCCAATAATGCATGTATTTTATTATTTATAAATATAATCGTTCGTAATCACATTTCAATAAAAAAGGTCGTTATATCCATTTAATTTTCAATAAAGAAATATATTTCTTAATAATGGAAGAACATGTTTTCTAATGTGCATATCAATTTCGTGAATTGGAGATAATGACGAGGGATAATTGTGGTTGATTTATTACTGAAATCATTGCTATCGGGAATAGTCCGGAAGATCCAGGATTCGTTCCCTCCTACAGTGAAGTTCCCGACATTCAATGGATTACTTAACTTTTCTTCGCAGATTGATGTTGCGAAATCTAATGTAGACACAAGATGTTAATCGTTCTCCATTTTTAAGATCGCTCCTCTTTTTATCGGATATTACTGATATATCATTCGCGTATCTGCAATTGAATATTTTGAATATTATCGATTTATTTATTCGTCGCGTTTTATCGCGAATTTTAAATCGCGATTTATCTTATAAAAATTCGCAAGTAAATCGGTCGGTGAATTGTATATTCGCAAACATTACAGACCTCAAATGATTGTCGAAATATTTTTGATTTTCTATACTTACGTGATAGCAATTATATCGCGCTCGTGTCTATTGAGAGCTTCGATTATTATATTATAAAAATTACGTATCGCGATCAAATATTCCGCATATTATGGACTTATTTATTCGTCGCGTTTTCCCGTGAATTCGAGTCGCGATTTATCTTATAAAGATTCGCAATTGACTCAGACAATGAGTACTGTATTCGTAAATATTACAGACATCAAATTGTCTGTCCAAATATCTTCGCATTTATGTGATAATTATATCGCGCGCGATTATAATGTCTATTGAGACGCTTCGATTATTATATTATAAAAGGTACATATCACAATCGGATATTCCGAATATTATCGATTTATTTATTCGTCGCATTTTCTCGGGAATTTTAAATCGCGATTTATCTTATAATTTAATCGTTGACTTATGCCTGTTTCTACCAACGTCGTTTAACTTTAATCTTAGCTTAACTCACTCTTTGTCTCCTTCTAACTGTTCTTTTAATTTGCAATTAACAATTACATATTTTTTCTTCGAAACAACTATGTTTTCTTTACACCAATTGATTCCTCTCATTATTTTGTACATAAAAGTATTAAGGTAAGATAATCGAAAAATGAATATTTTACAAGATATTTTACGGTTTATGTAAAATTAAGAAATGATTTCAAGCCTCATAACTCGGAAAGTACTTAATTAAAACTAACTTAATTATAGTATTTTGGAAAGCTCTTGAGATGAGCTACAAGAATATGTAATAAAAATAGCGAGTTCCATTTAAAAAATCCAAAGTGATTTTGCCCTGATCTTGACAACACTCTTCAAGGTCATACTGATATCACCATGTAATGCGTTACTTGAAACCTTACAACTTTTGTTTGAAATATTTTTGTCTGCCGCGCTCAGTTTTTGAGATATTCGGCTGAAACGGGTGACCTGCGACACCCTGTATATACATATATATATATAATAAATTAAAATAAATTGTTTCACTGCACAATATATAGACCATTTAATATTAATTATATTGAACATATTTAGACCAGGAGACGTCATGTGAACACCACAATTGATAACATTGAAAATGTATTAGAAACTAAAATTTTTATATTACTTAATTTATCTTACTGAACATAATTTTAGAATTAATATGATTTTTACGACTAATTGTAAAATCACATTAAACCCAACATTTTATTCAAATAATTTTCAATTAGAAACATTCTTTTACTTATATAACAATAAGTAAAAGTTATCCGAATTATATTGTGTTCGATGTCATTTTAAACGCAAGAATTTCATTAATCCCTTTTAATCAAAAAAGATCAAACAAAATATAAAAGCTTTAGTTTTTATTTTATGGCAATTTAAAGTCATATATTATTATAAATAACGAAAAAATTCCCGATGCCGCAGATTCCGAAATTTCTTACACGAGACTTCATTTATAATATTCACGAATATATGTCAAAAAATAAAATGCATTTTTTATTCATTTGAAAGTAATTTTAATAGAATAATGAGAATTTTGCGATTAAAATAATACCAAACACGATATAAATCGCATAAATTTAATTAAATATATAATTATAATGAAATATTTATTATCAGATTAATTAAAAATTACCCGATTTACGTCATGTTTGATATCATTTTAATCGCCAAAATCTCATTAATTCATTAAAATTACTTTCAAACCGATAAAATTAAAAATAAAAGTTTCAATTTTTATTTTATAAGATGTTTACATTTTCGTGAATTGCGAATGGATAGAGGAAGCGAAGAAACCGATTGTAAGAGACTTCGGAACTCTTTGATGATAGGTCATCTCGCTCGCTCTCTACTCATGGTCTTACTTTCTTTGTCACACTTGACAATCGTGATAGATAGCTCGGAAAGATAAGCGGACCCAAGAATCGAGAGCGAGCGAAACAGTAACAAGAACGAGCGAGACAATAATTAGGAGCGAGCGAGACAGTAATAGGAGCGAGCGAGACAGTAATAGGTGCGAGCGAGAGGAAAATAATAGCGCGCAAGAAAAATCCGATTCTCGAGCTCGAGTCTCGTTGCTCGTGCTATTTCTATCTCGTTCGCTCTTATTGTTATTTTACTTGTCCTTCTCGCTTCCTCACGTAACTTTCGCATTGCTTTTATACATACATACGTACATACATACGTATATACCACACACACACACACACACACACACGCGCGCGCGCGCGCGTGTGTATATATATACATATATATATATATATATATATATATATACATCTTTATTATTTAGAACTTTTATTCTTAAGAAATGTGTAGGATCTATATTGAAAATAATATCAAACTTTCTCTCTCTTTAAATATATAAATTATTTATTAATAGTCTGGTAAAAAATATCTTATTTTCAAGTATAGTCATATTATGAATAAATTTCTATATATTGTATATAGCTATTTTTAGTATAAATCTCGATATATATATATATATATATATATATATATATATATATATATATGGAGAAAGAGAGACCACAAATCTTATTTACATTAAAGATGTATACATAACTTGTCTTGCATTCATATTTTTGCAGTCATATTGCCGGCACTTTGTGCATATAGCACGGAACAGAACCACAAATCGTGGACATAGCATGTTACCCTTTGAAAAGTTTCATGGACATGGCTATGTAGTTCAATGTCCACGTTTTATGGACATAGAGGCGCTTCAAATACGGGTTCCACCTAAATCAGGGGCATGGCCGCTCTCAGGCTTCTCTCTGGTTACTTACGTTTTGGAACGTAACCCAGAATTGCCAATTTTAATTCAATATTATCGACATATGTGATTACATTCTTCCTGTTACCATCTGACTGTTGTCACTCTAGTTACAATATTTGTCGCGAGAGGGATGCTATTGGTTTTTTAAACTACGTCAATTTCCATAAGAACAGCACTCTTTAATATTTCATTCACACTGTTCGAATTGTACGTTAGCGTTCGTGATTTTGATTTACAATTGTGCGTGCAAATTAATTATCTGAAAAAAAAATAGAAATGAGAAAGCCTCCTTTACAGACTCTTTAACGTACGAATTTTAGGGGATACAGAAACGAAATTCCTTAAATTCGGCAACGAAAGGTATATAGCATCATCGAATATTATATGCGCTATTTTTCTAACCTATAAGCACTCTTTACAAGTGCCTATAATTGCGTTTTTGCTAATATTCCGTTATATGTTTAATTCATAATTCAATTATGATATGTTTCAAAATTTTACGTTTCATCAATAATTATATTATTGCATTTTGCTTTTACATTTCTCACCGGTTTTTTTCCTGTTATAAATTCGTGACAATTTTCTTGTTTATTTATTATAAATGTACATGACAAATTTATAAGTTTTATTTTTTATTCTATATAATACAATTTAAACTCCTATTTATATAGCTATACTCATACAAATAAATTTAAAAGACATAATGCAAGATGCTTTGCTTTTCTCTGAATAAAAGTTTTTAGAGAGCAGCTTAATATGATTACATTACGTGGAAAACTGAAAAAGGATAATGATATAACAAATTCAAAAAATAACAATAGACGAGTTTCAATACGTGATAAATTATTGATCAAAGAGGTATTTATTATAACAAGATTTGTTATTTCTTACATACTAATATTAACTAATATGATTTATATGGATTATTTCACTTAGGTACAAGAAATGGAACAGACATTGCCAGTAACTTGTCAAGTCACATTTAAAGATCCACATTGTCTACATGAATTTATACTGTTAATTGTACCAGATGAAGGATATTGGATGGGTGGTCATTTCTATTTTCAAATTTATATAACGGAGGAATACAATATGGCGGTAATTTTATGATCCACAATTTTATGTGGTGTGGCAATGTTAAATATAGATACTTTTGTATCTTAAGCTGCGCATCTTTCAGCCACCAATAGTGAAGTGCTTAACAAAATTATGGCATCCTAATATAAGTGAGGATGGTGACGTATGCCTTTCCATTTTAAGACAAAGTAGCATTGATGGATTAGGATGGGCACCAACACGCAAATTAAAAGATGTTGTATGGGGTTTAAATTCTCTCTTCACTGTATGTATACAAGTCTTTCCTACTGCATTCAATATGGCAAATATTCAATGGGATTATATTGCATATATTTCATACAATAATGCATTTCTTCCAGGATCTCTTAAATTTCGATGATCCTTTAAACAGAGAGGCAGCAGATTTGTTTATAAAGGACAAAGAATCGTTTCGAAGTAAAGTTAAAGATTATGTAATGCAATATGCAAAGAGATGATTTATATTGTAACAACGCAAGACTAATTATGTACATTTATCAAATTGGTTTCATGTCTCGTTTTAGTAAATGAGTGAAAAACTTGCTCAAATGCTTTAGATTGATATAATTTAATTCAATTTAATATTTTGCTAGTCTCCTTTTGCTTGAAAGAGATTACTGGTGTTTGAATTTTATCATTAAATTCTCGGATTGTTATAGAGAAGGATTATATTCATATACATTAATTGTAATCTAAATATATTATGTATGAAGAAATTGTAAATGTATGAAGAGGATAAAAGTGCATCACATGTACAATAATGTTTTTTTCTCACTATGAGACATAATATAATGTGAGATGTAATGTTCCATTGGGACATCTGTAAATAAAATGGGTGTTTAATAATCAAATCGCGTTATATTTACATGTTCTTTGTAAAAAAATATAAGGAAGCTGGATACAAAATTCAATGTATTTTAAATAGATATTAGAGAATATAAGGCCCCACAGTTATTTCATCAAATATTTATTTATAATTTTCATACAACGCATAATCGAAATTTTTTGCCAAATTTCAAAAAATTCGATTTGCACTTTGACTCATTGAAAAGTATAGGTAACAATTCATTTGTGTTATACTCGTCGAATTAACGGACGGTTGAGAAACTTATTATTTTATTCAGGCGCCAACAAAATCTGTTGGCGAAGCATCGATGATTGGTTGACGACGATATATTTTTGTTATATAATTACAACTTGTAACAAATAAATTATAACAAAAGAGAAGACACAAGAGATCAGAATCCCTCCTGTTTCTCATCATTTCTCCTCGCTGTCCAGAGAAACAGACAAACGCGAGAAGAAATGTGTTTGTATGGAGTATGTGTATCCATAAATATAAATAAAAAATCGCAGGTCTATCGTTAGAACGTGGTCAGCAGCTCTTCTTGTATGCTGGTCGACCTAATAAGTTTCTGTTTCGAGCCCAATAAACTCTCGCTCGCTAGAATGTCACTCTCAGAAGCTAGCTTCGATTTTTCTTCATGATATTTCTCGTTATACTCCTTCAGCCTATTGCCCAAAAACACAGCTCTCTCACGTTTCTTAATCATGTATTCTGCAGGCATTAACCACCTATGTTCATGACACTCCTCCGCCATCGGTCTTTTACTAAAAAAACAAAAAAAATATATAATTTATTATTTATTCACACATATACAAATTTTATATTTAATGTTAATTATCTAATAATAAAATGATACAATAATTAAATAAATAATTATGTTAATCTTATTAAAAATGTTTCACTTAATCAATTAATGTCAAAGAGATTTATTGTTGTGCTATAAAAATTCGACATCGATTTGTATATTTAATTTCGAAAATATAAGTTACAGGTACAATGTACATATAACAGAGATGTTTAGCAATGGTTAAACAAGAATTTGGATAGAAAAAATTGAAGATCCTTAACATCACTACCAACCTTGGCGCGCGTTTGAAGACCTGCATAAGAAATCTGGTAGCCTCCTGACTGAGCTCTTTGTAAAGATATTCGAATCTGTATCTGACGAAGGATATGTTCTGCCTGGTTTCGTCTGTGTTTTTACCACCGAAGGGAGAGATCCCGGAAAGCAACACGTAAGTCAACACGCCGACCATCCATATGTCCGTCTGCGGGTAGACCGGTTCGTCGTTGTAAAGCTCGGGCGATCTGTACTCGTGGTGACCAAATTGTTCAGGCACTATTGTGCCTAGTCGACTGACCCGGTGAGCGGACCCCATGTCGACCAGCTTCACCTGCACCGATCTCACAGACGACATGACGATGTTATCTGGCTGGATGTCCAGGTGACAGTAACCACGCCAGTGCAAGTATTGCAGACCGTCGAGGATCTGCGTGACGGCATTCGCCACGCAGTTCTCCGTGTACTCGTGCCGGCTGGAGAAGTACGTGAGTATGTCAGCGCCCTGGAGCTTCTCCATGATGAATACCGCAATCGAGGATCCGGAGGGCGTCTTGTAGGCCTCCTGCAACATGGCTATTCGCTCGTGTCGTAACGAGCGCAGTACCTCGTATTCTCGGTTCACCTGTTCTTCCGTTACGGGTTTCAACTGCAGGATCTTGGCGACGATCACGCAATCCGTGCTCTTGTCCACGCCCTTTGCTACAGCGGAGAACTGACCTCGTGACAATTCAGAGATGAAGCTGTATTTGGCAGATAGTTGGTTGGACTCTGTGGACCATTCGATTGGATGCTCTTCCACGGAGTAATCCATGTGCGGCTTATCTTCTTCTAGGACGATTTCTTGTCCGGCTTCGGTCAATTCTTGAAGATGCCTCATCGCCCGTGTGATTTGCACCTTCGGACAACCCGGCAATCGCGTCTTGATCAACTTTGACGGGATACCCTTCTCGCTCCAGCCTATGCGATTGCGTGCTGCCAAGCGGAAGTTGTAGCTCGTATCTTGCTTCAGGTCACGCACCAGGTAAAACTCGTGGTCAATGTTGGAAGCGACGTCTATCCAGGCGATCGAGTCGCCTTCCTTATACTGAAGATTGTAGCACAATACAGGAGAATTGCCATCATACTTAGGCTGCTTCCATCGCAGAAGAACTTCGGTATCCGAAACATCGGAAGCCTGAAAAGTCGAAAACAATATTTCATGATAGGTGATGGAGAAAAGTATTATTCTACTTTATATCTCTTAAAAAACCGCTCAATTATTATACCTCTGGAGAGTCCGGACCACAAGGCACCGTTGCTAGCAACACCCTCGTTCTGACAACCGTTTGTCCTACAGGATTCCTCGCTATGACCTTATATATTCCGATATCGTGTTCCTTCGTAGGATTAAAACTGAGTATAGACCTCCCCTCCGCATCCTCTGTCACTTTAATCCTGTTGTTCTGCTGGATGACTACGTCATTCTTAAACCACTGTATCAGTGGTTTCGGATTTCCCACTGCCAGACAGACGAGATGTGCCGGCTTTCCCTCCTCGATCGGACAGATTTGTGGTTTCTCGCGGAAGAACGGGGACTGACCCTCTTTCTTTGATCCAATTATCGCTTCGGCTTCGGCATAACTGTCCAATCGAGTACCTAACTCATTCTTCAGACGTCTAAGCGTATATGTATCCGCCGATCCATAACGATTGATACGCGCCTTCCTTTCATCGTCGATCTCCTCGTCCATAACGTCCGTGAATCGACGACGTTCTCGTATGATAGGTGTCTAAACGAATCCAAAAATTGAGGAAATCATTTCACAAAATGCAATGCAATAGATGTGCAAGATATAATTAAACTTTAAATCAGTATATTTTATTTTAGTATCCTTTATAGCGTACCCTCCAGTCAAAATTGTTGTCTTCGGCAATGGAACGGGAGAATCCGGGACTGCGATTGCATGCGACTTTCATGTATTCACGTAGTCGTACAGGGAAATCGGTGTCTCGCAGCTGAAGAAGGTATGTGTCCGGACCATTTTGATAACTATAAAATATCAATAGTTTGTCAAAATACCAACAGATCATATTATATCTCCTAGAAATCTGATGTCGAAAATTATGTAACATTAATGTAACTTTATTCAGAAAACCAATATTATTCTTATTCAAACAACTTTTCTTACAAATTATATAAACATTATTTATAAATACAAAATTTATGATATTAGAATAAAAAAAGCCAGATATTTATTCTATCGATTCTTACTGGCTTTCATTTGTAATAATTCCGATTTCCGTATCGATCGGTTCTCTGGATGGTATTTGATTTTCCCATGTCCTGGGCGAATGTTTCATCAACGGACTCCTTTCGAGGCTGGGTTCAGGTGTGAATTTATGTCCAGGTGGATATACCATCCGTGACGGATCTTCGAAAGCTGTCTCCAATTTACGTCTGCGATACCACGTGCGGCACGAAGCATTACTGTACCAATCGCTGTAAAAGTATATCTCACTTACAATCAAAAATAATTATAATAATCTAATTGTTAATTAATTATATTATGACAAATCATATTAATTTCATAAAAACAAATTTCAGGATTACTTCACCTTCATCTTATTTTCATAGCATGTCTTATAAATATATGTATATCGCTTAAAATCCTTTTTTTTTTTAAATTCTATCCCGATTGAAACAAAATATTGTATTATACTATCTATAAGATTGCAAATTATTTTTGTAAAATTAATATAATAATATTTCTTTAATATGTATAAGCAAAAGATTGTATAATCTTTACTTACCGATAAAGTTTGTAATAATTCTTCAAGTTCTCAGAAGGTATCCTGTAGAGCTCCGGCGGCGAATTATCGATATAATTAAACCACGGGTGAGCCAAAGCGGCCTTGATGTCCAATCTTTTTTCGACATTGTACTTTAGTAAACTGTGAATAAAGTCTTGCGCTTCGTTCGAGATGTTCTTCCATCGATCGTCAAAGTCCCATCTGCCTTCCCTGACCTTCTTCAACGTTTCTCTATCGTTTGCGCCTCTGAATGGTGAATGGCCCGATAGCAGGATATAGGTAATTATACCGACGGACCACATATCTGCGGGGTAGCTGACGCCCTCGTTATTAGTTACTTCCGGTGCGACATATTCCGGCATACCGTATGCCAAGGTCATTAACTTTGTCTGCAAAATTTTACGGGCGAGTCCGAAGTCTCCGATCTTCAGATCATCTCCATTGGCGTGCGAAATTAGTAGATCGCCAAGCTATGAAGAGAAAGTGAGATATGTTGAATTAAAAATATTTAAAATTTAATCATAATACGACGGATATTTAATTTAAATTAAATAAAATGTGACAAATATTCATTATATGTATATATTTAATTCATGAAAATAGTTAATTTTGTTTTGAATTATATTAAATTATTGTTTTGGATTAAATAAAAATAGTCACATTCCCTTTTTCCATTAATAAAATTAATAATAAAAAATAATGATTAAATAATCATTATATCTACATTTTAATTTTTATGTTTACTGAAAGTGAGATATGTTGAATTAAAAATATATTAAAAATATATTAATCATAATACAACAAAATTAATTTAAATTAAATAAAATGTGACAAATATTCCTTGTATGTATATATTTAATTCATGAAAATAGTTAATTTTGTTTTGGATTATATTAAATTATTGTTTTGGATTAAATAAAAATAGTCACATTCTCTTTTTCCATTAATAAAATTAATAATAAAAAATAATGATTAAATAATCATTATATCTACATTTTAAATTTTATGTTTGCTCCAATGATGTAAAAAAATCAATACAGGTCATTTATAATTACATATAATTCGAATACATTTAAATATGTTTTTAAAAAAGATAATTTTTAAACAATGTACCGTTAGACCAAGATGTGCGTAATGATTTTCGTGCATGTATTCCAATCCCCACAACAATTGACGTATATAACGAGCGATATCTATCTCGGTATAGTATTCTTGTCTCGTGAGAGTATCCACCAACTCACCACCAGCCGCTCTAAATTATCATTCGTTAAGGATTCTTTGCAATTCTAGGCCATTTTCGCATTAATTCGTAATTTTGAATAATATATATTAAATGAATTATATAGAATTAATTAGAATAATAATGCTATTTTTTTTATCAATGAAATTAATAAAATAACTGAAAACTAATATTAAATAATTGTTATCAAAGAATTGAAAAATAAAGTATATTAATTTATAAATAATAATTATTTATATTAAAATTAATTCTATGTACAAGGTATAAAAAGATAAATATGCCAATAATAATAAAGGATACAATTCCATGACGAGCGTGACTGAATCGTTAGTGTCGAAAGCGTCGTGCAATCGTAGCAATTTGCGATGATGCAGATTGTTCATCGCTTCCATTTCGTTGTACATGAACGGCTTGAGATCACCACGCCCATGCATAATCTTAGATGCGTAATTCCTTCCGGTACTCCGCTCGACTGCGTGATAAGTGACGCCCTGAGTGCCACGACCCAATTCGTCGCCTAGATCGTACAAATCGCTGAACAGCTTGTCGCGCGGTTTTACATCCATCTTCTTTCGATACGTCCTGTATCCGTATTCGTGCTCGTTCTCCTCTACGTGCAGCATCACTGAACACGAGACCGAACCGGCCACGTTACCCGCGCTGATCGAGTAGAGACCCTCATCTTTGGCGATGGTCTCACTGATGATGAGAGTCGTGGTGTCGGGTTCGATGAATTGAATCTATTTGATTAAAGACGTAATAAAATTGCACTTTGGAGAGTAAAATAAAAAATAATAGAAACATGAATAGAACTAACCCTGATCCTGGAAGATGAAGCTATAGGTTTCCAGTCCTTATACCACTTGAGCTCCGGATAAGGTACGCCAGTTACGCGAGCAGTCAATTGACCGGTTCTTCTCACCATCACGATGGTTTCGTCGGGTCTCTCGATAAACGTAGGATATTCGGCGATCTTTAGGCTAACTCTTTGCCTGGCCTCGCCGTGTTCGTTCGTAGCAACGGCTTCATAGATGCCTTCATCTCTCTCAAGCATTCTGTTGATGAAGAGAGTTGCTTGACCGTTCCTGGTGTAACTCTGATCGTAACGACCGCCCGATTCAATGAGCTGATCATTGAAATAGTACGTCATCTTTGGCTTGGGATAACCGTAGACGAACCAGAAGAGGTTGCAGTTATGATTCTTCACGCCATATTGCGTGTCGTATTCCTGACGCAAAAATCTAGGCGCCTGGGCATAGCCATCGTGCGGCGGTCGCTCGATGTCGAAGTCTTTTGGGAAATAGGGACTAGTTTCGGGACGGAAGTCGATACCCGGTGGCAGATAGGGGAAGAACTTGGGCGGCTCCGGCTCGAGTTTGGCGCGGTAAGTCTGCGCGAATGGCGATGGATCGCTTATACCATACTTGTTCTCCACTCGAATGCGGAACTTGTAGTCACGGAACGGCACCAGATTGCGTATGTCGCACACGCAGCTACGAACGCCGCTGCGTGCGGTAAACCAGTCACCATCCGGCAATTCGCACATCTCCACCAGATAAGTTACGGGCACGCGTGGTCCGATCGGAATGGACGGCTTCCACGAGAGGGTAAGATGCCGGTCCATCATACGGCTGATGATCGGACGATCCGCCAGCGGTAACGGAATGCCCGACTTCTGATACTTGTCGTAATCCGCGTATTGATCGGCGAGAGGTTTCTTCGCACGTGGTTCTAAAGCTGTATAAAATATTAAAAGATACAAATTTATTTATTTCAAGAATCTTGCAAATTATTTTTTAGCATTGTTGAAAGTCTCGTTTACTTACATTCATAAATCATTTCTGCGCTGCATGAATCCTCACCGTGAGGATTGGATATCTTCAGCACATATTTTCCGGCATCTAGCTCATCCACATTGGCTATTCTGAGCCGTAACAGGCTACCTTCTTGGTCCATCCTAATACGATCAGAGGGCCAGAGCCTGTCACCGTTGCGATACCATTCAAAGTCGGGCTCCGGATAACCTGTGACGCATGCGGTGAACTTTGCCGGCATGCCTCTATAAACCTCACAATCGCCGATCCTCTTCAGGAACGCCGGTGGCTCGACTTTCTGCATTTTCTCGCTGAAATTACGGATGTTATGTAAGAAAGCTAAAAAAATTTCCCTCTTTCTATTACATTTGCTTTCGCTAAACCTTACATCTTATCAACAACAGCCAGATTTGCCACGCACTCCGCCTCGCCGCCTTTATTAACCGCCTTACACTTGTAGCTTCCTGAATCATCGTATGTACAATCTTTTACGTATAGACAGCAGGCATCGCCATCGCGCTTGATCTTGTACTTGTCGTTGTCCCGCAAAATCGGCTTGTCGTTGAAATACCAGGTAATTTCTGGATGCGGTATACCGCTGATACGGGTTGGAAACTTGGCATCGTACGTGGGTAGCTGCTGCAGATCTGTGAACCTTTGCGTAAAGTTCGGCGATTGGTACACCTTACGAACGATAGCGTTCGCGCTGATGGTGTCGTCGCCTAATGGATTACTCAGCCGGCAGCCATAAACGCCCGCGTCCTTAGGCTCGCATGGATCGATTTGCAGACCGACCTTCTTGCTGTCACAGCTCATCGAAATGCGTTCCGATGGCACAACCGGCTCGCCGTCCTTCGTCCAACTCACATCGGGGATCGGATTACCGACGAATGACACGTTCAATGCCAATGGCTGGCCCTCCTCAACGGAGACATCACGCATGGGACTGGTAAACGCTGGTTTCTCTTCCGGCGTATCCGGTGTTACCTTGCCAGCTACGTCCAACTTGGCTTTGCAGGACGCGGTACCTTCCGTGTTACCAGCTATCACCTGGTATACACCGATGTCTTCCGGCGTTGCCTTGTCGAGAATCAGAGCTTGTCTACCGTCCGGCTGACTGATGATTTTTATATGCTTGTTGTCCGGAATAATCTATAGGTATATTTAAGTACAGATGTTATTTTAAAAAATCGACTTTGAGAAAGGATTTTAATAATGTTCGAGTTGTAATAATGTTCGATTATCAATAAATATAAGTAGATATTATACTGACTTCTTCGTCATTTCGTAGCCACTTGAGCTCAGGCGCCGGTTTTCCTGTAGTTTTTACTTCCAACTTCACCGGGAAACCCTCGACAACAGTCTGCGGTTGAAGACTCGCAACAAACTCCGGTCTCTTCTCTCTTTCCTCCACTTCTACCTTGGCCGTACCCGTGATTTCACCGAGTACGTTGGAGACAGTCAGTGAATAGATGCCGGCATCTTCCGGACGTGCATAATCCATTCTCAAGCCAATAAGACCATTCGGCTCATTCATAAAATACATTTCTTTTGAGTGTCGCAATGGTATTCCGTCCTTAAACCATTGCACTTGCGGATTCGGGAAAGCTAGGACTTGTGCTTCCAGTTTCAACGGGTGCCCAACTATAGCCTTCGTGTCCTCCAATGGCTTTGTGAACGACGGTTTCCTTCGTTCGGCTGCAAAGAACATATATTAGTTTCGTACTGAATAACAATTTGATCATATTACAGCGAAGATTTTACAAACAGAGAAAGAGAAAAGATTCACTCACGCGTGACAGCAACAGCGCAGAGCGAGGAATTCTCGCCACTGGAGTTTGTAACAACAAGCTTGTAGGCGCCGCAATCGGTAGGTTTCACTACATCGATAGTAAGCTTCGTGGTACCATCCGGCAATGCACTAATCTTCACGTGATCATCCGGAATGATCTTCTCGCCGTCCTTGAACCAAGCAATGTTAGGTATCGGACTGCCGTCTATCTTAGCCTTGAGCTCCAAAGGTTCGCCCTCGTCAACTTCCGCCGATCTTGGTAACGCTTTACCGAACGAAGGTGCTGTCAACATCATGGATAGCTTGCAGCTAGTCTGCGTTACTCCGGCGACATTGGTCGCCTTGCAAGTTATCATGCCGGCATCGTCGGCTGAGAAAGATTTGATGGAGAGGGTACTGTCAACTATGCCATCCACATGGCTCGTCACCTGATGACGCTCATCCTCTTTGAAAATCTCGCCGTCTTTCAACCACTCGACGGTCGGTCTCGGGATGCCAGTTGCACGGATTTTCAGTTCAATATCCTCGCGATCGTTGCATTGCACCTTTGACAGGTCTTTCAGGAAAGTCGGAGCCTCGGCTGCACAAAATGCAAATATATTTTTACGTTTGGAATTTTTAAAAAATCTATTTAAACAAATATTTTAAAGATTCTTGACTTTCTTTATTTTTCGTGTACGTCATGTTACATATTAAGAATTTTATTTACTTACTGTGAGGAGTAAGTGTAGCTTGAGCACTCACTTCGCCCAAATAATTCTTTGCTACAACTGTATAGGTTCCCTTATCCTCTAGACTGAGCTTTTTGATGATAAGCTTGTATTTGCAATTTCTTTTATCTTCCTCCATATCATACTGCTCATTCTTCTGCAACTGCGTACCATCTTTCTTCCATACAATTTCAGGTTTTGGATTTCCTTTAATAATAGCTTGCCACTCAACTCGCTCGTCAACCGACGCGGTGTGATCTCTAAAGGTCTCAATTTCTGGTTTTAATAGAAGACTTAAAAATGCCTAAAGAAAAACAAATCTCTCTTTCATATCACATTTTTTATTAAATAATTTTCCGTAGTTTCTGTTAATCTATACTACTTACACTAGATTCGCCTTCGCCCCATTTATTTGCTAACTTCAAAGTATATTCTCCGGTATCTTCTTTGGTACATTTTGGTACTTTCAGTGCAATTTTACATTCTGTTAATTTATCAGCTGCCGGGCCACTAGTGACAGTCCATTTAAGTCTAGAATCATCAGGCGGAATTTCTTGACCTTTGCAGAACCTAAAAAACATATATTTATATACAACTGTTTTAAAAAATAACGTATAAAGCTTTTTTAAGCAGTAATGTATTTTATCTATATTTTCCCAAATATAAAATAGATTTAGATTAATATAACAATAAGAAAAAGAAAAATAATATAGTTGTCCATCATTTCCCACTATATTTTAAAATATATATTTTAAACATTTCTTTAATTATATTTAAAAACTAATTTTTTATGCTTAAAATACATAAAATAATAAAATATATAAATTAATACCATGTAATATCCGGAACAGGATCGGCCGTGAAGACGGCTTTGAATTCGCCATCTGCTTGAGGATCGACATCGACGTCCTGGAGAGGTTCACTAAATCTTGGCTTTCGGAGATCGTTAACGGTGCCGACTGTCAGATAACCTTCTACGATTTCCTCGCCTAACTTGTTCGTCAGGATGCAGGTATAGACACCTGCGTCTTCGAGGGTGGCCTTGCTGAGATCCATCTGATATAACTCCCCGGCAGTCGTGATCCTCACCCGTTCCCCGGATCGAAGAGGCTTACCATCCTTCAGCCACTTCTCGTCTGGTCTCGGTAAGCCTGTTACGTTTATCTCGAATTGCGTATTCTGCGTCTCGAAGATCGTTCGATCGGTGAGATTTGTGCTTATGATGTGAGGCGGGGCTGCGCGAAATAAAATGGAAAGAATAAGTCTCAACTTTTCTTACCATGTATTTTTGTGTGCGCTTAAGATGCATCGTAATCCGACTAACCGAAGAACATTGTTGTGCAACTTAATTTTCCATAGAATTATTTTTTATATTTTAAAATTTTATATTTAATATTAAGATAGTTATATAGTTATATATATAATATATTTCAATTAATTATATTCGTATCATTTATGTATTAATTATTTTATATTTTTAGTTATTTAATTAAATATTTAATTTTAATTATTTAATATTTCATTATGTTAAATTTTTAATTATCAACTTGATTATTTAAAATTAAAAACAACTAGAAAAGAATATTATTAAAAGTACTCATTATTTAAATGTGATAATTTACAATATTACTATATATGTATGTATTATATATAAAAGTTGAAACAATATCATTCTTTTTGAAAGAACATTTCATAAAAATAAATTTCACACTTTATCGATGCATCTAAGCTCAATTGTCAGATATGTTTTATTATATCTATTAAATAATATAGGTTTTATAAAACATATACTTACCTAAAAATATATAGTTAAGTAGGTGCTCAGCAAACTGCATAGTGAAGATTATAAAATAGACCAACACTTTTTGTAGAAAAACCTTACCTTGTTATTTTTTCAATTGATGAAAAGTAGTACGGTGCTATAAGTCAATGTCGAATAACATAAAGCTTCAAAGGCACACAAATAGTAATATTACACATGGAAGCATAAATAAATATTATGTGTAATATATGTGATTACACAGGCCAACGAAATTTTAGATTTGGTTAGTTATAAAAAGCAGAGTAGCTCAATCTGATAGATTTTTTGACTCTGAAAACGAATCTGGCCGCAGAATTTCACGTCAGGTTTCCGAGTAATTTATAGTTAAATGGTCCAAAAATGGCAATTTCGGCAAATTTCATAAATTTATTACGGAAGAATCTAATTTTTTGAAATATTTCTGCTAATGGCATCGTATAGTATTAGTCTTCATCTTTCAAATCTATTTTTGATTGCTGCCGCACGATTTTTTTCGTTGAGATATACAAGTTATAAGACTGTTTATGCATAGTGGTCCAATAAGTCTATTTCAATTTAACCGTGTTACCTTTCTATCTTATCACGAATCAAAATTTGGGTAAAAACATAAATTTTTAAATGTTGCATGTCATTTTTTGAAATTAAAAATGGCGCATCTAATATGGAGGACAAAATGAAAAGATATAAAATTTAGAAAAATTTAGCAAAATGTATAACTGTATTAGATATACAATTTTTACAGGACTTTTTTGGACAGCCGAACCTGACATATGTAAGCCTTTTCAAATTTCAAGATGGTAGATCTGCTATATTGATGCCTAATTTTCTTTAACATAAATTTTCTTATAACTTCATACTTATATATCTCAGCGAAAAAAAATCGTGCAGCGGCAATCGAAGATGGATTTGAAAGGTGAAGATTAATACTATACGATGCCATTAGCAGAAGTATTTCAAAAAATTAGATTCTTCCATAATAAATTCATGAAATTTGCCGAAATTGCCATTTTTGGACTATTTAACTATAAATTACTCGGAAACTTGACGTGCTGAGGAAATTCTGCGGCCAGATTCGTTTTCAGCGTTAAAAAATCTATCAGATTCACCTACTCTGCTTTTTGTAACTGACCTTCGCAGGCCTGTGTTATTAATATAATATAATTAATTACATATTTTTAATGAAATATCAATATATTAATATTATAAATATAAAAAGACAGAATTTCTAAAAATTATATTATTCAATCTCTTATATAAATTTCCATTAATAGACTCTCCAATTATTTTATGTTTCCATGCGAGCATGCGAATGTTATCGAAATATGATGAAATTGTGAGATTGAAAACAAGCGAGAGAGAAGGAGGCGAAAGAATAGATCTGACAATCGTAGATAGAGCCGATATATTTCGACGACTTATAGTGCTATAGAGAAATTAGAGTTAGCTACTGAAATTGTGTATCGATGAAGTCCCGCGCAGTCGTACCTGACTCTCTGCCTGACTCTTTATCGAGGATTTCGTCTAGCACGCTACGTTGTCGCTTAACACGAGCTAAAAGATTCTTCATCTCCTCATCGATCTCTTCGTCGTCGTCGTCGAGCTGCCCTTTCCGTGTGCTCAACGATGTTTTGCTCGACAATGTCGAGATTTTTGTCTCCTCGAGCCTCGCAGTCTCCTTCGACAATTCAACGGCGGAGCTTGGTTGATCTAAAGTTGTCTCCGCGATTTTCTTCGCCGGACTCGAGTCGCTAATCGTCGAACTCTGGGCGGATAAATTTATCTCCTTTACCTCCAGACTTTCCTGCCGCAAAGTTTGATTCGACAGCACTTTTGTCAATGACGGCTCCTCGGATGACTGTTCTTCGATAGTTTCCACGATTCTAGAGATTCTATGCGGTATAACATTTTCTAAAATTCTCTCGTTTTCCGGTGTTCCGTTAAAGTAAAATTCGTCAATAATATCGTTCGTGGTTTTTTGATCGTCCGGAAACTGATCGGCCGATTGTATGTCCTCTGTGCTGACGTCTCGTGACAGCGCCTTCAAGGTCGATTCGTCATCGGAAACGGAGACAATCGTGACTCCACGATTTAAACCTATGTTCGATCTTTTCTCTTCGGTCTCCGAAAATTCCTCGATTAGCACGCCATTTTGTGGTCTGGAGTTCTCCTCTTGTACGGTGTAAGCATAAGAAGCGATTTCTTCAACACGGGGTCCCGATTCAACACCGAATTCCCGACACTCGACTTTGGTCGCCGTCATCTTGCTGATCGTATGACTTTCATCGGGACCTGTGAATGGCCTGACCTAATACCTTCGACTACTATCGCTCGCATATATCTATCGCGCATATGTCTATCTTTAGAAGTAATTTTTCTCTCTATAAATTACACGTTTATCGCTTGAACTTACTACAATAAAAGTAGACGATAATAAGAATTTTAAATCAAAACGATCTTTGAATATGTTTAGGTTTTAAAAAATATATTGCGATTTCGTGTACCCTGTTTGTATAATTGTTAGTTATGAAATATTCAGACAACAGAAATGTCTAAAAAACATTGCAGAATTATACACTGAGAAAAAGGAATTGTTGAATTAAATAAATAACTTTAGTTGACTTCTATTTTGTTAATTCAATGCTAAAATTGTCTAAATAACAAAAAATGTGTTTTAATTAACAAAATAAGTGATTGGGACACTTGAATCAATTAGTTGAATGGATATAATTGCATGAACACCATTATGTGTTACTGGAACTAAAAAGATATGTTGAATGAACTGAATCAAAATCTGAGTAACTGCACATATTGTTAAACTAAAAAATTTGGAAAAACAATTTTGATGGTTTGAAACAATCAAATATTCCATTTTATTAATCTTGTTCGCATGTTACGATGAACTAAATCTTCAGTTAGATACAAGATATATTACAACTAATAGTCTGAACTTGATGTAACGAAATAATGATTTGAGAGAAATCATAAAACAATTAAATACAATTTATACATTTAGTTAATTGAATCAATTATTGTATTGAATTTTCTCGACATTGTATCATTTCAAGACCAAAATTAATTGAATTAAATACGATAATATTCATATACTTCCACGAGCTTCACGCCTCGCCTCTAGGTGGCAAAAAGGAAAACGTCTAACCCGAAAGTGACATTCATCTAAGACAGTAATATAAGGCCGCGACACAAGTCCCACGAATCACGGCTTATCGATTAAAGAGCGATATTATAGCCGCATCTCTTATAGCTTTTGCAAGGAGCTCCAGAGCTCCATGTAATTAACAGCAAACGATTAATTTTTTTTAATTCCATCATATATGTATCTATATACAGAGAACATTAAATCGATCAAGTTTTTGAGAAATGACATTAAAATAAAAATTTAGTAGTTAGCTAACTTGAAAAATTATTCTGTTTTTAACGGATATATTGTCATAAGGATTATATATTCGCTCAAAACATTGAAACATATACACAGAAGAACAACTCATTTACTTCGTCCAAACAGATTTCTAGTTCTCACTATATCTATTTCAGTTGATTTAAAATAATATTTAGTTCAATTAACTACTTTTCATTATTTCAAACAATTATGTAATCTTATTATTCGGCCTGTATATGCTGTTGGCAGCCCGTGACCGCCGGATTTAGTTTATTCAACAAAATTTTCAATGTTTTTACAAAATTTTTTTCTCAGTGTAGAAGATGTCTTTTGGACTTTTATGTTGGCTGAATGGTGAAGAATAATGTAATTTTTCAACAGTTTTTTTTTGGTGAGATTACCTGTGAGTATAGCTTCGTGTGATGTTGTAGAGGCCACGGAGATTGTGATTGTTTCATTGTCCCCTTGAATTACTTGGATGTTTTGTTTCTCCAGTCTGACGCGACCTAAATTTACCACAGATATTGTCTCGCTACAAAACTACTGTCAAACGACTCTTAATCAAATACCTTGCCAACATCGCTAATAATAAGTTATGTAGTATGTGATAAATTATCATACACGGTGCGCCACACAAATCTGCCTAACTTTTTAAAATCGCTTTATGAATTAAACAAATTTAGACGATTATACAAAGCGATAACGAAACAATACTATTAATCTTTAATTATACAATTAAAAAGAAATGCAAAAAACAGAAAAATTATTTCTTGCAATTTCTTGAACGATTTTCGTCTTGAAATTGTTCTGTTATAATTTTGAGAAATTTACAAACGTTTGCGAGAAACTGTTCAATTTTTTTGTTTTATTGATATTCAGCAACAAATTACGAAAAATGATGATTTCTTTTTTTTGTATTTGATAAAGTAATATTTTTTAATTGAATTATTAACTCTAAGAGATGCTTAGTTTTATAATAAGATATAAAAAAATTAAAGAATTTTTTTTTAATATAAATGTTATAAAAAAATAACTTGGCTTTATCATACATAATATTTTTTAGCATGAATTATTTAGAAAAAAAGTGATTTTAGAATTAAAGTGTCTTCTGAAATTCTTATCGAAGCATGTGACATACAAATCGCAGATTGGTGTTTTAATTGTCAAAGCATCATTGTGGTTCGTTACGCGTTCCAAACGAAGCGAAACTATTTCATTCTGACGTACTTTAATTTAGCTAACTATTCAAATAGACGCGCATGATTTACCTTCCAATCCTGATTCTTCAGCGCGCAGAGTCGTTTGAGGCAACAATTGTTCGTTCAATTTCTTTGCTCGCGTTTCTTCCTCCATTGTTGTCTTCTTGACCTTTTCTTTCGGAGGCTCTATCTTTTCATCGACCTTCTCATCTTCCGTTTCAGCTACGGAAGTACATTCTTTCGAGTCTTTATCGTGACATGTTTCAAGATGCGATATGTCAGTACTTATGACATTTAGAGGTAACATGAGAGAGTTTTAAAAAAATCGAAAGAATTTCTCGAAGCAACACAAACGTAAGAATGGACCGGTAAAAGGAAGAAAGAAAAACAAAAAACACATTTAGCGTCAACGTCAATAATGTGACGCGTCAAAAGAATAATGCTCTTCCCTTTCGTTTAAGGAAATTAGGAAAGAATCCTTTCTTACACACATAGATTGTTTAAACAACTAGAAAAACTATGAAAAAATCTCAATTAAACCTCGTCATTAAAGGCCGTCAAAAAATTCCCAAAATATCACACCGGGAGATAAAAAATAAAAAGAGAACTGTTTCGTGTTTGTGCATCCAGTATACTTACTGAACGATGTCGAAACATGATAACTTTTATTGCTGCGATTTCTCAAAAATTAGAAATATACATTATTTATTGCTGACCATTCCATTCTGGCAAATATCACGATTTCAGCCATCTTCATGAGATTTCGTCAACTCTGCTAAAATTATCCCCGAATTTTTAATTCCAGAACTCGACTATGTGACATCAAACATGACTTTATTGAAAAATAAATACTAAAATTATGGAATCACTTCAATTCAATTTCCGCGATTTCATTCTTTAAAATATATATAATACAATTATATATTAATGTTATATATTATTTTACAGATAACTTACATTATCATAATTTTATAATCGAACTTAGCTCGTGACAGACAGAGTCGAGTTCCAGGATTAGGATTGAAGGAGATGAAGACACGCGGATACTTACTCAGGACGATGACTTTGCTCTTGCTAATAACATAACCCAGCTCGTTCTCAGCTCGCACTTCATACAAGCCGCCATCGCTGCCCTTCAGCAGTGTCACTGTCAAATCGTAACTCTCCTTCCGCTGGCTATCTCTAGTGATCTTAATCCTGGCGTCCGCTGTCACCTCTTCCCCATCCTTGTACCACTTGACTTCTGGATCTGGTGTAGCGGATACCTCCAACTTCAGTGTGAGCGTTTCGCCCTCCTTCAATCTCTGGTCCTCTAGTTTCTTCAGCAACTTTGGTCGGGTGTTTACTGTCAGGTTGGAACTGCTCGAGTTCTCGCCGTACTCGTTTTGCACCTTGCAGGTATAATGGCCCTTTAGCTCAGTCTTCACCTCCTTGATGACAAGCTTGCAATTATCGCCTTCTTCCACACGAGTGTACTCTGTGCGCTTCTCCGTGATTTCGATGTCACCTAGGAACCAGTGCACGCTCGGCTTCGGAAAGCCCTCGACTTCCACCACAAGCTCGATGTTCAGTTCGCCCTCGTTCGCACTGATATCGCACAGTTTCGTCTTGAATTGCGGTATACCACGTACCTGCGAAAATTTCCATGAAAATTTGAATTAAATAATTAAAATAATTGAATTATTTTTAATTATTTAAAAAAAAATTTTGCTGAATAGGATTTGAAAAATTCTTTTAAAATGTAATTTCAATGAGACAGAAAGAATCAAGCTACATACTCTGACTTTCGTTTCGTCAGAAATGGTCCCGTGCTTGTTCACTACTTCGGCCTTATAAACCGCTGCGTCTTCCACTTTCGCACCGCTAACTGTAAGTATATAATTGTTTCCATTTTGCATCATTTTCACGCGATCGCTCGCGGTTAGAAGCTGCTTGTCCTTGTACCAATTCACCGAAGTTGGCTCACAATCTGGATCCACCTCAATCAAGAGATTCAACGTGTCTCCCTCATTGAGCACTCGAGGCTCGCCAAGTCCCTTTTTGATCTTCGGCGGGTATTTGATGCCGACCCTCCAGATCTCTGTCGTTTGATTGATCTCGTTTCGTGCGACGATCGAGTACGAACCCGCGTCGTCTCGTTTCGCATTCTTGATCACCAGCTTGTACGTGTCACTGTTCTCCTTGGTAATCTTGATACGATCGCTTGCCTCGATCAATTGACCGTCCTTATACCACATAACTTCCGGCGCCGGAGTGGCCTCCACTTGCACAGTCATCGTGCCCGTATCCTCAATAAGAATTATCATGTCGGCTTGCTTTTTCGTGACCTTCGGTGCGGACTTGACGATCAACTCGATCTGCGTACTGTCCTCGCCGAGCTCATTCTTCGCCGTGATGGTATAAACACCGGCGTCTTTGGCGGTGACTTGTTTAATCACTAACGAGAGGGACTCCTCGTCCTCCCAGAGGTACTTGATTCTACCGCCGGCTACGATCTCCTGGCCATCCTTGGTCCACTTGATGTCTGGCTTAGGATAACCCTTTACCTGCAATTCTAACATCGCGGAACCACCGATGTTCACTTCTGACTGCTTCGATTCCGTTTGTAATTTCGGCTTTTCCGGATCCTTCAGCAATTGATTCACAGCACCTTGCACCGTTAATTCCGCGCTGCAGCTAATGTTACCTGCATATTCGAGATCATTCTAAATTAATATATTTTGATAAATAATTCTTATTATTAATATAATATATTTCAAATACAAAAAATGCTTACATCCCAAAAAAATGTCTTGTTAAATACTTTCCAAATAATTTATCATATTTTTATAATAAATGTTATTTTACAAATGCTATTTTACTATGCTAATTCTATCTATTTTTAAAAACTTTTAACTTATTCTCTCTCCAAATTATTGATGCAAAAAGTAAATAGATAAAAAAATTAAATAGAGTTTATTGAAAAATTTAAATTAAAGTTGATTAAAAAATTAAAATCTAAAAACTAATTTCCTTAATAGGTGCAATGTACCTGTGCTAGTTTGTGCTACGCATGTATAAAGACCAGCGTCTTCGGGTTTTACATGCTGGAACACCAGTGCCAGAGTATCCTCGCTATCTTTGAAGAGAACTTTAAATCTGTCTTCAGGGTCGTACGGTTGTCCATCGCGTGACCAAAGGAATCGCGGTTCTGTTCCAAGCTCGAGAAGTCCCTCAGGAAGTCCCAAGAACAACGGCTTTTCATCTGTCACCGTCACCACCGCCTCGCATGTAGCATCGCCGTAACGATTCATAGCTGTGCACGAATATTTTCCAGCATCTTGTTTCTGAACATCGGCAATCACCATTTCATAAAATCCTTTCTCGGCGTTGTCCCGTATGATCTTCACGCGTTCGTGCTTTGCGTCTATCAAAACGCCATCCTTGAAGCTAAGAAAAATGTATATTTATCAATTTTTTTCAAGACAAATTAATTTTTTAATTATAAATTTTCGAAAAATATCTAAGACATATCCTTATTTTTGGACGTCTTTTTGTCTACTGAACATTTATATATCTGAATTTGTATAGCTAAAAAAAATTGTTCAATAACAAAACTTTTCTTCAATGTTATCTAATGTGAACAAATTTTGAAATAATTAATAAATACTGTAAATTTTCTTCCCTTTAATATAAAAATATTTTTTGTTAATTTGTAATTTCAAGATGTATAAATTTTAGATTTCTTTAATTAAATCTAAACTTACAATTTTATTTCTGGATTAGGATCTCCCTTGACCTTGATCATGAAGCGTAGATAGGTATTCTGGAGAAGCTCGGTATCTTTCAAACGCACCAAGAATATAGGCGCATTTGCTTCTGCTCTTGCTTTTTTCTCTTCTGGACTCACTGCGATATTTTACATTAAAAATGAAAAAAAGATTATTCCGCCAAACATTGTTTTTATTACATTTAATATAAATATTTAAGAGATTTCACCGAAAGGTTTAAAAAATATTCTAATTTTATAGACATACTTCTAATTTTCCAGGTTTCTTTTTTTCCGAATTTTTTTTTGCTATATTATAATCATTTTTTATTATAACTTACATCGTTGAACCACCAATTGAGCGGTGCATGTTGCCTCGCCGTTCGCATTCAAAGCACGTGCAATGTATATGCCGGAATCTGATTCATGAACATTCTGAATTTCGAGCTTGCACGTGGTATCGGACATCGTAGTGATGACGCGATCGGCCAGTTTATCCTCCATTGGTTTGTTATCTTTTAGCCATTGCATTCTAACAGTTGGGTCGGTGGTTAACAACGCGCACTCGAAAGTGGCAACCTCTCCGGCTGTAAAATATCATTTGCATCAACACGAAGCAATGACAGATTACGAAGTTCCGAAAAAACTATGAAAATGTAAGGAGCGAATCTGTCAATTCAGAAAATATTGTGAATAACGCCTCATATTGTTTTTACAAATGCAATTTCTTTCAATGGGGATAAATATAAAAATGATGTTTCAAGAATGCATTTAATACAGTTGAGTATAGTTATCAATATGTCTGTTCAATACGATGATATATCAATCATCTATTATTTGGTTATATATATATATATATATATATATATATATATATATATCAAGTAATTAGAATAATGTAATAATATGACTCATGAGAGAGTAAATGTGCATTAGAAGGCAAAATAATTTAAGATATAAAGTACATGTTCGAGGTTTCTACCAATATTTGGGTTTAATATAATTATCATACAAAAAATCTTGTTCGCTATAAGAGATACTCTGAGATATATAAATATGATATATGAAATATATAAGTATATTATATATATATATATATATATATATATATATATATATAATAAAATATATATTATATTTTGCATCAGATGTATATTTGTAATAGAATGCCTCATGCCTATTTTATTATCTCAGAGAAATGATTAAAGAAAATGTAAATGTAAGTCTAATTCAGAGAATAATATAAACTTTCAATAATGATAAAAAAGAGTGATATAACGTACAAGAATGTCAGAGTGCGATTGTGCGATTATGCATAAGATCAGACTAACTTGTCAGCATAATGAAATATAAATGCTTATTGTAGATATAGTATACAGCGAACATTTAGCGGCGAAGCGTGTTTAACCAGCATAACATAGTATTACGTCTAAAAGCATAGTTGATTCAGCTGGCTAAAGGAGAAACGTGAAAAGTTCCAAAGAGACATATAGAAGAAATACAGAGAATAATAAACGATGATAAACTAAGCAAAGTACGTCACTTTACCTATAGCGTGTATCAATGCCTTTTTTGGTCGTATCGCTAGAACAATAAAAATGTATCTTATGTCTTGTGATCGGATATATGTATTTTTGTTTCTTGCAATTATTCGTAAAACATGTAATGTCAATTTTCTAAAAGTCAAATTGACAATAACATAAGATAAAATTGTCCTATCATATAATAAGGTAGATTATTTAATATAATTATGTATGTCGAATTTATTTAAATAATCACATAAATTCAATATGATTAAAATAGTGATTATTTACAAATACAAAGTGTTTTAATGTACGTATTTTGTACAAAGCTATATTACATACTATTTATCATATTATAAATTTCTTTAATATTTTATTTTTTGTATTTTTTAAATGAAATTCAATTAACAGCGTTATTTTTTTTTTTAATTCTCCTATTTTGCTTATAATTCAAAAAGTAAAATAAACAATGTCTTACTTTAGTCGCTTTTATATAAGTGACTTTTGGTAGAATACAACTGGTATTAGTACAAATACAAGTAACATATATCTGAATAACGTTTCGACATTGCATACTTACGTTCCACACTGCATCCTTCGATTGTTTTGATAAACACCGGTCTGCCAGCATCGGTGGCGAGAGTGACTTTGGCAGTTCCCTTTTCGACATTCGAGTCTGTTGCCGTACCACCGGTGATTGCAGCCTCGTACGAAGTCGTAGATTCCGATATCTGGCCTACCCCTTGCGACGAAGAAGACACTTTTGTCTCGGACGCCGATTCCATAAATGTGGATACGCCATTACGATTACTCGAGACTGACGAGTATTCTACAGATATTATAATTGACAATTATCTTACTACTTGACACAAAGTGCGTTTGCAAAATTCGAATTAAAGAGTTTGAAATTATTTTTTATTTTTGATCATCGTAATCAAGTGAAATAAAATAATCATCGCTAATATTTTAACCTTTTAAAGATGATTTAAGAAAAATTGATACACGAATTGATGTCATTCCTTACAGCTTTAAATTAGGCACATAAATATACTTGCTGCATTATGCACAGCGGAATAAGCGCAATACATAACTACAATATACAGGGTGGCCCATTTTAATCCATCCAGTCGAATATCTCGAAAACCAAGCCTGGGAGAGAAAAATGTTTCAAACAAAAGTTGTTTGGTTTCGAGGGGGCCATAAGATGGTACCATTGGTTTGACCTTGAAGAGTCATTTGAAGGTCACGTGAAGGTCACTTCAATTTTTTAAAATGGAACACCCTATATATTTTTGCACATTCTTGTAACTCATCTCGAAAGCTTTCCAAAACACTATAATTAAGTTAGTTTTCATTAAGTACTTTCCGAGTTATGAGGCTTGAAATCATTTCTTAATTTTACATGAACCATAAAATATCTTGTAAAATATTCATTTTTCGATTATCTTACCTTAATACTTTTATGTACAAAATAATGAAAGGAATCAATTGGTGTAAAGAAAACACATAATTGTTTCGAAAAAAAAATGTAATTTGCGATTAACAATTGCATTTTTTCTTTCGAAACAATTATGTGTTTTCTTTACACCAGTTGATTCCTCTCATTATTTTGTACATAAAAGTATTAAGGTAAGATAATCGAAAAATGAATATTTTACAAGATATTTTACGGTTCATGTAAAATTAAGAAATGATTTCAAGCCTCATAACTCGGAAAGTACTTAATGAAAACTAACTTAATTATAGTGTTTTGGAAAGCTCTCGAGATAAGCTACAAGAATATGTGAAAATATATAGGGTGTTCCATTTAAGAAATTCAAGGTGACCTTCATGTGACCTTCAAATGACTCTTCAAGGTCAAACCAATGGCACCATCTTATGTCTCCCTTTGAACCAAACAACTTTTGTTTGAAACATTTTTCTCTCCCAGGCTTGGTTTTCGAGATATTCGACTGGATGGATTAAAATGGGCCACCCTGTATAACGATGCAACATCGATTTACATCGCCAACTTTAGCGAGCATGCGACATCGAATTATGAGAGAACGTTTCTCTGATTTAGTCAACGAACTTACCTTCTACGACTTTCGAAGAAGTGCTATATCGACTCGCGGAATATCTTCGAGACATGTTTGCTTGTGCTTCTTCGACTTTGGTCTTCTTTGCTTCCGATATGTTGGTCGCAGAGTCCTTTCTCTTCTCTATAATCTTGGTGGAGTCTTTGATCGAGTCTACCTTCGGTGGATTCGGATTTGCCTTGGCTTCTTCCTTCGCTTGAATTTTCTCGACTTTGGTCTTCTTTACTTCCGATATATTGGTCGCAGAGTCCTTTTTCTTCTCTACAATCTTGGTGGAGTCTTTGATCGATTCTACCTTCGGTGGATTCGGATTTGCCTTGGCTTCTTCCTTCGCTTGAATTTCCTCGACTTTGGTCTTCTTTGCTTCCGATATGTTGGTTGCAGAGTCCTTTCTCTTCTCTACAATCTTGGTGGAGTCTTTGATCGATTCTACCTTCGGTGGATTCGGATTTGCCTTGGCTTCTTCCTTCGCTTGAATTTCCTCGACTTTGGTCTTCTTTGCTTCCGATATGTTAGTCGCAGAGTCCTTTCTCTTCTCTACAACTTTAGAATCCTTGATCGAGTCTACCTTTGGTGGAGCCGGGTTTGCCTTGACTTCTTCCTTTACTTGGACTTCCTCGACTTTGGTTTTCTTTGCTTCGGATATGTCGGTCGCAGAGTCTTTTCTCTTCTCTACAACCTTGATGGAGTCTTTGGTCGATTCTACCTTCGGTGTATCCGGATTTATCTTAACTTCTTCCTTTGCTTGGACTTTAGGTGATGCCAAATTCGCCTGGATTTCTTCCTTCACTTGGACTTTAGGTGATACCGGATTTGCCTGCTGTGATTCAACTTTAACCGATACCGGCTTTTCGTCGCTCTTGAGCTCTTCCTTGGTTTCCGGCACTTCCTCAGTCACTTGAAGATCGTCCGCTGCGTGTTCAGCGAGAGCGACTAGATCGCTAGCGTATTGGCGAATCTCCTTGAGCCAATAACCTTTCACGGGATCCTTGTGAGCTACTAAAGTGATGGGATAATTAGGAATAGCTGGGTTGTGTAGTTCGAAGGATCGTATGTCACCGGGATGATCCTTTACTTCTACTTCTGGTAACTAAAACAAAATAATGGAATTTACTGCTTTGTATACCTTCGCAATATAATTGTGATATGATCGATATATATTCCCTTACTCGAATAATATCCTTTAGAACGAAAACTGATCTATCTTCCGAGATCCGTCTAACTTTGCAGACAAGAATTCGCGCCTTGAATAGGAACAAGTATCTTTCTTTGCTTTTTCCTTCCTTGTCGATAACTGTGTACCATTCCTGAAAACATAAATTAATTTCGTAATTTTCATTCAATCTAATCAGTTGATAATCAGTGAAATTTATTTTATCCATATCTATATATTTTGATTATAAAAGAGATAATTAAAAATTTATATAGAATAATTTTTTATAAAAAATAAGAAAACAAAAAACAATAGGAAAGTGCCTTTCAATTATTTTTTATCTTTCTCGTCTTTTATTTTGCTTACTATATTTTACCATAAATGTACCTACATGCGTGAGTAGTCTACCAAGTTTATGAATGTTCCCTTTGTATCCTTCGATATTGCTTATAAATTTATTATCGGTTGCCCTGTGAGGGATTCCTAGCATCAACTCCAATGCCTTTTGTAGATCGTCGCAGTTTTCGCCTAAACGGGTCGAATACTTCACCAGCTCCTGCGAACAATATGACCGATTCATCGATCGATTTATTTCTATGCTCGAAATTTATATTTACGACCGGAATTGATCGAAATAAGATTCGTCTCGATTTGACTCTCATCCTTGGACCGAATTAACTTGTGTACTTGTGTATCTTGTGTACTTGGACACGCTTATTAACTGTCGCGATGTTTCATGATTACGTCTGTCCCTCTCGTGTTTACGCAGAATTTTTCCATGAATTAAAATCACAGCTCTCCCGGAGGTTAATCTATTGCGACGATGCGCTTTTAGCTCGCTAAATTCGTACAACGCCTACGCGTTCGTACACAAACACGAAAATGTTCTCTATAGCGTCGTTTTTATATGAAGTGTCCAGATTTATCGAAAGCCATTTTACATTCCTCAACAAGTTCGCGATCTCTTCTTAAAACGTATTTGCAAATTTGTGAGGCCGAAAATTAAAAAAAAAAAACATTTTAAAATATCATAAAAGAACTTTCAATCGCAAGAATTAAAAAAGAACTTGTTTTCGAAAAAGAATACATCATTGTATTCTCGTTCTGAAAATTTAATAAACTTGTTAATGCCAACGAGGTAATAATTAAGTGCGGCATTATTTTAAACTTCTAGCTATAATGCTAATATTTTAAAACTTGCACTTGTTACAACGGCGACCTGTAGCAACGATATGAATCAACAATAATTGTATAAGCCAAGAACATCAATTACCGAACATTCTTGTTTTAATGTAAGTTTGCAAATGTTGTCACCTTCTTCCCGTCTCATTTTCCCGGGCAATTGGCCCGCATGCATACGCTAACACAATTAATCTACTTGGCTCGGAAAATATTACAATAAGCAAGAGCAAGTTCGTGAAAAATTTAACATCTGTGTAGTCAATTAACTTTATCTAACTTTACCAAACTTTAGAATTCTTCTATTCATCGTAATCTAAAAATCACATGCAAATAGAAATTTCCGTTCAATCAAATTTATGATACAAACATTACCGATACTTTAAAAAATTCTTTTTCTCATTTATATCAAACGATTTATAATGATGCGGATGATGATGTTTCTGTTAATCTGTTATAAATATTTCGAGTGAATGAGTGGCAATTATGTGTCGAGGAGACACGATTTCAAGGCAACGTGGAAAGCGCTTTAGCGCCGCGCTATTTCCGTCCGACGCAATAAAATTCACGTGGAAATATAGGTCGTGCTGTAAATTCATGTACGTATATTCGACTGTCTGATTGTCTCATTAGGTTGATCTCATCGACTAAAAAAAATATCAAGAGTGTGCTACATTTAAATAGCGTTCTGTCTTATTATTCACTTTCGCGAAAATGACCTCTTTGGGATGTTTCCCAAACTCCACAAATTGATATGTGTATAATATATTATTTTTATTACGATTTGATAATAGAAGAAAAGTAAAACATGCGACATACCTTCAACAGGAGCTGGTAATCGTTTATGCGTTGTATCGGGAGCTTTAAATGTTCCGATATACTTTTGTCGTCGCCCAGAGTCTGGCTCAATTCCTGCAAGAAACGAAGCGATGGCACGAATAGTTAGTGTCCATTTTTTTAATATTATATATAAATGCTGGGAAAAAATGTATATTTATATAAATTATATACAAAAAAATTTAGATTTTTAATTTCCTTTCAGAAATCATTAAAAATTTCTTTACTATTCTCATATATTTGTGTCTAGAGCTGCGCAACAGAAGCTATGCTATTCTTACAATCTTTCCATAAATTTAACGCACAAGTTCAAACTTTCTCGCACGTGCACACCTTTGATATTTTCGTATATCTATTCGGGAAGCCACAATTCGCAATTGGAGCAATTAGAGAAAAATCGACACTCGTAGGGAGAGAAACGTCTACCAGAAACAACGATCGCAACGCGTTCTCTTAAACAAGATCGAGATATTTCGACGACGATTCGCGCCACAAGGAACGTAATTCGATACCGGCAGCAACACTAGAGAGTTCTGCCTAGAACAACTATATTTTTGGATGTGTGACTGGATTTTGTGTGTAATATGCGGGTGCGTCACCCCCACACATGCGCGCGCGCGCGCGTTGTCATCGGAGATGTGAGGGTGTCGTTCGCGCGATTGACGTATCGCGACGCCTCGCGACTTCGATAGTAGGACATCGTTTGGAGAACGGGCTTTTCTTAGACGCGCACCTTGAAGGAAACACTTGGAGATATCCGGTCTATCGGTCGGAGGATTTTGTTGTATTGATCGCCGCGGACGGACTGCGTCCGTCAGGAGTCCCGATCGACACCCGATCGGATTCTGGGGGGATTCTCGCTCGCATATACGACGTGTGGTCAGTGGTTCGCGATACTGAGGAGGAATCTCTCGCAATACACTCGGAGGACCGATACGGCAACGGCTATACTTAGACGCCGGACGGTTTCGTGTGCGACTGACCACGCGCGAAAACAACACGAAGATCGCGCGGATCGCCGATACCCTCGGTTAGGCTCCGGATCCCGGTTTCTTTCGGCCGTCTTTCGGTTACCTTCTATACGCTAGCCAGGAAATTTTTTCTCCCCTCTTTTCAAAAATTAAAAGAAAAATTTACAGAATGCAGAAGAAGCGTGGATAAAAAATAAGAATCTGGAATATCTGGCATACATTATTTTATATTTCAAATGTCATAGAAGACTCAAAGAAATATCTTACTATTTAAAACTTTTATTTCATTAAAATTTAATTCTTCCTCAAATTGATTAATATTAAAAAAAGAAAGAAAAAACTAGAAGTTTTCTCTTTCTTTAATAATTTTTTAAAATTAATATAATTTCTCTATTTAATAAATAAGAAGAAATTATAATAAGTTATGCCGCATTAAAAATAATATATAAAAATTTTTAAAGAGAAAAATATTTCTATTTTTTTTGCGTTTAATATTCTTTTTTGTGATATCACAGCACTGTATAATATGTCATGTTACAATATTTGTCTTTTGCATCTTGAATTTTGATAAAAACGCATTTTTCATATAGTATGCATCTCGCACTATCAACTGTAGGCAAGACGAACGAAAGATGTTCCGTTCGTTAAGAATAAACTCAGCTATTTTGAGGGCTGGACACACGCCCGCATATCCCCGTCCGTTATATAATTACATTATTTTCTCCAATTCATACCGCCGCGATCGAACATGGAATCACGTAGAAAATTCGCAATATGTGCGTTGCATTAAATTTTACAAATTACAAGGTTTTATTTATTTTAACTTCTTAATTCGCGTATGATACTTATTAAAAGCAAACGATAAAATAAATATTGTCGGCGGTTTACAATAATCACTTTTTAAGATATATTATTTGTGTATCAAAGAATTATTATTATAATATTTGAATTTATCTTTTTATATATAAAGCATATATTTAGTACTGTAGTATTGTATTTAGATCTAAATTTTAAGTAATAATTTAATTTATATCTCTTTTTACATATTAATTTTATTATATCTAATATTTGATATTTATATATTAATTTTTATGGCCGGTTTACAGATAGAATTTTGATTTGTTTCTATAAATATATTGCATTTTTGTTTACATATTCGTTATAATTGCACAAGTATTTGAATATTTTTGGAATGATGAAATATTAGTTTACCACGATTTGATATTTACATCGTTAATGCCAACTCGTTACAATTCGCATGTTTAAATTCATATTAGTGTCTTGTTTTATCTTAATATAAATATTAATTCAATCTGACTTGAAATAACATGTTGTGTCTCAGTTCATTTCAATTTAAAATTAGTAATTAATCCTTCATTAACAGTGACAATTGTCTTATTTGTTAATATAAACATTAATGCCCGATTTCATCAACCGCGTTTAACTTTAATCTTAGTTCAACTCACTCTTTGTCTCTTTCTAAAGGAAGAATTAAAAGGAGATAAAGAGTGAGTTAAACTAAGATTAAAGTTAAACGCGGTTGGTGAAATCGGGCATAAAAGAAATAATACAAATATGAAAAAATTATTATAAAAGTTTAACTATAATATTTTCTTAATTTTTTCACAATTATAATAATAAAAACAGAAAATTTTTACCTCGAAGTATTCGCGTACTTCGTTGTTTGTCTGAAGAAATTCCTGAGCAGCTGGCTCGTCCCTGCAGTATGCCACGTGCTTGTCAAAATCTCTCTCCTGGAATAAAATGACATTTTATTGCAATCAGTATCTCTATTCAAACATGAGTTATGATCTTGAAGTTCAGTCGTAAAAAAAAATCATCTTATACTTTGTATATTTTTACAAGTATAATCAGCATACATTAAAGAAATGTTTTGCATCACTTTATTTGTTTTCATTTTCGCTCCACGAGAGAGATATCATTTTGCAGGTGATTGAATAAAATAAAAATCTTATTGATAAATCTCACTATTTTTTTGTATTTTTATAAATAAAATACGTCATGTATTACATTTCTAATAAATATTGTAATAATGTCAACAGTAATAATTTTTTGACATAGTCCAAAAAATAAATACTGCTTTTATTAAAGGAACTAATTTTATTAACTCAAATATATTATCATTTATGCTGTCATCATTATACAAAATTAATATTTGTTATATGATAAACGATTTGATGTCTAATCTAGTGAAAATTCAAAAATGATGCAAAATTTTCTTCTTTAATATAATATTATTGATATTTTAAACGAAATTAATTTATTATGATTAATTATGATTAAAATAATTATTTACTTTAATAATTATTAAAACCTGTTATATTTTCTTTTATTTCTTATTTAGGCACAATAGCTCCTTTTAATCTTAACATTCATATAAGTACTGAATTAAATTTAAAAATATGGAATTAAGAGAAGAAGAAGCGATTGCTTACATACGTAGCTACTTAGAAATTGCTAATTTTAATTAATGCGAAAATTAGCATAATATTATTTTAACGATAAAAATTATACTAGCGATATAAATTGAAACTTACCAATCTTAAGAAAGTTCTGCCGAGCATACGTGGTTGATCCGCATAATACTTGACACCCTCGATCAACACCCTGCCGAACGATCTAAGTAAGGCCGGAATTAATTATCATGCCAAAATCACACCACGCCTAACATGCTACGGAATGGAAGTCTGCGTCATCTTTAGAGTGCGACACATCTTATTTAAATGCAACAAAGATAATATTGATACATTTTGGTTATCAGTATTATTTACTGATATGTAAGGGAACGGCTCTTATATGGGTTTTTATGAAAAAATTACAATCTGATATAACTCTCAGAGTGAAACAGTAAGATCAACATTAACGGGCGCTAATAGAGTAACGTTGATCTAGTTAGTAAATATAGTCAATACAGAATTAACTTTTCTAATAACATATATCGTAACAATGTAATGGTAATGTTCTTTCGTGACAGTTAGACAAACATTACGTTTATCTCAGGCTTTTGCACGACTTTATAAAATTTTATTTGTTACACGTAAAGTCATATCTAACATTTAAATAGGGCACTATAATTAATCTTTTAAAAAGCAATAGTTTAGAGATACAGATTAATTTTTTGGAACACATGTACGAAGAAGCACACTATCACACAAAATACGTTTCGATACGTAAACTTACGCTTTATACATCGTAATCCGCTAAAAGCGAAAGAAGTCGTGTGTGCAGCGTATATTGTATGAGTATGTAGTGTGATCGTGTAACAATCTTTACCAATTGTAATGCCAATTTTTTAAATTGATAAACCAATTATAATGTCAAAGTAATAAATAGAGTTTGTGTATTTCTATGTGCATATATTTCTCCAATATTGTATTTGTTTCTCAATATTGTACTTATTTATATTTCTCCATACATTACATATATTTCTCCAATATTGTTTCTCAATATTGTACTTATGTACTCATTTATAAACAACATTTAAATAAATAATTTATGTAATTTATAAATATGTCCAAAAAGAGAAATAAAATACATTATTCGATAAAATTTATTATTTGCACTAGAGTTATAATAACTATCTTTTGTATCTAATATTTTTTAACTCCTTCATCGACAAATAAAGTAAAAATTAGTGGAAAAAAGTGTATAAGGTGTCTAACTGGTTGTATTATGAAATGTATTGACGAATGTGCTTGTGTAACAGTATTGCAGTATTGATTTATTTTACTATCAGTGTAGGCTGTAAATACATACGTGTTATGAAAATCAGCTATTTGTTTCAGATTAGTGAAAATAATTTCTTTGTTGTCTCGTACGCTCCGCGAGATACCAGGATTGTCGAGAGGCTTCAGGTAACGTTCGACGACCAGCTGAAGATCCCTACCGAATTCTTCTTCTGTCTCAATTAATTCTTTCACGACAGCCCTGTAAATGAAAGAAAAATATTTTTGTCTATTAATGTACTCTATATAAAGTTATATATATATATAGCATATGTGTATTTAAAAAATATAATTATAAAAGAATTAAAAGTTAAAGAAAGTAGTTCTCTTATAAGCTTGCAATATAAAATAAAATATAAATTTAAAAAAAGGTAGAATAATTTAAAGATGAAAATATTTCAGAGAAAGAGAGAGAGATATATAAAAATAAAAAATCATAATTCAAAAGCTAAAAATATTAAGCATAAAGGAGAAATTGTGAATTAAATCAACAAATACATACTCTCGTCGATAATGAGAATCTTCTGGTCGACTCATTGATGAACTTTCTTCGCTGAGCGCTGTTTGCATTAAAATGGACATGGGTAACCATCCCTGCCTTCCGTCGGATGTACGAACGTGTATCCTAAAAATAATAAATTTCATTAGACATATATATTATAGAAAAAGATACTATAAAAGAAAATTTGTTGTGAGATATTTGCACGTTCTTTTTTAATATTGTAAAAACTTGGTAAAAAAATTTTCTAGAATTACATATTTTTCATTAGAAGTCACATATTAATCTCTGATGATCTCTATGCGAATACACATTTTTAATATTTAGAAGCTTATTAAAAATATTCTTTCTCCTTGAGAATATGTCTACTTTATACAGATTTTGATATTTTTGTCGTTATTTTTAAATTAGCTTAGATTCGTCTAACAGTTGGATCAGATTAGATCGGATGCTATCGAAAGGGATGGTATAGATAGAAGACATTCGAGTGCGTGGGAGTCGCGCAGTTATATTTACGCGAAATGACTAAGACTGCGTGCCATCTTGTCATCGAAGTCATCGTCCATTCACAAAACGCAAAATTTGCTGGCGAATATGTCCGAATTGCTACACGTGATAAGCTTTATTATTACACGCGACATTTACATTTTTCTGCATATCATGTATACATCATTTCAGGCAAGAGCCTCATAAATATGAAAATAAATATGAAATGAAACACGTTGGACAATTAAACATAAATTTTGCTTTTTTTTTGTTTCCGGAAATGCAACTTATTTTTCCTTTCTTAATTCAAAAACGATCACAACTAATGATGATAATTTATAGAAATTAAGGAATATTATTTCTGTTCAATAATCATATGGTTGAAGATTTTTAACGCGAAACACCAGATGTTTCATATCCGGGCGTCTTCCTGACATTCGAAAAAATTCTTTTTTAGCAATAACTTATGCACTATCAGTTTTGCTGACACTCTGGCCGACCGCCAATCACGCAGAGATATGATCGCGCGCGAGATATTATTGCCTTGGACGTGTATAAATGCTTAATCTTCATTAGCGTCGCCGTAATTCAAACGTGTTGAATGTTTATTTCGAAATTGCATTTAAGTCCAAATCCATGCTCAATGCGACTATGTAATTGTGGATCGCTTTCGTCTCTTCTATTGTTACTTAAACGATTACAAAACGGGAGTTATCGTAGGAATTCGTTTAACTATTCTCTATTTAAATACGTCAACAAATCCGATACAGCTACAAAGAGATATTTATTTTGAACACCATTCTTCGTATAAATAATTTAATAATATATATTTATCTCTTTGAATATTAAATTTTATTTGCCATAAATATTTTCGCTAAAAATATTCAATTTGTATAATGGAAAGTTTACTATAATTCTCACACGTTAAATCTAGTAAGAACATCCTCGTCGTGGCCATTTTGCTCTTATTAGTTATGCAGTGCATGTGGTATATCTGATGATTTCGCTAAACCTCAAATATAAATTTAGATAGCTTTTGAAGACGATGAATCATACATTTATCTAAAAATATTGCAAGTTTTCCTTTTGTTAATTTCTTCTTCTTTTTCAATGTGTGTTGCTATAATTGATATATATATGTAATATATTTTAATATATCAATAAATCTTTTTCAAATGATAAACTCTGATTTAAATCATTATCCGTAATTTATCGGAATAAATCTGTATTCATTTTTCTCAAAGATTTACAAGATACATATTTCTTGTCAAAGTTAAGGTATCATCATTGCGTGTACCAGACCGAAGACGTCAACGATTTTGGCGATGACGACGAATCCTACAGCAACAGGAAGTTGACGATGACGTGTTGCTGAGGAGAAATTAATGTCGCAGCCTCAGTTATTCTATTTTAAGTCGGACGGACTTTGTTACGAGAGCGTGATGAAACATCGCACGTCAAAGAAAAGTAATTTACGCTTTCGACAATAAAATTAACGGATGCCGGACTTGGTAATCGTCCTTCGTCGTCTCGGACGTTTTCCGAGGTAAAAAAATAAAAAGTTCACGTCACTATTTCGAATCTCAAGACCGTCTGTTTTCATCAATTCCACGCAACGTTCAAGACTTTACCTTTGAAGGCTCGAGTCCAATTCGATACTCGGGCTGTTTCGAGCTCGCGGATCCGCGTGATTTCGACGTGGACGGATCGACAGCTTGTGTTTTGCGGCCGAATTATCCAGGATATCGCCGACCTCGACCTCCAGATCGGGGTCCATCTTCGCTTTCCTACAACAATGCGAAGCATCTTTTGTAGAGCTTCGTCGGCTCGCGTTGTCACGAAAGAAAGTTTGTGGAAAAAAATACACGTGTCTTGATGTTATATTAATATTATGTAACATATGCGTCATCATGCTGCATGTTTTTACAGAATTTCTCACTTATTTGTTATTTGACATCACTGTTATCAGAGTCAACTCGCAACGAGTGACTCTGGAACGTGCAAAGCGATTAAAGCAGAGCTGACGTTTTGCAAGCGTTGTGATAGCATGAGAGTGCCGTTCGCAGCATGCTGTTCCATCTTGTTAATTTTACGGATATAGCTCTGAAAGCCATGTGCTGTGCTAATTTTGCGACATCTAATAGCAAGGCGTAGCCTTCACAGTACACATTTGTACAAGGCGTTTCTCCTCTGTTACACCACTTTATTCCTTAAATTCTACACGATTTAGCGGTAGCTCTTCACGAGGCTCTCATCCCCGGACATTCGAGGATTATTCACACGTACGAGCAGGCTGTTTGCGGCCGCCAACTTTCTTACATAATACCGCGAAGTCTTTATGCCGTCATAAATTTCACGCAAATTCTTCGTCTGTTTTCATCAATTCCACGCAACGCGCAAGACATGACACGCCGAATGCCAATGCAACCACCGTGCGACGTAGAAATAGCCTCAGGCGGGTGTTTAAACAGAAAGCGGAGAAGCAGCCTCACAGCTACCAGGGCAATGATCCTCGCGCCATGCAGTTTGACATCCGGATTGACTTGACCGTAGTTAAGTTCTCCACCCCGAGAAACCGCGGCGCGAAATAAATGCGTTTATCATGCATAAACAGTGACCGCGTTCAGGACTTAACATTATTTACGCACGCTCTCGCGACGACGTTGAGCCAGCGTCAGTTTAATGGCGAGACGCACCTGTTGGCCATAAATGCGTTCGTTCGATCAATCTCTCGGCTCTATCGCTTCCGCGTCTGAGAGCCGAGATCCCGAAGATATCGGTGATAAACAGCCTGGACACAATCATTATCCGGCGCATCGAAGCGCGCTGAGTGCGATGCGGACGCGTGTGCACGTGTGTGCGGGTGAGTCGCGTGAGCTATTTTTAATCACACGGTGGATTTTATCCACCGCGCGGAACGCGCGGCCGCCACCCACGTGTACGATATAAAGGCAGCGCGTTGACAATACGCGTCTCGAGAAGCGCTGTCTTCATTTTTTTTTTTTAAATGTTTCATATATCCTTGAACTAAAAATTGCTTACTTCGCTGAACCGTCATGCTCGATGGCCTCGACGATGTCGCCGACGTGCACGGAGAATCCGTCGGTGTCCGCCAAGTAGTCCTTCACGACCACGTAATTTTCCGTGGACCCCTGTGAACAAAAATACAGTAGCATAAATAAAAGAACGAACAGTGGTACGTGACATTTTTTAAACGCATTTTGAAATAAACTTTTTAATTTATGAATTATAGAATCCATTTTATGAATTATAGAATAAGAGTAAGAGAGAGAGAGAGTTGTAACCAGAATAGAGACAGATTTTGAAACTATCCAGTGCTGACAGAATTAGTCGGCGGAAATCTTAAATATTACGAAAAATTGGATTTAGTAAATCATTATTAAATAAATCGAAATTTCTCTGTAACATATACAAATTTTATTTCTGCCCATGTTGTTATTTTTACTGCTCTAAGTCGCAGATATTTCATATCATTAACATGTGATATTATTACGTCTCGACATAAAATATACATACTTATACATTTCATCTTATTTAATTCATTATTAGTATGGATTATTAATGTATTAATTTTTTTTTGTAATTATAAATTATTAGTTTTTATGTGAAATATAAAAATAAATAAAAATTGTTTCAGTGAAAATAATTTCATTGAAAGATTTATAAATATCAGTAATTGTATGCGTCCTCCATTCTTTTTATACTTTACCCGCTCGAGGCTGTCCTTTTGTCGAGCGCCGTTCAGCCTCTTTAGGCTCGGCGTATTCTCTCTGCTGAGCGAGAGAAGAGCGACCGACTGTTCGGACTTCAACAAGGTTGCGATGCCGTTCTCTTGTTTGTGGCAGCTACCATTAGCGGAACCGTCTAAGCTACTAGCAATCGAGGTCGTACCGGTGAACGTGGCGGACATCACCTCACCGTCCGTATCTATTTCCTTTGCCATCGGACAGCAATACATGGAAAACCGATGGGCAGTCGGGCGATTCAGCCTGAGCGCCGAGAACACGTGCAACGGCTCGAAATGATGTATACCGTCCTCGTCGAGAACAGTGTAAGCGACTTCACCGGTCAGCACCGATCGGGATGCTTCCCGAGGTACGACCGCCTGTAGGCCCTGCTTCAGAATCATGAAGATGGATGATGGTTTATGATTCCTTCTCAGCAGAAACTCCTCCATCGCCAGACTGTTGTCAGCGTGCAACAATGCGGTGGGCACGTCGACCGAGGATTGCAATGGGGCCTCTTCAGGTACAATCATTAGCGCGGCGCTTTCTCTTACGAGAGTTCGCAGTCGCGGGTCCGTTCTAGCCAGCTCAGGATCGCTGTACAATTGTCCGAGGGCGTTCATAAAGGGAGGTCGTTCCTCCGCGAGCCTTCTCATAATCGCCAGCCTCTTCAACACGTCCATGGTGACCCGGTCGTTCGCCAGCGCCTGGGTAGATCTCTCATCACTGATCACAGCCAGCAGGCTACTCGCCGTGTCGGACATGCCAAGAGCTCGTGCAAGGCCCACCGCCTGCAGCAGCATCTCGCGCACATCCGATCCACGCTCGGCATTCAATAATTCCTTCACGCGAATCTCGCTCGACTCCCGGACGGCTTGGATGATCGCTTTGTAAACCGTCTCCGTGGCTTCTTTTTCCGTCGCAACATCTGCCACGTGTCGCGATACATTCTCTAAAACGAGCGAAACTAATTCGGGATCGTTCTTCGAGACGGTTCGAAAGGCTGATCCGATCAGGTCCGTGTTATGTTCTTCGAGAACCATTGACAGCTTTTTGATCATAAAGTCCTTTTGCAAAGACTGGTTGGAACTCATAGCTGACTTGAGTATATTAAGCTTACTGTTTTTAGCGATCAGCAGTTCCGACAACACACTCTGGCAAAGAGAACTACGGTTTTGTGGGATTAAGAGAATTTTCAAAATTTCGTCAATTGATCGATCGATATTTCGATTGTTTTGTCGTAACGATACGTTGAAGGACTCGCTAATGGAAGAATAAACAAAATCTTGAGAGTTGTTATCTGATGTTGCTACTTGTTGGTCATCCGATAATATTAAGACAGCTGCTGTGATTGCCGCTTTTATCGCTTTCCGAAGAAGTTCGATGCTGTTGTCGCCGTTCGTTCCGTTTACTCTTTCTTCTTTTATAGCGGGCGAATGGATACCATTGATTAGCATTGCATTTGCGGGATTTGAATCTCCCTGTTGTTGTTGCACAACTATATTTTTCGCCAGTTGCGCGACCATTGATACGATCTGTGCCATCTTCACTGCCGTGCCACCTTGTAAACTCAATTTCGTCTTCGCCACAACGAGAGCCTTCTCCACTGCCTTCGGATTTACATTTACGTCTACAGACGGCAAGCTCGTCGCGACTTTCCGTCCCACAGACAATCCTGCTTCGGATAACTCGCGTAGCATCTTAGAGTCTATACTGGTCTCGCCGCGATGACGAAAACGTGGATTATAATTCAAATGCTGCGGTCGTAGTAATTGCAACTCTTCAGGCGTGACTTCAAAGCCTTGTACGGAGAATTCCAGCTCGCCCTCAGGCGTATCGATGAGATCGGGAGCAACGAAACAAGGACCATCTTCTGTCTGAACAATCTGACCTGGTACGAAGGTCACACCCATCTCGCCCGCTTCCACTACACGACCTGGCACGAATCTAGGCCCGTCCGGTGTGTCCACTACTTGTCCTGGCACGAATCTGGAACCTTCCTCCTCGGTATAGATCACTTGACCGGGGATAAATGTTGGTCCGACTTTGGTATCAACGATCTGGCCCGGCACGAAACGCGGCCCATCCACCGTCTTCACCGTTTGACCAGGCACAAACTTAGGCCCCGCTCGGGTTTCTATTATCTGGCCAGGCACGAATTTTGGCCCGCTGCTGGTGTCAATCACCTGGCCTGGCACAAACTCCTCTCCTTTTTCTGTTGTGACTATCTGACCTGGTAAGAAGCCATCCTCGGTCATGACACCCGGCACGAAACGCGGTCCATCCTTGTCGCCGCTGACTAATTGGCCTGGCACGATTTTCCTGCCTTCTGGTAACTTCTTGATGTTTTCCGGGAAAAATTCGATGCCTTTTTCCATCTGTACCATGTGACCGAAGATCTCGCGCTGTTGAAGACTCGATATCGCATTTGTGCTTCTTGGGTCCATCGGTATGCCGACGGGACCAGCATCTTGAAAGATTACTTCGTCGAATTTGGTCGCCGCGACAAAGTCAAAGCCCTTTTCGGTAACGACAGTTTGTCCCGGACAGAAAATCATGTTTTCTGGAGTTTTCAGCACTTGTCCTTCAACGAATTTTTGACCTTTCAATGTATCCAGTGTCATTCCTGGCACAAATGTTGATGTATTTTCCGTGTTCTTGACGATACCTGGTACAAAATGCTTCTCGTCTGATTTTGTAGTAATATATTGTCCAGGAACGAATCGCGGACCTTCGGTTGTTAGCAGCGTCTGTCCAGGGACAAATCTAGGTTCGCCGTTCGGCGATTCGATGCATTGGCCAGGCACAAATTCATATTTGTCGTTGATACGCACGTTCTGTCCTGGTATGAAAACTAATTCACCATGGTAATCTGTGACGGTTTGGCCTGCCATGAATCGGTCTCCCTCCGGAGTAATTACGGTTTGTCCCGCGATAAAAGTTCCGTCTGTCGTTACTTGACCGGCCACAAATTTCGGACCTTCCTCCGTTAGAACAGTCTGACCTTCGATGAACTTTGTGCCCTCGCTCGTATAAAACGTTTGACCTTGAACGAAACGTTCGCCTTGCTCCGTCGTCAAGGTCTGCCCGGCAACAAATACCGGTGTTTTTGCTCCATCTGGTTCTTGGACAGTAATGATCTGTCCAGGAAGTAAAAGAGGCCCATCGGGCGTATTGAGAGTAAGTCCAGGCACAAAAGCGGGACCTTGAGGTGTCTGCAGGGTCTGGCCGGGTACAAAGATAGCGCCTGATGGCGTCTGTACCGTTTGACCCGTGACAAATCTTTCCGCCGATTTGATATCCAATTTGAGACCTTTGACATTGTGTATCGTACTTTTCTTACCGGTTGGCAGATTCTGTACCAATTCAGGGATCTCTTCCATTCGTGGTAGGCACTCTAATGCTGGTTCTCCAGCCTGAAGAAGCTTTTCCGTTATGTTTGCGCTCTCTTCAAGATCATCTTGCGAGATATTCCGAATAGCACTTTGCAGCGTCACGTCTGATTTCGCAATCAAAGGTGTTAAAGGTTTCGTGATCGCGACTGCCTCAAAACCTCCCACGGATTCGAATAGGGGGCTATACAAGATTGGTTCTCGATCTACAATCTGCGGCTCGACGTTTATAGGAACTGGCATATTTTTTATTATTGGCAGGTTGGCTGGTTTAGTCGTATTGTTTTGCAATAAGTTACAATCTAACACATTGGAGATCGGCTTTGTTATGTCCTTGAGAGCATTCGAAATATTCACGATGTCAGAAGACTGGAGTCTCGCTTGTTCCACATCCACCTGTCTCCAATTTTCCGTTATTGTCTCCATTTTGACCTCCTCCTTGATACTCCTTAACTTGAGCTGCTTGGCACGCCGAAGCTCTTCCTCGTCGGCCGCTTTCTCCTTTTCCTCAAAGATCCTCTTCGCATAATTCAACGCGGTCTGCTTCTTTCTCTTTCTCTTTCTAGCCTCGACCTCCAGCCTTTCTCGTTCCTTCAGCACTTCCTCTCGCGGTCCCAATCCGTCATAAAGATTCTCAAAGTCTTCCAAGTTCTTGAAATCCACGGACACATTTTTGCCCTGCTTCAGCCTCAGCAAAACGGTGTCGCAATCCCGCGAAAGCATGACGTCCTTGACATCCCCATCCCTAACAGCGGCTTCCAACTTCGCCGGGAATACTAGGCTGCATCTTCGTTCCTCTACCGTGTATACAAACTTTTCTTCCTCCTCGATGGGAGTCTGTTTCGCGTTCAAGAGCTCCCTCAACACGCGCTGCTGCTCGCCTTCGCCTTCCAAGATCGGGAAGACGTAGCGGTAATCCTTGAGCACCACGTGCTTCTTCTTCTCGCCGACGATCAAACCGGCGGTATAGTGATGTGGCCCGAGGCCCGAAGCGTTCGTCGTGATCTTGCATTTCGATTTGTCGTGGGCGTGGGCGCCCAGCAACACCGGAATGTAATGATGTGTCGGTAGGCCATAGGATTTACCAGTGATGCGGCAGAATCTCTTCGCATCCGCTGGACTTATCGGCGGTAACAGCGGAAAATAATTCGGCCTGGGAAGACCCCGGCTATTACCCGTGATCCTGCAGAAGGACATTGTCCACCTTCGAGATGATCATTCGACATCCGATATTGATAAAGTCATTGCTACAAGCCTTGTTGTTTTTGTTGTTTGAAATCGATTATAACAGCAGATTATTGATTATTCTTCATTATGTTGAAGACGTTAAAATTCTATAAGATTATGTAGATGCTTCAAATATTTTTACACTGATGATTCAGTGTAATGATGATTCAGAATCTTCTCCCTTTATAATAGTAGAATCGGCTACAGCGAAAGTTGATTGAGACCGCGAGTAAATGAAATGATAGATATTCTGAGATCTCGGGTGGTCTAGATTTATCTGAATACGAATTCGCGGATCGGATGAATCATTGATCTTAAAAACTCACTGCGAAAGCTCGTTTCACAGAACAAAGACTGATCTATACCGCTTTCTACTTCACGATTAATGTCCAATTGTATTGTTTACGCTCGCATCGTCTATAAAACCGTTATGCCGGTGAGGTGAATAAATGAACATTAACTCGAAACTTGGCATCTCGACAACGGGAATCGCGAATTCGCGCATTCGATCATTCGCACGCGTCGTCGTCTCACCCCCATCAAGCTTCGTCTCGACGTCTTTCGTCGATTCATTTATGCTGCACGTGTCTCGATGCGTATAATTTCTCATGCACACGATCTCTTCTTTCCTCTTCCAAACAAAATATGTAATTCAGAAATCAGCACACTACTTAATTTTTCATTATACGTCGTATTAAATTGACGGAGGAACTTGATTACGTATTTTTATATATTTATAAAGATTATTAATAGTAAAGATTAATAAAAATTTAGTTCATTTGTGAATATGTATCTTATTTTATTATGGATATATTTTATAGATTGCTTCACAAAAAAATGATTAATTTTACTGATATATCTATCACAGCGCATCTTTTTCATAATTTTGAATTGCACAAATTGTTTCAGAATAATTTTTTATTATAATTAGCTTTATTATAATAAAGTAACGAAAACTTATTTTCTTTGCCGCATCAAGAAATTTGACTTACTGTCAAGATTATAAGCGTTCAAAATTATTTATTCTCTTCCCAAGGCATATTTAACCATTTGACATTTTACTTCTCGAATGCTTAATATTCCGCATATGTGTCAATTATAGACACTGCATTAGTTTCACGCTCTAACTTGTAATATTTACAAGCTTGAAAAAAATACTTTTTGTATGTTATTACATGTTATAAATCTTTGTTTTGTAATTTCTCACTTTCACTGAAATATTCATCAATAGTGTGCACATATGCGCGATTATACATTGTTTAATGTAATAGAAAAGACACAAGTTTTTATTTAGATAAAATATCCAACTTGTTTTTTAATATTTGCACAGAAATTTCTTCAATTTTTTAACAGCAACCAATCTCGTGAAATGTGTATGAAAGTTCTGCAATATTTTTTTAAAATTTCTTTGTGTATATTGCTTTATGATACAATTTTTAACTTATTCTGTTTTTGTGTTAAAAATAAAAAATTGTTTTCTATTACACGAATGCTTATTCTTATTATAATATGTATCAAAATCAACCGCGTGATATCATTTGATTCTCGTTCCAGTTCGATCGGATGTGCTTATTTCTCGTTATTTCCATTTGATCACTTCGTCGGTTTACCGTTGGATTCGTTCGTACGATTTGCTGATTAAACAGTTTTAAACATTATTATCGATTACATCGTTCGACTTTTCGCGAGATGCGCTCTCCCGAGAAAAGTGTATCGGCGATACGCGGCGAAAGCGAGACTACTCTCGGTGTACGAAGTGGCTAAGAGCGGTTTGCACGACGAGTCTCTCTCGGCTCCCACGACCAGAAATAGCCTACCCTTCTTACACTTCTCCAATACATCTTTAGAACGGAGTACACGGACCCGGATTTTCATCAAATCGTGTGTGGCGCACACACTGCGTTTTCGGCACTCGAAAGTTCGTCCGAGTTCTTTTCGTGTTGCCTATGGAATTTCCCAAATGAATAATTAAGGAACGTATTCGATCACGAACAATAAATAACAATAAAAATAACGCTTGCATTCTTTGAAATCGCAAATTGGAATAAATAAGGGTGATATATAACAATATAATAATGTAATTTTTTAATAAAATTAGTAGTATGTATAAAGTTATAATGATTTTCCTAAGAAAATATATTTTTATAATTAATAATCGCTCATTAAGAACAATAAATAATGTATTATCCTGATTTGTAGTCAATGCTATTATTGATAATATTAAATTAATATTAAAATAATATACTCTTCCGTTTTGTAAAATTTTCCAAATTAAAAAAAATAACTTTCTTAATTAATATAAATAATTATGCAATTTTTAATAGTAGTCTTTTAATTGTGATCGCATTTATTAAAGAATTAAAAAAAGTTTATAATAATTTTAACGGATATATGTGAGAATAAATTTTAATCTTTTAGATTAATCGATATTAAATTTATCTAGCAATAAATAATTTTTTGAGAAATAAACAACTTGGCAATGACATTTCGACGAAGACATTTCTATTAACCGTGAGATGCACATCAAGTTGCAGAATTAATGGCTCTTGACGTATCTATCTACAATGCACGATTACGTTAGGAATTAAAAATGATGAACAAGATGAATTGTATTACATTTGGCTAGTTTATGACATGCGATTATTTATCCGTATTCCTGCTTGGATTTCATCGTGAAGAGTCGAGAACACGAACATTATTCGAACATCACAAAATATTTATTGCTGTTTAAATTATATAATAAAATATTTCGTGTAAAAGTAGCAACTTCACTATTCTTACAAAAGTGAATCAGACAGAAACGTACGGTCAGCTAAAGACGTTTAAATTTAACAATGTATCGATACTTTTAGATATTAGATATAGTTACATCATAAATGAATCAAATATTAAAAGCATATAATAAGTAATTAAAAATGAGATCTATCTAAATAAAAAATGAATAAAAATTTATGTAAATATAAATAATTGTATTATAACAATATAAGGGAATTTCTTTTGAACAATATGTAATACTTTATAATGTTACTTTAAAAAACTCTTGATAAACTTTACGGCTGATAAAATTTTGAGAATATTATTTATTTTATTTTTCGAGAATATAATTCAAAACTTTTTATTATATCTCTGTAATACGTATAATTAATGACATAATTATTATTGTAATAATTGTTTGATAATTTTTGATAAAATAAGAGTTAACGATATGAACATCATAATCGGAGTAGAGTCTGAATTCAACCAGTGACGAGCACCAATTCTGGGAAATAAATTCCTGACAATAATTTAAAAAACGTAAGAGACAATCTGTCCCGGATGGTTAAGTCTCTTATAAACAGATGTACAAACTTGCATTGTTGGCAATGTCGAACGAAATAGGTGCGATAAAAGCGTAATGAAAAACGATGAGAACGAGCGATACGGAACGTTTAAACTTAAATATCCATTCGGTGCCAATTCGCTAGCGGACAGAATGAAAAATTTAAACACAAGAACCGGCGTCTAGGAACGCGGTGCAAATATTTTTATACGCGCAATTTTCCGCGCGTGACTTTAACGGACCAAAGAGAACGTCAACATTTTGTTCCGCAGTCGTTCGTCGTGATTTACGATGACTGTTAGTTCCTTGCGAAGAGCAGCCTGCCAAGTGAACGATGATGCGACCGATGGTGCAAGACTGATATTGATTTATAATAGAGTGCTTTATCGTGTCGCGCGGGCGATGCCAATCTCAAACGAAAAGTCGAGCTTAATCCCGAGATAAAAAATGGGATCATCCATCTATCCGAAATTTAAATAAATATAACAATTGTATCAATCTTTTTCACCAACAATATTAAGATGAAAATATTTAAAGATATATAAAAGGGCTGCAGAAACTATGATTGCAGAAGTAAATGGTTAATTGTAAGAAAATCATATCAATCGCATATTTTGCACTCTCGCGTTCTCTTTTCCCTCAGGGCAAAGATTTCCCTTGGAGAAAATTCAACGAGGCGCCAGACGCGTGCATTTCGCAGGCGAAATTCGCGATCGCTCGTAATAACACACTGACGACCGATAAACGCATCTGGTCGTTGTTGAAGCTACGTGGCGCGAAAAGTGGATAAAAATAGACCGGGAATAAAAACCATTAACGCGTCGGGCAATCGCACCCATCGAATAAACCCTTCGGACTTTGTCCCCGGTCCATATTAAAAATAGCTCATCCTGCATCCTGCTCCCTCATCTGCATAAACGTTTTATTAAAGCGATGGAGTGAGATAGAAATTAGACTAAATGCGTATGTTACAAAAAATCTTATTGGATAGTAGATGTGTGTGTATTTGTGCGTAGACAAATAAAAATAAATTCTATTTTCTACTTCCATCTTATCCGTAAACAAATCTAAAGTGGTGATAAAATATATGATAATAATTATATATCATTTTTATATTTATAAAACAATCCAATAAAGAGGAATTGAAAATAGCTTTTTTCGTTTTCATATTTTAATTTTCTAAAACAGAGTAAATATATAAAAGCATTTAAAAATTGTCTGGAATGAATAAAGCTAAGATAACTTACAATATCTTATCTCCCTCACATTTTGCAAAGAATGATTATTGAGAAAAGCGAGCATTTACGTATCTTCGAAATAATTAAAACTTGTTTGCTCGTTTTTTTCTCAATTAATTAATTAATATTAATTAGAAGAATAATTAAATTAATTTAAAAATCAGTTAAAATTAATTAAATTTAAAAATTAATTCCACTAAATTACCCGGTAATATAACGCGCTTGTTCTCAACCTCGACGGCGCAACAAAATTATATCTCAGATCGCTTTATTCCAATTATCTGTCATTTAGATAGTTGCGAATCCTTATTACGTCTTCTATCGCGCTAGACGTAGACGACAGATTAAGATCGAAATCCTTCTTTAATTATACGCGATGTTCCCAGAACGGGTGTCGGACGATTAATTAAGCGGTGCCTATTAGATCTGAAGGACGAGATGTCCAGGAGCAGCCGCAAGGTGCGGCATCGCGAGAACGAAGCGTTATTCCAAGAAACATGAAATGCGACGACAGAACACATCCCTCGCATGCATCACGCAATGAAGAGGACAGGTTAAAAAGATCGTACGCACACAAGCTGAGTGCGATAAGAACAAAAAGAAAGAGACATCGTGCGAAGACGAAAGCTCGTGTATCGCGGGAGTGCTCGAAATGGCGGTGTGTAGGCTTCGGCTTTTGGCAGCGGACCAGGTATTCCATCTACTTCTGTCATGTACCCCGTCTCCCCAGTTTCCCCTCGATTACAGTGGTTCCCAAATTTTTCCAACGGACCGACACGACGTGTCAAAAAAGATGCTGCCGTTGTCAAGGACGCGTCAAACGTGCGTGCTAAATGGAGCGCTTGTAGTTAAAGAAAGCTCCAAGTACATGTTCTTGTACATCAATTCTTTACAGATACAATTTGCAAAAAAATTATTTCTACTCCCAAAAAATGTTTAAAAATTAATTATTATCTCTCTATGATAAAATTCTCTTTAAAGAATACGATTATTGTTGAAAATCATTGCTCGTAATTAATATATATTTCTTTATTTTACAATTTTTATTATCTTTTATAACATATCGTTAATATATCGTTTTTTAAAAATTTTATCATTATTTATTATGATTAAAAAAAGTCGCCAAAAAATCTAATTAGTCAGATAGTTGTATTAAAATGTGTTTATGTATGCTATTGTTTAGTGAAATATATTCCAAAATTTCTCTACATAAAATTATCTAGAAAATCTAGAAATTCTTGATAACAATATTATAAATTTTGATTTTACATATATATAATATTTTGATATATAATTTTCCCTATGTATAGAAAAACTTGTAAATTAAGAGAACTTCGCACTCATTCGATTAATCATCCTTAACATTAAAATATATATTACTTTTTGGGCAATTGTTCAAAGATATTTTGTGCTTTTGCATGTTTTACAAAATAGTCCATTAAATGTAGCATCACTCACTGACAATATTATATATTTTAATTCCCCCCCTATATCGCGTGATGCATCGCATAAGAAATTTACTGTTATATATAACTAAACATTAATATTTTTTAATATATACTGACTGATTTACTTTAATAAAATTTAATATTAATCAACATTAATTTAAACATTGGTTATTTTTTTAATTATACTTTTTATACTTTTTATAATTTTCATCTTTTTTTCTCTTTTTGAAATGTAGTTATTTAAAATATAATAAAACGCCGAGTTGAAAGTTCTTTATTTTCGATATACACGTATGATTAATACTCACCCTGCTCCTTAAATGTACAACATTTTTGGTTACTTCTCGTTGAATTGTCGTTCCACCAGTAATAGTGCGGGATATTTCCAAGGAAAATTCTGTATAAACAAGAACAAACGATAGAAAAATATAAAAATATCAATATTCTTTCATAATTAAATAAATCGACGGAAATTAATATTAAAGACAACGAAAATTTAAGTGTGACATTTATATTTTCCAGTCTTTATAATACTTGCACTTCTATCGATTCTTACTTTTAATTAACTTAAATTGTAATGTTGCATTTCCAAGTTCTCCATTTTGGAAATGCGAAATTTGAAACATTACACAATAGATATTCAAATGTGATAAAATTTAGCCACTTTTTTCATGCAACACATATGTGCATTTAAAAATTATTCAAAGCGTAATAATTACAGTTGAGGATTTTTTAATTAATGAGATTAACAATTCCCAATAAAAACAAACTAATATTAATACTAATACCTTTCTTTCTTTTGGATGTGGTACTAGCGCGCGAATTAAATGCCATGTCGTTGTGTTCAATGTTACATTATTAGTCTGAAACAAATAAGAATAAAGCTAAAGTATGACTCCCCAACTTGATCAAAATTAATTAATTAATTCTTACTATATTCTTAACATGGAGATATATTAATAGATATTACATAAATATAGATTATTGTTCCTATAACTATTAATGATAAATCTTTTATATATGTATATTATGCCTCAGAAATAAATTCTCTCTCATTTGAAGTTTAAATATTTCTGAAATGCATTAAAATGATACATTTTATTCCCAAATATAGGAAAGCGTATTCTTGGCCGAAAGTATAAATATAATAAAAATAAAATTACATAAATGAAAAAAAACAAATAAAGCGTAAAAAAATATAATCATCTCACTTTATGTATGTAAAAAATTCTTAATGTGTTTAATCATTGCGATATTTGAAGCAATGATTGTAACAAAGTTACAAATTCGGCTATTAAATTAATTAAGTTTTTAAAATAAATGTGAAATTTAGTGGAACTAAACTCAATGTTTCTTCTTTCTTCGTAGGTAACTTACTTCGTAGGTAACTTAATCTACATCAAAGAGCCAAGAACTTGACGAATTTATCCACGGAATCTTAGAAAGTTATCATCCATCGCGCTGCCAGATATCTGTTTAAATTCTCATTTAAGAAGAGGAAATATGTAATAAAACCCGCGAATTAGATGCCAACTAAATGTCAACTATATGCACATTTTATGGGCAAAAGGATTATCTTATGCAAATAACTATCAGTATTTCAATTTATCTTGATGGAAATTTGCACAATAACATGACACGAAATAAGAAAGTATAAATATTTAAAACAAAGCGACACACATTTTTTTCTATTTTTAATCATTTATTTTTCGAAGACTAATCAACCACGATATTATAATTTAGGTCTATTTACGTCAAATTAATTAAAGAATCTGTCGTAAGATTATAGTTGAAGATATGTATAAATATCTATAAGAAAAATGAAAGATTCCTCGGAAAATCGCGGTCATTAGCAGACCTTGATCCTCTCGTTAGTTGTCGTAACTCATTATCTAATAGCCATCTAATCCATAATAAGTCGTGCGTAATGCGCGTATGAATAAAATAAGCGTCAGTAGATCAACCTTTTAGTTTCGAGATTCGAGATCTATTTCCGACAGTCGTCCGCCGCGATTGGCTGACTTCGCCGGCTCGTCGCGGTGTTGGCCGCATTTTCTTCTGTTTCGCCGCTAATCGGGGTCACTTCCGCCATTCGATTTTCGAATCGCCGGGATCTCGCTGGATCGCGGGACCGAGATGCGAATGAGATGATTCATCTCTGAGGAAAACCGCGACGTGCGTCGAATCATAACATCGAGATAACTTCAATGGCTACGATTTATATACGACATATATACGAAAAGTTTATTGTACCACGTTAACTATCGCACATATGCATTTATTGCTAATTTCTACGCATATAATGTCGCAAAATTATAGAAAATAAAATTTTTAACGCATTCGAAATTATGATCGATGACATAACGAGGGCAATCGAGAACCTTTTATTAAAATATCGCGATTTCCAAGATGGTTTTGTTAATGAAAATATACTGATTCACTGTGTGTGTGATGATTGATATATTCGTTACTTCACATGGCCAAAACACATGGCCCCATCATAAAAAGAGAAATGTAGATCGCGATTAAAGATTAGCAGTTTAAATGGTTATTATCTGCAGTGGTTTGATTAAAGCTGAAAGATAAATAGATAATTTCCGAATAACAATAAATAATTTTTTTGTGTTGTTTTGTTCTATTGTCTTTAATAATATTTTTAACATAACGAAAAGAAACATTTAAGATCCGACAAAATCATATTATGATCTTTTTAATTCATTGTAATTAAATTAATTACCGCGAAAAAGAAATTTGAAACAAGCTAAAAAAAATTCTTGAAACTTTTTTACCAACGTTTACATCTTCATATTTGTTTTATATAAGTAATAAATACATTTCCTCCTTATATTTGAAGAAATTAACAAACGTAGATATATTTGATTTTTCCAAGATATTAATAAAACTGCCTAAGCGTAATTACATCACGATCTTTGATCGTCTTTCTGAAAATAAATTTAAAATTTATTTACATCTTTGACTAAATAAAATTTCAGTACAAAGATTTCTTCGGCGCATATGCATAGTTCTGTTTACACGAAACTAAAAACTTGGCCTTCCTTCGGTTTGATTCACTGGGATGCTTGACTCTGGGAAACCGTGCCAGGAAAATAGTGCAGCTATTTTGTGAAGCACCTTGAGCACTAGGCTAGAGCAATGCAGAATTTCATTTGGCCAGAAATTTCATGCTATATATGTATACACTATCACGGTTGGCCATCTCTATTTTGCCTATTGGCGCCAAAACATATTTCGCAAATATTTATACCACTGTATGTGATCGTGAAAAAATCATAGTATAAACATACGTGATAAAAAATTAGTCTGCATAATTTTATCAAATAATTGACCTTATGAGAATGAATTAATTCTATAAACGCCACTAAGTTTACGACTTGACATTGAAATTAATATTGGAACTTTTTCTCCGAAACTTTGAATATTTTTATTTTTATTTTTTATGATACATTTTTAATTAATAGGACTTTTTTGATCCAAATACAAATTTGCAGAACATGAGATGTTTTTTAGAACGAGTTATTTAAGCGCAATATTCGATTTCGCAACTCGAGTGGGCATACAAACAGACGTTTAGTCAGCGATGTGACACCGAATTCCAGACATTACTAATTAACGACATTATTAATCGGCATCTGTCTTGTTCAAGCAAAATACCTGCCTAGTATGCCTTCACCGACTCGGAAGGCTCGGAATCCGAGAAGACTATCGTCGCGAAATTCGCTACGAGTTTCTACCACGCTTCCGCATGGCAAAATGTCAGCATTTTATATCTGTCATCTAGAACAGTCGGACAGGATCCGACGAATAGACTGCGCATCATAAAATTATTATTAGGCCACCATCGACACAACCATGTATGATCGCTTTACTTTGTTGCGCGACTGATAATCTTCTTCTCGCTATAAAATAAGCAAAATGCCAATGTGACGTGCCAACAATTAAATTGTTGACTCAGCATCACATTGTAATCCTGGATATAGAGACATTGAAATTATATACAATAAAGAAATAAAAATAAATACAAGTAATGTGGATAATATTCAAGATTGAAGCTTTTATAAAAATCATTAATTATCTAGATCTCATTTTCAATGTCATCGATAAACATGCAAATCATTTTTGCGTATCTCTACAGAATTGAAAATTGAACTGAAGTATCGATCATCGATGACGATGGCATGATTCATAGTAAATATAACAATTTTATAAATCTCTCGCTCTTGCATACAACATGCACATACACATAACGCTCACAGGAGAATGCGCATTCGACCGAGGGGGTTGATCGAACGGGATGAGATTGATGATACCCCACACGATGACCTGACCTGTCGAGCTCCGCGTCGAAATCGCCACCTTAATGCGCGTTCGACACTTGCACAACACACTCGCGCGAAAATAGCACCAACGAGCCGAGCTGACACGGGATGGCCGAGAGAAAGAAGAACGAAACGACAGCCAGAGAGGAGGAAACGCGATCAGGGGAGGAAGACGAAGACGTCCCTCGAGGGAAGAGAAAGAAGAGAAAACTGTGCACTGACCTCTCCGGGATCCCTCCGAGGCTCCTCCGATTCTCTCTTTCTCTCTCTTTCTCTCACTACCACCCTCTCCCGGAGATTGTATATCGGCCTTAGCGCATGAAAGGGGAAAACGATCTCTCGGTTCCCTACTATGAGATCCTCCTCCGGACCGGTCTCTAGACGTCGTCGAGTCGCTCGCTCGCCACTTCGGCCACCTAGGAATCCCCGAATAAATCGCCCGAGTCGGTGAGGAAGCCAGCCGACGGCTATCTCGAGACTGCTACCAATGCCAGCAGCAACACGTCCCGATGCCCGAGCGCCGATTCTTCTTCTTCTTCTTCTATTCTCTACCTCCTCGTCGTCATCGACGGCGTCTTCGACGCGGTGTTCTGAATCGCTTCTACAATCTTGTTCTCTTAATCGTGCGATGATACCTTTGACACGGAAGATTTCATTTTGTAAATTCACAATTATTTAGCTCTTCAATATGGTTTATCTTTTGATTCATTTTAATTAAGTTCTTATCTTTCACTTCTTAATTTATTCCTACAAAGATAATTTTTAAAGAGAGAAAGAGAGAAGTGACAATAATTCCGTCTCTTCTTTTCAGCCGCAGAATTATTTTCATTTCCAGGAAGGCGATTTTACACACAATTGCGAGAATGAAAACACATTGTTACATTATTATTATAGGACCGCGCTAATTCGTGGCGCGGTCGATCGGCCGCGTTTCGGCCGCTTCTAATAATAATCGATGCCTACGCCTCTCCAGGGATTTCTCTACGGATCCAAATCGATACTACGACTGGTGCAACACATAGGCTACTTGTACCGGCTACTGTCTCTGCTATTGATCAACTGTGACGTCTCGTTAGAAAGCGGTTTCTAGATCGGGAATGACAGCAATGAAATTTATTTGCGTATCGAGTATTATATTAATATTACTAATGATGTAATTGTTCAATATCGCTTAATTATTTTAAAATAATATGATCTTCAAAACTCAAGTACGATGTAATATTTTGACGCGAAGAAGCATTGCTATAATTTTCGAAAATATTAAAAACTATTAAAGATTAAAATAATAAAAGAATAAAATAATAAGATTAAAATAAAAGATTAAAATAATAAAAGAATAAAAATAATAAAAAGATTAAAATAATAATATATTAAATAGATTAGAATAATAAAAGATTAAATAAATAATAAAAGAATAAAAATAATAAAAAGATTAACATAATAAAAGATTAAAATAATAATATATTAACATACATTATTTTTTATCTCAATTCAATCATTACATTTTATAAACTCTTGATGTTTGCGATTTCTACATTTGTAATTTTTAAGGATCCGAATGTATATTATGATTGTGTATTATTATATTATAAATAATTTTTTTTCTGTGAAAACAGCTTTAACCTAATGAAGAGATCTGCGATAAACAAGATCGATGAGAAGACAGCATTATCTCGATTATCGATCTCAAATTTCTGTCTATCGGATGCGGTTAAAAGAAAAATGTAAAAGAATTGTGCATTTTCTCACCGATAAAGTCAGGCTCCAGTTACAATCAAAATCTGGAATTAAAAGGTGGAAGAAAAGAAGGATTTTCTCGTTAAAGTGACAGATGCTTTTGTAAATGATACCGAGGAATACAAGCAAAGGCTACAGGTACACTTGGCACCGTCTGTCTCCGGCAGGTATTCGCCGATATAATTTTATTATGTCATACAGTATGAATACACGAAAGCTCTTCTTTTTATAATCAAACAGGTTCATCATGATTATACCATTGCTAATCAAAATAATTTGCAATGACGCGTGTGCCGAATCAGTCATCTCTCCTGCAAAGGATCCTATTTCCATGCAGGACAGCATTGTATGCAAGAGGGAAGCGATGATGAAAAGATCGAATTTGGATGAACGAGCCTCTGAAAAATTCGACGAAAATATAAGTTTGAAAGCTACGCTTGATGATGATTCCACTGATAATTCCGAACAGAAAAAGACTAAATCCTTGGCACGGAAATTGGCAAATGAAGCTCTCAGATCGCCACAATTGCAACGCAATATAAAAAAATTGGCAAATTTAAGCGAGCCTCGATATAATCATTCTAAAACGATAAAAGATTCACTGGTAAATCAGAGAGAGATGGGAAGAGTGTTTAAACCAGCAGGAAAGCTGAGCAAGTCGAATCATGAAGGGAAAAAAAAAAAGATGAGAAATAAACGTAGACATGGAATAAGACAGGGCAAAGAGCATCTTTGGTTAGACAAACAAAATTATATTAAGGTAGATATTATATGATTTGTTATTATTAATTATTTTTTGTTATAAATTTTTGTAACGATAAGATATTCAAGAGACAAATATAAATTTAATTTCTGTAAATTTAATTTTTTTTAATTTTATTGCTTCGAGAATTTTTTGAAAGATAAATATTAAAACACTTAAAAATTATTGTCAATTCAAAGCATTTCAAAACGTAAACATTCTGCATAGATATTCTATTCCTACTTAAATCTCAGTTTAATTATAAATAATTACGTGCACTATTATTTAGAAGGAGCCACGAAAAATAAATCCATCTGCTAATCAAATTGACATAAAACAGCGGAATATTATAAATAAAGAGACAGCGAACAACTCTATAATGAAGAATAATATTATTCAACGAAACTCTAAAACTGAAAATGCCGATCATTCCTTAAAAAATAACATCGCGAATCCTTCGCATTCGAAGCGACGGTTTCGGAAAATCGATGATGCGATTTCATCGAAACATGAGAACGTGATGAAACGTTTAATGCGAACAACCACGAAGAATCCCAGAAAAAAGGATTATGAGATCGAATATTTCGAGTATTATAACAACGATAATCCCAAAGCAATTAAAGTTCAATCGAAACAAGACGAAACAGAAGTTGGAAACGATAGAATCGCCAGGCAAATCTCGAACGGCAGTTCTATCTTCAACAATAATCCGTTCGATCATAGTTCGCCACAATTTTTAAAGGGAGATTTCTATGACAAGGATTTCATTTACGACGATTCGCTGAAACCTTGGGAAAGCGGTCGTTCCTTGATCGCTCAATCAGAAGAAGATAATGCTATCGATCACATGTCCACATATTCTCCTATATTAATCGATCAGAAAATCAATCCAAGAAGCCTGTATTATATTTCCGACGTAACTCAAGAAGATCCGACGTTTAATCAGTTTCAAATATCGAATATCGATCGGTCTTCTAAAGAAAACTTATTATTCGCCAATGATATAGAATCTTCTACTGACACTTTTATCAATTCTGATTTCGATCTGGCGCAGATTCTTACCACTAACGCGAATACCATCTTTGATCAGCAAATCGAAGCCGAGCAAATTCCTATCGAAGTACTTCAAAATCGGAATAAGTTGAACGTTCGTTTGCATTCGAATTTAAGTATCGGATCGGAAATAAGCAAACCTGAGGAAGTGCAGGTACTTTATTCCGACGCAAGAGGTTCAATGAACGTACCGCATATCCTTCGTAAAGTTCCCGGCACTTTAAACGTATACGTCGCGGAAAAAAATTCTAGACCCGTGTCTGCGTTTAATGAATATGTTTATTCCGTCGGTTCCACAAGACAGCCTCTGCACAAGGTCAATGATCGCGTTCCAATTCTCTCTCAATCGATCGTCAATCGACCGATAGAGCATATCTTGATTCCTGATCGAGAGAAAGATGTCATATCAAATCGATACAAAAGTGATCGAAAACTAGCATTGGCCGAGGAGGTTCGAAAAGCGAAACAGGAAGCGGCTGCTCGAATTTTTCGCGAACAATATAAAAATGACAAGAACGAAGAATTGGCGAACGGTGAAACACATAGCGATTTTGCATCCACGACGAAGACGACGGAAGAAATACGACGGGCATATGTTGCTGCGACGTTAAATGAAACTAAGGAAGTCGCGAATCAGATATTAGAAAAGATCGTCGACGAACTGAAGGAGATTAAATCAGATCGAGCGACTGAAAACGAACAAATAGAAGGTCTCTTTTTCTCCCTCTCTCAATTTTGCTATATTAAATTTTAATTAGCACAAGATGTTTAATTAGCAAGATAGTTAATATTAAAATATAAATAACTTTTCATTCTTGAAAAATTTAATTTAAATATTAATCAACTGTATGCTATATTTATTAAATATTAAATTTAATATTTAATTAAATATTAAATATTAAATTTATTCGAAACTCTTTTGAAGAAAAAATCAATTCATAAATAATTTTGTTACAATTCAAAAAAGTTCAACAGAAAAAATAACTTTTATACTGATTTTATTTCAAATATTAAAGTTCTAGTTCAGCAAAATATTTATTAAAAAAATATTGTCAAATATGCACACATACACACACTTACATTTTGATAAGTAGATTAAACTTTATCAGGTTTACCTTGCAAGATATCGGGATCCTGGGTAACCACGCAGGGTGGAGTACGGATCGATATGAAAGTCGATAATCGCACCATAAACGTGACTCTCGCGAAATTGTCGCCTCCGCCCGCTCATCAGGGCTTGCTGGATCTCACTTGGAATCTGACCGGATACGCGCCGTTCGCGGCAGGTGGACCGTTTTCCTTGCTCGCCATTGACAATCACACAAAGTCTCTAGCGGTGTTTACAGGTATTCGAGATTCGTGAGGCCGAGAATAAATTATAATTTTATATAACGCGTAAGGAGAAAATTAATTAAAGAATTAAAAAAAAGACCTACGATATAATACGCAGGTGCATGCAGAGTGTGCCAAGGTATCGATACGATAGTTGGAGTTTGGTCAATCTCTCATAATCCGCGGGACTGCGAAGACTTTCAGATAGCCACGAATATTTATAACGACATATTTCGTCGTACTAAATTATCATCGGAGGTGAAAAGAAAACACCGAGAGATCGTACGATTGTTTCAGAAAAACGACAAAGAGAATGCAACAATAGATTCAACCTTGAGTAATATAATACAGCACAATAACACGTTACAACGAAATAATACGTTCCAACAAAACAAAGTAGAGAAAGGAAAAATTTAGATAACAAAGACACTCTTAAGGAATTAATAGAGAATAATAATAGATAAAGAAAAATTAGCATATTGCTAAAAAAAAGATACAAAGTTTTTTATGTTAGTAAATAATTTATGTAAACTTGAAAAAGTACAAACTTTGTATTTCTCTTGAGCATTAATAATTATATCAATGCTCTTATCGATATAATTTAAAAAAGTACATACATTATGTAGACAATCTAAAATAAATTTTTAATTGTAAATTTGATTAGAGGTTTAATTTTCTTATTCTTCTCTTCTAATTCGGACAGAACATTGATCTTTTGTGTATATGTGTGTGCGCACGGACTTCAATTAGATGAAAATAATCTAAATGCTTATATAACATTGTTTTTTTGTCACAATTACTTAACATCCGATAAACATTGTAGAATGGCATCAAAACCCGACACAACGATCTATAATAAACTTAGAGATTTAATAATTGATATTAAATAATGATTAATAAGAAGGTTATCCATTTATTACACGTTACCTTTAGCGTACCAACTTGTCTATTTCGATTATCCTTGATTGATAATGACACATGTTTGCGGTCATCACCAAGTGCGTATTTTTTTATATTAAAAATTGCATAACTAGAAAAGAGATCAATTATCAAATATTAAACATAATAGACTTATTATGCCTACCGTAAAATTAAAATTATTGTTATATTTGTTATATTCAAAGAGAGAACGTGAGTGAATATTTTTATGTACCGCTTTTATAACAACAAAAAGGTACTATAATATAAATAAAATAAATCAGTACTCACCCGACCTCCTCGCATTCTTTAACTTCGGCTTCCTCGGGTAAAGGTTCGCTAATGATAATAAATTTGACGTTTGGACTTATAGATTCGGTCAACATAGAGCGTAAATTATTTCTCTCCAGAGGGTGTGTCTTTTCGTCTATTCGAAACTCTAAAATCGCAATATTCATTCCCTTATTCCTGCCATTAAAAACACATTTGTCTTTATATAATTATATAGATAATAGACTTACTTTTCTTAAAATTATAAAATATTTCTTGACTAGTTGTTTTTGGCTTTCTCACGGAAACAGTCTCCATATCTTCGCCGCGATGCCCGAGGAAGGAATACTCCACGTAAAGCAATTGTATTTCATCATCTTGCATGATAGAGCTTTCATCCAGAAGCTGTATGCTTGCTATTTCAATGATTATCGTATCTTTTTCGAAGTGCTGAAAAAGGCAAAAATAAAGAGTCAGAATTAATAATTACGCTAAATTATGCTATTATGTTACACACAATGTTACATATATTTGGAAATCGATATATTTTTCAATATACTGTTAGATATATCCTTCTACATTAGAAGTGTGCTAGTGTACAATATTATTATGTTCATTGAAGATATTATTAAAAATATGACATTAGTATTAATAGTCTCAGTGCGAAATTTATTTCATTTAATAAATAAATATCCATTTTAAATTAAATTTTAAAAAATTATAAATTCCATATTTAATTTTTGTTAAAGAACTAGATAGTAAAATACATTCTAGATGGATTTATCGCATGAGTTTATGTAATCTAGCACCCTTCTTCCTTTAAACATCTTAAGTTTAACTGAGTAAGCATAACTAAGAAACAATCTCGTACGCTAGTGTCATGCTGGTAATCTTGCACGTCCACGTTTAACGATTTATCTCCTGCAAATATTTTTGGACGACTAGTTGAGCAAACGCTACTTTTATCGACATATAAATGCGTGAATACGAAGACGTAATTAATTACTAAGTATATTAGCAGAATTCAGCAGGCTCTTTCGCCTATACTTCTCCCAGTTTTTCTCTGAGAAAACCTCGCCCAAGTCGCGGATCACGCTATTTGTTCCTTTGAGCATCGAAACATCCTGAATATGACCGGAAACTCGATAATTTCCAAATTGAACGTTTTCTATGTTTCATACAATCGCGAGAGCTTTTCATAAGATTGCATTACATATCTTACATTCTCGATTAAAGTCCTAAACTCCTTCATGCTCGATGAATCTCTCAGACCGTTCTGCTGCTCGATATTTCTGCTAGCCGTAAGTACATCGGAATCTGGACTAATTGAAACCATTTATATAATGCATATAAAAAAAAGATAAGTTTGTATAAAATGCTATTTTTCTGTAAGATTTTTTTTTGTTATATTTTACAAAAATTAGACTTAAATAGAAGGAGATAACAAAAAAATCTTACCTTCTTGCTATAACTCTTCTATTCTCTTCGGATCTCTTGTTCGTGTCTTTGTGAGGCGAAGAGAAATTTTCGTTATTCGAGTTGTCGAAATAACAATTTTCGTCTTCCGAGTTTTCACTTTCATATTCAAAATCTGCGATTTTAATAATCGCAGTTGCGTACAATTAAATTTGAATTAAATATAATATAAATTAATTATGCAATGATGAAATTACTTATGTCTAATGGCAATCGGATATGAAGTTCCTTTGTATCTTCTTGTATCGTGGTATCCTCTAAAGCTTGATCCTTTGGAGGTTCCTTTGTATCTTCTAATGTTGTCACATCGACCGAAGGTGGAACAAAACTTTTTTCCGGCATGTCAATCGTATCCTTCTTCATCAGAGGCATCTCATGGAAAACATCTCGTAGTGATATTATACCGCATTGTTTTTTAAATGCTTCGACCATGTCAACGTTACAGCTCAATCGGACCCAGAGCGATAGCTGGCCAAAATTGACGCCGAAGAAACAAGAAATAACGCTGTTTACAGGTACAATGTAATGTAACTTATTCTGCGGATAATCCAGGATATCCTTGATGGAGACTTTCGCTTGGGCGATCGTGCAGCAAGTGTCGTTTCGACGAACAATATTCACTCGAAAGACCAGATACTCCGACAGCACGTTCTTGAAGAAGGAAGAGAGATCCGCTATGCGGTACACGGAGGACGAGTTGAAGATCAGATTAGGGCACTTCATTTTCGGCGTGTAAGCGGTCTTCTCGCCCCAAATATCCCAGCTTATATAAATATGAAGATTGCATATGTCTTCTTCTTCTGGGATTTTCGCGATCTGATGATTTCAAAACGCGAGTATAATAAAATGATTTTCTTCAGTTCAAAAATAAACGACAGATTTTTGTTACATATATATATATATATATATATATATATATATATATATATATATATATAAGATACATATGTTTGTACATATATTTGATAAAAAATATTTTTTCAATATTTCATTTTTTATCGCGCACAATATTTTACAGTCTCTAAATTAATAATGTAATTTATATAATTATATAATGATAAATAAATATATATGAAATTATATTAAATATGTAATTTATATAATTATATAAACTACATATTTAATATAATTTCATATATAATTATATTGTTTAGCTATATAATTTCATTGTTTTACGTGAGAAAAGTGAATAATATAGAGTGATTAATGACATCAAAATATATAAACATAAATATGATGGTACAAAGTAAAATACAAATTTATTATTTTATTTGATATATATTGCATATAAAGATTATTGGCAATTTTTGCATCGTTTTATTCGCGATACTAACCGATGTGGAAAGTTGCAGTCGCGAAATGTGAATCTCGATGAGACCTTGTCTATCGGTAATTAATAGAGGAAAGCCTTCCGTTGGGCACGCTGGCAATCTCATACTGTCATTTAGACATTCAATTTTACAGGGTAATTTCTGCTTCTCTTCTAGCAATAACGGATCCTTCGTTTTGCGCAAGTGGCATGTTAAATTACATTTAGGATAATGCGGCGACTTTAATCTCTTCAATTTCTTTACAGATTTTTCTGCCTAAACGAAAACCATTGACGCGTTATATTATATTAAAAAATTTTACGTTTTCCACTTTGCACTGGCTTACGCAGAAATCTTTACTAATATCGCGGTACGATGATTTCCTGAACTTCTCGTGAATCATAGGAGAAAATTGAACATCAAGCGAATCTTTCATCGATGAACCGGTATCTTTCATTAAGACAGTTGCAGATTTCTTTTCACACATGAAATTTCTATAATTCTTGGTGTCAACGGCGGTTGGTTGAGGAGCAGAGCTCATACAACCACGATCGGAATCTAAATTTCGCATAACATTTTTATCATTATTGCAGATACAATATCATTCGTCTTTTTGTTTCTATAAATATATTTGTCAATGCATAATCTTTGTCAATAATTCTTACACGCTCATCATTACCGAAATTTGTCGCTGCGTCTGAGCAAGAACGATTTTGCTTAATACAAGTAGACATCACAGAAATATTGTTGTTGTTAACATCAATTAGCGAATCCTTGATCGTAGAAACTTGGTGACTCGAAAATGTTTTTTCATCAGTATTACTAAACGTCGCTATATATTCTTGCAAAACGTCGAATAAAGTCAGAAACATTTGATTTAACGTTAGGTTTGGATTCTCCGCGAGCCTTTTTCGTGAACTCTCAAGATTTGATTCGTCACGAAGTAATCGAGAAGATATTTCTCCATCGCTGTAATAAATACTCTCATGATGATATCATATACAATAATGTTCCAATCTTTTACATAGTATATTATAAAATATAAAAATTTATGTAGTATATGTAACATAAAAAAGTAATTGTAACAAACTATAAGGGTATATATTATATAAAAAGTTATTATATAATCAGTATTTATTTATAAATTAAATATATAAAATGTTTCATATACTTTTATAGAATATTAAGAAATTGTTTTATAGCTCTTTGAACACACAAGATTTTGTGCGATACACAAATTATTAATTTCCTTATAATCTACAATACAATAAATATAAAACATAAAATTTAATTATATTAGTTAATAAATCAAGAAGAGATATCCAGAGAAAGTTAAAAAATACATCCTCTCACATAACACATACATACAAGTACTGACACAAATATTGAACATTTAACTAATCTTCTTCATTAGATGCTTGTGCTATATGACAATGAATATTTATATTTTACTTATACTCTTGAATTTATAAAATATGTATTTGTTATTTGACGTTACAAAAAAATTACTATCTTACAATTATAATTTTAGTTAAATTTATTAGATATAATTATGTATCTGTTCCTAGGAATGTTTTAGTACCATTTACTTTAATTAATATATTAATATTCATATTAATATTAATTCCATATTCCAACTTACATGAAAACTATCTAATATTTTAATATCGATGCTACATTATTATACTTCCATTACATTTGTCATAAGCTTGCGAAATTGTATCATTGAAAAAAGTAATAACAAAAAGTTAATAATTAAACGTAAAAATTAATAATAAGCGGTAAACTCTCTGTCAACAATTAGAATCACCGAACAATAGCTTCTCGAGAGGTACGACTTGCCTGTGCCTCTGAGCTATATCCAAAATACCCATATATTCTTCTTTTGAGGCAATTCTCGACGCGTCCAAAGGTGTGTTAATTTGCGCTTGATCCAACAGCTTTAATATTTTTTCGCGGGATAAAACATTTTTGCCATTTGTTTCCTGATTCGTCTTCCATTCTTTCAACGGCGATTGCAATGATGCCTTCTCCTCATTTTTTTTCTCTTCACTTCTCGTCACTGTACTTTGTTCGTTTATGCTGGCAGTGATGATTATTGCCTGTACTGATTTATCCACCAATTGTAAATTTTCTCGCGAGTTGCCGACAAGTTTCTCCAGCTGCATAATTTTATCGTACATTTCACAACATTTCATACATTGCTTTATGTCTGATGATAGTGCCATATTTGAAATATCGTCGCATTTTTCGTTTTGCTTAGGAAAAGACTATAAATATCACAAAATTGCAGATCACTCAAATACAATTTACAATTATAATTTCAAAAATATATACAGATATACTAACCGTTACTTGTACCGTCAAGGCATCTATGTTTGTCTGCAATTCCTGAAGTTTTACGAGCAATCGCTCATTTGTTGCCTTTAATGATACAATGTTAGCCTGCTCGTTATTGAATGCAATTTTCAAGTTTTGTTGATCCTGAGCATTTTCAGAAAGCTTTTTTCTTAATTCTACATTTTCGAATTCGACTTGACCATATTTCGAAGTAAGCGCGATAAGCTCGTTATTATGTTGTTGCAATATCTTAATTTCATTCATAAGATCTCGTATCTGTTCATCTTTCTCGCGTAACGTGAGCTGTGAATTTTTCGCATTTAACATTTGATGATCGATCTCGGCTATTCGTGTCCTCTCTGATGAAAGAACGGCCGCAATCTCCTGATTATTCCTTAAAAAATTATAAATTTTTAAATTAGAAACAATCTATATTGACAAAAAGATATTTATATTATAATATTATAATAATATTATAATATTTAAATTTAAAAAAATATATATATATATGTGTGTGTGTGTGTGTGTGTGTGTTCACAAAATTTATTATACTGATTATATTTGACAAGATTATTATGTTAATTATATTTTATAAGAAGCACGATTTACTACAAAAAAAATATAAAAAATATTCAATCAATTTTTTACATTAAAAAATTTATTAAATCTAGTAATGATAGAGTATGTTACATATTTGAGAGAAAAAGAGCTAATATACTTCGTCGTTTGTTCAAGAGTCGTTTTCAAGTCGTTAATTTCAGTAGTCAACGCAGCGTTTTTTTCTTGAGTCGTCATTAGTTTATCATTCAGCTGCTTCATCTGTCGCCAAACTCGTATATACTCCACATTCTCCGCTATCTTTTCCCTTTGAGTGTTAGTGGAAAGCGCCAGCTCTTTCTCTAACTCTGTTATACGACATGCCATATCTTTCTTCTGCGCCTCCAGTTTCTACGAAGAAAGGTTGAACACTAGGCGGAAATTATGGCGTAACACATTACACACATAACAACGAGCAACTTTACGTATTCTAATTATCTGAATATAAAATCGCAAAATAACTTATATATACAGATAATATTTAACATCTTTTTTACTATTTTCGATCATTTATTATCCTGTATAAATTTGTTTTATTTTATTTATTTAAAACATAACTGCTAAATGAGATAAATGAGGAAAATTAAGTACGTGCAAATATTTCGAGTTATCGAGAATGTTGTTTTACCTCGATTTTAAGGAGGCAATTTCGCATGTCATTATCGTCATCTCCTGCCCCAACGATACATTGACATGACGGTACTCTCGTGCGATTATTCTCACTTCGGCACGTCCTAAAAGAAATTAGTTCGGTATTTTCACTGCGTTGCGACAGTGAGTCATAAGATAAATTTCATAGCATACGTGTACTTACACGAGTCCAGAAGACGATGGTCTAACGAGATTACGACTGCGCGATGACGATCTACCGCTCATCGTATGACTCAACAATTGATTTCTCATCACGCCGATTTTTTCTTTCAACTTAAACATTTAATAGAATATTATTTAAGAAATACATTGTTGTTAGCGTACAAAAAGTATTAAGTTTTATATCAATAAAAAGACGCTATAATATTTATAGTAAAGAAAAAATTTAGAGAAATCATCTATTCTTTCTTATAATTTATAATCTTTCATTTATATTAATTTTATTAAAAAGTATAATCAAATTTGTAATAATATTTACGCTATACATTACAATAACACAAATAATAATTTCTATACAGAATAGTACGCTCTTCTTAAAATAGTAATATATGATATTTTTATTTATTATATTAAATAAATTATTTAATAAATATTTAAATTATTTAATTAATAAATTATTAAAAATTTTACAATTAAGAATTGTATTAGAGAATTTTATTAGAATATATCATACCAACATAATATGATCTAATCTTAAAATGAGGTTTTTCCAAACAGAAGAATGTTGTTATTGAATTACTATACGAAAGACTTTTTAAGGCCGTTATTTCAAGTCTACCTTGGTATTTTCGAGCTCAAGCGCAGTTATTCTTCTATCGTCAGTAATATCTAACGCTAATCCACACGGTCTTGGATTACTGGCCAATCTAATCAATTTTGTACCGAGCCGCTTAATCTTGTCTTCCTGGCAATTCGATAATTTCTTCAGATTGTTTGCTTCGTCGAGTAAACGTAGATACTTATCCTCTAACTGATAGCGATCGAGCTTGCAAACGAGATGACGTTCCCTAGGATCTTTCATATTTTAAATGTTACTCACACATATACATTCACAAACATTGCATCATGTATATATTTGGCAAAAATAAAACAAAAATTAATTATTATAATAAAGAGAATATTGAAATGAAAAATGGAAACTAAAATATATATTGTATAGAATCTCTTATAAAATATTTGTATCTCCCGAACCATATATGTAGAAAATGAGGATATGAATCAGAGAAAGATACGAGCTAAAGATTATCTAACTCAATTTGTGATAAAAATGTATGTGTATATACAAACCTATCAAACTAATAATTGTGTCTGCGCAAGAGCCTTCCTTTACGGGCAAAATATCACGATTTGGATCATCTGCCATTTTCAATCAGATTTCTGACATGTAGACTGATCACTTAGAATTGATAAATATTTAAAACGTTGATTAGCACATACGAACTCTGAAAAATTAACATAGAATTAATATTGCATTTTATTTATATATAAAATGTGTTATTAGATCGCTAAACACAAAAAAATATTATAATTTGGAAAAAAATAACACGACAGAATCAAATCTTTCTACAAATTAGATTATCTTTCCTTCTTCATAATCTGCATTATATTTATATTATATTTATTTCTCTTTCATTCTTTTTTTCCTCTCTCTTGTAGATTCTTTTTCTTACCAAAATAATGATTATTTTTCCACACATTGTATTTATTTGCACACACAAAAATAATTAAACGTATTTAATCTATTCATGATCGTGAATAAAAGAATTCGAGTAATCGACTTTGCAATTCTCCGCTAATTTCGGTTTATATTATTCTCGATTATTCTCAAAATAATAATTTCTCAATATGCAACGATAAATTAATATTAATAAATAAAGACATACTTATTAATCTTTATTAATTTAAAAGAAAATTTATAATTTTTTTATCTTTTTTCCCAATAAATTTTAAAAATACTGAATAGTATTTGCGCAAATATGTAGTATGCAATTTTTGGAATATTAATAGAAAGAGATATAAATATTAATATTAATAAAATATTAAAAGGAAAGAGAATGACTGATTAAATAAAAATATTATATCGAATAGTTATCTTTTTTTACATGTAACACTATTAAATTATAATGTAATATTTTCTATACTATACTTGAAAACCATGCTAACTGAAAGAAAGCTGTACTAGCGCATACAAGTGACAATAATTATCACTGGTTATCGCTTTGTGCCTGCCAGATTCGAGATTAATACTTATATACACATATATAGGTGCTATCAGAACCACTCAGAACTCTTCTACCATGTACTTGTATCTCTAAATAAAAGGCATTTCCGCGAGCAAATAATATGATTCATCCTCTCTCGATCTCCACCCTATATGAATCATCTCAGCATAAAGCTTTAAAAGTCGTAAAAAAAATATTACAAAATAATATCTTAAATTGAGAAAATAAATACAAAATTAAAGACTATTCTAGATTGAAAGATCCTCATTAAAATATATAAAAAAATATTTTACAATTGATTCAACGATATTTTTATACGCACTCAATTAATCACATTTTAACAAAAAATGCAATATATGATATTGCAATTATATTATACATATACATATATTCAAAGTTTCCCCATCGCCGACCTGTAAAATTATTTGCGCACCCTTTTTCCGAACAACCCGAGTGCATAATCACAGAGTGTTACGCAAGAATAATCAATCTAGAAAAAATGTAAAAAAAAGAGAAGAATGAATAAAAATTATGTACACAAACATTGTTGTATAAGCGATTAAAGTATAACGATAAAAAAATTCGATATTTTAAATTAAATTTATTCAAGAACTATTACCTGGTTGATATTAATAGTATTTAATACTATTAATATAAATACTATATTAATAATAAAATGAATAAATATTTATTATTAATAATAAGAGAGAGTATTAATATATATAATTTATATTTTTAATACATATGTATATAAGTATTTAGTGCTATTAAAAACAAGTTTTATTTATTTATTAATAATGAAAGTGTATATTAATAACTTAACTATACATGTTCATTTTAATTTTCAATTTTGGTAGTTTAATTTTGACATAACATCATCTCATCCAATTATATCATATACCGACCGTCATTAAAACTTTTCCTAAAGTGTAAGCATCATCGTCATGAATAACAATACGGCAGGTGGACGTTTTGAAGGGAAAATAGCACGACCGTGAAGAAGGAAAGTCCGATGTATATAGAAACTGTCGGGAAGATGCTTCGGGAGGAAGGAACCCGGAAAGAAAAAAAGAGAAGAGAGAGAAAGAGAGAGATGTTACGGCGAGTTGGTCGCATCGTATCACCAGGTATATACACACACACACATACGAGGAGCTGCGAAGCGCCACTGCGAGCAGCACCACGAGACGCCGAACCAAGGAGGAAGAGAAAGAGAGAGAGAGAGAGCGAGAGAGAGAGAAAGGAGAGATCCAGCACAACCTGACCTGTCCGTGACCACCGCACCGTACCCTCGCTTTTGACATCGGCGGCGGTGGCGGCGGAGTGTGCGTGCCAGTGGGAAAGGTAAGATGGCGGCGGACGGAGATGCGGCGATTCCGGACCAGGAAAAAGTGCGAATAGTCTCGGATTTTATATTGCACTCGCCGCCGGGGGAGTTCAACGAGGTGTTCAACGACGTGAGGGTTCTGCTCAACAACGACAACCTGTTGAAGGAGGGCGCGTCCGGGGCCTTCGCGCAGTACAACAAGGACCAGCTCACGCCTGTTAAGGTACCTTCGTCGTCGTCGTCGTCGTCATCTTCGTCATCTTCGTCATCTTCGTCGTCGTCGCCGTCCTCGTCATCATGATCATCATCATCATCATCATCATCATCGTTATCAAAGTCGTCGTCATTAGCGTCTTATTCCTCCCAGAGTACGAGATCCGCGAGTTCGCGCCCTCGACGTGTACTTTCGCTTACTCGACCTCCTTTTCTCTTTCAAGTGTACCGATTCCCAAAATCCGCGATCGCAGTGATTTTACTTTCTCTCTCTTTCTTTTTGCCTTGGCCTTATCGGGCCTGCCGGGATTTATACAGGTGACCTTGGTTTTGGCTCGAGGCACCGATACGCGACCGGTATCCCCCGCGGCAGTTCTCGCGCTTCACCGGCTCGAATATTTAACGTTTTCATGCTAGATTACGAATCTCATTAATCTCACAAATTGATGAAAAACCATTGTAACAAGTAGCAAGTTTGTAATATTTCTTAATTCATGGATAAGAATTGTTTTTTATCTCCTTTTCTTGCTTATAACAAAGTGGTACTCTAGCATATTTGTCCAAAAGCAAACGTTGCGATATCTTATCTTTGCTGTGAATGACTGGTTTCACAACATTAAGAATGCTAAGATTATACTGACGTTCTGTTTATGTTTTCCATATCACATCATAAATGCTCGCAAACTTTCATTGAGTAACACATAAAAACAGAGATATGTAAACTAAATTAAATATTACAATTCTATTCTTTTCTTTGTATACAGATAGAGGGAAGTGATTATCCAGCGCTTATAACAGAACACAATGACTTGGGTTCTCAGAGGTTTTACGATGCACGGAGTAAGCAAAGTTTTAAATATGATCACTTGAGGAAGGAGGCGCAAGATTATGAATCCTACGAACCAGATCCTATAGCGGAACCTTGGAGGTCAGCCTTTCAAGATGAGATAACGAATTATACTCAAAGTCATTATAGACATGGCGCCTGCTCAGTTTTTGGGAAATCTTTTGGAGGTAATTATTTTGTTTGAATAATTGCCTAAACAAAATCGTGCGCGCGAAGAGTAACATTAATTTTTATGCAGGAAACGTAACGCTAACAGCGTGCATAGAAGATCATCAGTTTCAACCTAAAAATTTCTGGAATGGCCGTTGGCGTTCGGTGTGGACTGTAAGTTTTACTCCAAATTCAGGAAACGCCGAATTGAGAGGTAGCCTCAAAGTACAAGTACATTACTACGAAGATGGAAATGTACAATTGGTCAGTAGCAAAGAAGTAAAGGAAAGCCTGCCTATCTCCAACGAGAAGCAAACGGCGAAAGATTTGATACGGTTTGTCGAAGAATCCGAAAACGATTATCAAACGGCAATTTCCGAGAACTATCAAACCATGTCCGACACCACCTTTAAAGCGCTGCGAAGACAACTGCCGGTAATGCGAACGAAAATCGACTGGAATAAAATTGTGTCGTACAGTATTGGCAAAGAGCTTAAAAGTCAATAGAAATAGATTTTTTTATATATAATAATAATAATATTAAAAGAAATAATTAAAAAAAGAGAAGAAAAGCGCATTTTGCTGCATGAGTGAAGTCTGGACGTGTGATGTGCATGGGAGCAAACTATAATACTACTAAGTAATGTCTGATTAGAGAGATATTTCGACTCATGCATACCACTCAAGGTTCCTCTTGACTCCATATTATATGTTATAAGAAGCAATAAAAAAAAAGAAAAGAAGATTAACATTTTTGGCGTTGTCAATTGTGTAAAAGAAATTAATTAAAGATTATAATTTCTCCAAATTTTTACATACACAAGTTTGGCATAAAGTAATATAACATTGAATGGCTTGATATAAACATGCATTATTTCTATAAATATGTTGATTGTAAAATATAGGATCAGTATTCAACAGTGGAACCTTTGTATAAATGTTTCTTCGCTTTAATTCTAATCATCTTTCTTAAAGCTATATCCATGATATTCGCATTATGCAGCATAGCGCAAGATATAATCTTTAACTTCGGATGGACATAAAAACAATTAATAATCTGTCGAAGTAAAAGAAATATTTACTATTTATAATGGGGGTAATGGGAATCCTTGCTCTTATGTTAAGTAATTGAACTGAGGTTGAATTCAATGTGTTGAATAGCTTGAAATTTGTGAAACACAAATAGCGAAAATAAATTTAAGCTATAATTATATTATAGTTGTGAAGTAATGAACAGATGCTGGAAGAGAAGATGCAGTTTTTCAATTTTGACATAAAACTTATAAATTCCTGCAAATTTTATCAAAAATATAATAACATCAGTGATATTTCTCTGATAATGTTCATTAATATTTTTGTTTACGTATTTGTTTTTCCTTGTAGGAATTTATCGCACATACAATAGAAATTGGTATACAATATTATATGTTCACTGAGATTATTATTTTATTGATAATCTTATTGCTACAACTACATCAATCTGTTCTAGCACAATTTATCTGTCACTTGACAGTTCACCCTGACTCAAAGCAAAATAATTTCAATCATTTTATCATTAAATTTGCAATGCATTCTGCAATCAAATACTAAAATTTGCACAATTCGTTATTTACATTTATGAACATAATTATAGATCGCGAAAAGTCTACGTAAATACATAAAGAAATAAGTTTTTTTTACAGACGTGCTCATGTGCAAATAAAATAGTGAAAATTTATAATTTATGTTAGATATAAGAAAAACATCTCTTATTTTAAAAGCAAGATAAAATGTTTGTAATCTTTAAGACTCAAATCACTTAAAGCCACGCGATAATACATCTCGTGTATTTGAAAATTTGGGTAAAAAGACCATTATATGTATACACATATACATTTCAATCATTAAGTTATTTGTCAATACAATATGTTGGGGCCATGGGTGATGTCAATCGCATAATATATCAAACGTAATACAAAGACATTAGATGTGTCTATTTATAATTTGCCGGTATCGAACACACCGTTAAGTGTTCATTATTACATTCAATACACATAAAGTACAGAAAACAAGGAAACATAACTCTTAACAGATATTGGTGGGCAAGGCCTACTATTTTTATCCAACTTTATATTTCACACATAAAAATATAAGTCTATATACATTTTTGTTAAAATGTATATTGTTTTATAATAAGTATGTCTATTATATATAATGGATACGTTACAAAGTTTAAATATGAACTACTGAAATGAATGAAATAAATGTTGATCATTGCGCAATTTGGTTTCTAAATCATATTAAAGTATATCAACCCTGTCGTGAAAGAATCATTCAAATTTAAAAGCAGAAGCAGGAAGTCTCTTGGTGCTATCGCTTACTACACATTACACAGCCAGACATTGTATGCGAAAACGGAAACTAACAAAGTACATAATACATTGTACATTGTAGAATGTAGCCTATAGCCTGCTGGAGCCTTAATCTGTTCACTTTATGTTGGAGGAATGGAAATGGGGACAATGAAGATTGGGTCTTGTGGGGGAAACTATGTACATATGTTATTTGGATGAATGAATGCGACAACCATCATTTGACTCTTAATGCAATAGGATTCGAAACGTGTATGTAATATTATTTGTACTTTGTAAGTTACATCGTAATTCAAGGCATCATCTTTACTGCAGCTGCAGTAAAATTCTTGGAAGAGAAAAGAAAACACGAAAGATTCTTGCCATTGATACTTAAGGATTCAGTCAGAATACACACGAATAAACGATAAATTATTTGTTAGCATACGAGGCGCAATAACGAAGTTATTCAATGTAAATACAATCTCATATATGCTACTCAAGTCTCATTGTTTGTATTACGTATGTAAATTACAAAATGGAGCGTACTGAGGTGTGTTTCGAATCTTGTCAAAACTCCATACAACATAGTTGCCTACGATATTGAAAACTAGGTATTACCTGCAATCGAGTGTATCGTAACATAACAAAACGCATGTTCTTATGTAAAAATTTAAACACAGGATACATTTATCAGTTAAATTATGCATTATTGAATGTTATGATTGATTAAATAAAGTGATGTGACACTTTATATTTGAGCTTTTAAATATGAAAGTAATTCTTTTCTGTAAAGATTGATTTGCACTATTAATTTTTACTACACTATATAGATATATATGTCATTTTCCATATTATTCAAATTATTATTCAATGTATTTTATATAGCTCAATAGAATTTGCAAACTTAAAAAAAATTTGTTTTTTATGTAATAATATTAATGATAAAGATTTATAACTTCATTTTTTTTTAACTATGTTTTCAATATAAAATTCATACACACCAAAGTAAAACTATACTAATAAGATATGTGCAGGAAAATATATTTTAATAGAGTTTTTAAATTTTTTATATAATCTGTGCTAATTACAGGAGCATGTATTAACCTATAATGATCATAATGGTTAGAATCTAATAATTTTATATAAATTATATCCACATATTATGACACAAATTTAAATTAAACAATTTTAATTAGTGTAACATATGCTTTTCTAATACAATTCATTTCATGATAAGAATGAGATATTGTGTACAGGTATATTTTTGTTATTATTATTACGTGTTGTTTTCATGTATGCAGATCTACTTGAACAAACACTACTGTGATACGTATACGAACGTGTCATAATTCAAAGCTGCGAAGAAATGGAAAAACGTACCTTGCCCAAATTGTGCTAGACATTATTATACTCAATGTGAGATGCGAAAAGTAAACAGTAATATACAGGCACATAATTGCACCGTAAAGCATCAACAAAGACGCCTTAAACGAAACTTGACATTCATAAGCAACCATCTATGCTTATACCATCGACCATTGTCAAAATGGCATCCAAACAAGACAGCACGTGATAGCGGGTGATTGCTCTTTTAAGTGCACTTGTGTACATCTTTCCTACTAGAATTAAAGTAAAGTAAACATTACAAATACCAGCTCTATTCTAGAATTTCCTCTCAATCTCTTCTTAAATTAAGTATTCGTTAATAGATATCCATTCTTTTATTAGAAATAATACCTTTTCTCTACAATTTTCAGTGATAATTCTTACGTTTTTGTCTCACAATTAGCGGATTTATTTTTGTCACGAAAAAATGAAACTTCAGTTTATAGAAAAATTACTATTTCAAAATAGAGAGAGATACAAAAAAGGGAGATCTATAATATATATATTTATATATTTATTTTTTATTCGAAGAAAGAAGACAAATGCAAAAAAGATAGCTGAGCAACTGGAAAGTATAGAAGCACCTTTCATTATAATATTTATTTTTTTCTTATTCGTACACAAAATATTATATATAACATGTGTGATTCTTTGTATATTGAATTCTGGAATTTCTATTTCATTTTCATGACAAATTTTTTTTATCATATACATAAAAGATAACGTAACGATAAGTGTGATAAGCACATAATAAGCCAACATGTGACATTGCAGATTGCAAATGATGCAAGACGATGGTAGTGTCATCTGTCATATGCACCAGTACTATCGATGCGTTAAATGATTATACCCATTCTTGTTGTATATCCATCTCCGCCATCTCCGTGACTTCGACAACAACGAGCAGAATATTCTTCGCAGTAGTTTACCTCCGGTATCATCTTGTCCCCCGAATTAGAAGATTATCTCACAAGAAATGGCTTATAATTTTCCCGGGGTACCGGCAACCGCTATGCCACCCATGGGTGAGGCTGATTAATTCTTTAATCTTCATTAATCTAATATCTATCTTTTATAAAAATAACTCGACTATTTAGTCGACTATTTAGTTCAAAAATAGAAAACTAGAAGTTACCTGGGGTATACGAATGAGAATATTTAAATATTACAGGAGGTGTTAATAAAAAAATATATGATTGTATGTGTATTTTATGATATAACTACTAGACTACTTTGGAGTTGTTAGAATCAATAAAAAATGATAGCTTGAATATATTAACCTTCTTGAACTTTTAATGCTTTTAGAATCATTAATCAATAATAAAAACTAGTCTATATAAAGATAAGTAATACACAGTGTAACATAAATGTTGAAAGAATTTTGAATAAAAAAATATATGGAGATAAAAAATAATATTACTATAGATTCCAATACATGTAAAGATTATAGGGATTAAATTGGCTAATAAGTTAATGAAAGAAAATTAGGAACTGAAGAAGGAATCTTAATATAATATTTGAAAAAGATATTTCAATATCATTGAAAGATTTAAGATATAATTTTTAAATTAAAATATTTATCTCTTTCAATAGGTACAAAATTATTTAAATGGAATAATATAAAATATACAATAGAATATATATGCAAAATTATTAAAATGAATAAGGCAATTATAGAGGAAAAAAATATTATGTAAACTTTTATAACAATGAAATCTTACACACATGTGGTTTAACAATATAAATAAAATTAGGAAATTTTATTTATCATTAATGAGAGAATATATTCAAAGCAATTTTAGATTACTCAAAACATCATTTTGTTTCTTTAATATTAATATTATGTAATTTTCAGGTATGGGACCAATGGGTCCATTGGGACCTATAGCAGGACCACAAAGCTTTATGGAGCTTGCGGGTCAAGGATTCCCACCGCTGCCACCGCCACCCATACCACTGCCTGGAATGAACGACTCGCCTCTAGAGTTCAGCACGAATAAAAATCAGCCTCCAATAGTACGAGAAACTTCGGACGACAGTAGCGACAGAAGAAGCGATAAGAATGATAATAGGAGAGATCGGGAGAATAGGGATAGTCGTGATACACGAGATAACAATAGAAGGTAATATTTCAATTTTATCTGTATTCTGTCACATAAAAAGATGATAAACAGAGTAATCTTAAGAGTTATACAAGCTTTAGAATTACAGAATATATCTGTATAACTTTAGTTATAGTTTGTATGTTATCTTGCAAAAGGTCAAGGAGCGAACGCAGCGATAGACGCGACAGAGATCGGGAAAGGAGAGAGGAGAGAAGTGAACGAGATAGAAGGGACGATCGAAGGGTCGAAGAAAGGAACAGCACGAATTCCTCGAAAAATAATAATAATCACTCCAACAACTCGAGCAACAACGAAGTTTTATCGTCGACGAATACGAATAACACACCGAGTATCGGCACGCAAATGGAATCCGCCGGTGTCTGGGGAATGGGAGTAGGTTATCCCATGATGGGCATGGGTCCTATGGGACCGATGGCACCTATGATGGGCGAAATGACACTGGGCCCTCACATGAGTCACACGCACGGCTATAATCCAATGGGTATGGGCATGATGTCGCATGATGGTAGCATGATAGGTGCTCAGATACTTGGTGCCGAACAAATCATGACGGACGCGGCGCAAATAATGACCGCAAGCTTGCCACCGCCACCCACAACGCCTCAAGGTACCAAAGAGATTATTCATTGTAAGAGTTGCGTGCTATTCCCGCCAAATCCGAACGCCCCACCGCCTACCACACGTGAAAGGCCACCGGGATGTAGAACAATTTTTGTCGGAGGTAGATATTATTGTGCATCGAATATAATATAATTATAGTATAATTATTCAATATTGCGTAGAATAACGCGTTGTAATAACTATAATGTTTTACAGGTTTACCAGAAAACATTACTGAAGCTATAATACAAGAGATATTTGAACGATGCGGGGAAATAACTACCTTGCGTCTTTCTAAAAAAAATTTCTGTCACATACGCTTCGTATTGGAAGCCAGTGTCGATGCAGCGATCTATTTATCTGGCTATAGAGTAAGAATAGGATCTAGTGGTGAACCTGCAAACACTGGTAGACTTCATGTAGATTTTGCACAGGTTTGTTATCTGTTAAATGTTAATGTTAACATTAATTTTTATTTATCTACATTATCTGTTTTATCTACATAATGCTTAATAATGATCTTCAGGCTAGAGATGATCAATATGAATGGGAATGTAGGCAACGACAATTGCAAAGGGAACAACGTCATAGAGAAAGGGTGGAAAAGGAGAGACAAAGACCGCCGTCGAGTCCGCCTCCGGTAGTACATTACACGGATCACGAAGCATCCAATATTTGCGAAAAAATTAAACAAGATGATACGTTCATGAAAGCAGTACAAGTGAGTAAAATGTAAAACAATAATAATAATCCTTTTTTTTTATATATAGTTTGCAATTATATTCATTGATAATTCCTCTGCATTTCCCTATAATTCATAAATGGTTTTTACAGGTTGTTGTAACATGGTTAGAACGAGGAGATTGCACCAAACGCAATGCCAATACCTTCTACTCGATGATACAATCGACGAATTCTCACGTGCGTCGGCTTCTGACGGAGAAAGCTGCATACGAGGAAGAGCTGCAGAAGGCCAAGGAGTTGATGAAAGGAAGAATGCAAGGACTTCTCATACAATGTACGTTTACATACTTTTCTGTTCTCTGTCTTCAAGACAGCTCCATACTATCGTACATATTTCGTGTGCGCTAAGAAAATCCGCATTGGCTGGTAAGTTCACTTTGGCATATAAATAGGTCCAACGAGGAAATCATCTCGCCTCCTTATTTGGATATAGCAAATACAACAAAAATCTCATGATTATCTTGTTCATGATAGTATAAAAGTAATGACAGCGGTATCATTATGTTCTTCATACTGTGTGTATGACAAATCTTTGTGCCACATATTGAGTTCCAATAATAAGCAGAGATTTTTCTTACGAAGGTATGTGTTATACATCGTCATGTGATAATTAAGAGTAACAATTCATGACATTAAGGTACAGCAACCAATTCTAATCAGGTATCAAAATATCAAATCTCGAATTTTAAGCTTGTCGATCTCGACGTATGATATTTCGAAGAACGGCTTTTGCATATCAAGTGATACGCTTGACGTAAAATTATATAACTCTTGATATACGACAAAATACTTTTCTGTCTCGTCACTAACTTTTACAATTTCTCAAGTGTATCATAGCGAGTTCGTTATTATATGAATTCTGTTTGTGGTCAATGCACGATTGGAGGCGACTCGGTAGGAAGGATCAGGGATAATAGGCGAGGATAAGGTGGGTGTAAAATCCTATCTTCTCGGACTTAGGATCCAACAAAACTGACGAGCAAAGGCAGTTTATCACAAATTCTATCTATAGAAGCCATAGTATACTTGAAAATTGCATGCTTGACAATACTAAGAAGTAAGGGTGATGGGCTGGGCATCCATTGTTAAGAGATTATTTTGTATCATAAGATTTAAACTATTTTTGTATAATTTTCTTCATCAAAATATATACATATTCATACACATATAAATTACACAATAACTGTATTAAACAAGTAGGAGGTAAAAATGTATTGGATGTTATTCAAAATAATTCTTAACATTGGGAATCCAGAAATTGCAAGTCTTCTGGGGTTACATTATCTGCAATAAGAGGTGGAAAGGCAATCAATGAGAACGGAATGTTTGGTGAAACCAACATTAGATTAAATGCGGCACAATCTACATGAGACTCTGTGAGACTATTCGTAGCTGTATCAATACGTATCAAAATACGCTCCCGATTAGTAAAGGTGGGAGATACTGTTGTATTCATCGAGAGGAATGTCACGATAGCTAAACATTTAAACATGACAAGAGTGCGCGTAAAGAGAGTACTAGAAAGCATAGACGAAACTACCAACTTTAGAGTTTCAAGCAAAAGGTATACAACAGTGGATTTGTTGTGTTTTTTTGTATGCAACATGCGACCATGTCATCAACAGTCAGTCAGATCGAACGAGTCTTTACCGCCGCCAGCCACAAGAAAGTCTGGGATCACTTCACTAAGGCGCAACGGAAGAACATCGAGATGTGGAAGAAGCAATCTTCGGTATGTACGTAATGCACTTCCACAATGCTGGTAGCGTGTCTCTTCCTTTTCCTTCTCTTATCTGTCTAACTTGAAGCACTCTCAGAGTCTTGTCTGTCGCAATATGCTCCTATGCGCGTTTTGCACGATACCTCCAAACACGCTCGTTTTGCAAATTGTTTTTCTAAGATATGTACAGGTAAGTGAGATAATTGAGAAAGAATCAAATTTCCGCCTGCGAAAAAGAAAACGGTCAGACACCTCGCTTTTCTTCGTGCGTTTATAATTCGGTACTTTATCGTGGAATGCCGCGACAATAAAAGGCAATAAATCCTGTCGGCAACGCGCACAACGTTAAGAAAACAGCGTATGGAACTGAAGGTAATGCGAGATTAACACTTCCGGATCGAAGAAAAGCAACCACAGATTATCAGACAGCATGGATTCGCCTCATTTTCCCGAACAGTGTTACTCGATATACAATATATTTCTATTATTTCTGTACTTCAGAGCTGCATCTCTGCTTCTTAAGTTCAGGTAAGCCCAAAGCGTTCCAAAAAGACACAAGTCTCGGAAATGTTTAATAAAAGCTGAAAAAAAATCATGTTGCATCGCGTATCTCAACTCTGAATTACAGAAATTTATTATATAACATAAAAATGGGAGATTAGTAGTATATATATATATATAAAAAAATCTTAAAGAGGGCCAATCACATTTAATGGGATGTATTTAAATACCATTGTTTGAACAGCATACATATATAAGAGACTATATACTTTGCATGCATTTGTGTGAAAAAACGATGCCTGCGGATCGATGCATTTTATAATTTTCGTTGTTCGTGATGACAGGAAATAAAAGCGGTGCAACTAGAAGATAGTCTAATTGAAGGCGAGGGTGAAATGGACGTGTCGGATTCGGAAGAGGAACCGCAACGTAAGAAAACACGCAATCAGTCTGACAGCAACGAGGACATCGAGAGACTGCAAAGTCTCAAAGAGGAGAACGACAGTTTGAGATGCCAGCTGGAAGCATATAAAAACGAAGTATGTATTAACATGAACAAGTTTCAAACAAATAAAAGATTTACATAAAATTTGAATTTGAATCTCCTAGGTGGATCTCTTGAAATCGGAAACGAAAGCAGAATTAGAAGCGAAGGAAAAGCAAATGAAGATGCTACAACAAACATTGAAGGGTATGCAAGAGCAACTGATGCAGTCCCGTAAGCAACAGGCGCAGGACGATCAAAAGATCAAGGACTTGACTGTCAAGCTGAACGCTACAAAGAAAGAGGAGCCCAGGGAAAGTGAGATTATCACTCTTGACAAAGATGATGACATAAGTGAGGAGCCACGTACGCCGAAGCAGCACATTCTTGCTTCCAGCTTCGTACAAGTCACTCAAAAAGATGCCAAACTCATTGGTAAATATATTCATGATATTGATGGCGAAAGAGATTGTTTCAATAACGTCAAAAAATTAGAAATAATTAAAAATCTTTTTGACATCTTAACAATATTAATTATGATTTTTGATATTTGATGTTAATGATGTATGGTACATTATAGGACTCATAGCGACGTTCCTACATATCCATCCGTTCGGCGCGAGTGTGGATTACTTGTGGTCTTATCTGCAAAAGATGGAACCTGGCATTAAACCTAATGAAGTCGAAGTTTTAATGCAGCGTTTCCCGCAGGTTTTTAAACAGGAATTGTTCGGTATCGGTGCGAATATGGAAAGACGTTGGCAGTTTTCAGGTTTTAACGTTTATCGCGCTCATTGATTGAATCTAGACGACTGAATGTGTAAAAAATTGCGAAAGTAACATTTGTCTTGTTGTTCCTTTCTTAGCATTATTATTCGCTATGCGATCCGCGAGTGCAATCGAGATTTATCGGTGATAAATGTATTAAAACGACGAACGAATATGTCGTCGTGAATTAATAAAGTATCTTTATCAATTCTTAATTTGAAGCTTATCAATTTCAAGCATCACTATAATTTATAGTTGAATCTTGATTATATTGAATTTGTTTTTAAATATCTATTGCATAAGTTTGACTTATTGTAATTATTATTCGTAGTTATAGTTAAAAATTTCAAATTGAGCAGTTTTCACATATGGTATGTCCATATGGTGGCAAAGACTAAAAAAGAAAGAGAAAGAAAAAATATAATTCCTTCTGTCTCTTTTAAATCTTGCATGAAATTGGACACTTAATGATTCTGGCTACCAACTTTTGTTGGTATAGATGTTTCTCAAATTAAAACTTTACCTTCACGATTTATTCTTAGAACATATTATTAGCTATGTTTAATCTAAGCAATGTAGCAAAAATCATTGTAATATTTATTTAGCCTTATTAGTTTGAAATAGTCTGTGTGTTTGCAAAATGATAATCGCGATTATTATTTACTTTGTATAGTAAAATTTGATTAAATTTTACTTTTTTAATCGGTTTAAAATAATCTGTATCAGTAGCACGTAAAAAGAGAAGATAATCTATTTTATCTTTCTCTAACGAAAAAAGAGCAGCCAGAATCGCTGAATATTGTTTTCTTTCTTTTTTTTGAGCTTGCTTTATCAAGGTATTGTTGGCATGGAGTTGCTCAATTTTTTTTACATATCTGATATTTATTATTTTCTCTTTCTCTTTCTTCTTTTTAACAAGACATTTCAATCCCTCGAAAAATAGCTTATTTTATTTTGCTTTTACCAGAAATATATTATATTTCTGTCTTTTCGCCAGCAAACTTTCTCGCCAAAGAAATACCAATATAAAGCGATGTGAAATTTAAATTTCCTCTTGAAGAGGACAATTTAAATTTCACATCGCTTTATATTAGTATTTCTCCTCCCCCAAAACTATATGTATACATTTGTATATGTGTACATTTGGAAATCCTATCCGTGAGGTAGAATGACATTAAAATTAAACCGATCAATCGGGATCGAGAAATGTTTACTCCTTTTGTCCTGATTGATCGATTTGACAGATTTCCGAATAGTAACTGTAATCGTTGCTTGGCGCATGCGCGAGGAAGGCAAAATAACACTGCTTTGTTTTGGTAGCCTTGTTTAATTGTTGTGCGCAACATGGTGTATGTAATGTGAATTTTCACTTAAGGTTATGATCATAAAAGCATATAATATTTTCCCATCCATCGGTGTTTGTGATCGAAGACACGAATGAATTACTACGAAGTACTCGGCTGCAGCCAGGACTCGACTAACGAAGAGATCAAGCGTGCTTATCGGCGTCGCTTGCTACAACTTCATCCTGATAAGAGCGGTGCTACGGACAACCACGAGTTTTACAACGTTACCGAAGCCTGGCGGATATTGGGACATCCACAATCAAGGAGGCGATATGATGCGATCTGTAAACAAGAAGAATTGGAAGACAGGGAGAAATTAGAAGACGGTCCCGTGTATGCGCGTCTCTCGCCGAGCGATTTTGAGGAATCCGAGGACACGTTGTTTTATCGCTGCAGATGTGGCGACCGTTACTTTATCACGCGAGATGATCTTCGAGAGAAGAATGTTTCGCTCCACGTAATGTGCGACGGTTGTACGCTTATTATCGTTGTTGAAACATAGCGCAAGTCGATGTAAAATTTATATAGAACAATACGGTGTTATTATAACACAGCTATAGACATTTTTTGAAAATTTATGTTTCATAAAACGACTGAACAAGAGTTAGATTTGAGCGAATGTCTAGCAAGTAAGATGATGAATTAAGGTGTTTTTCACGTTTGTCTTTGTATAAGATATGTATAATATAACGTTCACAGTTATGTAGAAAGAAGTCAAAATCGAACATTTATTTTGTACAAAATATGTTTCTTAGCACAAGAACATGTGTACAGTCGTAATAAATTTAAAAAAAAAAAAACAATCTAAAATATGTAGCAACATTTTTTTTCTATTTCTTATAAAAAAATGATACAACAGGTAACACATTCTTATAATATAAACTATTGAGCAATATACAAATAAACACGACACCTAGTCTAACCTAGGTCCAATAATAAAGATGCATTTGCACAAATTGCATTATTAATAATGCTATCAATGATATGATTCAGTAGAATCCATGTAAAGTTTGTCAATTGATGCAGGGTGATCCATGTCCTCTCTATACAACTCGTGTAAATGGAAAGATCTGGCTAATACAAATATTCTCCCTTTAATAACTTCACTTACTGTTGATAAAAATCTTTAATTGCAGATAAAAGTGTACTATCTCGCTTACAAGCTTGTTTTCTGTAAATCTGTATTGCACACAAACAAATGTGCTATTTTTGTATATTGCACCATGACGAAGTGAAACATGTAACATTGGATAATTTTTTATTTTAAATCTTCTCTATTCTAGAGCGCACACAGCTATCTCTAAAGTGAAATTCTCTTGTGCTGTTTTCTCACATTCATATATAATCACCCAGTAAGCAAATGTTAACAAATTGCGTGCAAATCGGCAGCAAATTTGATCAAAATTTCACATCAAAGCCATCTCCGTTTACATTAAACTCGTGTTTTGCTGGCAAACCTTGCTGACATAGTTTTTGCCAACAATTTGATGTCAAGCATATTAACAAGCTTTGCTCGCTTTTTGCTGTCAGGTTTTGCCAGCAAACTTTGCTCGGTTTTTGCTGCCAATCTGCTATCAAAATCTGTAATAGCAATTAGTAGCAAACCCTTAAGAAAATCTGTTTGAGCAGATTTGGCTAACTGAACATGTATAAGAGTGAGACAAAAACAGCAGAAAATTTCAGAATAAAGGGATATCATGATTATTCTAAAATAGAGAAGTTTCTACAATACAGACATAAAAATGTATTGTAAAAAAATCGTATTATTAATTTGGATATTTCATAATCTATTTGCCGAACGTCTCATGCTCCTATAGTAAAATATTAATAATATGAAAATATTGGCTAAACATTTATAAAAATATTTGTTTTTAACCAGATCACGATGTTTGTATAGGTAAGTAATAAAGTCTAAAGACTTAGAGATCTAAGTCTAAAGACTTAAATTAGACATGATCAGGATATTAAAACTAAAAAAAAAATCAGTTTGACGCGCGAATCGATTAATAAATCATACAAACTTATGATTGATATAAACAGGCATTTAAACTTTTTTTTTCTCATAAAAAAATCCGTAGTCTCAATGATTGTATCGAAATTGTCGTTGACAGTTTTCTCGTTTATGCTCCAGAAAGTATGAGATTCTTCAAATGTAATATTATTTTGCCTTGTAGTTTTAGTACGTCTCAGTCGTCTCAGCTTTTTCGTCTGCCGTTGACAAATACTTCTAAATGCCCACATAACAAACCTGTTATACTTACAATGAATTCTGAATTAGAGATATTTGCTACTTTTGCATCATCGTTGATGATTCCACTGAATCGTTATAACAGCGAAAATTCAGAAGTACACTGATAAGCTCCTCGGTTTTTTTTCCGTAAGTTTACGAGTCTTATAAACCTCACGTTTGTACACCACAACAACACGCGCGCGCATCGAGAAAACGATGTAATTATAATTTTTCGACGGGCACTTTTAATCCACCTAAAGATCATTCGCTACATCTTTCTCTCTCTTTTTCATTCATTCACTCACTCTCCTTCTTTCTTTCTCTCTCTTTCTCATTCGCTTCGATTTCCCCCCTATTTCACAAAAATTTCACTCGAGTTTTACGACGCAGTCTTATCACAATCACACCATGTAATACATGTACAACATAGATTAGTTTTTAGACTACTTAATTGAAGTATGTACAGAAGTCGTACAAAGGGGGCGATTGTATCCACGTAGTGGAGTGCACTATTTTACCTCAACGTCGAAATCGAGGACAAGCAGTTTCGTCTCTTCAGTACCATTACGACTACCTACTGCACATACTAGTTTCGTATCACTCGCTCGAATCCTCCATACGACACCACCGCTACCCCCACTATCCAGAGCAACTAGATTCCTAATGAAATCACCTGTAAACACATGATACGTATTGTGTTTTCAATAAAAAAATCGATAAATTTTGAATAAAGCAACTACACAAAACAAAAATATACAAACCAGTCTTGACATCCCAGAGTTTTACTGTACCATCATCAGAGGACGTAATCACAAAATGGCTATTGAACTGAAGGCAAGTGACCGCTGACTGATGTTTGTTCGGGCCGGAGAGAGTTTGAAGGCAGTGACCGCTAACAATATCCCATACTTTAACTGTAGAATCAGCATTGCCTGATACTAAAATATTATTGCGCAATTCCATCCCCGAGGTGAGAGACTGATGACCCATTAGAGTGTGTCTACAAGCACCGGTTTCTACCTCCCACACTCTTATGCTTGTGTCCAACGATCCGCTAACAACGTGCACACCATCGAACTAACGAGGGAAAACGGCAAATAGGAACAGCTCAATGGCGAGAGGCAACAAGCGTGAACATTTAAAAGAAATAAAACAATGCACTTACTTGGAGGGAATAAACGCGGTTGGTATGTCCTTGTAAAGTATGAAGGCACTCCTCGCGCTCTGGATTCCAAACTTTGACCATGTAATCATAGGCACCACTGACCACCAACTTCCCATCATATTGCACACATCTGACTGCCGCTAGGTGCCCCACGAGCACATGCAAGCACTCCCCCGTGTCCACTTGCCACACTCTTAATGTCGCGTCCCTGCTACCACTGACAACCTTGTTACCATGCAAATGCATACATCTCACTGTCGACGTATGACCATATAAAGTGTGAATGCAATGACCGGTTTCCGCGTTCCACACTTTCAAAGTACGATCCGTACTACCACTGATAACAATTGTGCCGGACATCTGCGAAGACCACACGCCACCGGTATGCCCGACTAATGTTCGTAAACACTAAAATGTCAAGAAAATATGATATTGCATGGTTTAATATTCATTTTTTTTCTTTCTCACTGGCAAGATAGCTGAGAATCTTCCTAATTTGTACACATCTTTATATAATTACCTTGCCTGTCGCAGCAGACCATACTTTAAGAGTATTATCATCGGAACCACTAACTATTCGATTGCCGGAAAACTGTAAGCATGTAATGACGTGATCATCATGGCCCTTCAACACTTTCGGCGTACGAATCGGTTTCGTTCTCCAGTTCATTTTAATATTATGCTGTCGCATATAAGCCTGCTTCCACGGTGACGAATGATTGCCGTTACGGCAGTTTTTGCGTTTCAATGGTGGCAGATCCTTCAAGTCTTCTATACCGGCCGCCTTGCATTTTTCTTTCCAAAGCAGATTGTCGTCGGCTAGGAATCGCCAGTTGCGACAAGTCTGCGCCGCCCTTAAAAGATCCTTCGGCTCTAGGAACGCCAATACTGATAGCGCTAGCTCTTTCGGCAGGAGCGATATGAAATCTCGCTGAAACTGCGGCTCTATCACTTGCATCATATGACGCACCTGCGTAGGCTCGCATCTGTCTATTAATTCGTCTATTGCTAACATTCTTTCTGCGTTTGACCATCTCTGTAACAAGCATCATTTTTACTTCATTCTTAAGAAAAATTTAGTATTATATTTTGTAAAATGTATCAATATGAGTTGCTACTTATTATTTTAGTAGAAATACACAAGTCAGATACCTGAAATTGCAAAAGCCAACTACTCAGTTCTGGAGGAGGATTATCCTTGGTAGGAATGACGCATCTCACATGTTTACCTTTATCATCTAATTTTCTTGTAGTCCTAAGGGAAGCATTAAAATTCATATATAACAATGCTTTGCAAAATAAGAGATACAATGCTTACATAGTATGAGACTTTTCCTCCGGATTAAGTTTTTTACATGGTAAACAACATTCTGTTTCACTCTTTCGCTTTCTTTGAGACTGGACAACATCTGATGACATGCTAGTAGGCAACATTGGACACTGTACAGAGAGGACCATTTGAGATTGCGACATAGGTGACTGACCATTGTTGCTTTCAACTTCCGCTGTACATTCGGTATCGCAGAACAATCCACTATCGCTAATCTAATAATATGAAAAGGGAGTATTAATTATTGAAACAATATTAAATTTATAGTTTAATTTTGTAATTTATTTGTAAAAAAATTTAAAATATTAACCAAGGTATATTGAAAACTCAGTCACGTCATCAATCATCAATTATGATAGCATAACTGAATCGTGTGCATTAACAACAAAGTTGCATCAATTGTATAGTTTGAGAAACATTTTCATCAAATCCCAATTAACTTAATTGCATGGGAAAAGAAAAATTAAATTAGAAATGATCAGTTATATAGTTGGAAATTTTGCTGCAGACAATTATTAGCTGAACAGTCAATTAAATTAATTAAGATATAATTAAAATGGCAATCTCTATAAAATAGTGTAATAAATAAACAAGTAATTAGCTTACTTCGCTTTCTCCTTCGCTGCTCTCTTCATCACCCTCATCTTCATCATCTCCATAATCCTCAGATTCTTCGTCTTGTGGCAATATTGAATGCATAGGATCCAAGGAACTAGGTCCTGGAATTCCCTCGATACCTTCGATTGGACTAGGACTGGCGCCGCCTAGTTTATTATTGTCAGATATATTGTTGGAGGAGGAAGGAGGGACAGACATTACTACGCGCAGCGATAGTATTAAGTTTATGGATATAGTAACTGCACCTGTATATAAAACAAAAAAAAGTATCGACCATATTAGTACAATTGAGACATATCAAACAAATCTTTACTGATTTGTTTGTCAACATTCATTCGACATACATATTTACATAAATGTAATCAGTCATAAATGTAATTTCAACAAATGCGCGAAACTAACGGAAATATAGCGTATCGCTACCTGCAATTTTATCGCGAAGGGTCACGTGAAACTGCGAAATTGTCAAAAAATAAGAGGAAAAAAAAGGAACAACTTAATATAACGATATAGGATACATAGATTACAATCCATCGGATGACGATTATCGTTATCGTCACGAGGATTCCCTAACCTCTCGAATTGTCCGCATCGTGCGCCCTTTTAAAATATCGCAAACAAAGAACGAGAAACCGGCAGCCACACCCCACATGTTCGAAAGCGAAAGCGGCGATGTCGAATTTACGACAAGCTGCGAGACGGACCAAGAGGGGCAACTATGTATGTATGTACGTAAAACTGGAGACTATACTTAGGACAAACGCCGTTCCCGGTCGTCGGGGCCTTTATCGGTCGATCGACGACGTCCCCGGCGATGCTTGCCGACGTAGAGTCCGTCCGTGTCGACGACGACGGCGACGACGTGTTGTCTCTATCAAAGGAGCATGGCATTCGTGTCTCTCTCTCTCTCGCGTGCGGTGGCCGTCGTGTGTGGGCGATCTTGGATATCTTAGGTTAGAATCGCGAAGGGCGAAACGCGATCGTGTACCTCGTAAGCGGGAGCGGCGGTGCGGGCGATAGAGAAGCGTCGATAGGTCAACAGGGAAACGGCGGACGTAAACGACACGATGAACCACGCGAATCCATCGAGGGCAGCCTCCTGGCAGCGCTCAATCAGCTTTTAATCCGCACCTCCCGACTCCTTCGGACTCGTTCGCACAGCACTGCACAGCGAAACGCGCATACGCATGGAAATGTCATACACATGTGCGCGTACACGTATGCAGATGGCGCACGCGCATGCGCGCGGGAACAAGCCAGGTTCTCATGTGGTTGTCTTTCGCGCGATTAAAGTCTGTTGTTTGTATTCGTTTCGAAATTTTACACGTTTCGTGTTATTCGAGTATCGAATTATTATAAATACTAGTTGGATATGAAATTATTATTATATCCGATTCATTTCGAGGAAATTAGGAAACTGGCGATTCTAATGGCGTTTTTGAATGATCGGATTTAATTGCTCCGAGATAGTTTACTAGATGTCACTGATCAATCACAGTCATTCTTCAGAACCCGACCGAAGGTATCTATTTAAGGTATCTTTTCATGTAATTCATTTTTTTATCAATAAACGTCACGTGATTAAAAAGTGACGAATCGGAATATTTATTTTTAGTCACCTGATGTCTTTTGTCGATATGAAAAGGTACCCTTATTCATTCGCTATCTTTATGTTCTTTATAATTTCTCATTATACGATATAATTAAAATAAATATTGAATTTATTTAATAACTTCTACATAGAATTATAAAAAAATGTGTTTTTTTCTTAAACTGTAACAAGAGGAAAAGTCGACTAAATGATTTTGACAAGATATTGGCAAGATATGTTACAGACAAGATAATCTTATAAAATATCAAAGGCTATCAAAGATTATATCAAAGCCTATCAGAAGTATCAACGGTTAAAGTACAGAAAAATAAATAAATGCACTGATATTTGTAAAACTGCATGATCGCGTTAGATAAACATCCAGTATAAAAACTCTCATCGCACATATTGCTACTAGAAAAATTGCTCCGGAAAAATTTCCGACAATTTTAATACAAAAATTCATTATGATATTTCATAAGAATATATTTATTTTAATAATAATTGCAAAAAAATATAAATCTTACATTATAATAAATCTTATATTATACTCTACATATATATATCGTGGTAGAGATAAAGAAAAATTTCAAGATAGCAGAAAAATTGTAAACTATGCCGAGAGAGATAACGCTACCTCTTGGACTATCTCTCTCTCTCTCTTTCCCTCTCTCCCTCTCTCTCTCTCAACTGACGTTTTGAACGTAACTGCGCGTTCCAATATATACGGAGTTTAGTGCATCATGACGGTAACGACGAAGGCGACAACGACGATCACGACGACGACGACAACGACGACAACGATGAGGATTATGCCGCGCGACGACGTCCGCCGCACGCGTGCATCCCGACAGTGAGATCGGCATCGGCGATCACGCACAACGACGGTGCTAACGAAGCATTCACGGAATGACGCCGCGAGTGCGACGTAACGATCGAGCGCAACGTGGAACTGTCGTCGCAGCTTGAATCGTATAACATACGTACGCCGTGAAATACACGCATTTCCACCCCGACCCCGACGCAGGGTCGCCGTGATCCGCTGGAGAAAATAATCCTGGACACATAATGGCAGCTCACAAGACGGGCGGGCAGAGCGCCCGTAAGAAAGTTCAGGTACGACAGATCGACGGATTCTCCCCTCCCGATAATGGTGAGGAATTTGCCGATCCTCGGCAAGCTTCAGTGCCGAGGATAGTCGGCACCGTAATCGTTTCCACGGTGATGAGCTAGAACGAGGGAATCTGTCATGGTTAATTTGTAGGATTATACGATAATATGTTGAGTTTAACGAGACAATCGTTAGTTTCCGGGACGAAATAGCCCTTGTAGATTTATTGTGGAATTTACTTTTTAAAGACATACATTTGTTGATTTTATTTCTTTCCGGATGTCCGAATGAAATATTATATAATAATTAGTGTATTAATGTGTAATTATACTTATTCATGACATTATTGATGTATAATTATGCTTATTCAATATAGTGGTACAGATGAAATTTAAATTATAAATACAAGAAAAGATCTATACAAAGATCTTAATATTTGTAATTAATTTTTCTTAAAGGTTTCTATGGTTATAAGAGATGAGGTAGAGAAGCAACATAGAGCTGGTGTTAATTCCTTACAATATGATCCAGCTCTGCATAGGCTATATTCTGCTGGTAGAGATAGCATCATAAGGATATGGAATTGTAGAAATATGAAAGAACCATATATTCAATCTATGGAACATCATACAGATTGGGTCAATGATATAGTGCTATGTTGTGGTGGCAAAAATCGTACGTACATATTTTTTATATATTATATGATTCTCAATTCCTCATATGACAATTTTTCAATTATCATTAATATACTATACAGTTATATCCGCAAGTTCCGATACAACTGTTAAAGTATGGAATGCGCATAAAGGTTTTTGTATGTCTACATTGCGTACACACAAAGACTATGTCAAAGCATTAGCATATGCCAAAGATAGAGAGCAAGTTGCTAGTGCTGGTCTAGACAAGTCGATATTTTTATGGGATGTTAATACGCTGACTGCTCTTACCGCGAGTAATAACACTGTGACAAGTATGTATTTGTAATATAATAGTTCTGTGCTTTATCTCTTTTACATGTAATTAATATATTATATTGTATTCTAGCATCATCCTTGAGTGGAAACAGAGATTCCATATACAGCCTTGCTATGAACCAAACTGGCACGATTATCGTGAGTGGTAGCACAGAGAAAGTTCTTCGTGTATGGGATCCACGATTTTGCACCAAACTTATGAAACTTCGTGGTCACACAGACAATATTAAAGCATTAGTCCTGAATAGGGATGGTACGCAGTGCTTGTCGGCAAGTTCCGATGGTACTATTAAATTGTGGTCACTTGGTCAACAAAGATGCGTGCAAACGTTCAGAGTTCATAAGGAAGGAGTATGGGCGTTATTGGTAATTATACAAAATTGTACAATTACTATGCAAAATAATTAATATGTTTATATATACTTAACTATATTAAATATCTGATGCATTTTAGGCAACGGATAATTTTAGCCATGTAATATCTGGTGGTAGAGATAAGAGAGTAGTGATGACAGAATTAAGTTATGCAGACAGATATACAGTTATTTGTGAGGAAAAGGCGCCTATACTCAAAATGGCTATGACGCCGGATCAATCTAGTATTTGGGTTGCAACCAGCGAATCAACTATTAATAATTGGGTAAAATATAAATATTATAAATATAAATATTACAGTAATAAATTTTGATGGAAAAAGAGAATCTATAGAAAAAAAATTATATTCTTTGTTATATGTTTCAGTCTATAAGTCAGAAAGATTGGCAAGAGTTAGGACTTGGAGACTATTGTGATTCTGCCAGTAATGTGTCAAGCAACATTTTAAGAAATACTGAACCTGCACAAAAGATATTAGGTGGTCCTGCCATAAGACATTATCACATATTAAATGATAAAAGACACGTTTTAACAAAAGATACAGAAGAAAATGTTGCATTATATGATGTATTAAAGGCGTGTAAAGTGGAAGATTTAGGCAGAGTCGACTTTGAACAAGAGTCTAAAAAAAGAAATAAAGTGGTGTATGTTCCAAACTGGTTTAATGTTGATCTCAAAACAGGAGTATGTATTTTTTTGACAAATCAAATTGCTTTTTTTTCAGCATTGAATTCAAGTTTTAAATATTCTCAATTGTTGCAGATGTTAACTATACATTTAGGACAAGACGAAAATGACTGTTTCTCTGCATGGGTTTCTGCCAAAGAGACTGGTCTAGCAGAAAATGATGCTGTAGATCAGAAAGGTGATCAATTATTTATTAATCGATAATATTTCCGATATTAAATCTAGAGATTTTTAATGTTTTTTTCATGTTTTAGTGAATTATGGAAATCTTTTATTACAAGCGTTACTTGAACATTGGTGGAGGCCATTACATGCTGATGATGAGAATGAAGGTAATGGTAATGACGGAAACGGTCCCATACACACGAGAGGAGGAAATCCATACTTCTCAGTACCTAGTCATACACCTGTTATTTTTAGGTATGTAAAGACTATTAAAAAATACTTTATTAAATAAATTTATCATTTATATTTTTTTTTATTTTTCAGTGAAGTGGGAGGAAGAACTATTTACCGATTATTAGTTCGAGATGCTGCGGGAGAAACCGAAGGTGTCCTATTGAACGAAACTGTACCACCATGGGTAGTAAATATTGTTGTGGACAAGAATCTTCCACAATTTATTAAAATACCTTTCTATCTTCTTCCACATGCTTCTTCAGGTGTAAAAAGTTTGAAAAAGTATGTATCATATTGTTGAATCTTAAAATCGTGTCTCAACGCAATTGAATAATTTTACATATTATTATTTTAAAGGGACCGTTTAATCGCAAATGATTTTATACAAGTGCGTAAAGTGGCGGAGCATGTCTACGATAAGGTGCTTGGTGCAGGAAGCGATTCAGGTTCGGTAGCTGGAGGTGGAAATACCGTTTCAAGTGGGTCACCGGCGGGCGATAGAACAAATACAGATTCTAATGCTGATAATTCTTCGTTGGCCGAGGAAAAAGTCGAACTACTATGTAATGATCAGGTCTTGGATCCTTCAATGGATTTGAGAACGGTATGTGTAAAGTTCAGAAAAGCTTTTATCACTGTTGTTGAAAAAAGATTTTATATATATTTGATGGCTTTTCAGGTTAGGCATTTCATCTGGAAAAGTTCGGCAGATTTAACACTTCATTATCGCCCTGTTAAATAGTTAGAATTAACTACATTGCATCGCGAGTCTTTACAGTGTGCCTGGTTTTATACCATGGTAAGATATTCCGCATGTTTCCCTCTTTTTCATCGATTCTGAATAAAATTTGCAACAAGATTGATTCGTTTCAGAATAATGGAAAATACATAGTGGGCTACTTGCAAAATATGGTACCTTGTGCCACTTTTTCCTTAGGAAATGATCACCTGGATTTAACGAATGTTTCGTGCGAAGTCGAAGCAGAAGCGAAAGAGAGCGAGGCATATTTGGAGTATTAGGATATAATATGTGAAGTTCAAAGGCAATAATGTGTGGAAGTATTAATGTATAAATTGCTCACTTTTATACACACCTGCATCCCGCGGCCAAATTCACACAAACGGAATATTACTCTCGATTAATCTGCTTAAGAATAGCATGTTTTTTGTACCTGGATATAGAATTTAAAGTGCTTGTTGTCAGCCATTTATCGTCTTCCCACGTCAGAAGTATCAATAAGAGAACATATAGCACAAATGCAAAAAATAATAATAAAATAAAAAGAAAGGGGATAGACCACACGGCCGAGAAAATTGTTGATTTTGTTAGGTCTAATAGGATCCAGGTGATCCTCTCACAAATGCTTCTCAAATTTTCTTTATTGATTTTACTTTAGCTAAATTTTCCTCCCATAATCAATACATAGGACTGTCTTGTTTTAGTACTGTAATAAAAGTATTGAATATTTATTGAAGGCGTGAGAGAAATTGTATAATGTTTTGTTACATGCATGCAAAATGTATACTCCACACCTGCCTTGTTACATTAGAGAGCAAAGAAAAGAGAGAGAGATATATATATATATATGAGAAAGAGAGAAGAGAGAGGATATGTCAATTTACCATTAATCAAATTATATTTAAATAGCCAAATTAGAAATTCAATATTTCTTATTGTTTGCATAAAAAATAAGAGAATGTATTTGTCTGCAGTGTAATAAGGTCAAATTCTGTCTTGATCAAAGTTGATAAAATATAGATTAGAGATTAGGTGTACATTAAAAGTGAAATTTTATGTATAAAATTAATATCAAAGTATATACCATTAGTAATAAATATTGAAGAATAATTACAGTATTTAACAGAATTTGATCTTGGAAGAGATTTATAACAAGTAAAAATTATGTAGTTGTTTTTATGTTAACATGTTCGATTTCTCTATAAGTTGTACATATACAAACACGACTGTGAATAATGTCCATTAATGATAGTAGGTCATACAAATAAAAATTTAACAAATCTTATTATGCGAACGATTCAAAGCTAATGACATTTGCTATTGCTGCAAACAGTTAAATTGTCGAAAAGGAAATTGTACTAGTTTTTATTAATATGAAATATAATATCGTTTATTAAAGTTGCGCGTGCATAGAAGCACAAATCTCATAAATGTAAATGTCTCATTGTCATTTTTCAAGGTACTAGGTATTAGGTAATGTTTCACAAATGCAACAATTTATTTATTATCGAACTTAGATTAAATCCTGATTTGCTAATGTTTTAGAAATCATTTTCTATTGCTTAGTTTTTTTTTTCTTTTTTTTTTGCAAGTACAGATATTATTAAGACATTACAATGAAGAAACTTTCTCTCAACTAAAGAGAATACAAGAATATATGGCTGGCAGAAATGTATTATTTTATATAGTTAAGATTGCCTGATTTGTTATTTTTAGACGAGTTTTTTTGAAAGAAATTGTGCAGAAAAACTTATATTTTTTTATATTGGTATTAAAAAAATTATTTAAACCAAATGAAAATTAAAATATAATATGAAAATATAGTTTTCTTTTAAATATCCCAATATATAGCATTGCAAAAAAATAAGAATTATGAATCGTTTTTGGTTTAGAATTATTTCAATTATTTATTGCATAAATCTCGAAATTAATGAGTTATTTTTATTTAACAGGTATTTATTCGTTATTTATTTCAGACATATATTTATTACTATAATATGGAAGTAATCAAGATGTGCCTGATGATAGATTATAAGTTACAGAGGGCATTTCGATTACGACTTGTATTGCTATTTAAAACAGCCCAATTACAAGATATGATCATAAAGAGAAAGAGAGTATTATCATTTCTTGATTACATCATCAATATGATATAAATCATAAGAAAAGTTACCACTAGCATTATAAATTTTTATTCATTATTTATTTTGTAGCATGCAGCTTTAATTTTATTGTATGCTGTTAGAAATGATATAGGTTTAATTTTTTCATTCAAAATATCATGGTATTTATGCACAGAAAATTGAAATATTAATACTAGAATGTCAATAGTGTAAAAATCAAAATATCAATTTCTCATCTTGTTTCAACTTATGTAATAAAAAAGGTAGTAAAATCGGGTGCCAAATTTTATACTGAAAACGATACTTGTAGCACATTGTACTTTTTCGACAGAGAGTACTTTGTTTTTGTAAACCTGCTTCATTAATGTAGTTCTACAGTGGTACTACTTATGATGTATAAGGCTATCTAGCGAAATATGTATAAAATTTATAATTTTTTAGAACAAGATTAGACTAATATCGTCTCTGCAAAAATTGACCGTTTGTCGCATTGCTTTATAAAATATATTTTACTGTTTTGACGTGAAATTTATTAAATTTTCGAGTAAACGAGTTAAATTTTCTACAGTTTTTTACGAGTGTATGAGACGATATCTCTATCATCTTTGAAAATACCTTTTCATATTTATCCAATTTGTAATACGTTATTATTGATATTGCCTTAATTATATTAATAAGCAGAATGAAAGATATATAAAGTTTCATATCAGAAAAAAATTGTTAATTTCTATTTCTATTTATCATTTATTTTATGATAATATGGCATCACTTAAGATTATGTACACTATAAAATAAAAAAAATCAGTATTTAAATAAAATATATAATTTAATATACACAGAATAGATTATATTTATCCACCTTGCATTTGTGTAGCAATATTTGAATAAAAAAAATGCTATTATTATTTCCTTAATAATTTTATGAAACAAATATTCAAATTATTTCATCGAGAATACCCTCGACAGCTTCTACAAAAGAACTACATACTTTTGTTGGTTCTGGAGTAATCGTCTTCTCATCTCCTGTTCTGTATTTACCGGTTTGTACTAATATACCTCTGATCCCAGCTGCCTGTGCACCAGCTACATCATCTCTCACATCCTAATCACAAATTTACAATATCATATGCAGAATTAGATATAAAAAAAATATATTATTTGGAATATTACATCTCCAATCATTACAGTCTGTGCTGGGTCTACATCTCCTAAAGCTGCTTTAAAAAATTCTATGGTCGGTTTGCCAACAACTTCCGCTTTCACATTACTGGAATACTCTAAACCTTTGATAAATGCACCAGGACCTAAAGCTAAGCCATCAGGACGCTTATAATAGCGGCCTTCATGAATAGCTAAGAGTGATGCACCATTCAAAAGCAATCTGAAATTGTCATGTTTTTGTGTATATAATTTATAAAAAAATATATGACATTACCTGAATGCTTTATTTAGCTCATCATAGTTGAATTTGCTTGGTGCTAAGCCAACAACCACTGCATTTGGTATATCATCTGTTACTAAATCTTGAAAGTCTTCCATCGCTGCTGGATCAATTAATAACATTGGCTTTAATTGCCGAGAAATAATCAATTTTCTTGTTGCTGCTAAAGAACTAAAGATTTCATCCTTTTGCAAATCAAATCCAAGTTTTGTCAGACGCTCATACAAGCAATTACTTGATTCTTTGGTAGTGTTTGTGACAAATTTAATTGACAAGTTGGCATGTCGTAGCCTAGATTACAAGTATAAATTCGTGATAAAAGGCTACATTGATAAAAATTTACATTGATATTAAATAAAATATTACTTGATGACCATATATGTTAACTCATGAAAAATCCTTTATTACAAGCAATCATTTATTAGTTGAAATTGTAATTCATTATTATTATATTTGAGCAAAAAAAAACACCATGATGGTTAAAGAAATCATCATCAAAAAATCATTAAAAAACAGACTTTTTATTATTATATTACTACTGTATAAAATAATTTCAATTAACTTCGCAAAGTCGTGCAAAAAAAAGAAAGAAAATAAATTTCCATTTTTTATCGAACAATTTAAAATTGAATCGCGCCATTTTTACAGAGATTGCGCTTATTAAAAATCGTATCAATCTTGATGCGTGTACATATGCGTGTTGCATGTATGTATGCATGAATTTAATTCCACTTGACTCAATGTGAATGTGTATGCATGACATATATACACACACACGCACACATATGTATATATACGCGTGCATAACAATTAGCCATTAAAAAAGGAAACAAACGATACCTGTTTAATGCTTGCACAGCGCCTGGAACAATTGCGTTATCGATATGCAACGTCCCACTGAGGTCAATTAATACTGTTGTAATTTGTTTCGTCATTATTACCACGATTTTTCGGTAACTAATATTACACATGTGCCACTTTATATTCTTTCATAATAAAACTGTCAATAAATAACTAGTTTAACTCGCTCATTTTTAATTTTAATTAAAAATACATTTAATGTTTTTTTTTTATAAAAACAAAATAAAAATCGTCGTTAATTGATGCTATAAAAAAATGACATTAGAGGTTAGATTTTTGACTATTACGCATGCGTGAGGTTTGTTCTTTCGGCTACGGTCGGGGAGAAGCTCCAGATGCTTTGAAGTATTTGATTGACCAATCAGGTTAAAGAAATCTTTATTTCCTTTGTCCTGACCAGAGAGAAGACTGAGAGATGTCATGACCCGTTTTTAGATGATCCCTGGAAGCGATACTCCCTCTGTGGACACTAAAAACGTGGACATGAACTACAAAACCAATGTCCACGAATGTTCTCAGAGGGTAACACATATGTCCCTCTGATAATATAAATAATATAAATAAAAATATAAATAATTTAATTAATAATAATTTATTATATAACAATATTAGTATGTTCTCTCTTTTCACGCTATTATTTATTTATTTATTTATGTGTCTTCTTTTTCTTTTTCTCAACATCATTTATTTATTTATTTAGTTCGCTCTAAGTCAGTCTTTTAAAATGCAAAACTAAATATTATAAAATTTGACTTCGGAAAAACGCGGTAAAACAATCGAATAAATTCAAATCATTAGCATAACAAAAGGTTCCGTGATATATCAATCGTTTAATAATTAATTTAAAATAAAATACCTCTATAATTTAAAATTCCGCGTGTTTATGTAGTACGTAAAATATTTCGGCAGAGAATTATCAATAATATCATGTTTGGCCTTGGCGACGTATAGCAAGCGCGCTATACATATCACGGCTTTGTCATCATTCGCACGGTGACTCTCGAGTAATAAAGTAGTGATGAGAAACGCTTCGTATATTGTAATTTTTGTACTAAACACGATTATGATTAGTATCGAAACATAATTTGCTATAAATATTAATAATTAAAAATTAATTAACTTTTGATAAACATGAAACTGTATCGCAACGATAAATATTTATCGAATCGTAATCATTCATTACTGCGAATAAAAATTGAAACAGGGAATACATGAAAGGGGACAAGAGAATTAAATATATTATGATCTTTTGATCATCAATGCTTATTATAATATTTCTTTAACAATATTAGAATTAAATATATTTCGACCAATGCTTTAAATTTTCTCAATCCTGGTTAATTAAACAAGAAATATATTTAATTCTAATATTGTTAAAGAAATATTATAATAAGCATCGATGATCAAAAGATCATAATATATTTAATTCTCTTGTCATCTTTCATGTATCCCCTATTTCAATTTTTATTCGCAGTAATGATTGATTACGATTCGATAAATATTTATCGTTGCGATACAGTTTCATGTCGTTTATCAAAAGTTAATTAATTTTTAATTATTAATATTTATAGCAAATTATGTTTCGATACTAATCGTAATCGTATTTAGTAGAAAAATTACAATATACGAAGCGTTTCTCACCACTACCTTACTACTCGAGAGTCACCGCGCGAATGATGACAAAGCCGTAACGTATAGTGTGCTACTGTTTATATTTTATATTGCCAAAGTCGAACACCGTTATCGACAATTCGTTGAAATATTTTATATATTATAAAATATACACTAACGCGAAATATATTAAATAACAGAAATACTTTAATTTATTGATTATTAATTAAACAATTTATCACGGAGCATTTCGTTACGTTAATTATTTGCATCTGTAATTCGATTGTTTTACTTCGTGTTTTCTCAGAATCCCTCCCCCCCCCAAATTATATTTAGATTGTCAAGTAGAGTGATAAAGTAACACGGATGGAATATATTTGTGACTCTAAGTATTAAAATAATAATTATTGTCCGTAAAGATCACAATGATCGAAGTGATTATTTAATATTTTGTATTCCTATCATTTTATCGATTCTCGATTAAATTGTATATTAATATACAATTTAATCGAGAATCGATTTAATGTGATAGGAATCCAACATATTAAATAATCACATCGATGTTTGCAATCTTTACGGACAATAATTATTATTTTAATACTTAGAGTCACAAATATATTCCATCCGTGTTACTTTATCATTTTACTTGACAATCTAAATATAATTTGGGGGGGGATTGTGAGAGAACACGAAGTAAAACAATCGAATTATAGATGCAAATAATTAGTATAACGAAAGACTTCATGATGAATAGTTTAATAAATAATCAATTAATCTTAATCAATAAATTAAAATGCTTCTATAATTTAATATTCCGCGCACGAATATTTTATATTACAGAAAATATTTCGGCAACGAGAGAATTATCAATAACACCGTGTTCGACCTTGATAAACAGTATCGCGCTATTGTTAATATGTTACACGGCTTTATTATCATTCGCACAGTGATCTTGAGTAGTGACGTGAGAGACGTTTCACATATTATCAAATTCTTTCTTTACATAGTCAACCTTGGCGATATAAACAGTACCGCGGTAATGTTTCTGACTTACGATCATTCGCTCAGTGGCTCTTGAGCAGTGAATATCTTGAGTAGTGATGTGAGACGTATCATATATTATCAAATTCTTTCTCTGAACACAATTGCAAGTGCAACGAGGAACTTTTCGTGAATGAATGTAAGTGCAACGAGGAATTCAAATGAGTGCAACGAGGATTGAAGTGCCACGAGGAAAAAGCGAAGAAAGCAAAAAAAAAAGGAGATTTTGGAAATGGATGGACCAATGAAATATGATGCAAGTCATTAATATAAATTATTTATCACATTCATTATTTGTTATATTGTTGCGTCCCCGCGTCCCGTCCCGCTGTATTCGTCACCCGTTGAATTCTTTCGAAGAAGGTCGTTTCCGCGCGCGATGTCAAGATATTGTTATAAACAACGACTGTCAAAGAATCTGAGCCCAGCTGTCAAGCTGTGCGGACGCGCGTCTATTTGTGATCCATTTTACGATTATTCTGAATTCTTGTATGTTACTCGCGGTTTATTAAAATTCTTGTGCACCTTAAATCGCGTTATTATTTACGAGTGCACGAACGTCAGCGTATGCCGAAAAAAATATTCCATTTTATTTTAAAATATTTATAAAACATTTATAAAATTTTTTATTAATTAATATTTTCAGTTACTTCTTATATTTTATAAAACATTTCATATTAATATATTTATTTAAATATTTCATGTATAAAAAAAATAGAAATTTTTTTATTTATCATATTTCTAAAAGTTTATATCTAAGAAATATAAATTATTTTGTAATTACGAAATTTATAATATTAAAATATAATAATTAGTTTTAAAAATAATTAGTTTTAAAATCAATTATTTTGAACATTGCTTTATATAATAGATTTTCTTTTATCTTTTATATTTTTATATTTGCGAATTTAAATTTATGTACTATATTACAAAATAAATTTCAAATTATGTATTATATTATATATAAAATTATATATAATATAACCCTCCCATGGGGTACACCTTGTCGCGGTGGGAGGGCTTAGTACTTGGATGGTGCCTTGAGGTTTATCTTAAATTTTTCTATTTATGATAAATTTTAAGGTGCCTGAATGGGAAGCTAAGTACCCTTTCGCGTCGTCGGTGCCGTCAACGTGCCGCGGACGGCAAGCGCTTCGTTACCGCGTTTTCGCGTTGCAGTATTCTCGCGTTGTCGCGTTTTCGCGGAACTTTTGGACTTTTTCATATAAAATCCCAATTTCATTTATTGTCACGAGTCTCTACTTCCGATGCCAACTAACTGGGATGTTTCGAGTTTGCACACGTTACTATACAACGTACACTCGCGCTTCGTGCTTCGTGCTTCGTCAAGTGATTCGGCCCGAATTAGTTAGAACTTGATCGATTGCTCGGAATGGTCGTCAATGGGTCCCTTCTCTTTGCTCGTCTACAGCCATACGCACTGCGTGTGTTAACCCTGTCGAGGAGTCGAGTGGATTCCCCTAGGCACGATTTTCGCTCGGTAAAAGGGGTTGCCTCCCCATTTTCTAAATTGCTGAATGTTAGCATTTAAAAAATGTGGGTATCCTCTTCTTTTGCCGTCTACTAGCCTGGTGTAGCATATAGCAACCGCGGGAGGCATAATATGTCCGGGCGGAGCACCTGAAATCGTGCTTAGCGGGTCCAGGTTCGATACGAGATAGGATAATTATGTGCGAAAAAGAGTTGGTGAACTTCATTTTCCTCTATTTCCGTTAATCGCTTCGTCTTCTTGCCGGTTTGGGCTTAGTCCTTGCTCGTTGTATCGTTGCATTCCCGACCTGTTGACTCGAAGCTGATTCTCGTAAGTGAAATGGGATTTTCGCTCGTACCGAAACCGGGAGTGCCGTTCAAAGTATATACATATTAAGTATATACATCGCGCGATCAAATAGAAAATTTTTTATTGTACCGAAATAGTGCGGACACCGTTAAGTATCGCGCGTAAAATAGCGGAAATAGCGATATAAAAATATCGCTCGCGAGTGCGGGAGTGTCGTTATCGCGCGCCAACAACATGAGAGGAGGAGGAGGCCTGGGAGAGGCATCTTACATCGGCGGAGCAACCTGATGGTGAATATCTATTATTTATATGTTAATTGTTATAAACGTTAATTGTTATAATCGTTAACTTGTTATAAACGAACAATAATTCGATCTTATTATTTAAATGAATTAAAGAGAAAGATTTTTATAAAAGTCATATAAAATTTTCTATTTAAAAAACGGTTTCAAAAATTTATAAAATTTTTCCATACGCGTTTATCTGCTTATTATTTTACACATGGGATATAAAATTCCGCGCGATAAAAATTTTTTTAAATATTAATTGCATTTTGTGAGCATTATTATAAATGAATTTTATATTTGTATGTTACAGACAACTAGCTTCGATAACAACAACTCCGCTGTTGCGCATCAGTGCCGGTGAGTGAAAAAAACTTTTATTTAACTTTAAGGTAACAGATTCGTAGAGATTGCAGATGTAGATGTAGATGTAGATGTAGATGTAGATTGTAGATTGTAGATAAATCCGTTGCCTTAAAATGGATGAGCTAGGATGGATTAAATTAAATAAATTAAATTAAATAATTAAATTAAATTAATTCAATTAAATTAAATAATTTTAATAAGTTCTTTCGAACTTATGCTTTGCATCTATTGCGAAAATATATTGAAATATTAATTAAAAAAAGAAGAGATTAAGAAAAGATTTTTTTGTAAAGATTTTGTCTAATTTATTAAATAAAGGACACGCATTAACAATTACCAATTTTATCAATTTTTGATGCTAATTTATTCTTATAATACGCACTTATCTTCTAATTGCTCATAGCTCATCCATCGTAGAATTTGTTTGTAGATATTGTTTTTAAACTTTACTTTAACTTAATATAAAGCCAAATGATTAATTAATTAAATAATTTGTAATATGATAAATACACATATTAATTTTATATTTTACTATAAAATATAATTTATAGAAATTTGTAGTAATTTGGCTTTATTTCAGTTAAAATAAAGTTATATTCAATATTTAACGAACGATCGTGAAATCGAACGATCGTTACTAAATGAGCGTAAATATTTCACGCTCTTTTGCCGGTAATTATCCGGCAAAAGAAGGAGTAATTATCTCCTTCTTCGATCTCTGATTAGAGATCGAGAAAGAAAGTGGCCAGGATCAACGAAAGGTAGGTTCAACTGGCCTGAAGAGTACGGTTAGGGTACGCGGTTAGGGCACGTGACTAAAATATATACATGATTAGGTGAGGTGATGATTAGAGATAGGTTCCTCAAATCTCGAATAATTTTAGTTAATCAGGAAGTAGGGTTGTTAAGGCTATTAAGTAAAATCATTAGAATTCTTCTATTAATATTAGGGTTGTTAGGGCTCTTAAGATCATTAGAATTCTGTTATAGTAGGATTGTTGGAGCTATTAAAATTATTAGAATCCTTTAATAGTAGGGTTGTTAGGGCTATTAAGTAAGATTCATTCTTTCTTTTAATATTCCAATAATCCTAGGGGTAAATTAAAATTATTTTAATTAAGTTGAATTTATTTTTAAAAACGTAAAAATGAATATAACATGTTTTAAAAATAAAAATGTTTTAAAAGGGAAATTTAAATTATCAAAATTATCTTCAGAAATATTAAAGAAATTGCATAATTATTAACGTTTAAGAAATCTTAACATGTTATATTTTATTTTAAAACTTAAAAATGTATGTGTATTAAATCGAATATAATATTAAATCCAAATGTTAATGCTATCAATATCAAATTATTATATCAATGTTATTAAATATTTGAATAAATGGAATTATTATTTGATATTGATAGCATCATAAATTTGTAAATTGTAAATTGTAAATTATAAATAGTTATAATTGTATTTTAATTATAATATCTAACATTGATATTTTAATTGTAAAATACAATACAATTATGACTATAATTATATTATATGAAATTGTATTTATGATTGTAAATTCTTATGTAAATTACACGAAAAATTATCGAAAGTATACGTATAATGATTACATAATAGTAATTAACATATAATAGTAATTCATTAAATTAAAGTATTTGTTTCTGTAGTATATATTTTTGGAATATTCATAAAAGAGTAACTGTTTGTATTTTCATGTCAAAGAGGAACTGAATATTCTTAAAATAAATTATTAAATTATGATTGCGAAAATACCGTGTTCTTTCCGCGTTCTCTTCGCGTTCTTATACAAGATTATCATTTTAACAGAAGAATTTTATCGCTGTCCCTCTCGTCAGATAATATTCCTAAATATTGCTAATTAAATATAAAGAAATGTCGAATAAGAGAGTGAAGATTCGATAAGATTTGTGATAAGTCAACGATTAAATATTAACTTCACAAAATTTAACGATCACCTTCGATATTATAGAATCGCGAGTTAATTATTATGAATTTAATAATTTATTTTTTTTGGTTATATTTGTATTTACGAATTTTTTTTTTCATATCGGAAAATATTCATAAATAAATTAATAAATTACCGTTGCGAAAACACCGTGTTCTTTTCGCGTCCTTTTTCGCATTCTTTTTCGCGTTCTTAGACGAGATTGTCGTTTTAATAAAAGAGTTACCATTGTTCCTTCCGTTAAATAAACTTTAATGAAAGTTGCGTGGCTCGTACCGCCAAGGAGTCAAAACGATTTTCATCATGGAGAATTATTTTTCATCGGTTCTTGTGAGATCCATTCGCGACGTCTAGTTCGGTGCCCTGTTAAAAATTGGGAATTTTTATTGTAAGATTGAAGGAACTAATCTCAGGTTTTCCTGGCAATTTCCGAAAGCAATGATTTCGGTAGTAATTCAACGATGATACGCTTCTTTAACGTCGAATTAATTTAAATAATATATATTTAGATGAGAGAAATGTATCTTTTCTTTTCTTCGTTAAAAATGTTCTATCATTATTAGGATTGGTATTATTATTGTCTATATATATAATGCTAGAAAGATTTAATAGTAGATTAAATATGGATATAGCGTTGTGTATAAATTTTAGGTTTTCAAGTAATTTCATATTGTAATTAATTTGTATAAATTTTTTGATAAAAATAATTACGAACGAATATATTTTTAATTAATATAATTTGTCTCTTTTGAAAAATTATTTTTAGGTGCTGGGGATATTAACATTAATTTTTAGTTTCTTTTAAGAAACTATTTGCAGGTATTGGACATCCATCGGCATTTTGAAATATTAGTTTTTAGATATATACCATTTTATATATATGTATAATAAAATACATGCACAAATTTACGTATCCAAAATATTTTTATAATTTTTAATAATGTTATATATTATATATACGCGAAATTATACATGTATATTATATAAAATGTGCGAATACTTAAAAATTTCGAGACAAATCGAATGGGTACCTATATCAGTAAGATATTGATTAAAAGAAAAGAAATTATTAATTTAAACGTTATAAGAATAAGAATCTAGAGAATTAATCTAGAATTAATTGTTTAAAATTATTTGATTTATTTTATTTTGCACACTGTTCGAATTGAAATTTTTTAAATCTTGCTGATATCGGGTTCGATTCGTCTCGCGCGCGCGAACCGTACCCCAAATTATGTGTTCGCACATTTAACACAAACTCCAATAATGCATGTATTTTATTATTTATAAATATAATCGTTCGTAATCACATTTCAATAAAAAAGGTCGTTATATCCATTTAATTTTCAATAAAGAAATATATTTCTTAATAATGGAAGAACATGTTTTCTAATGTGCATATCAATTTCGTGAATTGGAGATAATGACGAGGGATAATTGTGGTTGATTTATTACTGAAATCATTGCTATCGGGAATAGTCCGGAAGATCCAGGATTCGTTCCCTCCTACAGTGAAGTTCCCGACATTCAATGGATTACTTAACTTTTCTTCGCAGATTGATGTTGCGAAATCTAATGTAGACACAAGATGTTAATCGTTCTCCATTTTTAAGATCGCTCCTCTTTTTATCGGATATTACTGATATATCATTCGCGTATCTGCAATTGAATATTTTGAATATTATCGATTTATTTATTCGTCGCGTTTTATCGCGAATTTTAAATCGCGATTTATCTTATAAAAATTCGCAAGTAAATCGGTCGGTGAATTGTATATTCGCAAACATTACAGACCTCAAATGATTGTCGAAATATTTTTGATTTTCTATACTTACGTGATAGCAATTATATCGCGCTCGTGTCTATTGAGAGCTTCGATTATTATATTATAAAAATTACGTATCGCGATCAAATATTCCGCATATTATGGACTTATTTATTCGTCGCGTTTTCCCGTGAATTCGAGTCGCGATTTATCTTATAAAGATTCGCAATTGACTCAGACAATGAGTACTGTATTCGTAAATATTACAGACATCAAATTGTCTGTCCAAATATCTTCGCATTTATGTGATAATTATATCGCGCGCGATTATAATGTCTATTGAGACGCTTCGATTATTATATTATAAAAGGTACATATCACAATCGGATATTCCGAATATTATCGATTTATTTATTCGTCGCATTTTCTCGGGAATTTTAAATCGCGATTTATCTTATAATTTAATCGTTGACTTATGCCTGTTTCTACCAACGTCGTTTAACTTTAATCTTAGCTTAACTCACTCTTTGTCTCCTTCTAACTGTTCTTTTAATTTGCAATTAACAATTACATATTTTTTCTTCGAAACAACTATGTTTTCTTTACACCAATTGATTCCTCTCATTATTTTGTACATAAAAGTATTAAGGTAAGATAATCGAAAAATGAATATTTTACAAGATATTTTACGGTTTATGTAAAATTAAGAAATGATTTCAAGCCTCATAACTCGGAAAGTACTTAATTAAAACTAACTTAATTATAGTATTTTGGAAAGCTCTTGAGATGAGCTACAAGAATATGTAATAAAAATAGCGAGTTCCATTTAAAAAATCCAAAGTGATTTTGCCCTGATCTTGACAACACTCTTCAAGGTCATACTGATATCACCATGTAATGCGTTACTTGAAACCTTACAACTTTTGTTTGAAATATTTTTGTCTGCCGCGCTCAGTTTTTGAGATATTCGGCTGAAACGGGTGATCTGCGACACCCTGTATATACATATATATATATAATAAATTAAAATAAATTGTTTCACTGCACAATATATAGACCATTTAATATTAATTATATTGAACATATTTAGACCAGGAGACGTCATGTGAACACCACAATTGATAACATTGAAAATGTATTAGAAACTAAAATTTTTATATTACTTAATTTATCTTACTGAACATAATTTTAGAATTAATATGATTTTTACGACTAATTGTAAAATCACATTAAACCCAACATTTTATTCAAATAATTTTCAATTAGAAACATTCTTTTACTTATATAACAATAAGTAAAAGTTATCCGAATTATATTGTGTTCGATGTCATTTTAAACGCAAGAATTTCATTAATCCCTTTTAATCAAAAAAGATCAAACAAAATATAAAAGCTTTAGTTTTTATTTTATGGCAATTTAAAGTCATATATTATTATAAATAACGAAAAAATTCCCGATGCCGCAGATTCCGAAATTTCTTACACGAGACTTCATTTATAATATTCACGAATATATGTCAAAAAATAAAATGCATTTTTTATTCATTTGAAAGTAATTTTAATAGAATAATGAGAATTTTGCGATTAAAATAATACCAAACACGATATAAATCGCATAAATTTAATTAAATATATAATTATAATGAAATATTTATTATCAGATTAATTAAAAATTACCCGATTTACGTCATGTTTGATATCATTTTAATCGCCAAAATCTCATTAATTCATTAAAATTACTTTCAAACCGATAAAATTAAAAATAAAAGTTTCAATTTTTATTTTATAAGATGTTTACATTTTCGTGAATTGCGAATGGATAGAGGAAGCGAAGAAACCGATTGTAAGAGACTTCGGAACTCTTTGATGATAGGTCATCTCGCTCGCTCTCTACTCATGGTCTTACTTTCTTTGTCACACTTGACAATCGTGATAGATAGCTCGGAAAGATAAGCGGACCCAAGAATCGAGAGCGAGCGAAACAGTAACAAGAACGAGCGAGACAATAATAGGAGCGAGCGAGACAGTAATAGGAGCGAGCGAGACAGTAATAGGTGCGAGCGAGAGGAAAATAATAGCGCGCAAGAAAAATCCGATTCTCGAGCTCGAGTCTCGTTGCTCGTGCTATTTCTATCTCGTTCGCTCTTATTGTTATTTTACTTGTCCTTCTCGCTTCCTCACGTAACTTTCGCATTGCTTTTATACATACATACGTACATACATACGTATATACCACACACACACACACACGCGCGCGCGCGCGCGCGTGTATATATATACATATATATATATATATATATACATCTTTATTATTTAGAACTTTTATTCTTAAGAAATGTGTAGGATCTATATTGAAAATAATATCAAACTTTCTCTCTCTTTAAATATATAAATTATTTATTAATAGTCTGGTAAAAAATATCTTATTTTCAAGTATAGTCATATTATGAATAAATTTCTATATATTGTATATAGCTATTTTTAGTATAAATCTCGATATATATATATATATATATATATATATATATATATATATATATATATATATATGGAGAAAGAGAGACCACAAATCTTATTTACATTAAAGATGTATACATAACTTGTCTTGCATTCATATTTTTGCAGTCATATTGCCGGCACTTTGTGCATATAGCACGGAACAGAACCACAAATCGTGGACATAGCATGTTACCCTTTGAAAAGTTTCATGGACATGGCTATGTAGTTCAATGTCCACGTTTTATGGACATAGAGGCGCTTCAAATACGGGTTCCACCTAAATCAGGGGCATGGCCGCTCTCAGGCTTCTCTCTGGTCCTGACAGAGAGAAGACTGAGAGATGTCATGGCCTGTTTTTAGGTGATCCTGAAAGCGATACTCCCTCTATGGACATTGAAAACGTGGACATGAACTACAAAGCCAATGTCCATGAATGTTTTCAGAGGGTAATATATAATGTGCACAATTTCTGGTTTTGTTCCGTGCTATGTGCACGAAATGCCGGTAGCACCAGAGTATAACAATCATTATTTTGAAAATAATATATAAATATGATAAATAATAATTTTTATAAAAATAATTTTTGTAAATTACTAATTAAAAAATTAAATTACTAATTTTTATAAATTACTTACCTATATGTGTATGTATGTGCGCCCATACGTTGTCCAAATGATTTTAAATATAAGAATAGACTATATGAATATCGGCGTATGTTACCGCCGGCATAGTTCTCACGTTCATGAGAGTACTGAAACCTCCTCAGCTGGCAAATGCCTTCGTTAAGGTGGAGATACAGAGGAGGAAAAATTGAGGAGGAAATATTATTTATTTTTTTTTATTTTTTTAATAGGGTTTTTAAACAGAGAATATAATACATATAAAAAATATATATTACATAATTATAATATATACAACGTAAATTATAATTAATTTGCAATTACATAAAAAACACATTACAAAATATTAAATTATGTAATATAAAAATAATTACATTACAAATATATATATATTACAAAATTTAATGCAGAATATATAAAATACAATGCATTAGAAATATGTATTACAAAATATAATACAAATTTAATATAAACTATAATTTTAAACTTAATACAAAATAAAATTTATTACACGAAAGTGTCCAAAGTATACGTATAATATAAAATTTACTAAAAATTTTTACATAGACCAGACAAGACTGATTAGTGATGATTAATTACGCGATATTTATTATTAATAATCGACATAGAATAATAGAATTTAATTAGTTTTATATAAATAACGTATAAACGTAAATAATCAAGATCAAAAGAGTCATTAATAAAATTATTGATCATTTCTTCGATTGTAGAACAAAGTATTTGCATTATTGACGCATTTCGTGCAGACCATGAAAAGAAATATTTAAAACGTGTAAAGATAGAACAAGCTTTGATGTAAATCAAAGATTAAATTACAAAATAAATTGCGATTTAAAATTCGCGAGAAAACGCGACGAATAAATAAATCGACAATAATCGAATATTCAATTGCGAGATACGCATAATTTTTATAATATAATAATCGAATCAATAAACACGAGTGCGATATAATTATTATCACACAAATGTTGACAGACGAAGATATTTTAGCAAACATTTGTGGTCCGTATTGTTTATGAACATAAAATTCACTGTCCGATGTATTTGCGATTAATAGATACGCGACTTTATACGAATTTCACGATTGTGAATAAAATACATATCCTATTTCGCGCATGATTAGCTGAATAAGAAGAAATGAGCTCTATAAGCTTTAAAATATAATTAAAAATCGCGTTGTGGCCACGTTTAATAGAAAATAACGGAACGAATGATTTTCATTAATATAGTTATCGATCATCTTTTAAATTATAGAAGAAAATATTTGCACTACCAGCATTTTGCACGAACTATTAAAAACAATATTCAAAGATGTGGAAAGATAAACAAAGCTTCAATGTATAAGTCAACGATTAAATTAAAAGATAAACCGCGATTTAAAATTCACGAGAAAACGCGACGAATAAATAAACGATAATATGCGGAATATTTGATCGCGATACGTATAATTTTTATAATATAATAATCGAAGCTCTCAATAGACACGAACGCGATATAATTATTATCACGTAAGTATAAAAAATCAAAAATATTTCAACAATTATTTGAGGTCTGTAATGTTTGTGAATATACAATTCACCGACCGATTTACTTGCAAATTTTTATAAGATAAATCGCGATAAACCGCGACGAATAAATAAATCGATAATATTCAAAATATTCAATTGCAGATACGCGAGTGACATACTGGTAATATCCGATAAAAAGAGGAGCGATCTTAAAAATGGAGAACGATTAACATCTTGTTTCTACATCAGATTTCGCAAGATCAATCTGCGAAGAAAAGTTAAGTGATCCATTGAACGTCGGGAATTTCACTGTAGGAGGGAACGAATCCTGGATCTTCCGGACTATTCCCGATAGCAATGATGTCAGTATTAAATCAAAGACAATTATCCCTCGTCATTATTTTCAATTCGCGAAATTGATATTCACGTCAGAAAACATGTTCTTCCATTACTAAGAAATATATTTCTTTATTGAAAATTAAATGGATATAACCTTTGTTATTGAAATGTGATTACGAACAATTATATTTATAAATAATAAAATACATGCATTATTGGAGTTTATGTTAAATGTGCGAACACATAATTTGGGGTACCGTCGCGCGCGAGACGAATCGAACCCGATAACAGCAAGATTTAAAAAATTTCAATTCGAATAGTGTTCAAAATAAAATAAATGAAATAATTTTAAATATATAATTAATTCTAGATTAATTTTCTAGATTCTTATTCTTGTAACGTTTAAATTAATAATTTTTTTTCTTTTAATCAATATCTTACTGATATAGAGATACCCATTCGATTCGTCTCTAAATTTTTAAGTATTCGCACATTTTATGTAACATTCATGTATAATTTCGCGTATATATATATATATATATATATATAATATATTATATTAACAAAAATTATAAAAATATTTTGGATACGTTAATTTGTGCATGTATTTTAAATAATTTTTTCAAATTAATTAATAATTAATAAAATATATTCGTTCGTAATCATTTTTATCATAAAAATTAATAAAAATTAATTAAATTATGAAATTATTTAAAAAATTAAAATTTATACACAACGCTATATCCATATTTAATCTACTATTAAATCTTTCTGGCGTTATATAGACAATAATGATACCAATCCTAATAATGAAGAACATTTTTTAACGAAGAAAAGAAAAGATACATTTCTCTCATCCAAATATATATTATTTAAATTAATTCGACGTTAAAGAAGCGTATCGTCGTTGAATTACTACCGAAATCATTGCTTTCGGAAATTGCCAGGAAAACCTGGGATTAGTTCCAATCTTACAATAAAAATTCCCAATTTTTAACAGGCCACCGAACTAGACGTCGCGAATGGATCTCACAAGAACCGGTGAGAAATAATTCTCCATGATGAAAATCGTTTCGACTTTTCGGCGGTACGAGCCACGCAATTTTTATTAACGTTTATTTAACGGAAGAAACAACGATAACTCTTTTATTAAAACGAAAATCTCGTCTAAGAAAGCGAAAAGAACGCGGGAAAAACACGATGATTTCGCAACCGTAATTTATTAATTTATTTATGAATATTTTCCGATACGAAATTCGTAAGTATAAATATAACTGAAAAAACAAAATTATTAAATTCATAATAATTAACTCGCGATTCTATAATATCGAAAGTGATCGTTAAATTTTGTGAAGCTAATATTTAATCGTTGACTTATCACATCGAATCTTCACACTCTTATTCGATAATTCTTTATATTTAATTAGCAATATTTAGGAATATTAGGAATATATCTGACGAGACGGACAGCGATAAAAATCTTTTGTTAAAACGATAATTTTGTATAAGAACTTATATTAAAAATTTTATATTTGATCGCGCGATGTATATACTTCATATGTATACCTATACATTAGACGGCTCTCCCGGTTTCGGTACGAGCAAAAATCCCATTTCACTTATGAGAATCAACTTCGAGCCAACCGGTCGGGATTGCAACGATACAACGAGCAAGGACTAAGCCCAAACCGGAAAGAAGACGAAACGATTGACGGAAATAGAGGAAAATGAAGTTCACCAACTCTTTTTCGCGCATAATTATCCTATCTCGTATCGAACCTGGACCCGCTAAGCACGATTTCAGGTGCTCCGCCCGGACATATTATGCCTCCCGCGGTTGCTATATGCTACACCAGGTTAGTAGACGGCAAAAGAAGAGGATACCCACATTTTTTAAATGCTTACATTCAGCAATTTAGAAAATGGGGAGGCAACTCCTTTTACCGAGCGAAAATCGTGCCTAGGGGAATCCACTCGACTCCTCGACAGGGTTAACACACGCAGTGCGTGTGGCTGTAGACGAGCAAAGAGAAGGGACTCATTGACGACCATTCCGAGCAATCGATCGAGTTCTAACTAATTCGGTCCGAATCACTTGACGAAGCACGAAGCAAGAGTGTACGTTGCATAGCAACGTGTGCAAACTCGAAACATCCCAGTTAGTTGGCATCGGAAGTAGAGACTCGTGACAATATAAGGAAATTGGGATTTTTATACGAAAAGTCCAACGCGGAAGCGCGAAAACGCGACGACGCGAGAATACTACAACGGGGAAACGCGGTAATGCCGCCGTCCGCGACATGTCGACGGCACCGACGATGGAAAGTCGATAACGCAATGTAATTCTTTTATTAAAACGACAATCTCGTCTAAGAAGAACGCGAAAAAAGAACGTGGGAAAAACACGGTGTTTTTCGCAACCGTAATTTATTAATTTATTTATGAATATTTTCCGATACGAAATTCGTAAATACAAATATAACTGAAAAGCAAATTATTAAATTCATAATAATTAACTCGCGATCCTATAATAGCGAAGGTGATCGTTAAATTTTATGAAGCTAATATCTAATCATTGACTTATCACATCGAATCTTCACACTCTTATTCGATAATTCTTTATATTTAATTAGCAATATTTAGGAATATTATCTGACGAGAGGGACAGCGATAACATTCTTTGTTAAAACGGTAATCTTTTATAAGGCCGCGAAAAGAACGCGAAAAGAACCCAGAAAGAACGCGAAAAGAACCCGGAAAGAACGCGAAAAGAATGCGGAAAAAACGCGGAAAGAACACGGAAAGAACACGGTATTTTCGCAATCATAATTTAATAATTTATTTTAAGAATATTCAGCTCCGCGCGATATGGAATTCATAAATAGATAAATCTAACGGAAAGCATATCATTAAATTTATAATAATTGACTCGCGATTTTATAACAAAGGCGTCTGTCGAATTTTATAACGCTTATATTTAATCATTAATTTAGCATCGAATTTTTACATTTTATATGAAAATTTTCCGAATTTATTAATGACTCTGATATGAAAATATAAATTGTTACTCTTTTATAAATATTTAAAAAATATATACTATAGAAATAAATATGTTAATTTAATGAATTACTATTATATAATCATTATACGTATACTTTCGATAATTTTTCGTGTAATTTACATAAGAATGAATTTACGTAATTTACAATCTTCTTAAACATTTATAATTTTGCAATTTCTTGTAGTATTCCTGAAAATAATTTTAATAATTTAAATTAATAATATAAATATTTTCATTTTTAAAGCATTTTTAAAAATAAATTTAATTCAATTTTTTAAACTGAAATAAAGCCAAATTACAAATTTCTCTATATTATATTAGACTGCTAACACGGCCATATCTCATATGATAAAATGTAAAACAAAAGCAACCATTTATAACTGGACAGAATTTATACCGGGTATCACAAAATTTAACATAACATAACTATCGCTTTCGAAAGATGCAATTGTAATTTATATGAGTATCTCTTGTATATTTAATAATTGCTGGTTATTGCTTATATTTATTTAAATACTATATTTTAATATTTTGTAACTACTTATGTTCATTTTAATCACTATCTCATAGAAGTTTATATTTATTTTAATAAATGCCGGCAAAAATTGAAGTACGACATAATATGTATATTAATCTAATCTGTATATGTATGTCCTGCCCAAATGTAAATGGTTATCCTGGTTTCAGCTGTTAGCAGCCTGGTATAATATATGAAATTCTTATAATATAAAAGTCTCTGTGCAGATTACCAATAAAAATTGATTGATATTATGATAATATATATAATTAATAAATTTTTTATAGTAATGCATAATTTAAAATAAAATATAAAATTAATATGTGTATAACATTTATCATATTACATTTATCACATTACAAGTTATTTCATTAATTAATCATTTGGCTTTACATTAAGTTTAAAAACAATATCTACAACAAATGTTGTAATGGATGAGCTAATAAGAAATTAGAGTAAGATAAGTGAATAAGATAAATGCGCGTTATAAGCGAATAAATTAGCATTAGATGTAATTGATACAATTTTTAGTGTTCTTTATTTTTAATAAATTAGGTAAAATCTACAAAAATAATCTTTTCTCTATCTTTTTTCTTTATAATTGAAATACTGCAATATATTTTCGCAATGGATGCAATATATTTCGAACGAATTTATTAAAAGTTATTTAATTTAATCTATTCTAGCTCATCCATTTTAAGGCAACGGATTTATCTACAATCTGTATGAATCCGTTACTTTAAAATTAAATAAAAGTTTTTATCACTTACCGGAGCATTGATGTGCCACAGCGGAGTTGTCATTATCGAAGCTACGTTGTCTGTAACATACAAATATAAAATTCATTTATAACAAAGCTCAAAATACAATCAATATTTCAAAAAATTATTATTGTGCGGAATTTCATATCCGGTGTGTAAAATAATAAGCAGATATAAACACGTAAAAAGATTTTATAAATTTTAAAATTACTTTTTAAATAGAAATTTTTATATATGATTTTTATAAAAATCTTTCTCTCTAATTTTCTCTTTAATTCCTTTAAATTATAAGAACGAGAATTATATTCACCATCAGGTTGCTTCGCCGATGCAAGATGCCTCTCCCAGGCCTCCTCCTCCTCTCACAGTAGTTTTTGTTGGTCTGTAACATACAAAGAAGATTCAAATTGTAGTCACGGTCAAAAAATTATTATTATATGCATTTAATTTTGTGTACGATTTATAACAATTGATATACAAATAATAAATATTCACCATCAGGTTGCTTCGCCGATGCAAGATGCCTCTCCCAGGCCTCCTCCTCCTCTCACAATAGTTTTTGCTGGTCTGTAACATACAAAGAAGATTCAAATTGTAGTCACGGTCAAAAAATTATTATTATATGCATTTAATTTTATATCCGACGCACATAAATAATAAGCAGATAAACAATTTTATAAATTTTGAAAAAAATTCTACTAATAAGTAATAATTTAATAATTCTATCAAAAGCTATTCGAACGTAGAAACTTTTAAATTACAGTTTTTATGTAAAAATTTCTCTCTTTTTCTCTTGTTTAAGTCATATAAATAAAAAATCAAATTACGCAATTAATTACTTAATTTAAATCGCGCGTACGCAATTAATAAATAATTATATATAAGCGATAATTTATTTACCATAGAGTTGCTTCACAGGTGCCTCTCCCAGGCCTCCTTCTCCTCTCATGTTGTTGACGCGCGATACTTTCAACGGCACTCCCGCACTCACGAGCGATATTTTTATATCGCTATTTCCGCTATTTTACGCGCGATACTTAACGGTGTTCGCACTATTTCGGTACGATAAACAATTTTCTATTTGATCGCGCGATGTATATACTTAATATGTATACCTTGAACGGCACTCCCGGTTTCGGTACGAGCGAAAATCCCATTTCACTTATGAGAATCAACTTCGAGCCAACCGGTCGGGATTGCAACGATACAACGAGCAAGGACTAAACCCAAACCGGAAAGAAGACGAAACGATTGACGGAAATAGAGGAAAATGAAGTTCACCAACTCTTTTTCGCGCATAATTATCCTATCTCGTATCGAACCTGGACCCGCTAAGCACGATTTCAGGTGCTCCGCCCGGACATATTATGCCTCTCGCGGTTGCTATATGCTACACCAGGCTAGTAGACGGCAAAAGAAGAGGATACCCACATTTTTTAAATGCTAACATTTAACAATTTAGAAAATGGGGAGGCAACCCCTTTTACCGAGCGAAAATCGTGCCTAGGGGAATCCACTCGACTCCTCGACAGGGTTAACACACGCAGTGCGTGTGGCTGTAGACGAGCAAAGAAAAGGGACCCATTGACGACCATTCCGAGCAATCGATCGAGTTCTAACTAATTCGGGCCGAATCACGAAGCAAGAGTGTACGTTGCATAGCAACGTGTGCAAACTCGAAACATCCCAGTTAGTTGGCATCGGAAGTAGAGACTTGTGACAATAAATGAAATTGGGATTTTATATGAAAAGTCCAAAAGTTCCGCGAAAACGCGACGACGCGAGAATACTACAACGCGAAAACGCGGTAACGAAGCGCTTGCCGTCCGCGGCACGTTGACGGCACCGACGACGCGAAAGGGTACTTAGCTTCCCATTCAGGCACCTTAAGATTTATCATAAATAGAAAAATTTAGGATAAACTTCAAGGCACCATCCAAGTACTAAGCCCTCCCACCGCGACAAGGTGTACCCCATGGGAGGGTTATATTATATATAATTTTATATATAATATAATACATAATTTGAAATTTATTTTGTAATATAGTACATAAATTTAAATTTGCAAATATAAACGATAAATAAAAATATAAAGGATAAGAGAACATCTATTATACAAAGCAATGTTCAAAATAATTGATTTTAAACCTAATTATTGCGCGCAATTAATTTTTACATTTTTACTTTTAAATAGATATATTTTAATATTATAAACTGCGTAATTACAAAATAATTTATATTTCTTAGATATAAACTTTTAAAAATATGATAAATAAAAAAACTTCTATTTTTTTATATATGAAATATTTAAATAAATATATTAATTTGAAATGTTTTATAAAACATAAAAGTATCTGAAAATATTAATTAATAAAAAATTTTATAAATGTTTTAATTATTTTAAAATAAAATGGAATATTTTTTATAAGTATTGTATTATATATGTTACAATTTAAAATCACTATTAAATCACAATCAAAGAAATAAAACGAAACGAGAAATATGTATATTTTGAATATATATATTATTGATAAATAATTTATATATTGTTGTGTCCGCGGAACGCGGTATATATCGAACGCGATATATATCGAACGCGCGCGACACAATCGGCATACGCTGACGCTCGTGCACTCGTAAATAATAACGCGATTCGAGGTGCACAAGAATTTTAATAAATCGCGAGTAACATACAAGAAATCAGAATAATCGTAAAACGGATCACAAATAGACGCGCGTCCGCACAACTTGACAGCTGGGCTTAGACTCTCTGACAGTCGTTGTTTATAACAATATCTTGACAACGCGCGCGAAAACGATCTTCTTCGAAAGAATTCAACGGGTGACGAATACATTCAGCGGGACGGGACGCGGGGACGCAATAATATAATAAATAATGAATGTAATAAATAATTTATATTAATGACTTACATCATATCTTATTGATCCTTCCACTTCCAAAACCTCCTTCTTTCTTTTGCTTCCTTCTCTCTTTTCTCGTGGCACTTTAATCCTCGTTGCACTTACACTTATTCACGAAAAGTTCCTTGTTGCACTTGCAATTGTGTTTAGAGAAAGAATTTGGTAATATATGAAACGTCTCACATCACTACTTCACTGCTCAAGAGCCACTGAGCGAATGATTGTAAGTCAAGAACATTACCGCGGTACTGTTTATATCGCCAGGGTTGACCATGTAAAGAAAGAATTTGATAATATATGAAACGTCACTACTTTATTGCTCAAGGTTACTGTGCGAATGACCGTAAGTCAGAAACATTACCGCGGTACTGTTTATATCGCCAAGTTCAACTTATACTACGTTATTGTTATATATTCGTCGTTGAAATCTTCTATGAGTTATTGCCGATTAAGAAAATTTAAAGCATTGGTTGAAATTTATTTAATTCTAATAGATATCGTTAAGGAAATTATTATAATAAGCATTAATAATCGAAAGATCATAACAAAATTAATTCTTTTATCCCCTTTTATGTATCCCCTGTTTCAATTTTTATTCGCAGTAATTAATGATTGCGATGCGATAAAGATTTATCGTTGCGATACAGTTTCATGTCGTTTATTTGATAAGTTAATTAATTTTTAATTATTAATAATTATATCAAATCATGTTTCGATACTAATCGTAATCGTGTTTAGAAAAATATTCGACAATATGCGAAGCAAAATATGTAGTATAATTATAATATAATTTATAAATTGATGATGCTATCAACATCAAATAAATATATATTCGAATTTATTCAAATATTTTCAATAATACGGATAATTTGATGTTGCATGAGAGCATTATAACACACACGCTTGGACTTACAATAATATTATATATATGGAAAGAAAGAGAAAGAAAAGTTCGGAGAGTAAGATAATTTTTCGAAAAATGAAGATATTACAAGATATATTTTTCATTTTTCGAGACTTTTATTCAAGATTTATTCTCTATTGTGAGTGTTATAAATAACTTACACTTTTATAGTTTTGTTATAATTTTCATAATAACTTGATATACATAATAAATTGTTATATAGAATATATACATAGAATATTTTATTATATTACACGAAAATATCAGAAATGCGTACAATGTAAAATTTATTAGAAATTTTTAGATTGGCGTATATAGCTGATATAATCTATCGCAATCAAAAGAATCACTAGTAAATTTATCGATTATGTCTTTCAATTAAGAAAGAGTACCCGGAATTTTAATGTATTTTGTAAGGTTTTTTAAAAGAAATATTATCGCGAAAAGATAAACTAAGTTTCGATGTTACCCAATGATTAAATGAGAAAAAAAATCGCGATTTAAATTTCACGAATATACATGACAAATAAATAAATTGACAGTAATAGTAATATTTAATTACAATCCGTGTAATTTTTATAATAATCGCAACACAACGTGCGCACACGCAATATAATTATTATCGTTTTATATGATAATAAAAAAGTATCAAGTAATTAATTTTTCTGTTGCATTTAACAGTTAACACTTAGCAATAAAACGATAATTTATTTTATTGTGATTTTTATAAGAATAATTATTTCTTTAATGATACTTAAAGATTAATGTATTTTATTCGATGTTTCATCATTCAACTCTTTGACAATCTAAATACAATTCAAATTATTATTAATTTTAATTCTTGTCACACACTTCTATTTTTAAATCAATATGTCAAAAATTAAATTCAAATATAATCAATTAATATTCTTATAGATCTATTCTTTATAAAACTCAAAATAATTTATTTTGTAAAACTAATTATTACGCGCAATCAATTTTTTTATCTTTTAAGAGAGATTTATCTCTGATATTAATACTTTAAATGTAAAACTAGCAAAAAAATGTTTCTCTATTATAAATTTTTGAAAAATATAATTATATAAAGAAAGTATGTTAATTTTCATATATGAAATATTTAAATAATTATATTATTTTAAAAATATTTTATAAAATATTAAAATATTTATATATAAAAATATTAATTAATAACAAAAATATTATAAATGCTTTATTATAGATACTTTAAATGTGTTAAAATAAAACCTGGAATATTTTATACATGCATTATATTACGTGATTTTTAGAGCGAATTATATATACCATTGAGAAAATGAAAAAATAATAAGCAATATGTCTATTTTCAAATTAATATATATTGTTGCGTCCGCGGAACGATATGTATCGAACGCGCGCGACACAATTGATCGGCACACGCTCGCACTCGCGCACTCGAAAATAATAATACGGTTCTTTGATACACAAGAACCACGAAACATAGAACCACGAGAAACATACAAGAACTCAGATAATTCGTAAAACGAAACACAGATTTTAACGCGCGACCGCTCAGCTTGACAGCTGGGCTCAGACTCAGCTGACCGTCGTTGATGTTAAACAACCTCTTAACAACGCGCGCGGAGACGATCTTCTTCCATCGACGTACTTCCCGACAGAATAACGGATGGCGTATACATCCGCAGGAACGAGACGCGGGGACGCAACAATATAAATAATAAATAATTTTTATAAATTACTCACCGCATATCTCTCTGGCTGCTTCAGGCTCTCTCACTGTTCTCTGGCTGTCCGATACTTTTCCAGATATCCTTCTCCTTTCTTCATCCTTCGCTTGCACCTTCACAGCACTCATGTTCACTCGCGAACAAACAATTAATTATATTTAGTCATATGTAGAAACGAATGCGAGACACTTTGCACGGCACTCCCGATCACGGAATAATTACGACAGACGCACTTTAATATAGTGTATAAGGGATAGAGAAGTACGATTCGCTCGAAGTTTTTATGAAATCAAATTAAATACTAATTCATTACAAATGTTGTTTTCATTATTGATATATATATATATATATATATATATATATATATATATATATATATATATATATATGCAATACATGTTTATTAATACGAATTATAGGATCGAAAGTTTAATAAAATTGAAAGTCATGATACAATAATTGTTTAATTAATAATTAATTTAAGAATATACGACGTATTTCGCACTACGATCTTTACTGCTCGAGTGTTGCCGTGTGAATGATACCAAGACCGTATGACTAGCGCGCTATTGTTTACATCGTCAAGGCCGAACACCGTGTTATTGTCCGTTCGTCATATTAAAATATATTGTATTATATTATATTATATTTTATATTATAATATAATATAATATAAATATGTTAAAGTACGTAAAATATTTCGATGATGAACAGACAATAATACCGATCTTGGCGTAAACAATACATATTTATATTATATTATATTATATTATATTATATTATATTTTACGTATTTTGATACAGCAAATAATTTGTCGATATTGATCGCGATCGCGTCTAGAAAAGGATTTAACGGAGCGCCTTGTACTACTACTTTACTCTTTGAGTGTCGTCGCGCGAATAATAATAGAGCCGAGAAAATTAGTCCGAAAGACCGTGTTATTATTATTTTTTTATCGAAACATTTTTCAAGACTATGGCATATAAACATTAGCGCGCTATTGTTTACGCCGCCAAGATCGGTGTTATTGTCTTGTTCGTCATCGAAATATTTTACGTACTTTAACACACACACACACACGCACGCACACACACATGCACACACGCACACACACGCACACACACACGCACGCACACGCACGCACACGAACACGCACACACACACACACACACACACATGTATATATATATATACATATACATATGGAATATATTAAAGTATATAGAAGTACTTTAGATTATATAGATTTTTTAATTATATGATTATTTATTAAAAGATTATATGATGTATCATGGAGCCTTACATTATATTAATTGTTTAGATCCACGATTCAATTATTTTACGTCCTTATAATCCGAATTATATTTCAATGATTGAAAAATAAAACAATAAAACGTCGCAGACATATTATATTCGACTCTATAAATATCTATAAATATTAAAGAAATAATTTCTGCTCGTAAAAATCGATTTCATATCGAAATAATAATTTATTATTTTAGATTTCTGTTACTATATATATATATATATATATATATATATATATATATATATATATATATATATATGTATATATATATATATATATATATATGATTCTTATTATAATTAATTAAATGAATAAATTACGAAATATGCGATTCGAGAATTTTCGTCGCGGTATGTATTGCGACGTATTTTTCAATTTCAAAGAGTTTTCCTCGGATGGAAGAGAGAAATTTGGGGAACGGAAACGTCAAAAACGCGAGGCAGATAGAGAATACTCGCGCTCCGAGGAACAGGGATGGAGGGTGTTCTCGCGCGAGCCGCGGCGAAGCGGAGGCCGTTTCGATATCTCGAAGTGGGCGCCAGATACGGTCTTTTATGTATCAATTCGCGAGAGACGCGAAATTCGCGACAAACATGGGCCTTTTTCGCCACGGGCCGACTAGCTCGCCTAACGGTAGAGGGGTAGGGTTATGGGAAAGTTTGCTATAATCCTTGATTACGAGGATCCTCGAAAATGAAGAAATCAGGCAGGCGAGACAACAATTCAACAATCACAGCCGAAATTTAAAGAAATTACGCGAATTTATAATAATGGAAAATAACAGATTTATTAAATGAACATTAACAGAATTAATGAAAATTAAAGAAAAATTCCGTATTTAGAGAAAATCATAGAAAATTACAAACCGTAATAATAGGAATATCGAAAACGAAAAAAAAAGTAGTTAGACGGGAAACTTACATAAATTTACGAATGACGAAAATTAACCGGAGCGCGACAACGGTGATCAAAATACTCGACATTCGCAGAACCGTTTTTGCGGCTAGACTTCGCCGAACGGCGCCTCGCCGTAATATCGTATCTTCGCCTGGCCTTTTGCTAGCTGCGATAATTCCAATAATCAGCAATCGCGACCACGAGAATAATTTATTTGCAGGACTTACTTAGCAATCGGCGAAAACGAGAGAGCTCGTTTTCGGTGAGCACGGGCGTAGCGATCGATAATCGATCGCCGTCGGACGCTGATTCCGCCGCTCACAACTTAGAGATTCTTAAAGTTATCCCGACACGCTCGAATTTCTCGGATTTCAATGATCTCGCGATCTACCGCAATCTAATGCGCACCGCGACACACACATACACGACACACAAGCCAATGAGCGCGACAAAGACAACGATACGCTCGACCACATACACACGCACATAACACGATTCTCACTTGCACACGGAGTACTCACTCGATATTTGATTGCGGGGGTATTTTACGCGGTTTCCACGGTCTCGTTACGACTTTACGCATACCGTGAACGCCTATATTGCGCATCTACCGTGCACGCGGTCGATTGACGAGAACCGTTAACTTCGCGTGTTCCGACACCCCGAATCCCGGAGAAACGAACGGTCCCTTATTGTTTCCTGCCGCCGTTACGATCCTCGATATTCCGGATGTTTTGGCCGCCCGAACTTTACTAACACGAAATTTTAGGGCCGAGCCCTCACAAACGAGAACGCGAAAATGGCGACCACGGCAGAACCACTGGCTCGTGGACGATAACGCGTACGTGGCTTACAGACTTTAACAATGAATGGGCAACCTCACCGATACGTCCTGGTCCCCGGCCAAGGAGTAGTTCTCGGTGCCGTCGGCCCTGATAATTCGAAAATCAGAATTTCAGCGACCCTGCTGTCGGCGGTCTTCTTTTATGCCGATCGTTCGTCCTCCGTCCTCGGAGGGTAGCGCCGAGCGGGCCTTGCGATTCCGGTCCTTGACAGCCGTTTTGTTTTCCGCTGTTCCTCCTCTTTTCGCGGGGCGAATTCCACCCGCGACTCGGCTCTGTCCTGCTCCTCGGGCGCTATCTCCGCTCTCGAATCGGAGGTCGTAAATGTCGTACCGGTTGTCGCAAAAAGGATTCTTCTTCTGTCTCTTCCGGTTGTTTTCCGGCGGGTTGCCCGGCGTACAAAATAATACAAAAAAAAAAGAATTAGTAATGACGCAAAGTTATAACAATAGCTTGTCTCTCCGGAGATTTCGATACGGCTCTCGCAATCTTTTTCTGGCGCGGCCGCTCGGCTCGCGCCCCGTCAAGATTTCCGGGACGGATGGACGCGCGTTGGGACGTCAACGTCACACCATATAGATATTAATTATGTGTTATTTATAAAAGTTAATTAATTATATTGTTTTAATAAATAATTTTCCGATGTTAATCGCGATCGTATCTAGAAAAGAAATTTAACGGCGTATCACTATATTACTCGTTAGAAAATATTAGACAATAACATATGAAATTATATAAATCGTTTCACAATCGACATGCAGATATTACAATGCTATCTGTATCTCATTTATATAATTTCATATGTTATTGTCTAATATTTTCTCTAATGTGTTATATTAATTATTTTGTTTCAATTTTTGATCACGATAATGAATGATTGCGATTCGATAATGATTTATAGTTGCGATACAGTTTCATGTCGTGAATTAATTTTTAATTAATTAATTTATATTAATATTTAAAGTAAATTATGTTTTGATACTAATCGTAATCGTGTGCGTTTAGTAAAAAAATTACAATACAATACGAAACGTTTCTCACCACTACCTTATTACTCGAGAGTCACCGTGCGAATGATGACAAAGCCGAAACATAGCGCGCTACTGTTTATATTTTATATTGCCAAAGTCGAACACCGTGTTATCAATAATTCGTTGCCAAAATATTTTATATATTATAAAATGTACATCAACGCGGAATATTAAATTAATGAAGGATTTTAATTTATTGATTAAAATTGATTATTTATTAAACAATTTATCCTTTCATTATGCTAATTATTTGCATCTATAATTCGATTGATTTACTTCGTGTTCTCTCACAATCCAAATTACATTTAGATTGTCAAGTAGAACGATAAAGTAACACGGATGAAATATATTTGTGACTCTAAATGTTATAATAATAATTATTTTTTTTGTCCGTAAAAATCGCAACGATCGAAGTAATTATTTAATATTTTGGATTTCTATCATTTAATCGATTTTCGATTAAATTGTATATTGTTTAATAACAAGGATTGAGAAAATTAAAACATTGGTCGAAATATAGTTAATTCTAATATTAAAGCTTTAACATACCGCGCTACTGTTTATTTTTTGTATTGCCAAAGTCGAACACCGTGTATTTTCATTTCAGAAGTATTTTCATTAATTAATTAAAATTGATTATTTATTAAATAACTTGTCACGGAACCTTTCGTTATGCTAATTATTTAAATTTATTCGATTATTTTATTTTCAAAGTCAAATTCTATAATATTTAGTTTTGCATTTTAGAAGACTGACTTAGAGCGAGCTAAATAAATAAATAAATAAATGATGTTGAGAAGAAAAAGAACACACATAAATAAATAATAGCGTGGAAAGAGAGAACATACTAATATTTTTATAATATAATAAATAACATACTAATATTTTTATAATATAATAAATTATTATTAATTCAATTATTTATATTTTTATTTATATTATTTATATTATCAGAGAGACATATATGTTACCCTCTGAGAACATTCGTGGACATTGGCTTTGTAGTTCATGTTCACGTTTTTAATGTCCACAGAGGGAGTATCGCTTCCAGGGATCACCTAAAAGTGGGCCATGACATCTCTCAGTCTTCTCTCTGATCCTGATTGGTCAATCAAACGCTTCAAAGCATCCAGAGTGTCTTCCCGACCGCAGCCTTCATCTCCCAATGGCTGTGTTCCACTTAACGATCGCAACGCTCGCAGAATCATCTTATCCTTGTTGTTCGCTAAAAATTAAACAAAGACACATCATGTTTACGAGTGCCGCGATCATTAAGTGGAACGCAGCCAATACTGACTGCTACGTTGCACATGCGCAAAAAAATAAAGTGATCTGTAAACATCATGTCCGTCCGTCAGCTCACGATGAACTCGATGAAGCATGTTCGATACATTGCAGGGTTAATTTAAAGTTGAACGTGGTTGTTCCTTGCTAAAGAAGAAGAAAAAAGTTGAACGTATCATAAAATTATGTCGCAACAAACGAGTAAATATCGAAAATACAATATAATACATAATCTAAAATATAAAAAATAATATAAAATTCTTTTCTCTCATTCAAATATTATTAACTATTTATCATTTTTAGAATTGTGCACGCCACTTCCCAGGAATCTAACTAGTCGCATTAAAATCTGCGAAAACAGTGAGCAATATGTCATCAACTTCTTGCAAAATTTGCTGCCACCGTCTGATTGTAAATCTATTTCAGATGAAATGCGAAAGGTATGTTTGTAATAAGATAAGTGGAAGAGCAAATTGATTAACTAAAGTATTTTTCATGAAAATTTTCAGACTTTTATATTTAATAAGTTTAAAGTAAAACCCAAGCGAAAGAGAAATCGTGGTAAATTTTTATCAGCTAGGAAAAGATTACATATGGAATTGGGCAAAGTTGGTCACAAGAATCAAATAAAATATTCCAATCTTTTGCCTTTAAACCAATTGTGGTTGAGCTATATACAGAAAGTGCTCGGTGTTGAATCATTTACTAGCATACCTGAAAATTCCAATAATCCAAACTGGGAGAATGTAAATCAGCAATTGATAAAGGCCGATTTTCATGGTGCTAAAATTTCAATTGAAAAATCAAAATGCCCAACTTTAGTAGGACTTACAGGAATTGTTATACAAGACACAAAAAATACCTTTAGAATTTGCGGGCTGGACAATGTTATTCGAAGTAAGCAGCATGCCGAGTACACTTGCAGATATATGTGATTTTTCTATAGAAACATTCTATATATAATGCCTATTATAATATATAATCTCAGTTTCTTTTTTCTTTACTATTGCATACATATTAGTGCAACAAATTTATTTAAAAGTATAGTTTTTCTGTATTATCAATAATAATTTCTTAAATTTTATTTTCAGCAATACCAAAAGATGTAGTCAAAATTCATATTCATTTAGACAATGGTGTAATATTAAAAGCATTTGGACGACAACTCCGTATAAGACCTGTAGAACGAGCGGTTAAAAAGTTTAAAAATACAAGAATAGTTCAATTGTAATGTTGTAAATATTTATAATAACATATTAATAAATTCAATGTCCTCTATAGATATATAATTCGTAAATTAACAAGAACCTTCATAAAAAAACTATTTTGCAAAGTATTTAAAAGAGTATGACAAAAAATTGGCCTATAAATTATATATGTATAAAATTAACGACAATAATTCTTTTGCTCAAGATTGCTTAATTTCATGCAGATGTTTTAGAATTTATTATTTATTTCCACATATCTTTCATTATTCTTCTGCAGATTATTATTATAGAATATTACAATTACAGGATTGATATATTTACTACTTACATGTTACAGTTTTTATATAATATATCATTTTATATTTATGTTTAATGTCTGTATATGTGTATATCTTTGCATGTATCTATATGGAGAGATGTGCTAAACAATAATGTATTTATATTTTGGAAGTGTCTTTTTCGTTCACTCATATTTCATTAGAACCGCAGTAGCCAAACATGACATTCTGATACAGTGATAATTATTTTCAATTAGTACAACAATTATATTTGTTAATCAATCTACAATTCCATTGGCTAAATTTAGATCAGAGTGAAATAGTATCAGGTCATTTGACATAACATGATATATACGCAGTTGGATCACTGCAAGATCAACTGTGGTAAAATAAACGTTTTGAATAATAGAGATGAATAAAGTGAGATGAAGAAAAAACGTCATATATCTGCTCTTTTACTATTACATACAAATTTTTACTTGGACATAATAATCCGACTATTTCGTAGCGATATAATTAACTTTCGCTTCGTATTTTAATTAAAATAAAAAGATTATATATAAACCATTATATCTTAAAATGTAACATAAACGAGATATTACTAAATGATATAAATTTACGCATTAGGGCAACTTCAGGAATGTTAAAGGTAAGACGTATTATAAAATTAATATCTGTTTTTTTTTCTTCGTTTCCTGCCATGTCTCATGTATTGATCTTGATGCATCAATGTAGCATTAACTTTATACACGCAACATAAATATTTTAAAAAACATGAGTGTATAACAAAGATACAACATGGCTTTGTCATTTTCTAGAAGTATTTCAATCTAATTTATCTTAATACTTGCACAATTTAGGCATAGTTGTAACAAGCTATATAATGATTAACGATTAATAATTTCAAATAAGATACTATGCACACATACTACATGAAGTCGAAACGAGTAGAAAATATTACTAAAATGTATGTACGACATGATAGAGACGATCTCGTGAGTGTATTATACTTTGTTCCAATTCTTAAATATCTTTATATTTCCAACTCTAAATCATAACTGCCTTCACTTTCATAGTGAATAACAAAAGGTCGAAAGCATGATACATACGAAGATCGGACGAAAACTCAAACTACTTTATATATATATATTTCAATACATTAATAAGACAATAAGATCATGCCATCAATTTCAGTATCTATAATTATTTGTTTCTGTGTCATTTGTTTACGCAAATTAAACTAACTGCGAACATGTACTTCTGTTCAAGCAAATATACACACAAGTAGATCTAGAACGATGTTTATGTACTATAGACGCCAACATTCTGAGATGTCTACAGATTTTCTCCGTTTTTTGAAGGATCTCGTCTCGTTACAATATTGATATACATGATCTACCCAATCTAAAAGATATTCTTGTTACATTTCAATTTTGAAGACATTTTTTTTCATCATGATTTATCACACGCTACAACTTCTAAAACATATGTTTCTTACAATGAGTTGTTACAGATTTCTAAGATAAAAAAGAAAGAAGAGAGTAACTTTCAAAACTTCTCAACATAGATGAAAATATTTGAGATATATTGAAAAAAGATTTTACTTAATAAAAAGCATTGTGTAATTTATAGTTATAGAAATTGTGATTTAAAAACTACAGATCTACAGTTGATTTTGCTTCATCTAGAATTCGATATCAGCGAAAAAAGTTTGCTTCTCATTAATAGCCAAAAAAAGGCACATAGATGCACGTATATTTGTGCGAACAAAGAGAATGTAAAATTATATTCTGCTTATACATGCATATAATGTATCTTTTTATACTGACTGCAACAATAATTAAATTCAATAGAAAAATCTCATCATATTGAAAAAAATTATTTTCCCTCCTTTTATTTTTTTAAATAATACTTTTTTTTTAATCTCTGGTTTAAATAACAATTTGAATCATGAAATATGATAATTTTGCTTCCTTAACGTCTCTCTTACAAATAACAATAATTCACATTTAGATAGCGTGTGATAGCCTTCTCCTCTTCATTTCGTTATTACTTGTTACATTATTTGTAATCATGATTTCTAAACGTGGCAATTTCTTCATGTTTCTAATGATATTATAATTCGTATTCGCGCTTTATTGATACGATATATTAATAAGCTAACCAAACGATATATATATAGATATATATATCTCATTCTACCTAAACTTTATAGAAAAGTAGACTTTGTTGATCTGTCCTGTTAAATGTATTTCACATACCGTAACCTTGATAGGCTGCGGTGGACGCATACACTTGCGCGGGTGCACCGTATACGTTTTGAGGAGCATAACCGGGTGCCATCATTCCAGGCCCTGCAGTCAACATTAGTTGAGGTTCCGCTGTGGCCATGAATATCATATGCAATGGGAAAAAATCGAGAAAAATATATTAATGTGGGAAACAGTATATATTACACGCGATATTTATTAGATAATTGCGTGATTACTTACGCATAATCATAGGCTTATGTTCCTGATGATCAGTTTCTTCGATACGTCGGCTTTCAGCCTCTTCTAATTTATCGACCTATATGCAATATAGTGATTATTATATATCAATATATCAGTATGTTGCACGATATAAAGAGTTAATTGTATGAATATTTTTGTTTACCTTGGTGATATATTCCCGTGCAACTTGTATAAGATACGGCATCGCGAAATGTAAAATACGATGTCTCCATGCGAGTTCCAAGATGACATCCGGATGAAGTAGATCGTAGCAATGAAATAGGCATGCTGCAAAGCAATCCTTGGAACCTCTCTCCAAGAACCATTCAAGCAATTCCTCGGCGACTTCTGGATTTCGAGATTCCGCTGCGTATTCCATAGCATCCCTGTTAATTAAATTAGCGATTAAAAGAGATCTACATTTGTACATATCGTAAAAATATTCTCCAACGAATAATTGTGTAACGGTACCTGAAGAGGCGATCCTTCTTGCAAAGTTCGACAGACTGCTTCCATCTATTATTTCCCTTGTACAAATATGCAGCGATTCTCCTGAACTCGATCAATTCATGTTTTTCGAGCTGCTGTGCTAATGCAATATTATCAAAATTATCGAATGCGTCGATCGACGTTCGGAGACCCTGATAATCTTCTTCATCAATCAGCAAGCCATTTAACGCTTCGTTAATAGCTTTGTTGTTGAGAGCCTGAACTGATCTCAAGTATGGTTTTACTAGTTGCAAATGGCCGGTTCTCGTAAAGTACGCCACTGATCTAGTATGATCCATACGTGGAGCGAGTACAAGAAGAATATCGTTTAGAAGAAGGGGTTTATATTCCACGTAAAATTGTATAGCCTTATAGTAGAGTTCGACGTTTGCGACTTTAGTAATTACGTCTTTGAAATGACCTTCCCGCCAAGCTTCCGTAGGATGTTGCATCATCGCGAGAACCGCATTGTCGTATTCCTCATACTTGTCATACAAAAACACTAGCTCAGCCCACAGATGTGCTTGTTCTGCCGCACGTAGCACCTAAAATAAATAAATCGTTTTTTTTTATTTTAGGTTTTTTTTATTTAAGTTTTAAGTAATTAGCGAATCTCCTATTCGCAACCGATTTGAAACTTACCTTCGGTATATTGACGCGCGACCAGAAGAGTTCTAAGTGTTCTCTCATTCGTTGAGGTTTGTATTTACTATAGAGAATAGCCAGCTCAGTAAACATTCCCATATGAGCCCGTTCGAGTCCTAAAGCAGCCTCGAGAAGATTAATGAGTTCTTCAAAGTGTCCACGATCCTGATAGTAATTGATCAAATCTTCAAGCTCGTCCGCATGTACGACTATGTGCAGGCCGCACATTTGAGCTAAACGAAATTCACCGCTGTCCACGCAAGCGAAACAAACTTCCTTCCAAGTACGCGTCGAGTTGGCTTTACGCGCGCTATCGACAGCGCCTTGAAATTCCTTAAGATGAACGAGCGTTATTGCCAGTCGCGCAAAGTTCGATACATTGTTATAGAGGAGCTTCGCGGCATCATACATCTTATCATCGAAGCATCTATCGCCGATCTAAGAAAAGAAGAAAGAACAGATTTAATAAAAATCCTTCAAGTTACTTTCATGAATGATTCTTTTTACCTTCTGTATATCGGCATGATTCGGACCAGATATAAATTCTTCGAGATCCGCGAGTCTATTGGTTCGTGCGTACGCATATATCAGTTCGCTCTCGATGAAGGATTCGCGTGCCTTTTTACGAGCCATTTGGAGGTAGCGGACCAAGTCTTCCCAATGCGAAGTTCGATGCGCGGTTTCGACTACGTCTACATACGCTGACGGATCATCTGCTTTAATAAAACTGTCGATCGCTTCCTTGACCAAACCCTGCTGTAATTGAGCCCTGGCGAGTTGTGACCATACTGGCGACTCGTTGCATCTACAAAGCATAAAACAATTTGTTTATATGTATCGTGTAAATATTAAGAGGATATGTACACATGCATACACGCATATTGCATACCTTTCTGCAAATTCATAAGCTCTATCCAAGTTGCCGACCTGCTCAATTAGAACCTGGATAGCCGACGTGTTAACATCAAACTTTTTAAAGATGGCGAATGCTTCCTCGTAAAGCTCATTGTTAATAGCAATATTTGCAATATCTGGGGCATCGTAATTATCCAAACGATTAATATATTCCATAACACGTGTACGATCGGCTTTGATGGCTGTTAATATTAAAAGATTCTGCAAGTTACGATGATCGCTAAACACACTGCTGTCCAGCACTATCTTCTCAAGAAGTTCGATTAGCTCGTTAGGCAAATCAGCCGTCATAAAAGCTTTAACAGTAACCGATATATCTTCGGGATCTTGCGTCTCGGACAACGCCGTTTGAACAACTTGGTCGATTAACGGTCGCTTGTACGGGTTGCTCTCTAAAAGCACTTCCGCCCAGAGATCGGGATCTCTGCGTCTCACTAGGTATCTCGCCTCGCTCTTGAACAAACTATTCTCATTACACACGCTTATCAGCTCGCGATCACATTGACCGCGCTCATACGCGATGCAAGCCAAATGGGGGTCGCGTTTCTCGCAATACTTGCCAACGACTCTGCTGTCATAGAATTGATTCTCTTTGAGAAATCTTTCAGGATTATTGTTGCTGTCGATGTAAATCTTGGCCAATGCATTGTGCGTAGCAGGCTCTACGCAGCCCTCATGAACACGAGATTCCAACCACGGTAGCAAGAGCTTCAGCCGATTTCTTTTCTCGACTTCCTCGACCAATTCGTCAGTCGAAAATTGTCCGCGCACTACCAGTATCAAGTTCTTAATGATATCTTCCGAGCAGTCAACGTCCAACAAACCGCCCACGACTACAGGTAAACGCGACGGATTGACTTTCTGGACGTATATCTCGATATATTTTTGCAAATTATTGCGATAGAGATAGAGAACAAGGTCGTGAACAAAATCGAATCGGTCGCATACGATTATCAAAGGCAATTGATCGGATAGTTTCGCTTCCTTTAGGAAATTTTTGACGCGTTCTGGACCGTAACAATTGCTCTCCCGACATATACGCTCCACCTCTTTGATCTGACCAGTCTTGCATGCCGCCTGGATATACTTGAAATGCACTTCTTGATCTTGACTGAAGTTTACGATAGAGCCCAAAAAGTAAAACAGACCTTCATAAGACTTGAAACTCTCGAATAGATCTATCAGTGCCTTAGTCGTCAATTGCTCATGATACTTGGTCGCGATTTGTATGCAGATTTGCAAATTCTGTCTTATATTAGCCGTCATCATAGCTTTCAGGCATTCGAGGGAATCTTCTACGGACAAAGTTCCGAAGAAACCTACGAGCCAATCGGGAGAGAGCAAGTGCGTATGCACTACCGCTCTTTTAATATCGTATAAATCGGTATAGTGCTCGAGCGCACGTTGCAACAAGCCAGCTTTCTCGCACAATTGCGCGACATGAGCTCGGTCATAGTGGGTAAACATCTGATTGCCTAATATAGCATCAGCGACTTGCGGGGCGGACATTAAGTTCATTTCTAAGAGACGGGTCTGTAAAGCACCCTCGCTCGGCCGATTGTTCTTGAGCGCATCTAGCAGGAACGCCGTACACTGCTGCACCATATTTTGTTCCATAAATATATCGACGATTTGATTGATGTCGGCCAATGGTTCATCATCTTGGACCAACATCTGCGCGAATGCTACACCTTGATCGGGATTAATCCTCATGACATTTCGCAAGAGAAATATATAGTCGGGTGTATACGAGACTTTCTTGGCGTAGAGAACGATCTTTTGAAATTGACCGGTCTCCGCGAAGCATTGGATAACTTTGTTGGGAACGTTGGCTCTCAAGTAAACGCTAAGCGCTAATGTAGGATCCGCTTGTTTTACTAAATCTCCCAGTTCTTCGCTGCATTCTAGCTTATCTTCCTTCAACCACTTCTCCAGTAGTTGTTTACGGTTCTGAACTAGTACCGGACGACATAGTTCCAACGACTCGTACTTGTTCAGTTGTCCCTGATCTAAAAGAATGCCGAAATATTGTAAAAGAGGAGACGTTTGACCCTGAGTAGTGGGAACCTGTTGAAATCGTTGAATAGTCGCGGGTGTTCGAAGTATCCCTTTAGGAGCATTAGCTGCAACTTTCGCCGCCTCCGCGTACTGGCCATTTTGGAAAAGCATGTTGAATTTCCTCACAAACAAATCTTCGGCTCCCGATAAGTTGTTTCTCACGGCCATTCTTAATGCCAATTCCGAATTTTGCAACACTCCGTTGATATAAGGGATTATGTTTTCTTCGTCCACGGAAACGGATAGGACTTGACCTTTTCGATTTACTCCTATTATACCACCGGAGGCCTCGTGTGGGGCAGTGACGAAGATAGTCTCTCCCGAGATACGATTCATAAATATACAGGTCGCCGATTCGATATCGTACATATGTATATAACCATATTTTGTGATTAAATATATGACGTCATATTTAGAGCTAACTTGCATAGCAACGGGGAAATCATTTCCAGCCTCAGGAGGAAAAAATACATCTACCGCTTTCTTCGGAAATGGATGGTTACCAGCGGGCGGTTGACCTACTTCGATGATATGAAGTTTCGCTCCTTGGACTGTCCTAACGGCGAAACAAAACAGATTGCTGGGTTCTGCGTTTCCTTCCATCTTGAATTGAGCGAAGGAGGCAGCGTGCCCTTCGATTGGTTGCGAACATTTTCGTTCCACGGAATAAAGTTGCATAGCGCCGACTACTCTGTTATGCTGCGCCGAAATACCGATCAATAAAAGCCACGTTTGTTTTGGATCTGTTCTGTAATTGATAATCTGGCAACCGTTTAACGACGAATGACGCTCAAACATCTTATTCGGCGTCGAATCGCCTTCCATGGACCAATGATACACTGCAGTCTCCGTTACTAGTGCCAGTGTGTTTAACGATATCCATTTCCAGAACACCACATCCTCCGTCATTGTATGAGCTTTCATTTTTGACTTCATTTCAATGTTGAAAATCTGAAGCGTCTTCATAGCTAATCAAACAAAAACACATATTTTTATTTTGATAAGTTTTTTTTTACATATTTTCTGTCTTAATATTTTTATTGTTATAGAAAGAATTAAAATCCTATATCAAGAATTGTTTTCAGAGAAAATCATACAAACTGATACATTTTACTTTTCAGACTACTGAAACAAAATTAATCTCCATAAGTTTTCACACTGCTGAATGCTCTTTCTTAAATTATCAACCATTCCTACCTTTCAGAGCGATGACTTTACTAGCTGGATTCATAATTGCAGAGTCAGCAGATATTGGTCTTCTGATAGGATTGGCAGAATCGTTCATGTCGATAATGACTACCTGGGCAGTGTCACCAACCTTTTCTCTAACGCAAATGAATTTATCAGATTCCATAGTAAGTGTATTAAAGCTGACATTACTGGCATTAATTCCAACAGCTGTAAGCTATAAAAATAAAAAACACCAGATAAATAATACTTCTTTTTTCATATTCTATCAACTCCTACAATCATTTCTGTGCACAATCAAATATATGTATATATATCATAAATCAAACATAATTTTTATATTTTTTATTCTCTGGAAAAGAACTATTATCAAATTTTTTATTTTATTAATAATGTATTTTTTTACATGTAACTATCTAAAAACCATTAAGATACCTACAAGAAGTAGTATATAAACTTTTTTCTCTAATAGTAAATGAGTCATATTGTAATATCTTGATTACATAAATATGCTATTACTAATATAACTACAAAATTGCAATAAAATTACCTATAAAGCTAATTTTATGTCATATTGTTCCAACAATATTATAATATTATTATAATATTATTATAATAACTATATGTATAATTAAATACTTTTACAAAAAAATATTACATATATAATATTTATTAAAAGTAGAGTACAAGATTTATATTCTAAAAAATTCTATTTAAGAAAAATTTATCAAACGCACGAGTGCTCTTATCGAAAATCGTGGACGAGAAAGGGAGTATTTGATAAGAAAAGAATGTGAAGTTTCGGTAAAAGCGGAAGCAAGGGGCGTATGCGCCGATAGATCCATGATAATCTTGGACCCATCATTCGCTGATATAAAGACAAGTACGTAACTCGATTTGCTCGCTTTATCCGTGATGCACGTCAATTGAGCGTGTATCGGGGATGATTAACCTGTGCCACGAAATTCGCCGTGCGAGCGCAGCTGCGAACGCACGAGCCATTTAACGAGCCGAGTAATGTCATTGAATCATACGCGAGGTGCGCGAGGTCATCGGAACTGTCAAAGTAACGTCAATCGCGAGAGATTGCACTTCCGTTGGAAAAGGACACGCGAGCGAGCTCGCGTTCGAAACTTCGGAGAAGAGGAATCGGGACTCGCGAGATCGCTCGAGAAAATGTCCGAGAAGGGAAAAAAGAGGGACTAAAAGTGCAAGAGACTTAGAATCGTGACGAAGTTCTCGTTCCTCGTCCTTAGGAGAGAATGCTCAGGGAGGAAATACGGATGACGTACCTGAAGGTGTTCTTGGAACCTTATGGGTAGTAGCTGCGTCATTTTTGCCGAAATATATTCGAAAAAATCTCCAAGGGTGAGGGATCTCTCAGCCGTTGTCTTCCTCGACGGATCGATCTGCCGTACGGCCTCCGCGAACCTCCCGACTGCAATCTACTTGCGACCTATTCCCGCTTATCGTGCGCCTTTTATCCCCGAATGCTCGTCGGCATCAATCATTAAAAGCGCAAAACCAACTGACTGGAGAGCGAATGCTACTCGCCGCTGACACCCATCATGGCCGCCAACGCCGCCTCTCTATCTCGAAATAGTTCCCGCGTATGAGAATTTCTCGGCGATTCCTCGTGGCTCGACTGCCCCTCGCGTCACACAATTCGCGTTATAAATGTATATCGACGATTAATTATCAATCAATATCGGTATCCTTCCTCTCTTTTGGCCATTAGCGTGGGATAATTTCGATCGTGTCGACGCCGAACTCGACGAGAGCCTCGACACTAGCGGAAGAATACAGGCGCGATTTGACACGATTGGATTCAGTGGTAAATCTCGCGCATCACCTCCCCTCTTCCTCCTCCCTTCCCCTACTTTTCCTCTGCGCCGCTACGAATGAGTGCAACAGCGAACACGTTCCATATTACAAGAGATTAGAAAAATTCCTCTCTCTTTTTCTCCAATATTACATTTTTCTCTGTAGAATATCCTAGAGGTTATCGTCTTCCGTTAAATTTTTTGTAATTTAATTTGCTATTCACAATTAAAAAACGCGAAAGATAATCTTAAAAGAGGGCAGACATATGCAAAATTTTTAATTTAAAATATGCTTTATTCCCCAGCAGTAGTATTAATCTTATTTGTACATTTTATACAATAGTTTGTTGTTAACATTTATACCACTGCCACAGAATGTAGCATGTTTTCTTTTTGGTGACAATAATAAAAAAAAGAGGCATTTTAGTCGAACAGGCCAAAGCCCATGTCATCGTCTTCCGACTCAGATTCTTCTTTAGCAGGCTTCTTTTCTTCTGTTGAAATAAAAATTATTTATATTAGTGGCATTATAAAGTAAATATATTAGTACTATTGTTTACATTAATACAAATAGTAATATTAGAGTTTCTAAAATTAGAGCAGAAATAAATATGTACCTTTCTTTTCTTCAACTGGAGCTGCTGCACCACTGGCAGGAGCTGCAGCGGCACCCGCAGCAGCTGCTCCACCAACTGGCATGGACGATAATTTTTCCCTGCCTAAAATCACAGTTATATTTATTTTGTTTTAGAAGAATTACATGTTTTTTTAAATAGTATTGCAAAAAATGTCGATATACCTTTGGCGACCAGTTCATCGATACTCTTTCCATTCAATTCTGATATAACTTTTTTCAGTTTTTCAGCATCTGTTTCGATTCCGACCGACGATAAAATCTTTTCAATGTCATTTTGGCTTGGCGAGGCTTTGCCTCCCAAAACAGCCAACATATAAGCGGCCACGTAACGCATTCTGTAAAATATAAATATTTCTATTAAGATACTAAGAAAACTAACTTGTGTATCATAATTATTCTAAATGTTAATTAAGTTCAGTAGAAAGTATATCATCACAATCATTCAGTCGAAAGATGGTGAGATGTATAAAAAATCATCATAAAAAAATTCTAAGTGTGTATCTAATATTACCAAATGTTGCAATATACTTCTTTATATAAAGTAACATTCGCGCAAAGCGTGACAATTGATATATTTCGAATTTTATTTATAAAGACACATGTTTATATATCTACAATATATATTTTTATTCAACAGTATAACCTATTTGCATTCGGCATAAATGTGAAAGAGAAAAATCGAACTTTCTTCCATCAATATATATCATTTTTTTTTTTAAATATAAAGAAAGAAAAGTAGAAAACAACAAGATTAGGTGTTATTTAGCATATATTTATACGCGCTATTTTCGCACGAATGCGACTTTAATTGAAGGTATCCAACGATACGACAAATTATAAAATGCGATCAAACAAGTACGTCAATCATTTCCACTCATGAATGTTCGAATAATTCGGAACAGAAAATATTTTTTTATATAAACTTGTGAATTTGCCAAAGACATACCTTTAAGTCTTGCGACACGAAACGTGGACCTCACTGAGCAATATACAACGTGCGTGAGATAGCACCGGAAGAACAGCGCGAGAAAGTGCAAGGAATCGGGAAAAATTAGTATGAAGAAGCGTACACTTCACCTGATGTTACAAACTGGCTTCGAACAGCTTTTGATTGGACGAAAGGAACGAAAATTTCCTTGTTATTTTATCACTGCAGCGCATGCGCGAAGAATGGCATCCATCTAGTAACACTGCTGCGTCTATAAATTTTATACTTTATGACCGCTGATTTCTCTCGGGGATCTCGGGGTCTCGGGGTGTCTCGTGTCTCTTGTGTTGTTCTTTCGTTGCCAGCTTGTGCGCGTGGTCATCGATAAGCTCGGTGATCACGTGCATTTTTATACAATTCATACATATTGGAAAATATAGATATATTTTATTAAAAATATATTTTATTTATTAGGAAAACTTACATTTTATATTATAAGACGAATTGACTTATTAAAAATATGTATATAATCGAAAAGTTTTATATTTTAAAGAATATTTTTTTTAAATTTAAAGAATATTTTTTTGTTCTATTCAAATGAGAAAAATAATTAATGTATTCGTCCACACACATTTCTTTTTTTCTTCGGATTTTTATTTTTTTTCTTTTTATTTATCATTATTATTGATATATTTCATATTTTTTTACACTTTCAGGGAACCTCATCTTCACATATTATGTTTTCCTTTTTTTGCAGAATTGTTTCTAGGTCAAATTTGTAATGGTTATAGCATTGTACATAACATCTTGTATAAATAGTGTCATTTACTATAGGATATTATATTTTGTTTTAATTTTAACTACATATTCTGATTAGAATTATAATGTGGTAAGCATAAAGTTTATAATAATTATGTTTATGAAAAGCCATTACAGGCAATGTATTGAGAATTTTGTCGAAATTACATACAAAAAAAAACAATGTAAAAAAATAGTACTCTACATAAATAGAAAGATTTATCACAGTTTGTCTTTCTTTCAGATATTTTTCATATTATGTGGAATTGTAAGGCCCAGTTCCACAACTTACTTTAACCGAAGTTTAACTCGTTAAACAGAATAAACAGAATTAAACAGGCTTAATAGAATTTATAATAAAATCTTTCAAGATATGTATCTCAGCAGTGAATTTTTACACCATGTCTCTGTTTCTCCTACATACACACATACGCACACGTGTACGAAGAAAATAAAACTTGCATATATTTTTAATCAGGTAGAAAATTATGTGTATTTGTCTTAATATCTTATATACAATATTACAAAGATAGATTATTAATCAATACCCTAGCTATTTTAATCCTAAACAATGTTCACCTTTAATGCCATTATAATATTTTATTGATAATTTTTAATATTTAATGTGTAATTGTTTAAAAATATTTGTAACTATTAAATTAATATACTCTAAATTGGTATTAAACCAAATGTCAAATAAATGCACACAACATTCAAATATCATTGAAATAATTGCATTTTGTTTTAAGTATTTCTTTTTATAAATTATATACGAAAATGTAACAAAAGATGCAATATATAAATTTTACAGAAACTAATATTATTGAAATCAAATGTATGTTGTAACAGACTTAAAAATAAGTAAAAACAATACAGTCAGAAAGATATATTAAAATACAAGAGAATATTAAGTCTATACTATTCCATGTTGAATAGATAATGCTGAATGCAAAAATTAAATAGCATTATATGTATTTTGAACACTGTTAATGCATCAGTATGAAGAGAATACATACATATATAAAATATATATATAAGTCAATGAATTTGAAAGAGACTATCTTAAACAATTGCATTGTAATCATATCTGTAAATGTGATATCATAGTACAATTTAACTTGAAGTTTTCAAGACACAAATTCACTGCTCTTTTCAATATAATCATTTCAGTTATGTACATAAATGTATCATCTTTGTTCATTCATTATTTATTAGCTTATATGAACAAAAAATTTTGGATTAAGTAGCAAATAATTATACTTTTTAGTTTAATACTTTTTTAAATATGTATAAAGAGCACAACTATACAAAACATTACTTAAAGTATATATTAGTTTAATATTTTATCAATGAATATATCTATAAGTTTACTAGAACAAAAATTTTGACAAAATATCATCGAAATAGATAAACACACGTGCATTAACAATATTCAAAATAAATGTAATGTTCAATTCCCTTGAATAGTTTATCTCTTATTTGCGAAAATATAATCTACTAATTCTTATTCTAGTTTATATGTACATGTTTATTTTATTGTCATTATCTCTGTGTGTGTGTATAGATTTCTAGTCTTCTGTGAAATTTAATTTATCCTCTTCATCGAATATCGATCCATCATTAGACAATTCGTGTTCCTCGTTCATCAAAATATACTTGGCTTGTGCATTACAATCACGTTCTTTTTTATGCGACTTTTTAATGGAAATCGTATGCAACAGCTTGATGAAATTCGTCGCATTTAAATCATTTGGAGGTGTTGTATTCAGTTCTAATTTTTTCACGGTTTTTATATCAACATTGTCTCTTACTTGGCTCGTAGATGGTTGAGGATCGTCATAAATAATTTCTGCATAGCATTTGCTCTTTTCTTCTTCTTCATTACTGCACATTCCCGTTTTGGCACAATCATTGTCCATATGTTTTAAGGACATATTTTGTTTCAACTTATTCATACTTGTAATATTGACATTTCCATTTTCTTCAGTATGAGAGTTTTTCTTCCACAAAACTGGTCTCTTGCATACACTGCGACTATGCTTATCTTTCTTATGTGATTTTTTAATAGAATCTATATTACAAAGCAGTTCTGTCGTCGACATATTTATCGGAGTTGATCTACCATTTTCGTCTTTAGAATCTGCAACATCCACATCTGGTCCATCACTCGAAATAGATGCGTCAGTCTCAATTTTTTTAATACATGTAAGATCTTTGCTTTCTCTCGATTTTTTCAAACAACGTGCGACTGGCGTCATACATCTAGAACAATCAATTTCCTTTGATGTATTTTCTGCAGATTTATCTTGTTCCTGTAATATTTCATCTGCACAAACATGATGATTTATAATTGACCGGTTTGTCGACGTTATTTTTCTATGTGTGGTAGGAGTACAGATTTTAAATTCATCATTTGTATCGTTATGTCTTAAAGATTTAGAAGAACATAACAATTTGCGTGCACCGCTTTCAAAGGACACATTTATCGGTTTTTTCTTCTTTTTAGGTGACATGTCAAGAAATTCATTTAACTCAGGTGATTCATTTCTATGTGAAGTTTTGCTAGTATTTTTTTCTTCATATTTATTATCTAGTAATGAATTGTCATATTTTTTACGATATTCATGATGATATTTATGGCACTTAGCGAGACCGGAAATTCTTTTGCTGTATTTGTCTTTTTTGTGTGATTTTTTAACCGATTTAAATTCAGGTAATAAGAGTCTACTTGAATTTATGTTTTCAGGTGTGCTCGGTCGATCGGCATTCTGCGAACTTAAGGCACAAGTTTCAACAACTGCTTCAACATCTTCGCACTGAACATCATTAAAAGTATCTTGAACTGATACTTCAAGTTGTGCTGTTTCTATCTTTTGGTAAAGAGTCTTGGCTTTTAATGAAGTTTTTCTATTTTCATGTTTAATTTTCTTATGCGATTTTTTAATAGATTCTGTTAATAAATGTTCTATAATATTTATGTTATTTTCAGGTGTAGCTATTCCAGAATCTTGAGGAATAGTTGAATCAGGTTTTGGAGATACTGTTCTGTTCTCATCCATCATGTTGACATTATAAGTACTTGATTCTTTTTGCGAGGATGGTCGACATGTATTATTATCGCAGATGTTTTCCATGGAATGGTCTTTTTTATCGTCATAATTTGTAAGATGTGTATTGTCCCTATATTGTATGTCCTGTGTTTTATTATTTTTCACTTTATCCAATCGGTTTCCCAAAAGATTCTTTTTTCTCAATTTGGCTTTTCGCTGTGCACCGTACTTGAAAACTGATTCAGTCTCAGAAAGTTCATCGTCTGAATAATAAATAAGCGCTTTTTTCACACTTTTGTTTTTCTTCGGAGATTCTTTTATGGAAGCCCTACTACAACTAGCAATTGCAGATGTGTCCATTGCTATTGATTCCAAACTTGTATATGTATCTTCGTTGTGGGCAGAAATATTTTTCTGTTGTGTAAACAATCGTTCTTCATGACCATACAGCTTTTCCTGTAAGAATAAAAATGTTAATGTATCAGTTATAAATTTGCAATGCCTCAGAATTGATAGAAACATGGATTATTTATGAAAAAAATTTGGAATTAATTTTTCTCATAAATAATATATAAAATGATTTCAAAAAAAAAATTTATTTTTTTCCAAATATTTTCTAGTATTTTCTAAAGTGCAATATAACAATTCAAATAATTAAGATTATTGTTGATATTGAAATTTGGAAAATATTAGTAAGGAAAGCAATATATCTAAAAATATATCTAAAAATATTAATTCAAAAAGACCTTTCAAGTAGCTCAAATAAATAATAAATAATTATTTTATTTATTTTTGCTAATAATAAGAACAGGTCGTTATATTTCTATGAATTACAAAGTTACATATGCTGTTCATGATGTATAATTGAAGAATAATAATTGAAAAATATATACTATTATGTATATGTAATTATAAAAGTATACATCCTGAAATGTTGCCTAATATATTAATTTCTGAGGAAATTGTGAAATATTTACATTTATCTAATTTTATCATGGTGATAATTAAATGTATGAAGTTACATATATTCATACAAAATAGTTTAAAAACAAAGAAATGGAAGAGGAAAGAAAACTATATTGCATGAACCATATAATACCTTTTTGTGACTCTTCTTGATAGCACTCATACTCTCTGGAATTAAATGCATCATATTGTCAGGTGTATGTGATCTATTGTGTGCATCCTGATTCAATTCTCGAGACAAATTCCTGGGTGTACTTGCAACTATAATACAGCCAAGTGCTCTTGATTTATTCTTCTGATTGAAGGATTGTAAATCAGGTGTTTGTGATGAGCGTACAATGTTATCAATTTTTTCTCTGAGATTGCTTCGAAGCGATGATGTAGAGCAGGATGATCCTGACTCATCTGTTTCTCTTGTATTAATTCTACTATTGTTGGATATTTTGGCAATTTTTCGATTTTGCTGAGGCGTTTGATTTTGGTTTTCATCAATTGATTCCAAAGATGCAACCAACATGCTACTAGCAACAGAATCATTCGAACTTGAATCGAGCCTCAAGGATTTGTCTAATATGGGTGATGATGTGTCAGTCATTGAATCAACAGGAGAACTTGTATTAAAATTACTCTTCTGTGGACTTGGAGACGAGTCAAAATTCAATGATTTTTTTATATTCATGTTTCTGTGATAAAACGAATCACGACTGAAACTAAGTGCTCTCATTATTTTAGCCGATCTTGATAAGTCTCGCAATGATTTACTTGCATCGAAAGAATCACTGTCTAAAGGTGAATTTGAATTTTTTAATAAATTATCCTTCCTTGGGCTAATAATATCAAAGTTCAAGGATCTATTCATTCTGTGGTGAAATAAACTTGTACTTCTTAGTGGAACTGATTTATTCAGCACTCTGGATCTAAATCGTCGCTTCAGAAAGAATCTACTTTTATCCAATGAATTCACATTTATAAATAACTTATGTTCCGATTCTGGATTCAAATTGTTATCTTTGTTGTCGCTATTCATTGTTTTTGCTAATAACTGATTCTCTAACATGATTATTTATATCCTTCAGCATATATATAATGTATTTACGTATAATAGGCAAACACATATATATATTTCATATATATGTATATTCACACATGTATATTCATATAAATATAAATATATAATTATATAAATATATTATGATATATAATTATATCATGTGGACAATTATTGTGATAATCTCTTCATAAAGATTGTATATGCGGTCCTTTTTTCGTAAAGATTTCTGTAATGAAATAAGGTATTTATAAAAAGTGATGCATAAATTATATTTGCTGCCTGTTTATAATTATATGATCTAAACAACTTTAGATTAAAAATTTCAATATTTTTATATAATTAAAAAAATCTAAATTCCTGTATGTCATTACAATAGTACTATTATTATAACATGTATATGTTCATTATTTTGTAAAATTTTCAATAGATAGTGCTTGAAAAATTTTGATAGAATACAATTCACATATGTACCAAAAATTAGCATATATCGCGAGTATGTGCGCGTAGCATCAAATTGAAAGAGATGGATAAAAGGCTAAAAAAAAGAAAGAGAGAGATGTAAGTCGGAATAATACGCGAGTATAAATAGAATATTGTAAAAGGTACGTCATATATTCAAAAATATTTGCTTACGATTTTGATCGCATGTGTGAAATCGGCTCTTCATCATCAATGGCTGCAGGGAAGTAAACTCCAGTTAACGAATTACTCTCACATAAATTACACAAACGAGCGTCCTCGTCTTTCCACTCAACTGTTGCGTTTTATTTTGCGAAACTTGAATATCAAAGTATACAACGAAATCCTCTCGCAATTAATTACAAAAATACACAAGAAATTAATTAAAACTGATCACAAAATCATACGCAACGTAGGTCGGTTTTTTCCTGTACGATTTTATGTGATGTGAGCCTTGCATATATCCTGTAGAATAGAGTAGCGACTAGGACAGATCTTGCGCATGCGCAAGAGGAAGCGGTATATAAGAGCCAATCAAGAATTACAAATACTTGGGAAACTTCGATTGACCAATCAAAATAAAGAAACTGCACATTCTAATGATGGCCGTGTTCCGAATTTACTGCCAGTACTGAAAATCTATAGTATATGTGACGTAAACTATAGATTTTCAGTACTGACAGAAAAGCCCCTTGCACAATGCAAGGCAACAGGCAATGGTCCATATTCTGAATCCTCTTTTATCGATAAAAGTGCCTCTAAAAGTGGCTTATAAGCCTTCTGATTGGCTATAAGCCACTTTTAGGTCCATATTCTGAATCCTCTTTTATCGATAAAAGTGCCTCTAAAAGTGGCTTACAGCCAATGGCCCATATTCTGAATCCTCTTTTATCGATAAAAGTGCTCCTAAAAGCGGCCTGTAGCCAATCAGAAGGCTTATATGCCACTTTTAGAGGCACTTTTATCGATAAAAGAGGATTCAGAATATGGGCCAATCAGAAGGCTTATAAGCCACTTTTAAAGGCACTTTTATCAATAAAAGAGGATTCAGAATATGGACCTTAGAGGCACTTTTATCGATAAAAGAGGATTCAGAATATGGACCAATAAGAACAGAAATAGTATCTATTCTCTGCTCCTATTGGCGAATATTTTCTGTTCCGCATATTTATTGGTGAATAGTTTCTATTTCTTATTTCTATTGTCTGTTGCCTAGTATTGTGCAAGGGGGTTAAATTCGGAACACGCGTGATAAGTGAGGCCGTGTTCCGAAATTACTGCCAGTACTGCAAATTCTATAGTGCACGTTACGTATATTATATATTTTCAGTGCTGGCAGTAAACTGGCAGCAATTTCGATCGCATTTCGGCAGCAAACACGGCTGAGTCATATCTCGAGACAAATCTTCATAAGTCCCGATCTACAATAGACAATGTAACCATACATTCTTCAGAAGAATGGCTGTGATTGGTCAATGACATCTAGTAAACTACCCCGGCTCGGATCAAAGTAGAGACCTATAATCAGAGATGCGCCAATGACTCCCCACCACGATTTCTATCCGCCATCTTGTACCCTATGACGTCATTGGGCCTGTTCTTTTTAGCTGCACTACTGCACTAGCTGCTTTTTAGCTGCACTACTGCAATTAGTTAGAGTGAAAGAAAGTATGTTTGTCTCTTTCTAACTTATTGCACTAGTGCAGCAGTGCAGCTAAAAAGAACAGACCCAATGACATCACATGTGGGCTGCGTTCCAAAATTCACTGCCAGTACTGAAAATCTATAGTTTACGTGACGTACACTATAGATTTTCAGTACTGGCAGTGAATTTTGGAACACAGCCGTGCTTGTTCCTAGCAAAACAATGTTTCTCAATTTAAAAAAAATTTATGTAAGCTAATTGAGATTATTATGTTATGAACTTATAATATTACATAATACATGAAAAAACAAGATCTTACTCAGATTTAACACAAGCAACAATTAGCATGACGTCAATAAACATCATCAGTAATGGCCATCACACATGAAATTCCATAAGCACGTAAGACGTAAACGTAAGGAAATCGACCAATCACGGTCAAGTATTAGCCCCTCCAAGAGGTCAAAACTCGACCGCGATTGGTCGATTTCCTTACGCTTATGTCTTACGTGCTTATGGAATTTCATATGCGAAAGCCTTAAGGTGAAAGCACATAAAATTGCAGGAGCACATAACCATAAGCATAAGAAAATTGATTGGTTCATTTTCTTATGCGTATATTTGTGGACCAATCAATTTCTTTATGCTTATGGTTATGCGCCTATGGAATTTTATGTGCTTTCACCTTTAGGGCTCGTTCCCACTGAGCGCGTCACGCGTCGCGTCAACCAGCGTGAGCCAATCAAAACATCCCATTGTAATAACATGTTTTCCGTGTCATTAATGACGTCATGGGGTTACAAGATGGCGGAAAAACCACGTGATTTTACAGTGACCAATCAAAAACTGTTCGCCATTGGCGCATCTCTGATTATAGGTCTCTAGGATCAAAGGTCCATATTCTGAATCCTCTTTTAACGATAAAAGTGCCTCTAAAAGTGGCTTATAAGCCTTTTGATTGGCTATAAGCCACTTTTAGAAGCACTTTTATCGATAAAAGAGGATTCAGAATATGGACCAAAGAATCGAACCCGACCATTCGAAAACGCCATGAATTACACCATATTCCTACCGTCCTGCGCATGCGCGAGAAGAAGCATCTCTTCACAACACATGTATCCATCTAGCACCGGTTAGTTCCACGGCCGAGAAATTCGGACGTCCGAAGATCCCGCAACCTCCTCGGCGCTTCTTCGGCGTTTGTACTTTGTTCTCTTCGGTAATCTTCGGCGATCGACAACGACAGATCCTCCTGCGACAGGGAGAGGGATCGCGCACGACGGGTCTGATAATTGGACGGGTGTAGCCCGCCGTACGCCGCCCCCCAGGAAACGATTAAGCGCCCGGGGCCCGGACACGGGTCTCGCACTGCGGGTGCGAACGTTAGTTCTGCGGGTGACGCCGGCCGCCTTGGAGAGCCTCGGAGTCTCGAAATCTCCTAAGGCCCCCCAGGCATAGTACGCGCGACCAAGGTAAGAAGCCCACGATGACAATCTCAGCACGGACAGGATACCGAGATGCAATCTGTGTCGTAAAAAGAGGGGAAAAAAAACCGTCACTATTCCCATCTCGCAGTTTCGATCGCAGTATTAATGACGTCGTCGTCATCATCGTCGTTGCGTTGTCTGCTTAACCTCTCACGTACTCTCTGAAAATAATACCTATGTTGTGATTATCGTTTCAGTCACGAATAACGAGAAAGAGGAATTGTCTGGATACAAATGCGCCAGTTTTTCATATTTTATAGCTTTCCATAAACAAAAATAATTTACAGTAAATAATATCGAGTTTTAAATTGATGTAATGAATTTTTCTTTTTTGTTGATTATTAATTAAATATTATTACTGCAATCGTTACTGTTGAGATTCTATTGTCATTTTATAGCAATCATGTGCACAATGTTTTTTTATACTTTATCAGCAATTAATGTTCATGAAAATGTTATTGCACATGGCAAAGTTTAATTCTGATTAAAAGTATACAAAAAATATTAAAATATAATTATAAATATTATATATTAATTATGTATTATATATTAATATATATATATTTAATTATATATTAATATAAAGAGTTTATATTGTATTTTTTTTTAAAAAGCAACGAAATATTTACGATTTATAATCTACAATATTTATATGAATTATATTTTGCCAAAGACAAATACATAATTAGAATGACACTACTGGGACGTACTATCATTGCACTTAAAGCTTTCTTTATATATATATTCTCTCTTTGTTCTTCAAATTGTTCCTAGTCCTTTCCTATTCTTTTTCTTTCTCCATAGGCCCAAAAGACATTCTTTCAGGTTGAAAAAAAGTTCGTTCGCTATAGTTTCTAGTGCAGTACAAAAACGTGATTTATCGGTACTTTCTTAGTTTGTGTTGTGTTCAAGTTGAAAGTTTAAATCGACACTAAAAAGTTCCGCGCAAGAAAACCTGACAAAAAAACAGTATGTATCGTATATGTGACAAAGTTTATAAGTAATAAAGTAAAAAAGTTTTCGATAAAAGAAAAGTTGTCAAAAGTTGTGACATAAAAAGTATGTTCGACACGATATGGATCGCGCGCGTTGTGCCATCAAGAGCGAATACTTCACAGGCTCTGATCGACACAGGTAAGCCCTGCGATGCTATTGATGCAGATTTTTCAGTGCTACACATTCGGTCGGTGAAACGTCTAAAAAAAAAGACAATTAACTTACCAAGTAAGAGAGAATTTTGTGAATGGGTTACATTTAAAGATTTAATCAAGACATTCCTGTTCCCGTTTGTCTAAAGTTGTTTGCCGCCTTTTAATAAACTCCATTATTTTACAGGTTGAAATAGTTGCAACAACTATGTCCGACTCTGGCACAGAGAGCACTTCCTCGGAAGGATACGACGGAGGTAGGAATCGACTTACTATCACAGATGAGGTAACATCGTCGCGCTATTCGCATCATTCTTCGGGATCCGAGCGACGAAAGTCTGCGGCAAGTTCTATTACATCCGGGGGAAAGTCACCTCCTGGATCGCCTTTATCAGGCGCAGAATCTAAATCGCCGAGATCTACTCCGATGTCGCCGAAATCGCAGCGATCCGGGATAATGTCCCCTAGTGAAGATGATTCTCCAAGATTACGTAGTTTATCAAAATCTCCACCGCCAATGTCACCGTCACCCTTATCGCCAACATATCTCCATCCCGCATCGCCGACATATCGTCAATTCGAGTCGCCAAAGTCTCATCACTCGGGAAACAACTCTATCGAGTCACCTCGATCGGACCGTAGCTCATCCCGATCTCCCATACAGGACAACGGATCGTGTCTTTCTCCTCCGAACGATTCCAAATCTATGCGCTTCGAAGATGCCGAATCGAAAGCGTCTGATTTCGAAGTGGATACACAAAGGTCCGCTGATAATTCGTTAAAGTCATATTCATACAAAAATAGCGAATCCAGACAAAGTTCACCAAAATCGCCTAGATCAGGTGCCAGTTCTGTGAAATCCTTGATATCAGCGAGGAGTTCACCAAAGTCATTTAAATCCAGTCCAGCGTCTCCTATGGATGATCAAGAATCGGATAAACATTCGCTGGCACATTCAGGTCCTCGTTCTCCCGAAGAAGAAGATGAAGAGAAGAACGGTTCATTTAACGAATTAGACGGCGAGCAAATCTCGGATGGGGATATCGAGGATGAACCAGAGCCAATGTCTAAATCTAAATCTACACCTATTACTCATGGCGAAGATTTATCGGATGTGTCGGATCTCGAAAGCATGGATGGTCCTGAGGAATCTACTGAACAGAACATAGAAATAGATAAGCTTCAAGAACAGGATGTAAAAAAAGAAAATGTTAACAATGAAGAAAACATAGAAAAAGAAGATAAAACTGCTCCAGTTGGTTTGACAGAGGAAAGTGAACAACTAGATTTTGAAGCCGACGGTCAATGGAAAGACGAACGTGATGAAGGTAAATACATTATAAGAGTTTAAAGAGTTTATATCAAATTTATTGTTATTTTTCTTTTTAATTTCAAAATTACACACACTTGAACATTATATTAATTATTACAAACAATTATGTTAAGTATTATTATTATATTAATTATATTAATTTGCGAAATATTGTTATATTAAAGAAATATCACATTATGTATCATCAAAATTACAATCACTGAAATTGATAAAATTATAGGTGAAACTGAAACATCAGGTACAAAAGAAATTAAAGAGAATACGGAAAAAGATAGAGACAAAGATAAAGACAAGGACAAGGCAAAGCTAAAGGAATCCAATGAAATGAATGATAAGGAAGAAGGAGAGGAGGGAGAAAAAGAGGAATCTGAATTGGAGGAAGGAGAGCTTAGCGATGGAGATGATGCACGACCGGAAGAGACTGAACCGAGACCCGTGTGTCGTTTCTATAATCGGGGACAGTGCACGTGGGGTGTTAGTTGTAGATTTTTGCATCCAGGAGTGACGGATAAAGGTAACTACACTATGTTCGATATGGTGAGGCCTATGGCATATCCGCCGCACGCCGCCACGCCACACGAATATAGACCGCACATCGACAGACCGAATATTCGACCATTACCTGGTGGTTATGGTGCTCCTGCACATACACCTAAAGTGGAAGAAACTCCAACTGAATCTGCCTGGGAACGTGGTCTGCGTCATGCTAAGGAAGTAAGCTATTATTATTATAAAATAAAATTATTGTACAAAATATTGCACGTATTCTTTGTTGATAGAATTAGTAATTTTATAAACAATGACAGTAATGTCTTAAGAGCAAGTTTCTTAAAGAAAATTTTATTCTTTCCAATTAACTAGATGATGCGTAAAGCGAATAAACGCAAGGAATCGGACATGGATTTTGAAGAGAAGAAAATGAATTTGAGTTTAGGACAAGATGAGCTGGATAGAGAAGCAGGATATTACGTGAGAGCGGCTAGTCCCGAGCCGCCGGTTGAAAGGTGGCCACAACGCGAAGTACCACGGTCTAGAGTACCATCTAGACCTACGCCAGACAGATATGCCGACGAGCCTGAGGGATATTATCCTCCAACTGTATCATCCGATTATTATAGGTGAGACAAACAGAAATGATATTATTAATTGTATGACTACAAGTTCTAAGAGAAAAAAATTATTTTAAAATTTATTATATCATACAATAATTATTATTACTCTATCGGACTTGTCCATTTTCATCTTTATTTTTATTTATCAGGAGAGTGCATTATAAAGATTCTCGCGAATATCGAGAGCGTGTCGATTATCATGCGATTCCACGCGGCGCTACCTCAGTTTCTCCTCCACCGCACACTCGCGACCGAGAAAGGGAACGAGATCGTGAGCGCGACAGAGAGCGAGATTATTACGAGAAGTATGAGAAGAAACATAAACGGCCATCACGAGAGGTTATTGTAGAACGTATTCCGCCGACGAAACCTTGGCGGGAAGAGGAACCACCCCCTGTCGAAAGAGGCAGAGGCGACGAATGGGCGGATCCGTGGATGCGACGCAAGTCTCCGAGCGCTGTGCGTCGCAATACGTCATCGCGCCGATCTCGCCGGCAATCATACTCTTCGGGCTCTTCTTATTCTTCAACAAGGTATTATTCGTTGATTGCGATTGATTGTTCGTGCCTAATATTGAAGAAACAAGAAAGAGCACCTTAAAACTGTCAAAAAAAGTTATTTGTTAAAGAGAAAGATAACTTATTGAAAATAATATATTCCATAATAATATTCTTTTTATGAAGAAATTGTAGAAATGATAGAGAAAGGGAGAAGAAGATTGTAAATTATAAATATTACTCGATAATTGCATATACATATTTTTTGTTCAATTATTTATTATAAATGCACGTGTGTGCACGCGCGTATTATATTTTTCATACAGGGTATAACAAAAAAATGGTTTAAACATTTGCAAATTTATAATATTCATTAAACTGAAAAATACTGAATTAAAGATTACAGATAAAAATTCAAAAATCAATATTTTTCGAGTAAATTGGCATTTTCTAATTCGATAGTGTAAATTATTAATTATATCTATTCATGTCTATCTATCAGTTAAAGTATGAAAGAATTATCATATTTAAATTCAATATAATAAGAGATAAATTAAAATAATAATATGACAAAATAATTCCATATAATAATTTCTTATTAATTTAATAACTTTTTATTTTTGTATTGTAATAGATGCGAGGAAAATGATAATTTGCATAAAAATTTGCATAAAAATTTGCATGAAAATTGCAGTAGAAATATTGATTTACAGACTATAAGTTCAAAAGTCTTTGAATCGTTTTTTTGGAATATCCTGTGTATGAGAAAAATGTATAAGAATATAATCTTTTTAGTTCTAGCCGTAGCTCGAGTCGTTCTACCTACAGTTCTTACGACTCCTTATCCAGGTCCCGTTCACCATCAATTCCCGCTAGAACCCGTTCCGCTGGCAAAAGCAAAACTGTTATTACTTCACCACCTTCCAATCCTCCAGCTGCACCTCAACGAGGTGCCATGCTAATGAATCCCCCTGCTCCATCTCCTCGCCCACCCAAAGGGTCTATTTCTCCTACAACGGGTACTCTGCATCGACGGGCTGGATTGAATCCACCTGCTCCGAGTCCAGTCTCTTCTCATCAGCGTCATCATGATAAAGCTAGAGAGCAAAAAGCCGCTATAGCTGCGGCTGCTGTGGCCAAAATCATTAAAAGTCGCTCAAGATCTAGGTGAGCAAATTAATTTTTAATTTACAAATTTAGCATAATTGAATATTTTGAAATATCATTATAAAAAATCACTATGAAAAAATCATTATGAATTATCATTATGAAAAAATTTAATTTAATGACACGACTACAAATTAGCATTACGATTGGTTCGATTAATTAACTTATTTTTATAATGTGTGCCTTTTTTCTTAATTTCTATCGCAACTATTATGCATCGTGAAGACAAAGAAAAAGAAAGGAGAGAAAAGCACATTCTAAATCGTTTCGCAGTAGTTCTGGATCGGAGAGCAGCGGAAGCAGCAGCGATTCGAGCGAATCGAGTTACTCATCATCCTCCAGCGAGGCACGTAGAAGGAAAGGTTCGACACCACCGATAACACGTAAAGATTCCAAAGGCATCGATGCATTGAAGTTGAGCGGCACGAAGCAACAAATTAAACTTACATTGAAACCTGCGAGCAACACACCAGCAGCAAAAAAGATTGATCGCAGTGCGCTTATGGCAGGTAAAAAACGTGCTCTCGAATCGCCGCCAATCGACAGCAAGGCGCAAGTAGCCGCGGCAGCGGCCAAGGCCGCCAAGAAGGTGAGCTCGCGTCGCGAGGAGTTATTGAAGCAACTGAAAGCAGTAGAAGATGCGATCGCGCGTAAAAGATCAAAGGTTTAAAGATCGATCGATGAATCTTCAGACAAATACGTATGTACTACGTTTTCTAGACACATTGTGTAATTAGCATCACTGTCATCGTCATCGCAGAATAACGAGATATGCAAAGTGTGTTAGATTGTGATAATATATACAAGCAAAAGCATGTTCTCATTTTTACAAAATACAGAATCGAACTTCACTATATTCATATTTTATTTCTTCACTAGAATTCCTTTTTTGTTCTATTCTTTTCTTAAATAAACATATAAATAGCACTGTACAGTCTCGCCCCTACTTTTGTTTTAACAATGCTAAGCGATTATTTTTGTGTAAAATTTAAAACAAAAGATAAGAAATGCATACCATAAAATATTTTGATTTTTAATGCACATGTAATGCACACACATGCGCGCGCTCACGCACACACGCACACGCACATGCATAATTTATTATAAATTTATTAAATATATCAATTAATTTTAAATTACATTATATATATAGATTATATATATACATTTATATATATAGTCGTGAAGAGTTTGTACAATTATGACAAATCAGTTTTGAAAAGGCACATTGATAATATGAAGCGACTTTAAAGTTCTAAGAAATCGATTTTTGCCTCAATTATAAAAATCGATCAACTTTTTCTTTTTCTATTCCGTGAACGGATGAGCTTTGCATCTTATTTGATGCCAAAAGTCTACTTTATAAAATATCCACTACTCTCATTTCTGTTCTTATTCGCGGTCAATTCTTGTGAACAGTTTCTGTGCGTTGTGCGTAGCGATTATAAAGTTACACAGCCGAGCAACGATCTGATAATCGAGCGATGTATAAATTGTCATGTCTGTATAAATATTTATTCTACATTTCACCTTTTGTTCCAACTATAAAAATGTAATATTAAAACTGTCAAGTGGTTATCGAAAGTTTTCATGTTGCCAAATGTGAGAATTATTTTACAATTGTAAACTCATATGAAAGATCTGTAATGAATGTTACAAGAGGCTATCATATTGAATATAGAAAGTGCTAATAAATTAACTTTCTATGAAACAAACATTTATTAATAGAAACATATATTCGGAGAAACATAGTACTATAATTTTTCATTAATGAGCATAAGCTTTGAGTACAATGCAACAAAGAATAAATTTGGCGTAAAAAAATAGCATTTTTGTTTCATTATTACGAGAGATTTTTTTTGAGAAAAAAACTAACGAGATTATGTAGATATAATCCAGAATATGTAAAGATAATATAAATATATTTTCTTTTAATAAAATTAGAGAAACATCAATAAGAATTCGATGTGACTAATGACCTGCGATATTAACGGAAAAATACGAATCCAAAAATAACAGAGAATATACTGTCTGTGCTCTCTCTATCTCTCATTTATAAATACAACGATTGTGACTATGTGAAAAGAAGGAAGATTTCATAATGGAAGTCATATATTTTGTACTTTTCTTCCGTATATATATATATATATAGTATAACGTATAAACTATGCCGAGAAGCCTGTTAAATTAAGAAACAAACTGTGCTTTGTTAACAACAGACTTTATTAAATATAAGTTACAAAACAAAATCCCGAAGAGAATATTATCGAAAATACCGATTCTCTCTCTTTGATTCTAAACAAATTAATTCTAAATAAATTAACATGTCTTTTTCTTTAACAATCCGTATAAAGACGCCGATAAAATAGACGCATATTCCCCTATATTACTCTGTAATTATAAACACTGTATAACTTAAAAACACCTAATATAAATAAGTCTCGTTTAGATGAAGTTGATTGACTCACATTTCATCATTGAGAATTCTTAATATATGTGCAAGTTTTGTCTTATGAAATCTAAGATTTAATTAAATTATGTGCATTATATGCATAGAAAAACAAAGCAAGGTACATATGTATTTATCAAAATTTTTTAGATGAAATTTTACATCTGATCTTTGTATTTAAACTTTAAAAAGGTGTTCAAACATTCAGATACTTATTAAAGTACGTATACATCGTATTTGTATATTTGTATGTTTTTTTTATCAATGTAATTTCAATTGTTCAAGTAGGGACAAAATAGGAATTTTACGCGAATTATATAATATATAATTATTAACGCATTATAAATGTCAGAAATAAGTTAATATTATAAGTTAATAATATCCAAATTGTTTCAAATGTTTAATTCTTGCATAAAAGTTGCCCTGGAACACTGGATTGTCATTGAAGTAAAGAATTCCTCTAAACATAAGTGAAGAACATTTTCTTTTACACTCTCGGCGTAGACACATCGAGATCCGATTGTCTGTTTGTTAGATTCGACTCCACGGTTTCTTGCATCGTTCTGAGCGGTATTCCCATGAACTTTGGTTGATTGTTGTCGTTCAAAGTGCTACGTCTCACCCTGTTGCTGAGATCTGGATTCGTCTTTACCTCATTATACTTGAAGAGACCATCGCCGGGAGCTGGTAAGCCGATCTTTGGTAGCTTGTACCACCACTTATACGTGACGTACCACGTCATAATCGCGGCCACGCTGGCGAGGAATTTCTCGATCATGATGTGATAGTAGAGCGTCGTCGACACCAGCATAATGTCCCACAGTAGCTGTTGTAACGTCATCGCCACGAAGAGGCCGCGCAAATACGGCGTGAGCGCTTGATGCGCCTTCTTCAGGAATTCGAGATCGTTATCGGAGAGATTTCGCAGCGGACCGCGGCTCGTCTCGGTCGGCGTGGATCGTGTGTGTTCCTCGCGCATTACCAGGTCCTTGATGCCCTCCCATCCTACCAGGGAAGAGCCTTCCTCGGCGAGGATCAAACTAGAATAAACTAAGATGAACGCGTGGCCGGATATGTCGAGACCGCTCCAGAATTTACCCGCCTGCAGGCATCTTATCTTCGATTGCATCTGAATGTCGCGGGAATTCAGACATCTGCCGTAATTATTTTCGATGTAGTAGAACAGCCTCGTCCAGAAAAACCAGGCGAAGGTAGCGAAGGCGACACGGGCCAGATGTTTGAGCAGGATCGGTCTGCGACCGCAGCCCAGCGTGTGCGCCGTCAGGGCGACCCAGGGTATGATTACAGACAGCAACCAGCCCCAGCCCCATTTGACGAAGTACCGATTCAGAGCGTTGTCGGACCTAGAGAAGTAAGTACGTGGCATCGTGATGAAGTCTGCGATCAGCGAGATTGTGAATATCATGCCGCAGTAGATGGCCACCTTGAGCCGGGTGTCGAATAGCAGCGACTTCTTGCACACATGCAGCAGCATGGTGATGAGGATGAGGCCGATGGAGCTCGGCGCCGCAGTTGGCCGGGTGCCACCGCGATCTTCCTGCTGAGTGAAACTCGGCCGAAAGTTCATTCGGCTCGAACGTAGACCACTGCCAATGATCCCGGAGTTCCCGGACGACGTGTGGATGCTGCGTCGCTTGCCCGTTGCCATCTCGCTTTTTTTTGAATTCCAAATTCTAGGTTATCGACGCACAAGATCCCCGATGTTGCCTATGGACATCGCACTAGGTTAATCTTTTAGGTTAGGCGCATCACTTGTTCTAGGAGGAACAAGTGCTGGAAGATGGCCAATCTGGCGCTGCTTATTCCTCAAATCTCACTCGAGTCGCCTCAACTTGCCGGACTCGAGGTGAAGGTGAAATCTGCCTCGTCATCCACTATTTGACTTACGCCCCTCTTCTTTACTTCACATTACTATGCGTGCCATGGATGGCCTTTGCCCCCAAGTGCCTAGGTTCTCTTCATGTATAAGCTGTAAATGACTATGACCAGAATGACTATTTCATGTTGTCATACGCGATCGATCGAATCGATAAAGCTACCGACCGTTGAACTGTCAAACGTACCAACCGCGCGCGCGCGCGCGAGCTTCTAAAGCTCGCCGCCAGATGGCGCGCGAAGTCGCGCAACATGGCTACCGCGAGAGGCCGATTGATTAGTCCACGATGGTCGGCAGTTTCGAAAGGCGGCCAATGGGTTTCGGTCAGTTTCATCAGGCACGTTCGTAGTAAGACGTCGGGAGACGCGCGCAAACTTCACTCCGTTCAGCGAGTAACATCGACGCGGGCGCGATTCTCGTTTTCTCGCGCCTCAAGGACGAGAGCGAGGAGCTCGACTAGTGTGGGAGAGAGAGAGAGAAAGAGAGAGAGAGAGAGAGAGAGAGAGAAAAGGGAACGCGTGACACGCCGGGACGCGGAGTGAAGGCTCGAGAGCGATCGCGTGCATAGATCGGCCGAGTTTTACGACGCTTCGTTGGGTCAGCTCACTAGCCGAGCGTTGCTGGACGAGAGGACGCCGAAAAGAGAGAAAAAAGTGACAGCGGCGATTCCCGGAAGGAGGTGGAGCGATCGAGGACGAGGCGCGGAGCAAGAGTGCAGTAACAGGTGGAACGATAATAACAATACGGTAAGTTGATTCTCGCGGCCGCCTTCGCGTCGTCGAAGCGTGCCACCGAGCTACCTGGGGGATTATTCTTGTAGTGTGTGTGTCTGTGTGTGTATATGTGAGGACACACGCACACACATGCGAATTGTGCGTTTTTCAGCCTTGGCTCTCCCAGCTGACGTCCGTTCGCATGACTCGACTCTAAACGAGTTGACACGACCTCCTTGACGCGACGTGCACCTAGTCGATAACCGTGTTAATTCGACGTGTACGTCGCTCGTCCCGTCTTCCTCTCTCACCTTGTGCGTGAGAAACAACGCGGGGCGTAGCTTCGTGGACTTCGCGCGAGCTTGAATGAGCGGAACTCTTTCGCGATCTCTCTCGTGTGTTTCGACGTAGCTGTTTAAAAAAAAAGAAAACTCGGCCGGAGAACAATTCGATAAACATTCTTGCGTAAGTGTGTTTTGCGCGTATCGGTCTATTGTTGCATAGATGAGAATTGCGCTTAGGTTGCTTATATCGTAATTTTGTCATTAGGTTGATTAGAAGCAATTAAGCATAGTGACTAATACAACGTGAATATATTATTATAAAATTCTAGATTCATCCGGAAGATGACTATTATTATACTATTATTTTCTAAAATACTTTTTCATACGGCTTAACGCGGGATTGATCCATAAACCAGCTGTAATTATTAATAAGCGAACGCCGTGGAAACGACCAAATTCGTGCAAATCGATGACACTTTGCGCAACACACGATATGGCGTCTCGTTTATCAAGCGTCCTTCCTTTTCCACACAGCAAATCCCTGTTAAATTTGACATTTCCCGTATCTTCTTGGTGAGACAGCGATATGCGCGCGCGAATCTCGACGTTCCTCCACCCACGCGCGTTTAGCAAACGCATGCATTCCTCTTCCGCGATGTCCACTCGCATGCAATCGCCCATATTTTCCTTCAATCGGAATAAACGATGCGACTCTTCCGTTTAGCATCGCGAATATCGTTGCGCGGCTTTAATTTATACCTCGAATCGCGTGATCTAGAATCGCAAACTAGTATTTTCCATTAGGATTTAATTCATACGTATATATTTCACAGTAATTTCTAAAGTCGCAAACAAATATTTTTCATTAGAATTCAACTCGATACAGATATGTTTCATGGTAATTTTATATTATCTCGGAGATAACATTGTATATCCATGCGATATCCAGTATTGAAACATTCGCCAGTGAAAAGAATAATGGCTCGCATCAATGTATAAATATAATGAATCATAATGAGATATGATTCACATCAATAATACATTATAATTAGAAATGAATTTTCTAAGGAGATTAATGTATTTCATCATGCATCAAATATGGCGATATTATGATAAAGATTTAACTTTTCAGGATACTTATCGTATTTAACAAAAACTTTAAAAATTCGATTTACTAATTTTGAACTTGTCAAACTACTCAGGTGTACGAATTCTCTTTTTTTTACGCGTGAATTTTCGGTCAGAAAATTTATCATTACACAGAAAAAAAATAAGTGTCAAATCAAAACATATACTTAAACTAACGCGTTCATTGTTTCGTATATACGCAACAATTTATAATCTTCTTAGAAGAATTTAATAATTTTAAATTTCAACAATATTACAGTCTTATTTTAATATTGTAATTGTCACCTCAAGAATATATAATTATTTAATTCTACCTTAAGAAAATTATAATCTTTGATTTAAAAATGTTATTTTCTATCTAACATTGTTTCTTTTCCATTCAAGAAAATTAAATCTTAAATCATAAGAATTTTTCTTAAATCATAGATATTTTTCTTGATTGAACTATATAAAATGGCTTCATTCAAGTAAGTATTATTCAAGCAATTATATTTTTCTTTAATTAACGCAATATAATTTCACTTCAAGATTTCCATGTTAAAACTAAATATATTTTCAAAACAAGAATGTCCTTTTTTTCTGTGTAGTGTGAAAAGGAAAGATTTTAAATTATAAATAATAATAAGATAATGTATGTATTGGATGAGATGCTTATATATGTAATATGAGTAATAACACGCACACACATACACGACATGCAATCATTTAAACGACGCAATACTCACATTATACTAAGGTTACATTCCGAAACGTCATCTCTGAAGAAAATTTTCCTCGATGATCGTTTCGAAAATCCTTCGAGCATTCCCGACTGATTTCGAGTCGACCATTCGAGTAAAATTTTCCTCGAGGACGTTTTGATACGTAACCTAAATAAGAAGAATATTTTCACTCATCCCGTCGAGTAGGTGGATTTAATGACCACGTGTTACGGCCGCGCCTTGTGAACTGTCACTATCTATTTCCAGTCGGGATGATCTCACGCCATGAGATTAAGTAATTCTCTCCTGTAGCGTGCGCTTCGACTGACATAATACCGCGGTCTGTAACCCGAGCGTCTCTTCCGAGATCTCAACCGAGGTGCCTTGCGATCAAGGATAGTTTTGCTCCTGTCACTCGGTCCACGCGAGGACCTCCGCGTCCTCAAATCGCGGATTTCGAACGAAAAAAAAAATGAAGCGTAATATCGCCACGTTTTATATTCTCTCTTCGTCGCGACGATAATTTTCGGAAATAATTTCGATGGAATCTCGCAAACTGGGAGTTTCGGGGAACCAGACGCACGCGCATCGATCATCCGTCGTTATCGTCGACGCAACCGCGTTTACGCCTTTCATGCTTGCACGATAGCTCCCGTAATCGATAACTCTCATAATCCGCGCGGCGTTTTCATTTTCGCGTCCTTCGGTGTCAATCGCGGTGCATATCTCCGGCACGGTGTCCTCTCGCAGGACATTAATTGAACATTAATCGCGGCAATTGTGACAAATCACTTATTCAGGTATAGAGCATGCGTGCTGGTGTTCGTGTATGTATAGGTCAATCGATCACGGTTACAGAGTACATGCTGAGAAATTTGAACAGTGAGCAATTATAATGATGCAAATCATAATTTTATGAGAATTATACAAATTTTTAATGTCACATAATCTGGCATGAAAGGAAAATGTGAGGTTTAATGGAAAATGATCTCGGTGAATTATTACGTTAAAGAGATTGGGATGTGTCGTGCCATAGCACGTATAATACTCCGATCGATTTTTACTCCGGTTATAAAGATCACGAGTTATCTTCCTCATTTATCGAGTGAACGAGTTTCAAACTTCTTATCTGCGATAGCAAAAGTCAAAATAACTGATTTCATAAAATGTCATTCTATCTTGCTCGCTCTTATGTGTGCCTGTCTCACTTTTTTGTTCTCGGCGAGTTGTATTTTTGAAATAAGGTTAATGAATAAGATCATGGCTGCTTCTCCGAACAATGAAATCTTATAAGTTGAGAACGCTGTGCTTTGTCATCGATAAATATGTATAAGCAAGTGAGAAAGTATATAATAGTTGTGAATAAAATTGCTATCGATTAGATGGAAATATGTAAAGGCAGATATTACAACGATATTGTATTAAATCGTGCGTTTAATTCTAAATAAACTTGAGCATATATAATTAAAAGATAGTATAAATAATAATTCCTGAGCATGTCTTGAAAATACAGGAAATATCCTGGATCAGTTGTATCCCATTTCTTTGGTATTTTTTGACAGAAGGAATTTTACATTTTAAAAAGATATTTTAATCTAGGATTTATAACTTAATTGCGCGATTTATTTTTCGTAAATTTAAATTTTTAATTAAATATTTTTAAGTTATATCATTAAAGTACTCTCTAAAAATGAATCAGTGTATTATCACTGTAATCAGTGCTGTACTTATAACTGCTTGTAATCAGTGCATATTTACTGTTTTTCAATGATAGTTATCATTGAAAAACAGTAAATGCTCACTGATTACAAGCAGTTATAAGTACAGCACTGATTACAGTGATAATACACTGATTCACTTTTAGAGAAAATAATTTCAGATTAAAATCTCAAAATATCGTCAAAGTTTTAAAAATATTTAACATATTTAATTAATGATTATTCACAATTTTTGGCTTAAAAAAAAAAACCCTTTGTTTAGAGTCCCTAGCTTTTTCAGCCAAAGAGACTATATCTAAACCTTTATTTCTTTTTCCTATAATACATTTCATTCAATTTTTGGCTTATATTTAAATCTAACTTTAAATTCCACTATAATTTGTCAAATCCCGCGATATTTTTTGTAAATGAAAATAATAACACTCAAAAAACTGGAGTGTTTTTTTATGCAATCGAATATACATGCTTTAAGAAACAATGCTTCACATTCATACATGATGAATGCACGTGTTTATACATATATCTACAGTGTGACACCTTTCCTTCTACACATGTATGTGTACCACCATCGATAGGCCTTCGTATTATTTGTTTATATTAAGGTTCATTTCTCTTTCTAATCCTTCTTTCCTGGATCAATCAATGCTCAATGAGCTCTTAGACGTGTCCTTGCAAAGTAAACGCCAACGTCGTCTCGGATATCGAATCAGGTGGCGGTAACTTATAAAGTAGTGACGTAAACATGCGACGTTACTGCATACATTTGTTATGTTATAGTTTTAGAGTAACCGGAGACGATGGATCAAGGCTTCCCGGGGCAGCACACCACCACGACCACCGTGACGACTTCCACTACGACCACCCAGCCCAATATACGGTTTGATCCGTCATACGCGAGGACATTGCCTGGAATTTTAAAAATCGTGCAAGTGGTAAGTCCATGCATTTCTTTTTCTAGAGAAAGAAGTGTTTTTTTTTTATGTAATGGAACACGCAAACGTAACGTCAATATTTCATATTATTCTTGAAAGGGCACTGCTAGCAACCCTCAATATAAATAGTGTTTCAACACAATATTCTCTATAAATTGGTTGTTAAACTGAAAGTTTATATTGGTTAATTTGAAAAATTATGTGCGAGATAAATCTTTTTTTAATACCATAAATCTTAAATAATATAATTATATATATATATATATTTATGAATAATATACATATATATAAATATATATAATTATATATATAATTATATTATGTAATATAATTATATATTATATCTTTAATCACATGTATAATTTTTTTATGTGAAAACATTAACTAATAACTTGTTAATCGAGATTATATTAAAAATTACTAAAAGATTTAAAGAAAGATGTAAAAAAGTTTGCCCTATTAAATGTGCATACACAATACGTATAAACGTGCGTTCGTATCGTTAGTTAAGATTACAATGGTATAAACATCTCGTTGCGTCATAGACCACAATGGATTCTTAAATCTCATATCGGTTGCAAGAACCGTGAGGCTTTATACCTACATAGTATTTTGCATAGCTGGGTAACACAGAATTTCTTGAATGATAATCACGTTGGGCTTTTCTTTCAGGTGCTAAATCTCTTGGGCTTTATATGCATAACGGTGTCAAGTCACAGCAGCCATAGTCGGGGAGGATGGTTCAATACCGTATCTATGATTGGTTTCTGGTTTACTGGAATCCTGCTTGTCTTCTACTTGTTCCACATCATCGAGAAGTTTTCCAGAATCCCGTGGCTTAAGATTGTAAGTTTTCGGTAGTTAGTTGTCGCTAGCTGCTGACTCGTATCCTCTGGTCGCAAGATTTTCTATTTTATTCGCGCGAAGAGATATGCGCCTAAAATAAATGTAAATAGAAATAAGTAGGCGATTGGTGAATGGGTCGTACGTTCGATAAACATATGTATGAGACGTGTGGATACACGCATGTAATATTCGTGATACGCGGGAACCAGGGAGTGAAAGCTTGTTAGAAAGTTTGTACGCAGAAATCTAAAAATCGATCTGTGTCATTCCAACTTTTACACTCACGGGTGAACGATCGATCGTGAGCGACGTAACGAGGACAGCCGTCGTTTCTGTGCTGGATCCAATAATCACTCATAATCGGATTATCCTTTTTTAAAAGCGCACACATAGACGTAGTGTACGTAGCATTACGTGGCGCGTCTCGTAATATCGCGTAACATCTCCCAGAATCGGTAGATTGCGCATCCGTTGTATCGTTACGCGAATTCACTCCCTAAAAGTGAATCAGTGTATTATCACTGTAATCAGTGCTGTACTTATAACTGCTTGTAATCAGTGAGTATTTACTGTTTTTCAGTGATAATACACTGATTCACTCTAGTGAAAGTAGTATATTATCACTGAAAAACAATAAATACTCACTGATTACAAGCAGTTATAAGTACAGCACTGATTACAGTGATAATACACTGATTCACTTTTAGAGAGCAGCCACGCCCGAGTACAGTTTAACGATTTTTATCCTTATCGAGAATATTATCTATATCTAATTTATTATATAATATTTTTAGGAATTCGTATTCTGCACGATATGGACAGTTTTCTATTTATTGGCCGCTTCCCTCGCAGCTGATTACGCACGTCACACCGAGGCCTTTGGTGTTGCAGCGGTATATAAGAATTCTATATATATTATTATTATTATTTTCATTATTATTATGCCTTGCATAAATAACGCAAATGTCGAAAAGATGTCGATAACACCATTTAAATTATTTTTATCGAAACAAAAGGAAAAATATAAATCATTGTATAAAAAATAACGATATTAAGGACAAATATAAATCTAGTGGACATCTTTTCGAGTTTCGTACTCTTAGGATATTTCTTGAAAATAGTACATAAGCTTTCTTATACTGAGACGTATTATATTTCCCACAGTTTTTCGGTTTTTGCGCGATGGTGGCGTACGGTTACGACGCTTGGCTCAAGTTCCGCGCCGTAAAGAGCGGTGGGTTGGCGCAGGGTCAGCATACACCGAAACAAGTATCCACCGTCACCAGTCCAGCGTATTAAAATCCAAGGGAGGGTGGGGTCCCGAGGCAGATGGACCACCGGTCGACCGATTGGACTGATCGATCGATCGATACATATCGTTACCTTTGTGCGGGGCCAGCTCTTTTGTAACTCCAGACGTGTTTCTTTCTCGCGCCGAATCTCAACTCGCGACACGCACGGCGCGTGCTTCTCTCGGCTCAACGCTTTTTCCGTTCGCTCGCACGTGTGCGTCGCGTGTGTTTTTGTGCGTGCGTACATTCGTTTATTTACACCCACGCACGCGTACACTCGACTTTTCTTTCCTCTACTTTCTTCTCTTTTTGTACTTGTAACAAGGCAATAATCTACACTACGCTGTAGCGTATCGTTGACTTATATTCTAACACGAAGAAACGATGCGCTCATGTATGCATTATTCTCCATCGAACAACGATTGTTAATATTTTGTAATAATGTTTGCCGCATCTTTACTGTCTATCGATTCTATTCGATGTTATTTATACGACGATGTACATGTACATACATACACATACAGATCTATATGTATATACATACATATACGTTGTTGAAACTATATTTTAAATCATTGTTGAAATTGAAGCAACGTTTTCACGCATCATGGCACAGCGAGACTCGGACGCGATATCGAGTGCTGGTGCGACTGTTAGATCTATTTTAATCTTCTCGGTCCTTGTTTGCAATTGGTCCAGCTAATCTTGTCTTATATAAATACAAATGCATGAATGTAGAGAGATAATAGCGAAGCATTATCTCTATATAAAATATGAGTCTCAAGAGTATATTTGAATGCTTGCAAACAAGGACAGAGCATCCATAAATTGAAATACCGAAATACAGTATTCTCCTTCTTGTTGTATGTAGCCTTCTTAGACTGTCGTATAAATTTTCTAGATTGTGTTCGATATTACGCTTCGCGATTCCTTGGAGGGATAAAAAATATAGTTACATTTGTGCAAATTATACTAAGAAGAAAATTAATAGAATAATGTTATATGTGGTCACATATACACGAACACACACATACACTTATACAGATAGATTATTTAATTCTTGAGTCAGTCTATTGGTTCGCAATGAACATATTCACCGTATTAATCATCATATCAAATCATTGTATGGCGTTATTCGATATGCGTAATCTCGTATGATGACGTTCACGAGATTCTTTATATCAAGGACAGGACTAATTTGTTACGAAGAGTATCTAATACTTTCTATTGCGGCTCGCGCGTAAAACTATATTTACTATTTTTGTTAACTTTACTAAGATTTTGAATCTATACAAGTACACATTTCACGGTATACACCGATATCAATGTCTAGTTAAAGAGATCTGGCGAATATTACTATAGATATTACTATGTATTATGAGACGATCGATGAAATAACTTCAACATCGGTAAGTGTTCAATGAAATAAATTATTGTAGTTTCCCGAATGTGTAATTCGATTCGCTACCGATGGTTCTTTCGATATAGGAAGAAATGATTGTCGTGTGTGTAAAGTATTACAAATATATTAGAATAAGATTATATATATGTATACATATATATACGCACGAATTATCTTCGTAAATGTATTTTATTTAAGATAAAAATTTATCTTTATTTTCTTTCGGAAAACTTTGAAAAAAAAGCAATTTCTTCACTTAGTATTGTTATGCGACACGTAAAATTGTGAAGAATTGCATCAATCTCCATATATTTTCGCTCATTTTATGCTGATAATGTCATGTGTGGATATATATTATTAATATATCTTGATTTATATATATATACATTAACTTATTTATTAAACGTCATTTACACTAAATGCATAATCTTACATGTATTACAGTACGTATTACTGTTAAGTTCTAGATATCTTAACTTACTTATCAACTTTAATTAAATCATAAAAAAATACATGAATATGATTCTCTCGAGTTACAATACGCGTTAAGGGCGACGAGAACGATGGCGAGTGTGCATGGAAACGCGAGTTAATCTCGTCTCTTAATTTCTGTACTGAAATTGAGGCCGGCGCGCCTGCTTTTTGCCCATTGACGAGAGATCGATGGTCTTTCCGTCCGGAAGTACCAGCTTGTTCTCCTGGTAATCCACGAAGCCGTTCTCCTCCTCCTCCTCCCGTTGTTCCTCATCGCACTTGATCCCGGTCTCATACGTGTATTCGCGTCGGAGTCCGTCCGGATCGATGTATCCGTATTTGCCACTCGTTATGCAATCCACGCCGATCGTCTCCTCCTTGTACGACCCGTCGTCGTTTTCGAAGCCCCACGTGATGGAACCGTCCTCGTTGTCGTGTTGATATCTCCTGATAATCTGTAATACATTTTTATTTATGGAGCCTCGTAATCATAATATATTCGTTCGAATATTTTATCATGCTTTCCCAAAGAAAAAAAAGAGAATTCCAGGGTATCTTTCACGGTCCACAGCGCATTACGAAGTTGGTATGATCCAAGGCTCGTTTAAAGACAAACTGCCATACTGTCGTTCCGTAAATTCGACCAGCGTTGTGTAATACCTGAACAGATTTCTCTCTCGACCGCATTTTATGAATTATCGAGTATTGAAATAAGAACGAGCTGAACGCCGGATGATTCCGTCTTTCATCTGTCAACTTCAAATAATAATTCGCACGATCGATATTTTTATGAACGTTGAAAAATTTGACACAGAAATTTGTCTTAACATTCCATCCTGAGCTTGTTTTGATAAATCGGGAATTGATACGATTTCCGAGGACGACTTTCGGATCGACTTCAACCTTACCTGCGCTACCGGCTTCTTGCCGCGAATCTCGAAAGCCTGGGACGGTTTCACCGGCTTAGGCGGCGGCTTGATCGGTTGTCTGAACGCGACATCGTCGACGATCTGCTTCCTCGGGGCTTTCGTGGGTTTCTGCGTTGGACGATACTGAACGGGCTGTGGGGATGACGTCACGAGGGTTTGCCGGGCAACGCTCGTCGGTGTGACTGTCACCTGGGGTGGACGATACACTGGTGGTCCAGAAGCCGGCGGTGTCGGGGCGCCGAGCGGTCGCACCGGTGGTGGCACCACGCGTGGCACTTCCTCGCTCACCACTTCCTCGCTGTTCGGTTCCTGGCTTAGATCCTCGTCGTCGCGTTCGCGGATGGAATCGCGCGACACGTCCTCGTCCTCGGGCACCTCGTTCACCGGCTTCACATTATGCGAGAATAGCGGCGCAGTCGCCGGCAAATTCGGTCGAAGTGGACGGAATGTAGCGGGTGTGTCGTCCCCAGGTCCACGAGGTCTGTAATTTTAATCATTTTAATCATTTGACAGGTACATATATATTTTATATATATTTTACATAACACGTGTGTGCTATAGTTTTTAAAAGTACTTATAGTTATTTCTAAAATGTGTGCTGTTAAATTATATATTACATATTTTTTAAATATGTATATTATTAATATTTTATCCTTTTTGTAAATTCGCAAAAATGAGGATTGTAAACAAAATATACGTAGAACTATCAACTGTGAAGATTATTTTTTTTTTTTTATATTTCTCTCTTTTTCTATTTATATATTTACATATCTGTGACCACGCATATGGAACGGTATTTCTATTTTTTCTTGTTTCGTTTTGCAAGCCTACCCAGAAACGATAAATTTGTATTTGTTAGTAATTGCGTAATCAGACGATTTTCAAATTCTTGCCGATAATTTCGCATTTCCTGCTTCGCGCAAGAGTACGGACGTTGCATCAAACCTGAGTTGTCCGTTAGATTAATTAACAGCGGTATATTTTGCACCTTCCAGATAGATATGCGCACACCATGCAAACTGGTTTTCCAACCTTTCCTTTTCCTAGCTCGAATAACTTTATTCATACAGCTTGATTATGCGGATACTTTGAGTATGCGATTATTTATATTCGTCATGGCTAATTGTAAGTTTTCTCTAACAAGGTTATATTCTATTTTAATATATCATCGAGGCAAAAACGACGTAAATTTCAATTTTTCTGTATTAATATAATTGTCAAGAGTGGAAACAACAAAGAAATATATATATTATCAAAACAAATTTATTACGACAAATGTAAAAATAAATTTATCGCATACTCTATCGATTAACTATCTTACGAGCTAAATGAGATGATTAATTATCGAATGCATTACTTGAAGCCGATTGGTCGGCGAAGCCGCTGATTAGGGAAGGCAGGTGATGGACCAGCATTTGGCCGAAGAGATTGAGGTGGTAATTTTTGATAACGATTCGCTCGTACAGGGATCGGCGCCCCTTTTTGCCCTTCTTGAAACTGTGCCGAACATGCGGCGACGCACGCCAAAAACTGAAAATCAAAAATTGCGTTTTCATCCTTGCTGTTTAAAAAAAAGCTTAATCAGATACATTAATTATAGAGCACAATTATTGTGAACAATTGTAAAAAGTTTCCCATGAACGATTATGTCAGGTGTTTTTTATACACTTGTATGATTAATATATGTATATATGTGTGTTCTAGATATGGATACGATTTAATCGACTACTTTCTGCTGCGCTCTTTAAATTGTACGCTAATTATGTGAAATTTATAATTTACGATTTTTCCCAAGTTTTCACCGCGGTAATTCCGTCGAGGTTTTTTTTATTTTGCAATTCTACGCGCGACGTTAATAATGTATAACGCTAATGATAATGTGCAACAAGTATTATTTGCGCGTTACACGAATTTCTATCGCGATTCCCCGATCGATGAACGGCAACGAGCGCAGCGAAAAACTATTCGTCACGCCCGCGTGTAACGCGAAACTTGTTCCACGATATGTACACGATATTCCGGTTTGCGCTTTGCGTTACAAGTACGGCACCGGCTTGCATACATACGCAAAATCGTCTCGCCCAAGAGAAAAGAGAAAGTGATTCGGTTTGAGGGCTTTAAGTCGCGGCATTCTTTCGATCCTGCGTATAGATACACGCGTAATCGTTTAATTGACGTGACATTTAAACGACGACGAAATACGTAAAGGAGGGGGATGCGTTTTGTACGTTTGAATTGGAAAAATCGCGGTAGAATTAGAAATGCGGTAGAAATTAGAATAACCGTTTATAAGTTCTTTCACTTTCATCGATTCCTTCATATATTTCCAGCATACGATTGAGTTTAGTTGTTTATAGGCAGACATAAACCAGAAATGAAAAAGAAAAGCTATTAAATTATATTTCCACTTTCTTGAACTTTAATATAATGAGAGAAATTTATATTTTTATTAATATTTTTTATTCAGGAAATTTTTTCTTCTGTTCCTAATCTTTTTTATTCGAGAAAATCTTTTAATTTTTTTGTCACAAAAATTCCTTTTAAGTCTTATAGATACTTCCCTAATCTTATCGTATTAAAAATCCACTTTATAGAGTTCAATATATATTTTTAAATATGGTACACACAATAGAGGAAACATTTTAAAGAATCACAGCAGAAAAACATTTACATGCATGTAAAATACATTAAAATACGGACATGCAAGATATATAACACTTATAAAAATTACATAGAATGTCTTGAATTTTCTTGCGAATTAGACTTTAGTCTTGTCATAAATCGCGTTAAAAGTTATCATATTAATTAAATTTTTGGAATACAAATATACCTGTATCCAATACACTTTACGTTGACCAAATGTACTCAATATTAAGCGAATTCTAGCACGCGTTTGGTGCAACTTGGAGTAAAACCATCGGCGTGGAGCCGGCCAATTCTCTTTTCTTTTACGGTTCTCCAAGTCGAGGCACGCGCAAGATACGGCGAAAAATCTGCAACTTTCTTACACCGAACGCTTTCACTCGTTCGCCATGAATTATTAAGTCGATTTTCGGCGCTGCTCGGGGTGTGTATAAATCTCATCTCGACCTTCCGCTCGTGGAAACCAGAATCGTATATATGGGCAAAGACCTCCTTCTCCGCACGCACAAGACGTCGCGTTCGCTAATTTACCGGTTACATGGTGATTTCTGTAATGATGTACACGCACGCGAGCGATCTCTCGTACGATAAAAGCGGTAGCTTTTAATCGCTTAAGAATTCTTAATTATTTCTCAGACGAGGAAAATTTTAAGTTGCTAACAAATTAGTTTCCTTTTTTCTTAATAAATGAAAATGTCAAAAAATTTAAGCTTCAAGTTAAATGTATTCATAAATAGTAAATGAGTGTGAGACATAATTCAAGCTTATCATGATGTGCACCAGTGTGTAGATGCAATCGTGTTATTTTCGTGCAATTTATGTTACAACAGTTCCCCAACTCCATTAAACAAATTATCTCGCTTAAGAAATACGCGAGTCTGAGCACCGGACTGCGCGCGTTTAAGTACTTGACATGCTTTTGTACAGGTGCTCAAGTGTTTAAATTCGCCGCACGCAAGTCTAGTACCTACCACTTATTATACACGTCGCCGAAATTTCACTGTGTCGATCGAGGGTTAAAAATGAAAGTAATAAGTGGAATCGCGCTGTTACGCGCAAAAGAAAGTGAATGTAATTTCACGATGCGAGGGTATAAAAAGAATTGCCAGGAAAAGATAGTCATTGTAAAAAGACTTATGATTAGACTACGTTTATTTGTCTTAACGCACGCCATGTTTTAATTATTTTATACTATTTATATAGTTTATTTATTTATTTATATTTGTATTTATTGTATTTATTTATATTTATTTATTTATATTTATTATATTTATTTATTGTATGTTATTTTTATTTATTTATTTATTCATGTGTATATATGTATAATATAATATTTTAAAAATATTAATTAAATATACGATAAAATTATGCTCGAATGTTATATAATTTATTTCGTGTCACGGTTTAGTAAAAGTCAACCGATTTTATAAGCGACATATTTTATAATCAACATGTTATGTAATTAAAATATTCAATAGATGTATTATATAAGATTGAATTGGATATGTAATATTGGATAGTATCCATATATCAGCACTGTATTTTAAGAAACATGGTATTAAAAAAATATTTTTAAAGTCTTACTATCTAATATTACATCACGTTAAAGATATAGGGAAGAAATAAATCATGATATTAAAATGAGATATTTTTAAAGTTTTACTATCTAATATTACATCACGTTAAAGATATAGGAAAGAAATAAATCATAAGCACGAAAGATATGATATATTAGCTAGATATAATCGTCTATTGCTATAATAATCATAATTTATTTTTCTAATAAAGGATATAGGATCAAGTTTTGTACAATCAGATATATGTAAACTTTGAATACGACTATACTATTGATATATATAAAATATGAATGAATTAGAAAAGAGATTGTCAAAGGAATTTATACGTATCCTGCAAAACTATGAATTTTTAATGCTTGAAAAATTACTCGATTTATTCACAATTAAAATTGTCAAATAATTAATAAATAATTTAATTATTTTTTAACTCAATTAATTTTTGATCAAAATTTCAAATATGTTATAAAAAATCCTTCTATACATCAACTATTTGTAAACATTTCACAGAAAAAAAACGATTATTCGTATTTAATCTTTGAGAGAAATATAGATGTAGATTAAAAATAACCAGATGCGAAAAAATTCAGAGATTTGCAAAATTGCTTCTGATTGTAAAAATGTCAAAATTCAATTTAACCGGACAGTTCCTCCCATCCAAAGTTTACGTGTTTCGTAAATGCACATTTCGTAACTTACCACGGAACCGGAATAAGGGTGTTCGGAGGATACTCTCGTATTGTTTTAGGGGTACTCACGATCACTGCGACGCGCATGGCCGTGTTGTCCCTCGTCGCAATGTTGTGAGTGCACTAGGTGTGGTGGCCGTGGCGCGTTTGTGCCTCACACTACCGCGAACGACTCCCCGTCTCCGCGTTCTTATACTTATATCCCCGTTGAAATTCCTATGGCAGCAGCACGCAGGCCAACTTTCCATCGGCCAGGATTGTGTTCCGCGCTCGATGTGCTCCACGTAGAGGAGGAACGCTCCTCTCTTTTTACCCCATCGGCATCGAGATTGGCGTCATGCCAAGCTGATCGATCTCAGGGCTAATTTATTATACCGTCGATACGCTGCGAACTTGACCGTCGGATTTGTTTTAAAGCTTTCCTTGCGCTTTGATCGTTCGCGTGGATCTGATCGAAGAGGATCAACGCGAGATCCTCGATTGATTCGCGAGCAGATCGCTCCAATGATTGCCCATCTTGTTGTAAATATTGCTCTTTTTTTTCTCGTGTGATAAATTGAAAAGATTTATGAATTTGAGATATTTTTATCAAAATTTCACGATATCATCGGATTATTTTGACAGCAAGTAGCATCTGCTTAGAAGAAACAGTTTATTTCTAAATGACAAGAGTTTCGAGGATCACAAACGAATGTATAAAGATCGACAATGAGACTCGATCGAAATCTCACGATGACTCGTGCATATAATATCATCAATCTTGTCGCCGCTTATTGCTGTGTGTTTTAAGTTCGAATTATTGAGTTTTCTCTACCGTCAAAAGTCAAGATTGATGAGAGATCCTGCGACATGTTTAGAATCATGACGATCATTAATTGAGATGACGCGAGATTATTCGTCAAGAATAAGAATTCCTTGTCCATGTATGCGAAAGGTGATTTTATATTTTATTTATCTACGATTAATTATAATTTTTGTCTCGTTTGAAAATTGCATAGGATATTATATTGCATCGAGATCTTATACGCATTTTTAAACGATAACGGATCATGATGGAGTAAGCAATGGACCAATGGAGTAATAAAAGATGGTTGATTGGCTGTCTTGATGCTCATCACGTAAATGTCAGTTGGAACCTCTAATTATTGCATAATATTGTGTCCTGTCAATTTTACGTCACTCGCGAGAATCATTATTACAGTGTCGTTTTTGCAATAAACGGAGTTGGAGAGTTTCATTTGCATTAAATATTCATGACGCTTATAAAAAAGACTGAAAAGAGATTAAAACGATTAAATATTATAAATATTCTGTATTCTGTTTATATTTTAAGATTGTCATATTTTTCATATTTTCTCTTTTTATTTATAATTAAGTTTATGTAGAATCTTTGTATTAATTTATTTCTGATACTAATCTTTTGTATTATTATTATGGGATTAGAACAGAAATTATTGCTCACACAATAGAATTTATTCTCTCATTTAATGTCATATATAGCTTCATGTCATTATATATGAACAACGAGAAAGTTAAACGATGGAAAATTTTGAAAAAATGGATATAATAGGATTATATTGTAGGATTATATTATAAATTGTATGTATTATGATTATATTATAGATTTCAATTCGAGAAATTAGTGTTTTATACATGATTTATATAAATTAATAATTAGTTTTATATAAATAATTTCTTCATAAAGATTTATATTATCACTAGGGAAGCGGTTCGGCGAAAGAGAAGTAGGACTTGCGTAGGACTTTTTGTGACTTTGTATTCTCTTCGATGGAAGTTGCTGGAAACTCGTCCTGCACTTCTGCTTCGCAGGAGTGTAGTTGGATTAGGATGCACCTGATGCCAAGGCGACATTCCACTCTTACATTTAGGTATATTTCATATTTTTTTCCGCTATTCCCTGTTTTTAATTTTATGATATTTATAAGTTATTCTAAAGAGAATTAAACGCAGCATGATGTCTGATTCTGTATGATGCTTGTACATCAATTATGTATTATTTAATCGGATGGTTAACAGAATTTTTATTATTTTATTCCGATAAAAATTTTAACGATACTCTTTCATTTTAGATTGCAAGACAGAATCGTCGTCTCTACTTCATGCCCTCAAATAACCTTCATTTTATAAATCGTAAATAATAATTAATTAAATAATAATTAATTATTTAAATAATAATCACAGCTAATTCACAATTAATAATTCAGATTTAATTACAAATTTTAGAATTTGTAAACTTGTAATCATTAGATCTCGGAGAGTAATTTACTTAACGAGAAAAGCTACACACTTTCTTCATCAACGTGTTCTTCTCCTTCATCATTTTTACATTTTCTGGAGGAGTATTCCTTCGCAGGCGTAACAGGCCAACATATTTAGCTACCTAGGTGGTAGCTTTTTCGGGAATACACCCCTGCGCACTCCTCCGCCCGATGACGATGAAAGGAGTGCTGCTTTTAAAGGCAGCTCGCGTCGCGTCGCTTGGAAGGCTCACCCGTCCAAGGTCAGTGCCGTGGCCGACGAAGGAGCGGATCGGCTCCACATGTACCGATCCTCATCGACTGTGACGGTAATCCTGCCGGTGCAGGAATGCAATTCGACGACGATGGATGTGCGAGTTCGCGAGTGCTTCACGTATACGAGTGATAGTTATAGTACGCGTTCGATGAGAGCGGAGTTTTTATTAATTTTTTTTTTTGATGAAAAACACTCGTGCCTCTCGTTGATGATGATTTTTTTTCTTTAACTGACATTGTATACGCGCTCCAAGTTTTGTAGCTTATTAAAGTTTATTTGTGTCGTCGCGCGATCCACGAAAGTATGCGAGTCGAACCTTCATCAGGATTCTTCAAAATGTCAGGGCGGCGTACGTTGAAATTATACAGCTTGCAGACATTATCGAGGCTCAATGTAGATTAACATGAATGCTTCATGAATGTGTCATTTCTTTGTCTCATTGTCAGATCAATTTGTCTTTTTTTATTCAATCGAAAAATTCAAGACATCATACGTCTCTAATTTAGAAGATCTACATGAGAATGAAATAAGAATGTTATACGATTCTTGCTAATGTAAAACTAAATTTCAGACAGAAGCTAAAGCTGTGAGTCCAAAATCATCGGATCCGACTGCATCCTTGCATCCGAGAGCGAAAGCGTCGTCTCGTATCCCCTTCGAGAGGAGAAGCAGAGAGTCAAGAATTCCGCAGAGGGTCCCCTTCGCTCTACTGCAGGCAGGTTGGTGGACGGATACAGGCGCAAGCAGGTAGGTAGGTAGGTAGATAGGTAGGTAGGTAGGTGGTGCACCGGAGCAGGCATTCTCTCTTGGGAAGAGACGACGACGACGAGTGAGCGAGCTCAGACGAATCGTCGAGGCTCGAAACCCCCGCGGAACCGGTTCTCCGCGTTCTTCTTCTCCTCCTCCCCTTCCCTCCCACCCCGAGGTCTCTTTTTTTTCTCCACGCGTGTCGCGCGGTCGACGTCGCACAGGCGTCGACTGCTACCACGATAGGCTACCGCCCGCGGGAATCGCGTTTTAAAAACGCACTCTTTTGTGCGTACGCATGTGTATACCTTTTATGATTAATTGCCTGTGATTCCTGCCGGCGATGGGATGCAGAAGCGAATGGTAGAGAGGAGAGCTCTCGCGGCGCGCACTCTTTGCACCCGTGGATGGCGGCGAAGTGCCCTCCGCTCGCGGAGGGAATTCGCGGTCGCGGTCGAGGCCCCGCGAGTGCAGTAACGCGTCTCACCTGTTGCCGTCTCGTAACCGTTTTCTGTGCCGGTTCGGTTCTCTCCCGCCCTTGCCGCGATCTCGGAGTGACGTCGAATGCGAATAGCAACTTGTAGGCATCGCGACCTGGGAGAGATCGTAGAATTCGACGATGATTGAGTGAGATTTCTCGAGGATGTCGAGTGTTTCTCGATTCTTGATACTCTGAAAAATGAATAGGCAGAAGGGGATTTATGATAAAATGCTAAAATAAATTGGAGGGAATTTATGATAAAATGCTAAATTTTTGCGCTTATTTATAAAGAGCTAATTACGATGAAAGATTCTTATCTGGATAATTTAATGTCGGAAAGAAAGAAGCGTAAATCATCTCCTTTTATTGATTTTATTTACGAGCAATATCGATTTAAATCGAGTAATTTACATGTTTCCTTTCATCGACTCGCGATTTTGAATTATGATATTTTTAACGAGTCTATATGATTGCTTAATATTTTAAATACTGGTGCTACTGTTGCTCTTAGCGTTTACCTTACATTTTAACATTCAAGATTTGGCGAAATTTACATTTGCATCATGCTTCGCGTGCGCTTGATAATATGTTACATAAAAGAGTTAAAAAATTTAAATTAATAACAAGTACCGTATATCAATCGCATCAATCAATCCGTTCAGAGATGCACCTGTCGTCGGTACATCGTCGTTTCCTTTATCGTTGTGCACATCGTGCACGGTAGAAGGGAACGCAGTCGAGCGTGTCTTGCAATTTTGCAGGAATGGCATCGCGAGCCTCCGTCACTTTCGATAGCGCAATTCTGCGGTCCCTTCGCGCATTTTGTAATTTCGCATAAAAGTAAGTAACATGACATTTCTCTCCCTCTCTCTCTCTCTCTCTCTCTCTTCACTTGAGAATTTTCTGATATATTTGATATATTTCTATTATTTCTATTTTTTAAATCGAATGTAACATATAAGTAGTTATACAATATTTAATATAAAATTTTGTCATATAAAATATAATATAAAATTGTAATATAAATGTAATAGATATAAATACAAATAAAAATGTAATATAAAATTATAATATAATATAAACTAAAATATTTTTAAAATAACATAAAATAATAGTTTATATAAACATATACATTTTTACAAAACAATTATAATTTTCTCCATCGTTAATATAAATTGAAAACATGCTACTTAGAAAGACGATTAAATCCAATCAAAAGAATCATAAATAAAAAAAATAATATTATTAATAATTTTCCAGCATTTCTATCGTAAAAGATTTTCGCGTTACGCGAAATCTTTATCTTTTATAAAGTTTATAGGCTTCTATTTTTTGCAAAGGATCTGTATCTTATCCCGCCTTCCTTTTTCGCGCGAAAATTTCTCCGATGAAAAAGAAGATCGTTTCTCTCCGCCTCTTTTGCGCAAAGGATTCCACCGGCCTCCTCCTCCATTTTCCCGGAGGATTCGCGCATCCGGTCTCCTTTTCGCGAAGGATCGCGTGGCGCTTCGGCGGCCGGTCGAGCGTTTTAGCCGGCCGGCGATCGTACCGATTCCTCTCATTGGCCGAGAACCGGCGGTTCTACCGCTTGCTACAAGACTCTTTGTCCGTTTTTCGTTCGTCCCGACGAGCGACGCGACGAGACGAGCGGCGCGCCGCGAGTTAGTTATACGAGAGTGCAGTCGGGGATCTTTCGGTCGTCGCGCCGGGTGCGATTATCGCGGGCCTCGCCTTCGCGAATTCGATCGTCCCGATGTGCGTGCGTGCGTGCGTGCGTGCCTGCGTGCGTGCTCTCCTCGACATATTGCGTACATCGCGACAGAACCGCGCGAGTTCGCATTTAGCGCATTTAGCGCTCTCCCGCTTGTCTTGGCAATTATTAATCTGTAGCGTCAGATTTCGCGCATTCACGATCTTCTGGAGCGACGAGAATGTCGTCTTATATGTCCGAAGACGGAGAGGTATCTTTTTTTTCGTTTCCAATCTGCAAAATGAGATTTAGCTGTTGCACCTATGAGGTATAACGTTGATAAGAGCGAGCAGGTACGTTTAGTGAACAGATAGTTCTTGTTTCTTTCTCTTGGATCGGTTCAGATTAGGATGTGATCTTTTCCAAAGTATCGTAATAATTGTAAAATGTGAATAAATTCGGGCTCTTTAAGGTTGCTCCTAGTTTATGAAGACGTTACATTATAGAATTCCTTTTTATTTTTTTTTAATATAGATCTCTATTATATGTATCCTCTGTTTTTTGCAATAAATATCTTAAAATTATTAAGAAATCTTTTAATGGTAAATTTCTCATATAAAGTTTCTTTTTTCTTAACTTTTCTTTACGTTTGCAATATTTTATATGTGTATTTTAAACAATAGCGTATACGTTTTGAATTGTATTGTCAATATAAATTATTCAAAAGCACATATACACAATTTTTATATTTTAAATGTACTATTGTCGCGTGAAATTAATCGACGAATATATATTATGTATGCGAAAGTATCTGATGTTGCCCAAGGACGAGAGAAAAAATATAACGCTTGATACACAAGTTGGATAAAAGCGATCGAGTAAAGAAATTAGGTGAGCAATTTACTTTAGTTGCCAATAACAATTAACTCATTTAGGAGAAAGGTAATTAAATTGATTAAAAAATTATCTCAATAATATTTTACATAAAATTACATAAAATTATTTTATAATAATGTTCTCCACTTTTTTTTATACGTGTACATGTGTCATGTTTAATTATTTAAATACTCCATTTTGAAGATCGATTAAGCGAATAGAAATTTGATCGAGAAGATCGATTGCGTGGATCATAGAACGAAGTTTGTCGAAGTTCGCACATATCGATGATGCAATTTGTTTTCGATCGCGCCACCCGGTATATGCGAGACGGTTCTAGTCTCCCGAGGATCTCGACTTCTTGCGACGACCTTCAGCGCCGTATCACGAAGCCGCCGAAGAGCATTGTACCCGCGATCGGCGGGTACCGGCTTTTACTCCGCTCTTCGTTGCATTTCGGAAAAATCGAAACCCCGACTCGGTTCGAAAGGGGCGGTCGTTAAGCGACTCTCGAGAAAAAATAGACGCGAAAGGGAGTGCCCAGACTAACCTTGACCTTGAGTATACTTGCTATTCTGGCTCTTATGGCTCGTGATAGATTACGAATCTTTGCATTCGTCGTCTTCTCGTCTCTCTCGCGTTTCGTGCCTTTACTTTATAAAGGGAATTCCTCTCACAATTAGAGCGATAAGTCGTAATTACGAATAGTAATTAGTACGTCTTTCTCTCTATCTGAATTCTTTTATTCTCCAGATTCATCAGGTATGCATCGCTCTTCTACTCCTCAGTCAATTTATAATTATATCTTTCCTCGATATAATTACTTCCCGTAATTAAGCCTCCCCAAATAACGTACGCGCTTCACTATGCAACGTACAGGTGTTCACACATGCAGGATACACGCATCTCTCTCTTTCTCTCGTTTATAAAATTTCTCCCTAAACTTATCAAATTAGGCTAATTGTTCCTCGTAGAGGAACATGCGCGATACGATAAGTTACAAATTAATTTTCGTTTATTATGCGGTTAAAAAAAGTGATTAAATTATCCATACATTTCTCGAGCATTGTCTCGTCTCGATTCAATTCTTACGCGGAGCAAAAAAAAGTCGCGCCTCTCGCGTATGACTCGAACGATCATTAGCCTCGCTATGGTATAAATCGCGTTTTACGTTACACGATCGAAAAAGTCGTTCGTATCGAAAAGGAAATCGGCTCGAGACCGGCCGAGAGGGAATGGAACCCCTCTAGACGGACGCACGTATGTCCGCCTCGCCTCGCCTCGTCTCGCGCGCGGACACCGCTCCGGTCAAGGTCGCAGTCTGCGCGCTTAACGTTCTTTTTGCACGTTCCCTTTCCCGGCTTGTACCCGGTGTCCCGCACGAAACCGATCAGTCGGCGAATCAGCCGGTAAAAGGATGGGTTCAATGACGTATGTAATTCGGTTCTTGCGACGATCTTGGACAACGCTTTCCCTCGGACCTTCTTCACTTACGGTCTTTTCCCTCGCGGTGATTTTTTAAGGCAGTTTTCCTTGACAAAGAGAAATGTACGAATTTTGTCGTTTTTTTCTTAATTAATCCGCGAGAATGTTAGATTTTATGGTCATTTTATTTCTAAATTTATTATAATTTCTATCTTACTATCATTTTATTATATAATTTTATATTTTATATTTTATATTTATTATATAACTTTTATAATTATTATAATTTTTTTTATAATTATTATTATTATTTTTTTTATAATTATTATAATTTTTTTATCTTAATATATGTATCATATTTTTATTTTTAAATTTTAAAAATCCTCTTCTATGATACATTACTTGCTTAGATACATATCTGCTAAATTCACGTTTCTTTTGAATATTTGCTATCTCTTTCGTTTCTTTTTAAAAAAATCTTCCTACATAATTTCGCTAAAAAATTATGTATATGTATGTATGATTAAATTTTTATAATTGTAATTATTCAGCGGAATTATTTCATCACACAGCAATAGATTTGCAGATTAAACAGTACATAACAGACATAGATAAGATAGTAAGATTGAAAAAATATTCATCTAACGAAACTAGTACGTACCAAGTGTCATTGTAAAAAAAAATCTCTTGCGTACGAATATTCAGAGATATCCTATAATGTTTATATTCTATATTTTTTGAAATATTTTATATTGTTTTTAAATGTTTTATGATGTCTATAGGGCGAATTTTTGAGCGAATTTCGATATGCGACCTGCGATTTCCGATGCACCAAAGCGTAACATCTAAGACGTTTCGATTGTATTACGGCGGCGATATGAGAATTTTTTTTCATGAGTACAATGAATTTTAATACGCGTCTCAAGGCCTGTCGACGAAGGTACGTATGAAGCAGGATTATACGAGACTATATATATATATAGTATATATACGTATATATATATATATCTATATACATATACAGGATACTGTGTCGAGGCTTGGTAACTCCACCACCGTTGGCGGAATTCGACGGCCAATGGGGTACGAGTTTCCTTCTCTCGGCGCGAAAGGCACAGCTTATATTACATATTTACAAGCAACTAATTATGCAGCAACGTTTTAAAATCTTTCAAGAGCATATACATGTCGCTATCTCGCGATACCGAGAGTTTGTTTGCGCGAGTAAGTACTCATTAATAAGGACCAAGTATCGCTACCGCGCTTAAGTATGATGGCGGATCGATTATGGCGGATTTTTCACGTATTCAGGTGCAAGCTTGAAGAAAAATAGGTGGGGGTAAAAATATCCGACGCTAATGGACAAGAATATATTTATATTTGTAATGTCAGAAGAGAAGTGTGTGTGTGTGTGTGTATGTGTGTGTGTGTCTCGTAATTTAAATGATGAAAAAAATAAAATAATGGAGAGATACATACAAGTAATTATAGATTTATCTCTAGTACTCTATAAAGTTAGATAATATTTAATTTACAATTTTTAATATTTATTTTCTTTATCTTCTGTTCTTCTGTTCTTTTCGTTATTTTGTTTATTTTCTTATTATTTAGACTTATATAAAATACATATAAGCGCAGAGTTGTCAATCGATGGCCAATGATAGATCGCAATATTTGATTAAAAATATACGAATCTTGTCAGTTCTTCTATTAATCCGCGAGAATATTAAAACGATTATTATGGGGAGGGCCATCATATTTATTTCTACGTGCACTACTAATTATATTTAAAAATCTTTTTTGATTTATATATACTTTATTGTTTATTCAATTATTTTATTAGTAATTCATTTAGTACTTAATATTTTAATAGTAATTCATTTAGTATTTAATATTTTAATAGTAATTCACTTAATATTTTATTAATAGTAATTCACCAGTAATTCATTCAGTGAAAAAAACAATAATTAGTAAATTTCTGCAGTATCGACCGTTGACATATATCGACCGCGACGCTTATCATCTGACAGCTGGCGACGTGATTCCTCTCGCTTCCGCGAGGGCGCGCTGTTGCCGCGCCGAGGTCGGTTCCCACGCGATTGCGCGTCAGGCGTCAGTTCGCAGATGTTCACGAAGTAGCGTCGTTGACGCGTGCGAGAGGCGTAAGTGTTTTGGATGTCGTTGTCATACACGACGGCGGCAGGCATGTCCAGCGCCCAGCATGTCGCGGTTTCCCTGTTGCTCGTCGTCGCACTGGCAGACCCGGGTCATCCCACGCGACGCACGGTGAGTAGGAATTTATTCCACGAAAGGACGAGGCGTCCGCGACCACAACACAATAGAACGTGTCGCGAGGAGAGGACAATCGCGTGTGTGTGATTCATCGCGCGACTTTGGACTCTTTCAAAGCGCGGTTGAGACCTTGGGTAATTCTCTACTCTTTGTGTTTGACAGCGATTCGAGAAGCAGGTCCACCTTGTTTACCTTGGTTACCTTGTATATTAACCTCTTTCGCTTTCTTTCGATCAACGCTCCGAGATTTTGATCGTTCGGGAGAATGTGCGTATCGTCGCGCGTAGAAGCTTATTACGATTTCGTTCATTAATAAACAGGTGGATTCATTGATAAATTGGCTGCTCGCGCAGCGGCTGATCGGATAAGTGCCAACCGAGTGCGACCTAAATCGCTCGAGATCTAAGGGCACGGTCGATCGCGCGAGGATGTTAAATTATTAATGATAATGTGGATTAAAACGATATATTTTCTCGGTTATATTTTGAAATCTTTAAATTTTATATCGCATGTGATTTCTACGCATAATCTCGATATAAAGTATAACGTTACGCTTTGATACAGGAAACTCGGTTTGGAATTTCGGTAATCTTATCCAATGTTTTGTTTCCTGCGTTTATTGACATTGTTCCCCGCATAACTTTTGGAACAAATTACTTATATGACAATTACATTATCAATATTTTTTATAGATCATTAAATATTTATTATCAATATTTTTTATTGATCATTAAAAAAATCTATACCAAAATCTATACCAAAATAATATAAAATAGTTAAGAAAATTAATAATAATAAAATAATAATAAATAATAAATTAATAATATAAATTAATAAAATTAATAATGTCAAAATAATAATACTAAAAGATATATTATAAAAATGTAAAAGGATAAATTTCACATTAATTGCAAATAATCGATCTATAAATTGTTTTTAATTATAGCTATAAATTAAATAATAATCATTGATCTGTAAATTGTTTTTAATTATATCTATAAATTGTTAAAATATTCGTTGCATTTCAAGATAACGTGATTGCGTTACGATGCTATACCTTGCTTAACATCTTAAATTTATAATAAACCTCTGAGTATCGATCTCAGGAGTGGATAAATAAATAAATATAAACCAACCCGCAAAGTTGCACGTGCGATATAACTGTGTTAAGGTTCTTTTGAAAACGGAACAAGAAAATCTGTCGTGTGCGAAATATATTCATTATTTGATGTGCGATACATCAAGGAGGCATCATTTGTGAATTTTAAACCGGCAAGAAAAAAATTTATACATACATAGTAATAATCTGTAATTATTTTATATTATTAAATTATATTATAAGATTATTGATATATTACAGTAAAATATATAATTAAATTTCTCAAACGCTCCAGAAACTTTTCCAATTTTATAATAAATTCGAGTATCGATCTCAAAGAGTGAATAAATAAATAAATATAAACCGTGACATGCACGATATAATTATGTTGGGGCTCGAAAAAGAATTTATCGTGCGCGAAATATATTCATTATTTGTACAAAAATATTTTCAAATTTTTTATTTATAAAAATCGAACGATGACACCTTTAATGTGTTGATGTGTTAAGTATCATTCGATTTTTTTCTTGAAACGAAAAGATAAGATGCAATTCATTTCACACGAGCCCACGAAGCAATCATAGATTAACGTAACACATCGCGTAATAAACGACATTTGCGTCTATTGTGTAAGCTCCGCGGGGGCTCGTACGATGCAAGGCCGTCGACCACGCGATCCGGCACTGATCTAGGTCATCCATCCGTTAAACGTCGTCTATAATCGTCGTACATCTGCGATCTGCTATTATAAAACGCTCGATTTATTTATCCGTATCAGTTACGCTCGAGGCTGAATCCGGATTGCGACGAGACGTGCCGAGGGCGAAACGTGACGACGCTCCACTTGAGTGCCGATGGACCGAACGACACGTTGCATTACTTATGGGATTTCATCGGCAATCCGTCCGTCCTGCTGGCGCTTACACCTCCGTCCACCTCGCTCAACATCAGCTGGGAGGATTATCTCGCGAGGCGAGAGAACTCGGTCCATTTTTCAGAGAAACCCACCTACTCCTTCGGCATGATAATAAATAAGGTAATTTTCCCTCTTCCTGCTGTTTGTGACAGTTTGTTGCGCAGTCGATCATGACTTGATTTGTCGAGTGATTAAAAAAGATATTTATTCTGTCACGTTAGCGTGATAAATTATAAAATGAAGAAAGTAAAATTCATTTTTTATTTCGTTGATCGAAATAATTGATTTTGTCAAGACGTGTAAAATTAATTCTGGAAATTCTCCGAGAAACTGAATAAATGTAAAACGTTGATTCGATCCGATAAAATATAGATAAGCGACAAGATATGTACAAAACGAGTGGTCGATAAATTTTATTAATAGAATTTTTGACAGTTGTGATTGATAGAATTTGATGATGGAATGTATGAATTAAATATAGAAATGTGTTATATGACGTAAATACACGGAGATATATAAAAGAATATATAAAAATAGTACGTTAATGGTACTTGTTACTACGATTTTCCCTCAAACCAGAACATAAATCCATGTGAGTGACATAAATCCACTCATCGCATTCTCCTTCGCCGAGTGTGGAGGATATATCTGCGGTTTCTTAATTAAACCTTTGCACTTCAATGCCTCCACTTTGTAGAAACACCTCCTTTAGTCGAGTGTCTTCTCTCTCTATTTCTCTTTCTGAAAATATACGTACCTCTCTGTGCGACTTTATTACGTTGAAATATATGTTTTAATGTACCATATATTGAATCGCAGAATATGAAAGCTTTATTAAATTTAAATTAAATTAACTTGAATTTCTAATAAAATTTACAGTGTGTTATGATGTCATATCTTTATTTCTCGTTCAATAAATTAATTTTGCACTATTAGCATATGAAACAAATTTCGAGTGTGCGAGATTAATCCTTTGCACTGTAAAATACATAGTCGACTATTGAAAATTGCTTCGCGTTATTCGGTTGATGGGATTAATGGTCGCGCACAAAGCAGGATGTCCATAGCAATGAGCAAACAAGCTTTTGCACGATCGATCGAATGCATTTGTCGAAAATTTCGAGCGCGATATCGACAAGATTGTGGTTTAATTCAGTTAATTTTATCGGCTTTAATGTGCAGCCTCGCGCATGCGAGAAATTGCGATTATATTTATTTAGATTTAATTGCGCACCGTCGAATGATACGATATTTCTTCAAGTAATTATTACGAATTTTACATCAGTAATTAGATGGTATTTATTTATACGTAGCTTGGCAAACAGTTGGATGATGCTACAATAAATTGCATTACATTGTGTTGCAGATCATCGAATTCAACGATGTAAATGACACTGCATTAATCGACACTGCCGACGTCGCTAATATGAACGTTTTGCATCTCGAGTATTTCAACTGGCAACGCGTGTCCTTAACGCAAAACAACGATTTCGTCTACCTGAATATGGAGGGTAACTCTTATCACGATACAGCTAAGAATATCAGCAGATATGGGAGTATAAAGCTTTCGGTAAAGTATTTTGCAGCATTGAAGAGAAAATGTCGGTAGTACGTAGCGAAAAAGCATGCAAAAAATATCATCTATAGCTCAATTATAAGCTCTTGCGAGTGAAAAGAACGAATTTCATTTTAAATCTAAATTAATAAATATCTGGTTTCCTTCTCCTTGTAATGTAAAGCGCTTGTATCTTTGTCCTAAACGCTATATAAGTGTTTGTAAGTTTTTTTCAAAACGCTAATATCTTTCTCCTTTTTACTTTTCAGCTCCGGGGATTCTGCACTCTCGATCACGCGGATATAGTGCCTCATATGTTACACACGGAAAATTCTACGCAGATAGACATTATCCTGGATAATTTGCAGACCAACGAAAGCTTTTCCAACAGTAGATTCGCTATTGAATTACTCATGGTTGGTGGTGGTGATCCTGATATATTAATGTTCGTTGATCCGAAAAAGAGTCTCGATGACGAGCATACACCAGGTATATTCGAGGTAATTATAGGCGTTTATTATTTTAATCTCTTCTCTCTCATTGTTTTTTCATATCTTTTTTATAATTGATAAAGTTTTATTATAATGTGTATTTTTTATTGTGATTTTCTTCAGATTGTTGAAGTTAGAACGCCACCCTATAGAGAACTGAACGGTGCATTAAATGGCGGAGCGTATTTGCAATGGCGACCAGTGTCGTACAATAGCGCGTTACGCGACGTAACTAGTTCTACAGAGACAATGCAATACTCACCAAAGAGAATGTCCAATTATACCAACGCTGTTAAAAATTCGATGCTCTATTGTTATTATGGAAATACGACGAATCTTCTTTTACAAAAATTAACAATTTCTTTGGGTTCGAAAGGCGACGGTTTCTACAAGAAGACCAACTACTTGACATGGTGAGTTGTTGATTGCTTTTATCAATTCCCAAATTTTATTCTGAAAATTCTATAAAGAGTCCTAAAGAGATAAGAGAACTTGTATAATTTCTTTGAGAGATAAAATGTTACGTTCTAATCTTATATTGCAGGACTTTTATAATCGGTTATGGAACACCACCCGAGGAGAGATTCTCTTCTCTAGTCATTATGATTATCTCGATTGGCCTTGGCCTTCCTTTGCTCATCATGGTCATCACTGGCCTGTATCTTTGCATTCGTAGAATGCCGAAGCAACATGGCAATGTTTATTTAAGTCGATGAGTTCGACGCACGTGCCATGTAGTTTTTGCGTACGTTGCGCGTTTAGGTACATTGCTATATCATATGTACCACCACTGTTGTACACAAAGAGATATTCCTATATTTATATGCGACACAATATATATATTTTTACACGAACTGTTAGCTCGGATCTGACATCAGTGTGATAAGCACGAGTGATAATCTGTTCTCTCACAACTTATTTAACATTAAACGAAGCGTTTGTGTGGTTGTTCTTTTATCTTAAGATATATGTAGGATTAGGATATGTGAGAGAGATTAAAATCAACCACATTTGTTTTCCTGAATATGCTATGAGAGGACAGCGTGTTAATTTGTGCAACGAAACATTGAACTTTTCTAGATAATTTGTAATTGAATGCGTGTATGTGTGTGTGTGTGTGTGTGCGTACGCTTGTATGTGTGTGAGCGCGCGCGCGTGCGTGCATGACTTATGAAATACATATCTTGCAATAAGTACTACATTTTATATGGTCCCTTTATGACTTTCCTATCTTTATCATCATCAAAGTAAAACATGATAATATCTCTATATCTATATATATTTCATTTCATGCATCCGCAAACTTTTATATTCCCGTAATGCGTGAAACATTTGTGAAAACTAGTTACATTTCCTTCTTAATTTACATAGAAATTTACACGCTCCTTTATTCATATCTTTCATTCTTATATTTACATATGCAGATGTATGCTTTCTTATCATGTGTAAAGCGTGCATGACATCTTATTTATGAATCTTAGAGCGAAAACCTTAGGAATAGGACGCTTCAAGTATTTTCAATCGGCGAGGAAGGAAAGCTAATCGCACACGAAGGAGGATTCGAAAGCAACGGGCGGACAAAGACACGTGCGTGTCATGGACGTGGTGCGATCCTCGCGGACAAGCTTACTGGAGTCCTGGGTACGGTCGGAGAATATAGAGAAAGAGTGCGAGCGAATGTTTTCAGGCAGTGATAGTAAAAAGTGGCGCGGTATGGTACCGTGTTCCCTCTGCTATCGCGGGGGCGGCGCGGCGGCACGTCCACGACAGCACCGTGGTGGAGGGGTACGTTTTCATTGATCCACCCCGTGCTACGGAACCGCACCACGCAAGCACTTACAAGCCCTGAACGGAGCATTGATCTCGCCTCGTCTCGGTGATACTTGGCGTCGCTTCGCCATCAAGGCGAAGACTCGCGTTCGCCCTAGAGAGAGAGACGGATAGATAAAGAGAGAAAGAGAGAGAGAGAGAAATCGCGTTTCGCACCCCGCAGCGTACGAATCGTCTTCGGGTTGTGTCGCGCTGTCGACATAAACGACGACGGCTTTACAGGACGATCGACGGGGGTGCGGCGGGGATAGCTCACGTAGCGGATCGCGAATGGGGTATAGAGGGTGTAAAACGGGGCGCCCCGTGGCTAGTTGCCGCGGAGTCCGCTGCGCGAAAGACTGGCGCGTGGCGATGCAGTAAGGTTCGCGTCGGTTCGACTCGTCACCACGACAGTCGGTATCGAGGACAGAGTCGCCTCCGTGGTACCCCGAAGACGCATCGCCAAGGGAGAAGGAGCACCTCGAGGAAGAAAGTAAAAAGTACGCGAAAGTAAAAAAGGTGGAAAGCTCTTCGTCTAGAGCGTCGACGAGAGAAAGCCGCGCGTGAGCGAAGGCCTCGGCCTGGCGTTTACCAACGAGCGACCCTTTGTGCCGGCCGCGTTGCTTCGAGGGAGAGACGTCGGGACGCCGAGGAGGGAAAAGAGCGAAGGAGGGTTGAACGAGAAAGCGAGGGAGTGGTGGTAGGTGGGAGAGGAGAGGCAGCGAAGGAGGACACCGCGTTCGAGAGAGAGAGAGAGAGAGAGAGAGAGAGAGAGAGGGCGGCCTCTAAGGGAGGATCGGAGCAAGAGGGACGAGGAGAACGGATCGTTCGCGCGCGCGCGCGCGATTGGCCGCGTCCGAGCGTATGCGTGTGTATGCTCGCGCGCGCGCGCGTGTGTATGTGTGTGTGTGTGGTGTGCGTGTGTAGGAGCGTGCAGCGGTGAGAGTCGACGAAAGAACAAAGGGAGTGGAGAAGAAGGATCCGCCGGTCCCTCGCTGTAGGCAGCCCGAGGGTGCGAGAACGGCGACGAGCGGCAACGCGAAGCGGTATCCCCCGTAACCGGATCGCAAGTAGAGTAGCCCCGCGTCAACACGGGCGACGCGGCGGTCGGACACGAACGCGTCGACGGGCCTGTCCCCGAGGAAGGGACCGTCGCGCGCAACGCGATCAATTTTCGTTGCGGCGCGCGGGCGGCTAGTAGGACCGTAGGACGGACGCGAGACGAAATGACGAGACAACCGAGGTACCGATAACCGGCCGGATAATGTTGTCGCAGAGCAAGTTTTACGCTCTCTTTATCCACTACACTTTCGTGTAGCGCGACACGGGGCGGGTCCTTGCCGCTGCGGTGAAGAATAGCGAAGGAGGAGGCGTAGGAGGAGAAGAAGGAGGAAGAGGATAGCGAAGGAGACTAGAGAAAGAAGGAAGGAAGGAAGGGAAGAGACAGGAAAAGATCGCTCGAACACGAAGAGCGCCTCGTACAACCGCGTAGCTGCCATCGACGTTGCGAGCAGGCGGAAAAGAAGCGGGATTCCAAGTGGAAGAAACAGACACGGGGCCGGCACACCACGTTCGTACGTGCCGTGTACGCATGCAGGGGAAAAGACCATCGCGCGACGCGAATTCCGACTAGTATCGCTGCCACGTCGTCGGTCGTTCTTCTTCCGCATCGTCCATGTGAAAAAAGAGTGTATCCAAGTGTGTTGTCGCACGGTGCTCGGTTGTGCTACCCTTATCTCGACGCTGAACGAGCAAGGCCCGCGGAGGTACCCCAGAACCCGCCCCCCTTCTCCCCTCGACGTCGCAGTGCCTCTCTTCTCTCCATATCGCTACGTCACGCTTCTCGTTTACGTTCGCAGCGGTGACCATCTACGTTGGAGAGTGTTCGACCTCCTCAACCGTAAGTGTCACTCGTGTAACGTTTACGTGTGTCTTTATTCAGACGACGCAGGAGCAGCTGAAGAGGAACGTCGAAAATTCTTTCAACGATGTTTGCCGAAAGTGCTCGGGTTATTTAAACAGTTGCACAGTTCGCACGTTTCTACGTTTCACGGTTGGATCCTCTTCAGCTGTAGAAAATAAAATTTGTTACGAACGACGCGGGGAAAACCTGAGTCGTCTTTTCGCATGGAAATATCTCGCACACTTGGAAAGCTCGTCGTTTTCCTCAAATCGAATCGTACGAGTTGCTCGCCTCAAAGTGTCGTGCATGACGTCTGCTATTTCGATGCGCGATAGGATTATAGAGAGATGGCTCTCGATACAAGGATGCGAGGGAATTTGCGATGTAGAATTATGTTGAGATATCTGTGCAAATTTTTCGCAAACTGGGATTTCGGGCAGAGGTCAGTTATATACAATGCAATTTTTTTTATAAAAATTCCATGCATTTCCCCTTCGCTCGATTGTCCTAGCGATTGTTTTTTTGACGCTATTTATAGTAGGAATTTTTGTTTAATATATCTTTAAAAATTCTGAGATGCGTATGTCGCGGTTACAATGTGACATGATGGGCTGTTTGACATTCATGCTAGAACCAGGGGCGTAGCTACTTTAAATATAGCACAAGCAAGCAAGGTGCAGAGGCATGCGGCGCGAATACGAGGGCGTACATTATAATCATACATATTAATGAGATAATGATTGGCGTAACGTGGCTAATGATATATCCGTCGAGCATAACTGGCGCATGATAGCAATGATAGCAGAATCAGTTTGGCATCCAATATCAGAAAAATGAAATTAGATTCTTTTTCTTACTGAAAATGAAACTGATTGAAAAACCAATCATTTTTTGGTGCGAAGAAAAAGTTAAATATCTAGAGCAGCAATTTTCTTTTCCTAAGCCAGTTTTATTCACATCATTTGGAGTCTTGAAACGTCGCGAAAGCCTTTTATCCGAGTGAGACCTAATGACATCCTCGAAAAATATTGAACTGACTCATTATTCCTTTCTGGTTGAGAGGGTGCACTAGGTAATAACACGAGATATCAACGTTACATAATGTTGCAGTGTCGCAACATCAAAGGGTTTCCGATGGAGAGTAAAAGGGATGATTTATGACAATCGTCGCGATGATCCAAGTGAACCTACGTGTTGTCCCCCGATAATACATATACGTACCCATTGTATTATCGTGCACGTTACGTAGCGTGACGCGCGGCTCTGCCGCGGCGACTGCCATTCCCGATATATCGATCGACGCTACCGCGGTTCAGGGATCGGTCTCGCGTCCGCGACGATGGTGATCGGCGCGAGGACTGTCCTGACGCGTCCAGGATTTAGAGAGATGTGGCCTTTTCATGTTTAGCTCGCGAGTTGAACGATATCGATCGATAACGTATGTCTGAAACCTTTCCTTCTGGCATCTCTTCTTGGGCTAACAAACTATAATCCATATTCACAAGGTAGAATAAGTATGATATAAGAGGTCTGCGTTCTGTTTATAGGCGCGCTTTTTTATAGTTTCCAACTTGAGCAACCAATATATACAAGAGAGAGAGAGAGAAAGGGAATAGGATTAGACAGAGAGAAGTAATAATATCTATTCTCTTGTTGAACATACATGATGCGTTGTGTATACTTTTATAAGTAAGTGTACAAAGAATGTATTTCGGTTAAAAATATTTTCCGAGCGAGCAAGTCGTAGCTTAATATTACACTTGGAGAATTCAGAGCTTACGATATTCAGGGTGATGAATACCAAATTTGCATTGTGAACTTGGATGTTCCAAAGTTGGCGCGTGTCTAGTAGATCAGATACTGTGAATCTCTGATACTATTGTGATTCCGGTAAATAACTTTCACACTCTCTTGTATGATATTAATCCAAAACTCTTACATTTAGATGTATCGAACTCTAGATAGCTATTATAGGATTATCAAAAATAAAATGTATACATAATTTAAATAAATGTAAGAGAGAAAGCTAGAGACGAAGAAATTTTATAGATCGTAATCTGGATGGTATTAATGTTCGGAAAATTTATTAAAGCCTCGAGAATTTTAATTGGCGTGATAAGACCCCACTATTTGCGTAGGAACGACAAGAGTGATTAACGCCGATTCGACTCGGTTATATTAATCGATTACCTCGCGATTACGGCAATGATTGTGACATGTCTGGTAGCTCCGGTGACCTTCCTCCGTGCGAAAATTGTCGGTCAATACGAGCTGCACGATCCGCTTAAGAGCGGTGCGATGGTATCGATCACCGCGTCGTGCACGACGACGCCTCGGAGGACTTTCTCCCACGAGGAAGCGTGCGACTAGCGTCGTATGCTATAACGTGGGCCGTTTATTCTCTGGAGCAGCGCAACCACGAGTAGTTTGCCCATCACTTTCGCTACCACTTGTACCACTTGTACCACGCGTGAGTGCGCGACGCGAGTTTTATTATCTCGGTCGCTGCTATTCAGACATCGAAAAGAGCGTTACATTGGCACGCGTTAAACGACTTGCATATCGCTAAGTATGCATATGATTTTTTTTCAAGGACATCTCTATAATTATATATCGGCTGCTTAGAGCTCTATGCGCGGCAAAAAAAAGGATCTTTCATCAATAATGCATTAATTGCCAAGACAATTGATGTGTGATATATCGCGACAGATAACATTCTTCCATATAATTTTTTTTAAAGGAAGTATCTACATTTCGAATTGATTGAAAAATTCGAAATATCACACGAGATAATCTGCGCAACTTTTCGCCTCGAGGTCGATGAAAATTCGGAATGGAAATGATGAAAATCGGATTCAGGTCGCAAAGCATAATTACGGATCGCGATAATGACGGTTCTTCGTGTCTGGCAGCATACTTGAACTTCCAGCAGCTCGACTCGCTGCGTAATCGTGCGTGAGCAGACGTAACTTACGTCATCGTCCATTGAAGGCGACACAGGGCCGTAGGCGCGCGTCACCATCGGCTCTTCTTTGTGTAACGTATAACGGCACGGATATTCCTCTCTATTGACGTAACTCGCGCGCGCTCAGAGGGGCGAATTCCTCAGATAGGCGGATTCCTCGATTCCGCGCATACTCGCGCGCTCCGCCCGCGATTCCGCGAATACGGATGCGTCGCGAGAATAATTGATACTGTCGACCGCGTTTTCTTGAAATCTTGTAAAAGTTTGATAAATCATCCTTCGGCATAAATAAACGATCGATAGGGCGTAATGTCAAGGGTCGCGTCATATGCTTTCGCGCGATCGCCGATCCGTGCTAAAATAAGAAGTTAGTTCCGCGTTAAACGGCACGCTTCGAGAAAAGGGGAGTGACGAGGGTAAATACGATCCCTTGTTGCGAATATAGTCGGAGAGTTTTTGATAAGGAACCCAAGCTGCCCAAGTTTTGTACCATTGTGTAAAATTATTCACTGATATACAGGGTGTTTCTTAATGAGTGCGAAGAATTTTAGGAGATGATTCTTTGTCGAAAATTAAGGGAGGTTTGTCATATAACATATACTCCTACATCCCTCCCTGTGAAGTTACATTCCTCTAAAAATGGGGGTAAAAATTAGGTTTTTATTTTTTTCTCAAATTTGGAACAAGTTAAAGAAATGAAATTAGGTGGATATTTTCTACTAGTAAAATGGTTATTTATTAATATTTTTTTCAGCCTCCCGTATTGTTATAAGGGGATGAAACTAGCAACTCCTATTCAATTTTTTATTAGAACTTTTTAATGGGCCGGAATATGATTATCTAAAAATCTGTATTAAAAAGTTTGATTTATTTAGAAACTTTTTTATTTCTTTTATTTTTTTCATAAAATCAGTAGTTAAAAAAAAAATACAATACGTTATATCGTGCACAGCACGATGCTACATAGCGTAGGTTTCGAATTACGAGAAGTTAAATTTTAAAATAAAAATAAAATTAGAGTAAATGTTGGGAAAATTGAAACAAAAACAAAATTGTGATAGAAATCTAAAAACCTAAAAAATAAAAACCTAATTTTTGGAGGGGTGTAACTCCACATGGAAGGGATGTAGGAGTATATGTTTATATGAAAAACCCCCCTTAATTTTCGACAAAGAATCATCTCCTAAAATTGTTTCTTATTAAGAAACACTCTATATATATGTTATCACCTGATATCATTTTTATTTTTTATCGCTATTTAATTGAATAAGAAGAGAATAATTTTTTATATTTTCATATATTGTTATTTAAATTATATTTTCTCCTTATATTTAGCAATTGTTTAAATATAATATTCTCTTTTTTTAAATAAAATATTCTCTTTTTTTCTCTGTCTTTGTATGTGTCTATGTATATGTACTGTTAAAAATAACAAACAAATGCTTTGCGTGCAATTTATAACATTTAAATTATTTAGAAAATTAACTTCCTATTAAAACAAAGATGGGAAAGAGGAATTGACATGGAATTTACCCTTCCGTTCAGGATTAAAACATCCCTAATTTTTAATGGACGATGGTAAATAAGGCCTTTGAAAGTGCGCAGACGCAGAAAAAAGGGTGAAAAAGCGAGAAGGGAAGGGGTGGGTTTTGCGGGGCGAACGAACGCAACAGGTGCGCTACGCTTCCCTTCATCCGTGTCGCCCTCGAGTACAAGTGTACTCAGACTCGCGTACAAGTGCACCCGAGTAAAGTTTCTTCGAATTTCGTGGACATCAATAATCCTCTGTCCCTCAGGAACGTTTCATTTCTAACCGACGAACTTTATTGTATCTTCCTATCCCATTAGTAACTATTTATAGAGAATACAATGCGTGTCAAGATGTCAAAATATCTTCTCACCTCTGCTATTCTATGAATGTTGTAACTTGTTTTCGAAGAAGACAGCATGTTCCTGTTCGCTACGGGCATTATTATTATTATGATCTTGAGAATGATATAATGTTGTGGATCAAATTTATTATTAATATAAATAGAATATTTCTTTCTCTCTTCTCCTCCTTCAAGTATTCATAAAATATTATTACACATATATATATATATATATATATATATATATATGTGTGTGTGTGTGTGTGTGTGTGTGTGTGTGTGTGTGTGTAATAATATATATGTGTAATAATATTTTATATATATATATATATATATATATATATATATATAGAGAGAGAGAGAGAGAGAGAGAGAGAGAGAGAGAAAATTAAATTTAATAAAATTCTTTTCACTCATGAAAGAGGTGGCTTAAAAGAAATCTCTAATTTAAAAAAAAATCGAGCAATGACTTTTAAATAAAATCTCTACATTACAATATATTAATACCGTTTAATATACTTTATATACGAATAAAAAGATTTTAATTTCTTTTTATGTACACGAAAGTAATCGGCTTTAAAGGATCAGAGAGAAGAATATAAAGAAAAAAAGGAAAAGAAAACGAAGAGAGGAAAAATAGGTTACGAGTAAATTAAAGTATAGTACTAAAGTATATACAGGTTGCTTTTCGAGGAATCGTAAGATTGAATGAATCTTACGACTCCTCATTATCTGATAATTTAAAGTGTCATTATCAAGGTACTTCTTGCAATCGAGAATTAAACGAAATTATGAGCATTAATTAAATTGTTATTTATGGTAACAATTAATCTCTACAAGAAGGGCTCACATTTTTATTATAATTCTGCATCACAATATCATTCATAAGAAACTTAATCACTCTTTGTTTTTAATATTGTATGCAGAAAAATAGTAGATGAGAAATCTTGTGCGACTTAATCGAATCATTTACGTGCACATCAACGTTATATTGCGAAATTTTTAAACAATTTCTACGCAAGATCACTGTAGCAGTTTCTATGCAAACAAAAGATAGCTTCTTATTAAATTAAAATTCAAAGAGTTAATCATTTCACTCGCTTATTAATTAATCTCATCAGGTTAGTCTTTAAATCTACAACAACGGCATATTTTTCTCTTTAGGATTGTATTAGTTGAATAATTTTTTTATATATCTATGTATTCTTTGCACATTTCTCTCCTCGAGAGCATATATATATATATATACACAGGGTGTCAGGGCAATCTCTTCCCAAAAAAAGCTCTTGTAGATTACCTCGAAAGCTTTTCAAAACGCTATAATAAAGGATTTTTTCATCGAGCACTTTTCGAGTTATGAAGCTTGAAATAATTTCTTAATTTTTACATAAACCATAAAATATCTAGTAAAATATTCATTTTTCGATTATCTTACCTTAATACTTTTATGTACAAAATAATGAGAGAAATCAATTGGTGTAAAGAAAACACATAATTGTTTCGAAGAAAAAATATGTAATTTGCAATTAACAATTACATATTTTTTCTTCGAAACAATTATGTGTTTTCCTTACATCAATTAATTCCTCTCATTATTTTGTACATAAAAGTATTAAGGTAAGATAATCGATAAATGAATATTTTACTAAATATATTATGGTTTATGTAAAATTAAGAGATTATTTCAAGCCTCATAATTCGAAAAGCACTTGATGACAAAAATACTTTATTATAGTTTTATTTTAGTGTATTATTTATTATAGTGTTTTGAAAAGGTCTCGAGGTAAGCTACAAGAGCTTTTTTTTGGGAAGAGATTGCCCTGACACCCTATATATGTGTATATATATATATATAGGGTGTTTCTTCATAAATACGAAAAATTTTAGGAGATGATTCTTTGTCAAAAATTAAGGGGGGTTTTTCATATAAACATATACTCCTACATCCCTCCCTGTGGAGTTACACTTCCAAAAATGGGAGTAAAAATTAGGTTTCTAGTTTTCTCTTAAATTTGTTACAAGTTAAAGAAATGAAATTAGGTGGATAACTCTTCAACTTGTTCCAAATTTGAGAAAAAAAATAAAAATCTAATTTTGAATGTAGGAGTATATGTTTATATGAAAAACCCCCCTCAATTTTCGACAAAGAATCATCTTCTAAAATATTTCGCACTTATTAAGAAACACCTTGTATAATTACGATATATCTCGACGAATATGAATTCTGGGCGCGAGAGGGTTGAAACGCGCGGGAATCTTTCGCGATGGGGTAGGATTCTTGGAAGCGCAACGCTGGGCTGAAGCGTCAAGAAAGTCAAGCAGGCAGGCAAGCGGGCAATCGATCGATTGCCCTCGCACGAACGCATGGCCCTGTTCTGTTCCTCGCGCTATACTTTGCGTCGCGGTATACTTCGTCTTTTGTGGGTCGCGCCAGTGCAGAATGTCGCGCGAGCGCAACAATGTTATCCACAACGGATGATCGTTTTTATTGCTGGCACGTACGTACGAGTTTACTGCATTTCGTTTCCTGAGGTACATATCCCCGTTACGTGGATTATTACGCATTGCACGCATTTTTATGGCTCACCGCTCCACGCGATACATACAGCGGAAATATATACTTTTTCCCCTTACACGAAATTATCGTTTCCTCTCTGCGCTCGAATTTTTAGTTTACTTTTTTTACTAAATTTTTACAGTGTTTAAAAAAGATAAAATTTGATCAAATGTTGACGTAATTATACGAGTTATTTCGTATGATGAAAACTTGATACCGTGCGAGCTTTCGTCTGTTTGTCTGACCATAAATAGCTATGACTACTCGGTGACCGTAATTGCTTGACATATACAATGTTTGAATGTAAATATAAATGTTTGCCGCAAGATCGACATAAAATATACATTCCTAGAAAATATATGAGTATTCCCTCACCATTATTATATTCTGCAAATAATGCACGCAGTACATTTGAACTATATAAAAAATGCTAGAGATTTATCAACGATTTATTCATTCGATTTATTTATTCGATTAGAATTCTTTATGAAATTTATTTATGTATTTCCCGTTTAATATGAATTAAGTGTTTATTTGATTAATTGGTTTATATTTCTGATACTTGAAGAGTTATTACTATCCAAGAAGGATATTATAATTAAATCGATTTATTATTTATAAAATATTTGAGTTAGTTTGCGAGCATTATTCATCCAATGGACACATTTTTGGATTGGATTTATTTTGGTTTTTCCTACATATTGATTTTCCCCGCTTGTTGAGTCAAGCATTTCATCGAAATCGTATGAGTCAGACGAGTTTAGACAGTCCAAATAATGCCGGGCACACCCCAGTCATTATCACTGTCACCACATCAAGTAATTTTCCTTCATTCCCGATATTCTTTCACTCTGATCGGCCAGTTTTCTGAACAGTCTTGTCAATTACATATAAAATAATAAATAAAAATATTCAAATACCGCGTGAAATATTATTTTACGCAATTGAAATATTATTTTATGAAATAAATTCATATTTTTTCACGCAAAAATTTTAACAAAGACTATTGTTCCGCATATGGCGCATCGCGTAAATGATTTCCCCGCTAATACGTGGATGTCTTTCATTAAGGGAAAGTAAAAGTAGAACGATAACTCATTTCTCATTCAAGGCATTTTTCGCGCGATTACTTTCGCCGTACTTGAAGCTCCTGCGATAATGCAAGTCTTGAAAGTTTCATATTTACATAAGTGAATCACTGATTGTTTTAAGAGAACAATTCGTTTTCTTCGTATTGAATCTTCATTCTGACGGTAGCCGTGAACCATTTCTGCAGAATTACGTAAATGTGAAACCTTGAAAACTTGCGTCGTTATAAACAAAGACATTTGCATCATAAAAATCTATACATATATCTAGATTTACACGGAATATCATGTGTTTTGTCATGTATATATTATTGATATTTCAATTTGAATAATCTTAAAATGTAATAGACAATTGTATATGTATGGATAATGTATCGCTTGAACAATTTTGAAATAGAGAGCGGATATAAACTTGAAAAATTTATTCGTCTTCTCAGATCCGATTTACGTTGCCTATAAATTTCTTTTGGATACCTTTCTCATACATAGCTATGAAAATATTGACTTGTGAGGAGAACTGGGGGACATATAAACTGTTTGATTAGAAAATCTAATATAGACAGAATTTAAAACATTCTATAGATAAGAGACAACTTGATTAGCAAGTGTGTTAATCAAATAACATCTTAATTAGAATTATAACAGTAATTTTTATTGATATTCATACAATAAAATTTTGGATTATCTGCAAATTTAAATTAGATAATATTTAAACAATATTATTTCACGTATTAAAAATTGAAAGTGCTTATGTTCAATAGTTTCAATGGATTTCTAGCATAGCATAGCAACGAGACTGTTGCTGCTACGTAGATATCTCGTCAATTCAAGTGAGCAAGGACTTAGACTTGCCTAATTTATCATTTAACGAGCATCACTCATGTCCAATTATTTTTCTCTCTTTGTCTAGAGAATTGTAGGATATAAAATCCTATTATTTCGAGATCGCGAGGTTTTCGACGACGTATAATAATGACAAACGCACGATGTCCCGCGATGTGTTCTTTATATTTTTTCCGTTTCCGTTCGGTAATTTTTTTGCAATCGTCTCTCCCCCTGGCATTGGCGAAGCTTCGGCGACGGCGACGACGACGATAGCGTCAGCGGTCGTCGTCATGACAACGTTTTTCCGCAACGTACCCGGCCTGGTTTGTGACGTCACGCGACGTCGGCGTCGGCGTCGCCCCACCAGCCAGCCACCGTCGCCAGCAACTGGGTTTTCCTCCACGGGGGTAGTTTCCGGTGGCGCCACCGGGCAGGGTCCATGAACATGGCGATGCGATTATGCGTATGTATCAGGCTGACGATTAGCGTTCGTCCATCGCCGAACCTCTTGGCACCAAGAGAAAGGCTCCGATCGATCGTCAACGCGATAATTTTGCGGAATTTTTTAGCGTACAGCGATCCCCCAATCAAAATCCACCCTTCCTCCCTATGTCTCATATATATTCAAGAGCAAATCGCGATACTTTTCAGGAGGTACGAGCAACCAAGGGATCGTTAAAGGAAACGTGTCCACATCTGACATATAAAAAATTGATAAACATTTCTCAACGATATTATTTCGCACATGGAGCCTCGTGAAGTCCGAAAGTTTTAAGTTTCTTCGAATTACATACATATTGCGTGCCAAATGCAAACATTGCGATTCAAAGTTTAAAACTCGATGCAATAAATCAAGGAGGATTGTTCCGGTTTTCGATTCTTCTCAGGGAAAGGGGCTTGAAGCGTAATTGTATGCCAGGGTACAAACAACTTTTATGGAGAACTATTTATATTATTATATTCTTGGCGTAAGACGATGGCGTCTCGATATAGCTTGAGATCAGTTGAAAGAGTAACAATGTCGAAGATCGTCGTCTCAAGTATCGCGAATAATTTCAATTTATATTATATTATTTCGTTTGTACATATTACTGGTGAATTTGACGTATCCAGCTTCTATGCCGCAAAAATGCTGCATCGGAACGCGTATCGAAATGCATGGGAAGAAAAGATGTTGTAGGTCAAATATACCACGTCTCGTCTCCTTTCTCTTCTTCTCATCGTGTTCGAATTTAAGGTAAATGCTCGCAAAATGTTTGCCTCTTTACTGCAGAGGATTCTATAGTCAAGTGCATCAATCCGTTCGGTGCAGATGCACTCCGCTGCCGCGCTGCTTATTCGAGTCGCGTTCGTTCAGTGCATCCGCAGCGGGCAAGTTACTGCAATCGATACAAGAGCTCTCCGAATGAGGTCCACAGTCGCTGAAAAATATTGCATGTCAATAATTTGATTGGCTAATTTCAAATTTGATTAGATGTATGTTAGAGATAGTCAGATGTCTGACTTATGCAAACATTTTCTCCTTATGACAGTAGGATATACATTTTTTGTTTCGTATGATATTTTTGAAAATTCGTATTTAATTTAATATTTTAGGTGAAATAGCTTTAATACTTTTTTTTTTGCAATTTATATGTGTATATATAAATTGTTAAAAAAAATTACAAGAATATCAAAACTATTCCACTTGAAATATTTGATTAAATACGAATTTAAAAGAAAAATATGTATATATTTTCTTGGCGAGTCTATAAAATTGTTCAAACGATTTTTACTGTATTTTCTGCGGCTATTTATTCAACAATACTGATATTTATTAAACAATCGTCGAAAACCAAGATTGATATTACGCCAAAGTTGATTAAATTGCTGATAACTGATGCCTGACGAACCGTGTCTCATTTCCGCGCGCATCGGAATTGACATGGATCGCGTATCGTTTTATATGACCGACGTCGCGGATGTATGCACTGTGGCTATTTATTGATCCGCAATCCAAATGGGCGAACGATGCACGGAAAAGTGCTTCGGCATAGTGCTCTTGGCTTCCGTTCGGCATTAATTCATTTGCGATGGTTAATCGAATCCCATAAACCCTCAGTTGCCGAATCGCATCTTGATATTGCGATCGTATCGAATTTGCACGAGTTCTCAATTATTTTATATAATTTCGGATTTAAAAAATATTAATTAAAAATCGTCGTGCATATTTCTTTATAGCAAACACATTCTTAATTAGCGTTATAATACTTTTTTCTTTTAATCCTTTATCTATTACTAAAATTCCATTAAATATTCCCTCTGTTCCATATGTGATATTCTGTATTATATGCTTGACATTTATATTTTTTACATTATCTCTATCTTTCTCTTTTCTTTATGTCTATTATTTAAATTTTTTTCAAAAACTGATAATTTCAATTGTGTTTAACAGCTTCTCAATTCTCTCATTACATGATGAGCATTTTTTATTTTATTCGAATGAAAAATAAAAATGTAAAAGAAAGCGTTATTTCGAATAAAGCCAAAGATTTAAAAAAATAACAAATACAAAACGAAATGGAGAATGTGCATTTGCATTCCGGTTAGCAAATACAAAGGTTAGAGAGAAATGAAAGAGGGAGATAAAAACGAAAAAAGAGTAATTTCTTTCAGAAAAATTACTTGTTAAACCCGGTGTAGCCGGTCGTTTCCGTTACCGCGTATAATTTCTCGATGAAGGCCGATTTGTCGCAGATATAGTTGACCTCGTTTCTTCTTGCTTCGCACGCTGGCAGAGTGCCGCTTTTTATTGCAATTCTATATCAGTGAAACACAACCCACGATCAAGCACATATTCAATACGTAATAGGAGAAATCGGCTAATTATTTCGCAGCTTCTGTATAACTTCTCTTAATGATTAATTACAGAGCTTTTCTATGGTGTTATCTCATATTCCACGCATAAACTAAAGGCCATAAGTCAAGCTGGTTCGAAAAATATTATTTTAACGATTTTCTCTCGAGCAAGCGTACGCTTTCCGGTATAAAATTGCATACAACTTTTTAATATAAATGGAGATGTACAGTGTAATATCTTTTTTTATAAAAATATTTATTTGTAGACTTTAGGTACAAGAGAAAAGAATGAGAATAATTATCTTTGTAAAAAACAATTTGATATAAATCCAGTTATAATTTCAAAGCGTTCTTGTCTGTTGCTAAAATTTTTTCTCATTTTATATTTTGAAAAAACAAAAATGTCCTTGTGTGTGATAATGGAGCTGTTATTCTCATGTTCTCTTGAATAATTTTTAAAATTTTTGTTCTAAACAAAATCACATATATCTCGAATACGACTGCGCAAAATTTATATTATCTGCAATCTAAGGCCGCCATGTGGTGAAAAGAAATACGCATTAAATGATTCGAGACACGCGATTTGTGTCGACCGTCTCGTGACGTTGTCGTAATCCATCGATTTCCCTTGTATCTCTTGCCAGCTTGTCATCCCTGTAAACAAAAAAATAAAATCTATAGAACAATTCTGAATACTGCTGCGTATCAATATTGAAATGGAAAATTATTACCTTGCAAGAATATTGAAATAGAAGTCGTGTTGCTATCAGACTTTCTTATTTCATCCTTTTCTTTTTGTCTCAACTAGAAACAAGATGTAGGTTTGTTCCATTTTTGCGAGTAATTTACGCAGAGACACAAAACACGTTATCGTCAGCTGAGGATAGACGAATGTATGGTTAATGTAACGGGGCAAAAGAAAAAGTCTTTCTATCTTGCAATTAGTACAGGGACATAATTGGATTAGTAATCAAATTAAAAATACCGTCCGTTTCGCGAGTTGTAAAATTGTGACGTTAAATCTTCTCAATTAACTTTACGGAAATATAATTTCATAGAATACATGCTTTATTTTATGGGAGAAATGCATTAATAAAGTAATAGATTTAAATGTATTTAATTAATCTATGCACTTTCAATAATTAAGTTATGCTGTATATTTTTATGTTTCTGTTTATATCACTCATTTACAATGTAGGAAATATGATAAAAATATTCTATGTAATAAATGTAGGAAATAGGAATAGATACAAAGTATCGTAAAACTTATGAAAAACACAATCAAACTATTAACGATTTTATAAATAATTCCTTTCTTTTTCTTGATGAAAGACTCGTTGCTCAAATAATTGTTAAAAGGAATAAGAGAAGAGAAGTGTGATATATAAATACTATCTATATAATACGCTGTCAATTCTTTTAGAAATTCTTTTGAAATCTATAAAATCTCGATCTCTCTTGTGATTTATAAACATTACGTTTTCAATAAATACAAAAATTCAATATATTAAAAGGAAGAAAATAAAAATCGTATTTCAATTATTGTACGAGCTTTTAAGTAAACTTCCACAAATTCCGGAATGTGTCTATACAATTACATCGAACCAGTTTTTCGATCTTTTCGACAAACAGAAGTTCGATACGAAAGAATAACACTGTAAATGTCAGCGAGCGGGGAGAAAAGTTTCGTGTTGAGCACGGGAACGGCCGATTCAACACGCGGCTGTTTCACTGGCGGAGGAGCCCTTCATTCTTACTTTTCTCCCGTGTCGGGCCAGGCGCTCGGCGTCGCCGCCGTCGCCATCGCCGAGGCGCGTTTAACCGAGTTTCGGTGGGATGATGATCGACCGCGCGAAACTCGGTCAAAGACCACCGACACCTTTCCGCGGCTTCGCTTGTACAGATAACGGTACGCGATTCGCGCGAAAATTCCCGGCCAAAATCTCCACGCTTCGAGCAAATTCGTCTCTAATCGCGTCAAGTCGTCTCATCCGTCATGAAAAAATCAAGCTCCGAGTTTCGCCTCGTCATGAAGAATTAATTCCTCTCCGCTGAAATAGAGTTTTTTTCTCGAATGAGAGACCTTATCTCACAAACATGAATGTCAAATATTGATGTAGCACAAGCCACGCAGCATCCGTGATGTTGTGTATATTTTATAGCAGATCTTAATTCGTATATTAATGAGAGAAGCGATTTAGATTCATTTGGTTTCTCTGTTTTTGTTGCAGAAAATAAAAAAATCGACCGACTCGAAGACTAGACTATGTTATTTCGGATAACGGATTGATCGCACCCGTCGCTTCATTCACACGTGAGTATGCGTTAATACGTTCCGTTTCGTAGTCCATTTGCAGGAGTAGTTTGCGTTTCCCATTTATTTCGCCGATATTATCCAGCCTAATGACTGTCGGGAATTCCCACGATATTCTCAGAAATATACTTGGTTCGCGCTATTATAATTGAAAATTAGACAAATGATCTCGTGTACATTTGTATCTCTTTGGCTGAAGTAATTTTCTTAATTTATGCCCGTGGAAAATGTTGCAAAAATGAAAATTGATAACGCGACCCGATGTTTGCGCTCTTCTAACGCATACATCGGAATGACAGTATCTGCGATCTTATCGCAACGTGGCGCTTCTTGCTCGACTTGTCTCAGGTCGGACATGAAAAATCTTGGTTCGCGTTGGACGGTCCCCGACATAGCACGCACTGCCGCAGCGCGTTCGTCATTTCTCGTCGCCATTACGTTGGAACGAGATTCAGGTAGCAGCAGCAGCCTCAACAAGAGCAGCTTGAACCGCAACAGAAACAAAGCTAGAAGTAGCGATAGCATTGACAGTAACGGCAGCAACAGCAGCAGCAGCAGCAGTATTCGCTTGACGGCGATCGACCAGAAGAGGGAGAGCAAGAGCAACGGCGGATCGGCAATCGACGTGCTGCACGGAGCGCATTTATCCGTCCGAGCGTACGTAACGACGCCGTGTGACCGCATCATCGGCACGACGCGTTCCGAATCGACGACGCCCAGAAACCGGCCGCTGGTAGCCGGCAAGTCGAGCCACCCTCAGCACCGGACCCGTCGTCCCCGTCAGCCGCAGCAGCAACTCTACTACCCCCCCGCATCGTGGGACACGCGCACATCACACTTCAGGAACTGTTAGCACCGATCAAAAGTGAGTCTTTGCGAAACCCTCCCTCTTCGTCCTCTTGTCCATTCAGTTTTTTTCTCCCCTATTTTTCCCCACTTTATTTACAATATCACATCGTAAAAGAAAGTTGAGATATTACGATTTATTTAATTATCTTTTTGTACCTTCTTATTTTTATTTAACGCTATCGTAAAGCCGATTCAATTTATTTACTTTTGTGATATCGAGTTTGAATCAAAAGAATGTTAGAGTGTACTTTGACATGTATTAATGTATTGATATTATTGAGTCATTGGTCTTTTTTTCTATTCTTTGTGTATATTGTCAATTGTTGTTTATTACAATTTGATATTTATAATCGATCAGGGTTTATACGCTCCCTCGCAGGAAGGTGGCTCAGCTGTGCGCAGCCTAGACAATGTCCGAAGATTCTGACTTCTCTATATCAGAGGAAGAAAGAAGTTTGTTCCGTCCGTTCACGCGGGAGTCCCTGGCAGCGATCGAGGCTCGCATCGCCGAGGAAGAGGCCAGGCAGAAAGAGCTTCAGCAGAGAAGAGCCGAAGGCGAGGTATGAACGTGGCCGTGTGCGATACACGAACGCGTATCTTTCAACTTTTCTCGCGCGCGCATTAATTATATCGATGCATAATTGATCGCGCGTACTTGTTTAGGACATCTCTTGAGTAGCGCCCAATAAATTATGCTAAATGATTCGGTGACGGATCTGGCATTTTTGATCCTTTTCACCTCTTCGGTATCGATACATGTGTGTACAAATCAAATTTTAGTGTATGAAGTCCTTTCACGAATGATTAATCTTAACGCATAGTGGCCATATATGTGTACATTTTTTTTCAAAGATTTTAAAGATTTAATTTTTTTCTATTTTATTTAATAATTATAAATATATTTTGAATAAATATAATTGAATTTAATAATTAGTGATTTGGCTCAAATAAATATAATTATAATTAATATAAATATAATTGAAAAAAAGATAAAATAATTTGTTTCAACTCTGATAAATTCGCTTCGAGGAGGTTAAATATATCGCGAAAATTTCCAAGACGCTGTTTGAATTGTAAACACATGGATGACATTTCAGAGATACCTTTCACACAAAAATCGTATCACTTTCTTACAATTTGTATCATAGTTTGCTACACATTTATTATTATTGTACAATATTTTTTAGTTAGATTCGGATTAAACAAATATTTATTTGACGCTATTGATTTTCTTATCAAGTTGATGCGCGATCAATTAATCTTCTTGTGTAATCGTTTTTGCCCTTTTCGTACGTGTTTATGTAAATATGTAAAGCGAGCGATATGTAATAATAAAATTTTAGAAGTCTTGATGCGCGAAGAAAAAATAGCATTCGCTCAACATGAAAATTATGCAGGTTATTTTATAAACTTTTGAAGAATTTCTTTTTTGAGTCTTCATCTTTAGCCAATGGCTACTGCGCCTACAGGCGCTTGTATGATATATGCTAAAAGTTTTTCATTAATTGCCACTCATACTTAAGATCTTATCATACTTATCTTATAATACTTATTTTTATAAATTATAGTCGAGAGCAGCGAATAATTACAGGCAACAGTAATATAACAACTTTGCTTTTATTAAAGGACAAAACGTTAGATATTTTTTTGATAAAGTTAAATATTTTTTTGATAAATTCTTCCTAAAGATTTAATATTGTGAAAGAAATGATTTTAATGTATTAAATTTTAATATTAAAAAATATTTAATATTAAAAACTTGGCAAAAAGATTATCAAATAAAAGAAATCAAGAATAAAACGGATAAAATACAATTTTAAAAATACATCGAAACCAAGATATAAACGCAATAAAATAAAACAATAAAATACCACATTTATACATTTAATAAACACTTCAATCTGCTTGAACCAACAACATACAAAAATAATAAAAATTAGATACACATCGAATTTTATATTGCAGTTCAATTTAGACATTTTTGCTCGTCAAGAAACACGATTTGCTCAGATCTGATACGAATTGATTGATCTTAAGTATGAGCCGTCTTTTCCTGTGCCTAGCTGTAGCGCCGTTTGTGAGATCTGTTTTCTTCCCAAACATTCGTCCGACTGCAACAAACTCATCCATATATCCCTCTTACCCATCCGACTATCGCGTTGATTGCTCGCTTGATCTATCGCCAGTGTAGTGAGGATGTAACTATCTTTATCGAGACGACTATTTAAATTATTTGTTTATATATATATGTATATAAAGCATATATATTTATATATATATATATACATATTTGTCGTCGAGCAATGTATTGTATGTGTTATAAAAGATATGCCACGTACGCGCGAAGCTCGATATATGTCTGCAGTGTCACTTATCTGTGTCTGTTTATCATATATGTATAATACATATGTATATATGTATATATACACACACACACATATATATATATATACATGCATATATACGTTATTTATACGTGAATACCGCTCGTGTGTCGTGGCTCTCTCTCTCCATTCGTCTTTCTTCGCCGCGCTCGCGTTAATGAATAACCGCGCGAGTGCCACGCGATGAAAGACGGTACGATTATCGCCATAGGAGGATCAATGTATCAAGTCCAACGAGCCCTTTACATCCTTATAATTAGAGCTCCTAATTTGCCTCCGGCTGTAACAGTGACGCCGATAAAAGGAGCGGATTTATTTATTAGCCTTCCTCCTTCTCCTCCCTTCCCTCATCGGGTCCATCGTTCAACATTGATCGCGTTGTTTGAAAATTACTTTCGCAAAAGGAGCAAATCCTCTCCTTTTATTGCCTCCTTGTATTATACTCCAGCGATGAAAGGTCAAGGAGAGAACGAGGGAAAAGCGAGATCGAGACTGGATTATCATCGATCGTCCGAGCATTAAATGAGCCTTAAAAATCTGAGAATGTATCGTAATGCTTTTTCGATACGTTGGAAAGTTTATAAATTATTTGGTGCATTTTTGTACGGGCAGATTATTCTTATTATTTTTGGAAGATATGCCATATTAATAAAGTGTTCCAAACATGTACATATTTTTATAATTGACACGTTTGTTAATTTCGATTTTTCAAAAATACGTTTGCCTAAAATATTTAAGAACAATAAGAACAATTTAAATCGTTATTTTATATCTTTCAAAATTATTTATCGGAAATCATAGTTCTTTGTTACAAAAATCTTTTCTAATCGAGAGAGAGAGTCACGTTTTTCGACCAGTTTAATCCAATCTCGATCGAGCTCGATGTGCTTGAAGAACCCTCCCTCCGGCCTGATCCTATATATTCCTGTCGTGTGTTTATGTCGTGATGTAAACAGTGTGTGTTTTTTTTCCCCACCATCTCTCCTTTTGATATGTTTCTCTCTCGCTCTTTTTCTGTCTCTCTCTGTCTCTTTTCTACCATTCATTCATCCAATTCAGCTCGTGTTTCTCCTCATGAAAATTGCGAATCGAACCCATCTTGTCGCGTTGCGCGTCCCTTCTCTATGTTACCTGCATATTAGCATACTTTTTTCCCCTTCTTTATTCATCCCCCGTATTCTCTGTATCTCTGTGTGTATATAACGACTGTTTCTCCATTTCTCCAATTTCAGGGAGGTTATGGACGGAAGAAAAAGAAAAAAGAAGTAAGACGTTACGTCACGCTAAGTAATACGCTCTCTATCTCATCCGATTTCTACCTTACTAACACTTACACATGTACACGTGCACACACGTCACCTACGTTGACCACATACATCTGTATACATACATACATACACATGCACACTGTACGAGCACACTCGCAAACACGCACACGATCTCACGATTTCTCTTCGCTCGGTAGCACTTGGCCGATCGATTGACTAGACACGCGTCATTCACTGCCGGACGCCACATGTACACATATATGATACAATATATTGTTCACAGGGATTGAAAGCAAAAATAATGAACTTTCCAATTTCTCAAATGTCGAGGGAAGATCGGTATTTTCACTGATGGTCGCGAGCGATTTTATATTCTCGGAGCATAAGCCACGTTCCATTCATGCTGCAATTTATCGAAAAATGGGATAGAAGTTAGAGTAAAAATTGTATAATCCCCTTGCGCACTTTTATTGTTAATTCTCTTGAATTATTTTAATTTTATCAATCAATTGTTTTCTGTTTATATTATTTAAATATATTCGTTCAGAGAATTTTATGAAAAGTATCGATTATAATCTTTTTAAATTATATGATAGAACAAAATACACATTTGTAAAATGATAGTTTCACGAATTATTCCGTCAATAGCAATATTTTTATCGTTAAATTGTTCGTTCAATCTTTGTAGAGAAATTTTATCTTGCGATTTTTAAGTTTAATATTTTTTCGGACGTCGCTATCGATCCTGAGAGAGTTTGCATTCACCGGGTTTAAAGGGTCATGAAGGTTTTCAATCCCTAGTTCTCTGCCACGGTGTATATCGATTCCCGAGCGTCATCATCCCGAATCGATATATCGACGAGGTACCAAAGATGTGCAAGTTTAATCCGCGAAGCATTGAATTCGAAATGTTTTGATTAATTAATTCGGGCAACTATTCTTGGCGAGAGAGAGAGGACTCGCCCGCGCGATATCTCAATGTCGCGGACATTTCGGGTGTCTTTCTTATCGCGATCGCGAGTAATCCTTCTTCTGGATATTACATCGTGGACGAAAACATTATGTGGTGAGGTTCTACTGATAATATTGCACACAAACACACATACAGACACACACATACGTACACATACATACACACGATACAAAGCAAAGTGCTTCTATATTGCCCCTTGTTTGTTTGCAAATACACATTACACGTTCCTTGGCAAGTGTCTTGACGTCTTACAATCAGAAGCGAACTGTGCTTGCGCTTTAATGCGCGACTTCTTCTCGAAATATTTGTTGACTCCAACATCTCTGTGCTCCGAAAACGCTTTACACGTTAAATCTTTAGGATTATCTTTAGGATCTCATAACGAGTGACAACTGCAAGTTGTCGTAATATTTAGAATCGATATACTACATTAAATAGAAATATTGAGTAAATAAGTAATGCACCTCAAGTATATTTTTCTCTCAAATAAACACAAGTCTAGGTTTCTTGGTAAACAAAATGATATCTTTAAAATTATTAAATCCAAACGACTATAAAATCTGATAATGATCTGTTTTCAAAAGTATATAGAAACTATATAGAATGCACATAAATATGCGTATTCGAGGAAATGAACATAAATGTGTCTCACTTCTAACGAGAAATACGAGTACGAGCTTAAAAATTATGATCATCGAGAAATACCCACAGTGTAACGCACAGTCAAATGACGACATAAATATTTCGAGCGAAGGTCGCGGGATCGCCTGATAAATGCTTTTACATGATATACATGTATAATGCTTGCGCTGACTTTTATTCCTTTTCTTTTTCTTTTTTTTTCTTTCTGAATGAACCGATGCGCACTGGCGTTGCAGCTGCTTTCGAGCGAAAGCAAAGTACGCGAGTCGCGTACCGTGTAAATAGAACGTAACGCGATGACACGACGTCCTCTGAAATAGTTTTGATTTATAGTTGGTCGCACATTAGGAAGTTGTATGCGAAATGTTTTGCCGCGCTCCGTTCAGATACTTCGGAAACAATATTAATCTCCGAGGCGTCTCCTCGGCGACGCGTATCTTGGTCGACAACATCGTCTAACAAGACGTCAAGTTTGACGCGAGAGAAACGAGAGCTCGACGTCTCGCGCACTCTGCTTCTAACCGCATCCGTCTCGTAGTCGAATCCGAATCCACGCCCGGACATGGTCCTGGCAGCTTCCGAGCACATCGAATTTATCTTCGGAATTCGACGACGAGCGGAGATTTTTTCGCACGCACGAGCACGCTCCGCAAGAGAATTTTCCCGCGCTGAGAATCACCGACGTAACACTTGGCTTGTGCAAATTAGTCCTAGTCAACTAGATCGTACACATTTTAGCGTAGACACCTTTAATTAGGAGTGTAAGATACACTCGCCTCGAATTTTGACATGTAGTTCCGCAAGGAGCTCCAATTAAAAAGATATTTCATCGCAAAGTCGATTTAGCCGACTCTACCGTTTGCGAGATTTTATCGCATTTTGACGCTTTCGCTGAGAATATCTCGACGAGACCGTTTAATGGAGTTAAGAATCTTAAACTCATCGCGCATAAATTTACATAAGCGTATAAACGCAGATTATATAAGTCGTCCCGAGCGATGTAGGAGAGACATACTTGACTGGCTTCCGAATAATTGAAAATTATCGTGCTAGCGAATCGGATAGAAATTAGAATAGAGCTACCGTGTCTAGTGTTAGGCAATATTAGTCGAGTCTCGACATAGAACAATAGAAATAGTATTTTTATAATTACGACTCGGTCAGAGAAAGATTCGAGCCGTAAGCTAAACTCGAGCAGATCGCATGATCCTTCTTCAGGTTCGTATGTTCCCGGCTCGAATTTGCCACATATTTATGTTAATACGCGAATATATGAATTTTTTATTGTGTATAACGCATTTTTATTTTCCATATTTACTGCCGTGATTTATCGGTTAGATAATTTGACTACACAGAAAAAAAGGACATTCTTGTTTTGAAAATATATTTAGTTTCAACATGGAAATGAGATAATATTGCGTTAATTAAGGAAAAATATAATTGCTTGAATAATTGCTTACTCTTGAATGAAGCCATTTTATATAGTTCAATCAAGAAAAATATATTCTTATGATTTAAGATTTAATTTTCTTGAATGGAAAAGAAACAATGTTAGAAAATAATATTTTTAAATCAAAGGTTATAATTTTCTTAAAGTAGAATTAAATAATTATATATTCTTAAGGTGACAATTACAATATTAAAATAAGACTATAATATTGTTAAAATTTAAAATTATTAAATTCTTCTAAGAGGATTATAAATTGTTGCGTATATACAAAAAAATGAACGCGTTAGTTTAAGTACATAAGTTTTGATTTGATATTTATTTTTTTCTTCTGTGTAGAGAGTTAGCTACAATAATAATTTTTTGAGATGTCGATCACAGCGATTATAGAAAATTCAGTAAGCTTGATTGAGAAATCTAAGCGTAGGAGATTTTTTTCTTTAGCTCCAACGTGACAATTGCAAATATATAATCATGTTTATATCAATTTTATTATATTTCGAGATCCTGTTTCGTGATGTATAGGCGACGACGTAGTAGAGCGTATAAAGCTACTCAAAAGCGGTTTATGAATAACTGGTACGCTTAGTAAAGTATACGGATGAATATTTCCAAAGGAGCAATTTGTTCGAATATTCATACGATTGAATATTTCACGTTCGCCTTCCGTATCCGAGAAAGTCAAACATGATACGCGTCATATGGTTTTTGCCCTTCTATACGATCAAGTTAATATATTTTCGACCAACATACTTTCTTACAGCACATGTCCAGGACGCTTGTATAAATATATATAATATTTTTCAATGCTACATCTTTTCCTCTCTTTCGTTAATTCCGCGTAAAAAAAATATACCACGATAATAATAAAAAAATCACGAAATATTATAGTACTTTATAGGAAATTACGTGAGTTAGCAAACATGAGTTTTATACTTCCTCTTTGCCAAAAATATATATTCATGCAATACTAGAAGCTTTTTATACGATTATATTTCTAATAATTGTTTGTTTTATGCTTTCTTTGTTATAACTTTTTATACGAGAATAATAAAATATTATTGAAATGCACTCGAAATTGAATTTATGCACATTCTGTACAGTCATGCGGCACATTATTATCGTCGAATGCAAATGCAAATGCGTATATAGTCGAATCTATTGTTCGTTTAATTTACGGTCGAAGAAACGGATACTTTTTGGAAATATTTATATCATCTATTGTGCTCGATTATATATAATGTTGCTCTTCATACTCGAATATGAAATACGGTGTATATGATGGCTCAATTTCACCTCTCGTCGGAGACTTGCGCTCTCGCGTGTGAAAATAATGAACGCATTAAAAATTACCTTTACAAAATTTAAAGCGCGACACGGGAGGGCTAGGTCAATCTTTTTTCTTTCTACACGTCGTATCTTGACACGTTCGCTAAAAGGAATGTTACAGTTCTGCTCGAACAATTCTGTTCACGATAAAATTTGAATTTCAAATATATATCTCTTTCTATTGATATATTTTTAATTATTCACGATAGTAAATTCTTTGCGAGGATTCGAATGTTATTTTGCGCGGGCGAAAAATAGCCGCGATATAACGATATAACGAAACAATTCGCGTATCGAGATAATCTTACGAGCATCTCGTTCGCAGGTACGGTATGACGACGAGGACGAGGACGAAGGTCCTCAACCGGATCCGATGTTCGAGCAGGGAGGGCCGATCCCGGTTCGAATGCACAACGACTTTCCACCCGAGTTGGCCTCCACACCTCTCGAGGATATCGATTCCTTCTACCACAATCAAAGGGTACCCAGGCATTGACGCACTAATTAGTTTAACTCTCTTAGAGAAATTGAGTTTCCGCGAGATGCAGAATATTAGAGATAGCCGGCCGCTCCGCGTCGCGGCTGCATCTGGCGCAGCTATTTTCAAACTTTGGCTTTCAAGCACGTAATTGCTTTGTGTAACTCTTTTACACCTGTAATGGCATGCGATGAAAGCCATTATATATGCGTATGTATATAGATCTTTTGATAATTTAAGCCTGTGGGCACATATAGAACTCGGAAATTATTAATTCAAGAGGAAACCTATTTTTCGCGCCAAGTCCGCATCGATTTTTTTCACCTGCGATAAATTTTATATTTCATTACGTTCAGAAAAATATTGATCGTTAAATCAAGTCGAATTATATATATATTGATACGTCAGAAACATTAATATCTTTTAGAGAAAAGTTATATGTATTGAATTATTTTAATATTTATTTATATTTTTGCGACGTATAATTAAAAGTCTGTGAGCACAAAGCAATTAAGAAAAAGGTACACGTCCTTTCAATTGTTTTATTCGGATGATATTTAAAATACGCGTCTGTTTGCAGACCTTCGTCGTCATTAGCAAAGGAAAGGACATATTCAGGTTTTCAGCGTCGGACGCGATGTGGATGCTCGATCCGTTCAATCCAATACGACGTGTGGCCATTTACATATTGGTTCACCCGCTCTTTTCCCTCTTCATCATCACCACGATATTGGTTAACTGTATACTTATGATCATGCCCACTACGCCCACCATCGAGTCCACCGAGTGAGTATCTTTTGCTGTTCTCATCTGCGATCGATGACTCTATCGAGAATTGATGAGGAAAAGTTGTATAATTATAACGAGCGAAGTGTCAAGTTTTTTTTTTATAAAAAAATGTTATTCTCGAAAGAGGTAAAAAAATAATTTTAGATACTCAAATAAATCTACGAGATACATTTCAACGTACTTGACCCCATGGCATCATTGATGTTATTAAATACTTGATATAAAACGAAATACGTTACCAATTATGACGAAATTGTTTAAAGATATATTATTTAATATTGTTTATTCCAACTGTAATATATTAATATACCTAATTTCAGCTTATTTATCCTCTTCATTATTCTTCGACTGCAATTAAAGATATTTAAAAAGAAAGAAAGCGATTCAGAGAAAAAAATTCAGAGCAGATAAATTTTATTATCGTGTTTTGCGAAAGCAAGTGAAAATAAGAAGAAAATTTATAGATACAAATATTTTTTTTCTACAATATACAAGAACGATACGCACTTAAGCTTAGCCTTAAGTGACTATAAATCTGCGTAGTTTAGCGAGCCTAAGCTGGAGATGCGTTTATCGTCGTCATTTATTATGGTCATCAATTATTAGTCCTCTTTTAATTTTCATGATTTTAACTCTATCTATTAATATTTAGCTATATTCAGCTATTTCGGTATTATTTAACTTAAAATCTCATCGAAGGCTTATGGCGATTACATGTTTGTTAAAAAAATAGATATTTTAAGTATAATGTTCTACGGTGTTATAGCTCTAATATATGAGTAGAGAACTGTGATAAATTATATTCCGTTGGTAAGTTTTGTACTAGTTTCTCTAGAGGTAGCATTAGAAAGAAGTGATAAATAAATGACGCGAACGATTCAATCAATTGCAGCGTATTGCAAATTTTTAAACAATCACAAAAAAAGATTCAAGAGTGCATCAAGATAAATAATTTGTTTTTAATTCTAGTATATATTTTATACATTTATAATTGTTATATGTTAGCGTCGTTGCACTAAATGCGAAGAAAGAAAATTTAATTTTTATTACTTTTATCGTGTCGTGTTTTATTACATTTAAGCGATATTTTGACAGGCTTTATATTTGACGGCTCTATTCCTAACGTGACAAAATATGTTTTACCCACTTTACAAATTCGCTACGAATATTTCATTCGCGTATATCGTGCCTGATGATGCAAATATACGTGGTAATTATCGCCTATCAACTGTGTACACTGATAGGCGATAAAATAAAACTGGTAGAAGATTATCGCCGAATAGATACGATTAGTATCGTTGGCCAATATTATGCTATTTACTAAAAAATTTTTTTGCTCGCATGTATGTGTGCGTTTCTACATTAATTAAATAAATTTGTTATATCGTTATGAAATGTACACGTTATAGAGGTATAATAGCAGATGTGTCCACTAATGATACAACATAACTAACTTAATAATTATATATGCAAGATAATTGTAATAAGTTTGGCAGAAATATAGCGATAATTATATGATCACTCTCGTATTTTGCGAGAATACGCGCGTTTGCGCGTCTTTTTCAGCCGTAATTCTAAATACGCTGAGACAGAGTAGACAACAATCACAATGTAAGACGTACTTAAAAAGCTGAGTGGTGTGTTTGTTGTTTTCAGAGTGATATTTACGGGCATCTACACATTTGAGTCTGCCGTTAAGGTGATGGCGAGGGGTTTCATTCTGCAGCCTTTTACCTATCTTAGAGATGCATGGAATTGGCTCGACTTCGTAGTTATAGCTTTAGCGTGAGTAGTTAAAACTTATTTTTCTTAAAGAGAGGAAGGGAGGGAAAAAGATAGACTGAAAGAGCGAGAGAGATAGAGAAAAAAAAAAGAGAGAATAAAAATGAAATATAAAAAGGACGCGACACGATTTTTGCCCATTATGCTTGTTAGAAGATGTATGATGGGTAAAAAAGGGATAAAAGGATCGTCGCCATTTTGCCGAAGAAAAGTCGTGAAGGTCTGTGCCACTAATGAAGGTGTTCAAGGATATCACTCTTATTTTTGTATAAATTATAATATATCAGGCTAATTATTTCTCGTAGCAAGAAATATCGATGTCAGAATTTTTATCGTACTTTTGTCTTTTTCAGACTTCAGAAACTGGCTTTCCTAAAATTTACGATGATCTTTATACAAACTGTATCGTACTCGTAAATTATAGTAAACAGAGTGACAAATAAGAAAGAATTTATTGGCTATTAATGTAATAAAAAAAGGGATGGATTACTAAACATCTATTTTATATATATATATATCTCGCGATTGCGACGACAAGTATGGTAATCGAAATTATGCCAGTTTGTACATAACTTGTTTAAGATAGCGGCGCGATACATACGAAATGTACTAGCATCAAATTAGATCATTCCAGGTTACGACAGTAGACTACTCCGCTAGATCCGTTGAGTACGCTAACCGTAAGACTTCCATAGCATCTCGATTAATATTCGATCTTTGTTCACATCTCACGCCCCATCACAATACACATCTAAACATTTATGTACGCGCATACACGCATACACTCTGGGGAGTATTTATATATATATTCTATAGGTATTTAAATTAGTTCACACCTAGATAGGGATAGTATTATTTCTTATCTATTAGTGACTATTAAAGGAGAATTCTCTTATAATTGCCATCGTAATATGTTGATTAGACATTAGTATTTTTTACGTCGAGTCGATTTTAAGTCAGTTGACTATATAATTGTTGTAGTTTTTAGTACATATCTCTATACATACATTCTCTTACTTCAGTAATTGTTCATAGATGATTACGATTACGTGTATATTTTATTCGATACGCGGGTATTTTCGACTGCGCATCGTAATATCGCCAATCGCGTGCCACGGGATTCAACGGAATCTTCTGAACAAAATCACTGTATTTGCGAAATCGTTGATATTTTTTTTCTAGAATAACATTCTGTTTTCTGTTACTCTCGCGATCTAGCAACAATATCGGAAAACGATTACGGATTTCATGTTCTACTTCGAAGAGATTTAAGAAGTGCTTATATTAGAACTATAGCTCTTGAAATTTTAATATCACATTGCTTTTCCCAAATGGGAGAAATAATTGGAACTCGAGAAGCTGTTCGTTCTCTTTGAGATTGCGATATAATACTGTAAATCAAGGACTTAGATGAAGACGTCATTAAAAATTTATTTGTTGACAGAATAATTTTTCTAAATGAATAGAAATACAGAATTACAAAAATGTTGGATGTAGAAAAATATGTCAAAATCAATATGAAAAGAAAGAAAATAACGAAATAATATCGCATAATTAAGTTCGTTTATAAATTATAAATTTTTTCACTATCATGGCTTCGAAGGGAAAAGTTTTCTGTGAAAATAATGGGAATAATCTTGGAATCCGTGGCAAGCGGCGCACGGTTGTGTTACATTGAATCGTGCATGCAGTAATAGCTACCTTACGGTTTACATTGCAGTTCGTACAGACTTTTTGGTAGGCCATAGGAAATGTAGCGAGTATAAGCGTTTGCGTAACTACCACTCTCCCCCGCCCCAAGATCTCTTTTTCTTAACTCGTTTTGTCTTTTTGTTTGTATCACTGTAATGTGTGTGATGTTCGGGTGTATTGCAGTTATGTGACGATGGGCATAGATCTAGGCAACCTTGCCGCTCTCAGGACATTTCGAGTCCTCCGAGCCTTGAAGACTGTCGCTATTGTACCAGGTATGCTTAGAGTATAGAAGTGGTTGTAGACGCAAATATACACATACGTAGTGATCCTAGACGTGATACAAACTCCGTCGCGATCGCCGTACACGTTTTTCGTACCTCGTCACACGTCTACAACAATTTCATTTCACTGCAGCTTCTATCGCCCTTCGCATCGTTGCCACCCCTCCTTATCTCCGTTTGCTACCTGGTATTATTTTCATCGATTTAATTCTTCTTTTTGCTTTCATTATTTTCCCGTTTTCCTTGTGAAATAAATTATCGAATTCGATGCATTTGAATTTTTTTTGGACAGAAAATGGAAGTAGAAAAAAGAAAGTTGATTACATATCATATCTGACGATTTATCGAGAAAAAGATCTCTTGACAATTATTACATGTATTTATGATCTTGGTTGTAAATTGTAAGAGCATGTATATCGAGGTCTCTCGTCTCGATATGATATTAAATAAGCATCGTTGCTATTTATCTAAAAAAAGCACGTGGATCGTGATGCTCTTTCTTTAGTGTTTAAAATTAAATATTTTTTTTCCTCCCCTTTTTTTGCTTTTCTTTTTCACCTAGTTTTCCGACGTATACTCGTTTCACATTTCATCCACATGCCTGCCTCAATCGAATTGCCATCTCGTTCGCACGACAAGCCGATCGGTGTCTCTCCAAGCTGCCACCAAGAGACGTTGTTACAGGCCTCACTGAAATCCACTATCCTTCTATTCTCGTTGTCTAGGTCTGAAAACCATTGTCGGCGCTGTGATAGAATCCGTGAAGAACCTGCGCGATGTGATAATCCTGACGATGTTCTCCCTCTCCGTCTTTGCGCTCATGGGCCTTCAGATTTACATGGGGGTCCTCACGCAAAAGTGTATAAAAAACTTTCCTGAGGATGGCTCCTGGGGTAATTTCACCGCCGAAAATTGGGAGCGATTCGTTAGTAACGAAAGTAAGTAGCGTTGCGATTATTCGTGAAATTAATCCGAAAGCGTAAAAGTACAAGAGTAAAAAATCATCCTTTTGAGAATTTAAAAAAAGAAGATGTCTCTGAGACAGATTTAATGTTTCCGATTTTCGCACAAATGTCTCGTCTGCAAAAATTCATAAAATATGATCGATGACTTACTACAAGCCGTATGATATTTCAGTACTCCACCTTTAAGCGTAAATGTCACCGTTAACAAAGAGCTTTGTGCATGGTAAAACGAGGTGCAACTATTTGTGCGACCAATTGATTGTTTCGTGAAAATTATGAAATTTTTTTTGTTGCAAATTAATTCCCGAATCAATTATTAAATTGCGCTTTCTGTATTATGCAGCTAATTGGTACGTGGACGAGGCCAAAAATATGCCCTTGTGCGGAAATTCATCGGGGGCGGGGTAAGTCGATATATAACTCGTTCATTGATTTTGTCTACTTGTATAAATATCGATGTAAAGAACTTCGTGCGAGAAATAATATCTTCCGATGATTACAGGCAGTGCCTTCCCGGCTACACGTGTTTACAAGGATACGGCGATAATCCGAATTATGGTTACACGAGTTTCGACACTTTCGGCTGGGCACTGCTCTCCGCTTTCCGTCTCATGACTCAGGATTATTGGGAGAATCTGTATCAACTGGTATTAAGATCGGCCGGGCCGTGGCACATGCTCTTTTTCATCGTGATCATCTTCCTCGGTTCCTTCTATCTCGTTAATTTGATCCTCGCTATTGTCGCAATGTCGTACGATGAGTTGCAAAAGAAAGCTGAAGAGGAGGAGGCTGCTGAGGAAGAAGCTATGAGAGTAAGTATTACAAGTTTTGAGTTATTAAAATTAACTTTTGTGTATAATTTTTCGAAATTTAGCGCAAATTCAACCGCAACTTTTAAGCGATTGAGCTGAAAATGAGCTTATTGTTTCGCAAATTTAAGTTTTAAAAGTTCGTGAATTAATCATTAGAAGACACAGCATCCATATGTTCGATGAATGTCGACAGGAAGCCGAGGAAGCTGCACTGGCGAAGGAGAACAAGGCCGCGGCACGTGAGGCCGCAGCCGCAGCACGAGAGGCAGCTCGAGAGGCAGCTGCGGCTGCGGAGCAGATCGTCAAGTCTCCATCGGACTTTTCGTGTCACAGTTACGAGCTGTTCGTCGGCCAGGAGAAGGGCAACGACGACAACAACAAGGAGAAGATGAGCATACGTTCGATCGAGTCTGTGAGCGATCAGAGGCACCTCAAGCAGATCAACAACAACCACAGCGCTGCCAATAAAGTGCGAAAAGTCAGCGCCGTAAGTATCCGGCTGTTGGGCGATATATATGTATGATATACATATATCGACCTTCTTCCGCGTCGTTTGACGTAACGTATCGTGTTGGCCCCTGTTATCAACCTCATAATCTCCCGACCTCGCTCCTACGAGAGCAACTTATGCGAGGCTATTCGATCCGACTCGACTCGTCGGTAAGACTTTGCGATTGATCGTGAAATTTGAAATCCCGCTCGCTTCCAAGTCAGGCGAAAAGTTCACTTTTCGGATACATGTGTAGGGAGTTGAAAGCAATGTACATATTTATCAACTCTATCCGAGACGGAGACTTTTCAGATCATTAGAGCAAACTCTTGAAACGGCGAATGCAAATCTGATTGGGTGAACTTGGTAATAACTTGTATACTGCTGTTACGCAGGTATCGAACGGATGAAGCTAATGTATCCGACAGGATATATTCTTCCTAATCAATTTTATCAGGACTAGGAAAATATAATAGATGATGGTAGGCGCGATCAAATTAGATATTTTGATACCTCTCGCTATCTCTTAGTGTTTTGTCGTAATACATAGGAAAAGAAACAAGAAATAGCCGCGACGAGTCGAGCCTTCCCGTAATATCCGCTATGTAGCATGCTTAGGACGTCCCAAAAAATATTTATCTGTGTAGCAGGGTTGTAACTTTGAAAAGTTTGATATAGATTTTCGTAGCAGATATGTGTCTAAAAAGACTCGAATTTTTATGGTCGTGTAATTGACGTGGAAATTTCATTGATTAAATTTCTGGTACGTCGATCGTACTTTAACGAAGATATTGGCAATCAGCCTCTCTGAAAGCTCTGCTATTCTCGTACATCTTTTTTGGGATTCGCTCGTGTTGCTCGTATTATGTCATGAGATCCCTTTGGATATTTATACACATGTATAGGTGGCTTTATACGCATAGAACCTATCTCCCTTTCATTGATCGTTCGCTCTAGTTATAACGTAAATACATACATCTTCAACGTGTCGAGTATCACTGCTTCGATTTGCGATTGCGCGTAGTTGTAACGCGCGGAACAGTGAATTTCGGCCGTATCGACACAGCTGCATACCGGACATACATCCAATTCAGTCCTGTTTTATGGAGCCATGCATGCAGAGAAGTATATGCTGTGATTTAGTATCCGTAGCTGAGAGACGAAGTATCGGCTGTTGCTGCAATTGGTGCTTGCCCGAAAACGCTATTGGCCCGAGGAATTTCAATAAATGCGAATTTACTCTTCTACTTCTTCCTTTTTCTTTTTTTTTTTATTTAACATGTACGTATACAAAGAGTTAAAATAATTCGAAAGATTCAATAATAGGGCACCTCGTGTATGTACATTCGTTCTGATTGATTGACGTGATTCAATAAGCAAATGTAATCGCCGATATATATTCGTGTCTCTACAAATTTACGTTTACCCCTTCTTTTTTGATAGATTCAACTCGCGAATCCTTATCTCCCCTTCATAAGAATATTTTTCTTTGTGGTTCTTGTAATTTTCTTTCCCCTTCTCTTTTCTATCTCTCCGTAATCACATTCACGATTGTGTTATGTGTGCTTCTGCAAGTGTTATGTCATACTCTACCTATTTCGAGTGCCTCGTTGGTGTACACATTAGATCACGTTACGAGCCGTTTGGTAGGAGATATCTTTTCTTGTTTTTTTCTTAAGGTCCCTCGCGCCGCTAATGGCCAGTTTACTTATGCCTACCAGGAAAGTCTGCGGAAGGTACGTGTGTCACGACGTGTGTCTATCAGCACCGACCGTACGTACACTAAATAGCACCATAGGACCCGATCACAATCTCTCACGAATAATATCATCATCTCGAGACCGCCGCCATTCATCAATGCTCCGCGCGTTACGACTCGCGCTTGTCGAGGGACGATACGTCTTATAAATTGCTCGTTTCGCCGCCTCAACGAATTCCCGGCTCGTGACAAGCACGAATCATCACCGGTGATCGATCGTTTCTCGCGTCTCTCGCGGAATAGCTAATCAACCGTGAGATGCCTGACACATTTGGCCAATCATTCTTCTCTTTCTTCCTTTTCTTTCACGAGTCGCATGTATGATGAAATTAATTACCGCGGCACGATATTCACTTGGAAGGTGACCAAATAGGCAGCCTGATACCATCGCTTCGTTTCGTAACTGGATAATTAAAATAGGGAAACGGGATGGGATATATATCGTATGATTAGATTGAAGAGTTATTTGCTGTGTAATAATTTCGAAATCTCTAAAATTCCTAAAGATATCTTTTGTCATTTTCATGTTATTCGGGAAACGATACTATGATATCTATCCTTCAAACTAGACTAATGAAATAATCACGCATCACAGCTCGTGACTCTTCAAACTATCCATTAAGCGTATGTTAGGTTGCGATCGATTTCGCGAATGTACGAGCGGGAAATGTCACGATCGTCCCGAGGGAGAGTCACTGCGTCGTCCCTCCGAGAAAAAGAGATAGGAGGAGAAGGAAAGAGAGATAGACAGACGGTCTTTCCGGTTGGCCCTCGCCTTCCGGAAGAGAAGAACGGAGAGAGAGAGAGAAAAGCGGTGGACCGCCTTGTTGTAATTTCAGGCGAGCCTGAGCCTACCCGGCTCACCGTTCAATCTGCGCCGCAGCAGCCGTGGCAGCCACCAATTTACAATACGCAATGGCCGCGGTCGATGCTTCGTCCCACCGGGTGGCGACCGGAAGCCCCTCGTCCTATCAACGTACCTGGACGCCCAGGAGCATCTACCCTATGCCGACGACTCGAACGCGGTCACGCCTATGTCCGAGGAGAACGGCACGATCGTGGTGCCAGTGTACTACGCGAATCTCGGTTCGCGTCACTCGTCGTACACTTCCCACGCCTCGCGACTCTCCTACACGTCCCACGGCGACCTGGCGTTCCCCGGTATCCGCGGCATCGACAGCATCGGCAAGCAGCTCACCAAGCAGGAGCAGATCCTCAGGAATCGCACCAACAAACAGACGACACCTGCCAACGGCCATGTCACGGACACCAATCAAAAGTCCTATCACTTTGTAAGTGGTTCTTCAGTTACTAATGAAGACTGCGAAGGGTTTAGAGAGATAGATTTAGAGAGAGAGAGGGAGATCTCGATCGGACACATAAGAGAGTTTAATTGATAATAAAATGTATGAAAAAATTCATTGCATCGCGGAAAAAATGTAGCGTTGAGTTTCTCGCCTTGCAAAGAATGCAACGTCAATGTTGATGCATGATCGTGTGTGTATATGCATATTTGATAGTAAATATGGCACACACTGCGTTGTAAACAAATCTACGTAAAGTTCATGTCAATATATGAAGGCTCGATGTGCTTGAGTGCACGCGGAGAAAATATTTTACTGTGCAAATTACATGAAAAATACAATTCCCTTTTACAACATTTATTATAAAGCTGAAATATATAATTAAGGTATTTATTACTATAAAAATTATGCAAATTATTCTACTAACGGTTATGCATTTCTTTGTATGTTAAAATATTTGAATAATTACTCCTTTGTAAAATACGATACGTATATAATATTATTGAATAAAAATATCGTGATTTTTCTCTTATAAATGTTAGCATATTTTATGATTACAAAATTTATTATTGATATTCTTACTATAATATTTTTTCCATGTACAAGAACGATAACGATAGAAATAATTCCGCACGACGAACGACGATTTTTACAATCGTTCCGCGAATTTTTTTAGGAAACCGATCTAGAGGATCCCATGGGCAAGACCAAGCAGCAAGACAATCCATTTATCGAGCCGTCTCAGCAGCACACCGTGGTCGACATGAAGGGTGAGATTGGCGCGCCAATTATTAATTAATTAGCGAGTAGTCTCTCAAGCCATTCAAACCTACTTGTCGTATCTTGTTCTTTTTTCTTTTGCGCAGACGTGATGGTATTAAACGACATCATCGAGCAGGCCGCCGGTCGCCAGAGTCAGACGCCCGAACAAGGAGGTAATGTCCTCTCTACCCGCATCTCCCTTACCAAGAAAGTTTATCTGAAAGAAATTATTTTTTCTTTTTTTTCGTACAATTTTTTTTTCCATTTACTCCCGAATCGCAAATGTGTATATCCTGTTTATCGTGCGATAGGCATCCCCCGCCGCTCGATGTACGTTATATGGTTTAAAAATCCCCCGACACATATACTTTACTCCCTTGCGTCGGTATTTACTTTGCTGAACATACCCTGGATCTAAGCATTCCCCGCGCGCGCCTTGTACATAAAGTGACATAACAGACCGAACAACAAATTCCAGCTTCAATGTTTCAACTCAGCCGAAGCCGCAATAAGATCGCACGCGTGTTTCCCTCGATTTTCGTTTACGATTGAGCATGGTGTGTAATTTGACGCTGTACACATATATGTATATACGTACATATACATATATAAATATAAATATACACATACAACATATTACCAGAGAATTTAATATCGAGTATTTGAATGACGAATATAATGGTAAAACGCAGGATATATTGTGCCTCTTCTGAGCAGCGATGAGAGAAAGAGTCACGATTTGCGGCCTGTGGGCCTTCGAGGGCGGTTTGTGAGAGTAATTTTTTTTGGGGAAATAGAGTTTGTTCGTTTTCTGCGACATGACACAGATTACCACCTTCGCCGCAGCTGCACGATCCTGGTCGCTTCATGCTTCTTTTGGATTATCTCAATCGTCGATAGCCGTGATAATTCACGCGATAATTTTCGGAAAATATTTTATCTTCAAGATATATTTTTTTCGCTAACAGATTAAACACATGATATATTTATATATATGGGGTGTATAAGTTTTGACAAATATATTCATATTTATAAAAAAAAAAAAACATTGATACAAATATAATGTTGATTTTTCAATTTTGATTATAAAGTTCATTTTATAATTTGAAAAAGGAACAGAAAATTTACTTAAAATAATGTCCTCAATATTTTTTTCTTTTTTATTCTCCATCGATGATTGAGAGATCTTGTTTATCTTTTATTTCCGATACGAAACTGCAGCGATTTTGGTTAATCTTTCGATATTTTGCACATGCACCATCGCGTTGAAGGGCACTACCGCGTTTGTTTCTCGAGTGCACAATATGATGAAAAATCAGCGTAAAAACAGAGATATCCGGCAACGCGTTATCAGTCTTTGCGAGAGATATTCGGTCATTTACGATTCTCTCTCTCGAGTTTTTGCACGCAAAGCTGTAAATCGCACTTTCGCTTTATTGCGACTGCAAATTTTCGTCGACACAGCTATTCGCGAAGACAGTACTTTACTGAGAACTCTACGCCGACTTGCCGCTTAATTTGAGAGATATACAATGTGTGACATTGTTTGTTAATTGTATTTAATTGTAAAATGTTTGAGTTACAAAGGATTTCACATGGTTACGTTTACTCTTGGTTGTCATTAATCGCTTAATTGCAATGCATAAAATTTAATTCTTTCGCCACAGAAACATATCTCTTAAACATTAGATCATAAACACGATTTGTGTATGTTTTCTCTTATATTTTAAAATTGTATTATCGTAATAATTTTTGACTCGATTTAATTTTAAAAGAAAAGATAATGTGATATTTTATATTAATGGCGAAAGTGTTAAAATTATCTCATTTGTTTAAAACGTTGTCATAATTAACGTCAAGTTCTCGAATGCGCTATGATGTAATTATATTACT